>NC_141142.1:89574353-90306853 GCF_053477565.2 Lygodium microphyllum | reverse complement strand
TTGGAGGCCAGAGGAGAGATCACACACAGACAGGCACAGAGATGCATGCACCGCTTGACCCGCCGTAAAAAGCAGGAATGGGAGGAGGAGAGATATTGGGATATATGCCACCTTCTTATGAGCAGAGATTGTGCAGAGGCATGGAGGCAGATCAGAGAACCACAGTCACCCACACTGATACATGACCCTGCAGTATGGCATGGATACGCACAGAGTTTATATCATGTATTCGCACAGCCGCTGATACCCACACCATGTACACTGAGACCAGGTATTTCATCCTTTTTCACCACTAGTATGGTGAAACATGCTATCTCACAGTTACAGCATGGCCGCGCTCGAGACCAGTTTGATCTTCAGGCAGAGCATATTATATATGGCAGAGACACATTGGCTCCACTCATTGCTCACCTCTTCAACCGTGCATTGTCTGAGAGGTTCCCTGACTCGTGGACAGAGCACACCATTGTACCTATCCACAAGTCAGGGGATCCTATGGATCCTAACACGTATAGGACCATCATGATTGGGCCAGTTTTGGCCAAAATTTATGGCACGGTGATGGAGGAGGAGCTCAGCACGCTGGCAGAGAGAGAGTGCATGCGCGCACCCGGACAGGCAGGGTTCAGACGGGCATTTTCTACCATAGACCACATCTTCACTCTCCGTTGTCTGATCGACCAGACACAAGTGAAGAAACAGAGATTGTATTGTTGCTTTGTGGATTTCCGCAAAGCCTTTGACACGGTTCCGAGAGAGAGGCTTTTCAGACGCCTACTTGATCTGGGGGTGGATGATGACATGATGTGGGGTATTTATGCACTATATGAGCGGGTTACTAGCAGAGTCAGATGTCCGGGAGGTATATCAGATCCCCTTGTGAGCACCATTGGTGTGAAACAAGGATGCCCACTCTCATCGACTCTATTTGGGCTATACATTGATGAGATAGCAGAGTTTATTCAACAGCGAGCCGGTGGAGGTATAGATCTCAGTGGAGCCACAGTTCATATCTTACTATATGCAGATGACATTGTGTTGGTCTCAGATTCACCTCAGGGATTACAGCAGCATTTATTAGCATTGGATGATTTTTACATACAGAGAGGCATGACAGTGAACCTTGGTAAAACCAAGGTTCTTATATTCCATACATCAGCTCAGATACGCAGACAGAGTATTTTCATGGCAGTAGGAGGGAGTATTGAGGTCACTGGATCATATGTATATTTGGGAGTCACCTTTATAGCAACTTCAGGGATTTTCTCGATGACACAGGCAGCTCGTGACCGCCTCACTAGAGGATACTCAGCATTGGCTCTTATGGAGCGACAGTGTCATCAGGCACATTTCCAGGAGCCCCGCACCAAGGGGTGGCTCTTTGATACTCTAGTCACTCCAGCACTAATGTATAGAGCAGCTATATGGGGGCCAGGCCTTGCCGATTATGTATGGACATTGATGGAGAGACCTCAGGTGATCATGATATTTAGATTGATTCGCAGCAAGGTCTCAGTCCCACATGACATTGTGCGAGCAGAGCTTGCCACACCGCCCATCCTAGTAGAGGCATTATTTCAGACAGTCTGCTTCCTACACAGATTTCAGGATATGGACAGAGATCGCATTGCATACAGAGCATATATGGCATCTCAGGAGATGGCTCGAGTGGGGGATACCACATCATGGTATGCATAGAGTAGAGCTTGGTTTGACAGACATGGGCTGGACATTGATAGACTCCCACCTCTTCTATATGATACTCAGGCTCCCACTTACACCCTCTCTCTCTCTGAGAGGAACAGAGTCATCAGACAGGAGATATGGCATATTTATATACAGAGGACATGGGTCAGCCCTGCACAGCCACTGCCATCGAAGATGGCACATTATTATACACAGTTCTTGAGCATATCAGAGCAAGGATTCATAGAGATTCCGAGATATATGCAGATCTATATGCCACATCGATTGAGAGTTCTTATTGGACAGCTCAGGGTATCATCACATCAGCTTATGATTGAGAGTGGCAGAGCCAGTGGCATCCCATGGGAGGAGAGGATATGCCCCCTTTGCAGATCAGAGGTGGAGAGTGAGGAGCATTTTGTTCTCAGATGCCCAACATACTCAGAGTTGAGATCTAGATACACATTGAGTAGCTCACTTCAGGGATGTATGATTGATATGGATCAGAGATCATTTGGCCGTTTTCTGGGAGAGGCATGGCACATCAGAGAGCAGAGCACACAGCGGGTCCCAGTCAGAGAGGGGCCCACCCAGACGACTATTACACAGTTCTTTCAGACAGACAGAGTGAGAGCTACTGTACCAGCCTCCAACTAGACCTCCGGGCTCACACTACAGCAGGCTGAGGACCAGCGTACCCGACGCCGCACGAGGATCCGTGGGTTTCGGACCCCACAGCCACACCGACAGGAGATCCGGAGGATTCTTGATCTACATCGACAGCAGACTGAGATCCGACGACACTCGACACACTGGATCTCAGACCTCCAGTTTGCTCTTTCTCCACCGCCGATGTACCACATCCTGCATCCAGGAGGGATCACCTGCTATTAGCGACTTCGACGACTGCTACTACATCCCAAGATAGTATATCTCCCTGCATCTGTTACATATACACATCGCACCACTTTATCACAGCCGACAGTTGTTCCCCTATCACAGCCGACATTTGTTCCCCTTTTGTAGCCATTATCTGGAGTACCAGAGCTACATACGCACATACACATACACGACACTTATCACACTCACAGCACCGTATTTTCAGTTTCCAGTTTTTAGCTTTTCATTCAGCACTTTTATTTTGGATAGCTGGACCTCATCAGTTGTATCACAGTTTGTCTCATAGGCCAGTTTTGGTCTTTAGAAGACATGAATATAACTTTCTTTCTTTCTTTCTTTCTTTCTCTCTCATGGGTCTTTAATGGCTCCATATCACAACAAACTCTAAACCACTCACAATATAGGAACAAAAATAGATTCTACTAGTTAGCTTTGAACATAACTAGAAAGAGTCTAAACTAGGAAAAATCAAACATTACTAGATAGTGAATCTAGAAAAATTTTCCTATACAACAAAATTTTTGGCAAACAAGTTACTCGATAGTAACTTTATCAAGTATATTTTCTATATAGAAAAAAAATTCCTATATAGAAACTTTATATTAAATGAACTTACTATATAACAACTTTTTTTACTCCATCTCCTATATAATCAAATAAAGAAATAACTAATATATACATTGTAGAATAAATTCATGGAAAAATAACAAGATGTTAAATAAATATGCAATTCAACATTGATATTTCAATATACTTTTGAAATAATTAAAAAGGTATCACATTGGTTCTATAAAAAGCCTAAAACTAATGATAAAATATGATTTAATTTCTTTAACTCTAAATATGGAAATTAAGGTAACTATAGGTAGATGTTGATTTTAACAAATAATATACTTTTACCATGTGTCAATTTCCCATTCAACCAACCATGACTTTTTGTATCAATATAGTATTGACTAATGAAATTGTGAAAGTGATGGTATTTCATAGTTGCAACATCATCACAAGTGCTCTCTACTACTACAAGCACACCATTTGACAATACATGGCAATCCTATGTTTCTTTTGTTGTATCAATGCTTTGTTTCCTTAGTAGAAAAAGATGCACACCTCACTATAGTCCTACCTTGTTCCACCCATGTTTTTCTCTTTCTAATAGTTTCAAGTCTATCCACATCTTATGTCACAATATCTATATAGATGTTACTTGAATACACATAAGCTTCTTCATTTTCTTTTCATCCAATTGCACTAGATGTTCAAATGCCAATCTTCCTAGGTTTAGATTTGCACAATTTTGACATGCAATTAGTATGCTATGCCACATAGTAAAGTAGTAGGAAATGGCACCCCATTCATTACTATTGCCTTGTCTAGGTGCCCTACATGGGCAAAGAGGGTGACCATGCAATTTTGGCGCTCCATTTCAAAGATTGATCCCATAACAAGTTCTCAAACTATAAAAATACATGTGTGTCTTATTCAAAGGCCTTTGTACTATAAGCATTGAGCACAACAATGTAACATAATCAAATTTGGCCTTATCCCTTCCCCTATCATTTTGTCATCATAGTAAAACTTTTTCAAGTATTGCACATCTTGTTATTAACACCCTCCATGAAGTTGCATCCAACTCAAAAGCTTATTAGAAAATTATTATGCAGCTTCAAGAAGGCAACATTTGGTATACCTATACCACTACATGGCTAACAACATTACAATAACCCCACTTTTTGAATTGTAATGTCTATTAGTTGTCCCTTGTTTGTAGTTATTATGCAACCATAAGATTTTAAGACATAAGAAAAGGAAACTTTATGAAAAGAAATCCCCTCACCTTGTATCTGCTCAAAAGAAGTCAAAGCTCTCACCTTGACCATGTTGGATATATATTGAGATAAGCACATTTAAAATGACTAGGTTATGCATAGAAGGATTATCACACACTTATTATTTCTTATAATTTAATTGTAGATTCTAAGCCACCACAAACTTTCAATACATCTATTCAAAACATCTCAATTTCTCTCCTTAACCATTATCTCTACAGATCATGTTATTGGCACATTCCAGATGCGGGCAACTTACTCATAAATATATGTGTGCATCATGTGGGTTCAAAATAATGTATTTTTATAATGCCATTTTTATACATTTTTTACATATAGAAGGATGTAATGTAAAGGGGTTATTTACAAATTGAATAGAAAAGGGTTATGTTTTATTCAAGAAACATTCATAGATAAGGATTATTATAAATAGGCCTTGAACAAAGGTATGTAGAGGATATACGTATACTAACTTCCCCAAGATTTGAAGCCAGTAGCTTATCAAACACTTCTTTTACTTTTTCAAGTAAGCCAAGTTAGCATATATATCTTTCAACACAAATCCAACTACTATATCATGTGTATTTCTCGGCCCTTGTATACCACTTCTATGCATCCACATGCCTTCAAGATGCAACCAAAAGTGACTGCATAAAACCCTTTCAATTTCACCTATTCAAAACATTTCAAAGCTTTCTCACCATAACCATATTATACATATTCTAGAATTGGTACATTCCATAAGACCACATTCTAAAGTGGGCTTTTCAAACCTCTTAATGTTTTTGCAAGCAACATACTTTTTGCATGCATGCCTAACAATGCATTACCAACTTGAATACCTCTTTCAAGAAACAATTGTTTAGCAATATTAGAATGTATTTATTGTCCCTCAACAACTACAACTTTGAAACAACCATAGGATATCTATGTGCAAACAAAGGTAATTGTGTTCGAAGATAGGCTCTCATATCACATTCTTTCATAATAGTTTAGTGCTCGCTGACCATGCCCATGTGGTGCATATCTCCTGCTACTATTAGGGAACTTCACAAAATTGCATATTGAGTTAAAAGTTGGTCAAAAAATTATTGTGTTAATAAAAGCAAGGCACATTTCATGTACCTATCAACCAATGCATTGCCATCAATAATATCCTTTACTTGGCACCACCACGACCAGCTTTCAAGGCATAAGCAAAGGTAAAGAGATCCTTGAACTACATCTATTCGTCATATGTCAAGGCCTGCTCTACACACCCATATTGTACATATCTTGGAATTTGAGCATTCCATGACACCACACTCTAAATATCTTTTTCTTTTGCAAGTGAATCACATTTGGTGTAGATATTTCTCAAGCTATTTTCAATGTAAATGTTTTTCTCCATCAAAACTAGTATGATAATATCAACATGAAATCAGCTATCCTTGTGAAGATTTTTTTTCTTAGCATGAAACTTTAGTGTAGCCATGTACTTCTTTTCCCTTGTGTGTTGCTTATGTGATACCATAAGCTTAAAAATGTTAGGCAAAGGTGCTTGTCTCACATGTAACCAACAAAGAATGTAGACTTTCATCACCATGTCCATGCCCATCCCATAACCACTAATCAAGCATCCCAAATACTAGATTGAGTTTTCCACAACTCATTGAACACCTCTTGTGCTTTTGCGAGTGGACCACACTTAGCATATATTATCACACAATATCATAATTTTCCATTTTCCTTGCCTATGGACCATGTCCTGAGTTGCTTCCCCCTTCTTGGTTACCCCATGCTATCATAATCTTCCAAAATGTAAGTAAGGTTGGCTATATTTGAGGAGGTACTTATCTCATGACCTAAAGCATTTCAATGCCTCATCACTATGCAATATATCCACCTATTATTGTAGTCCAAGAGACTAAATGCTATGATGGACACTCATCACAAACTTCTCACGCTTTTTTAAGCACACCACATGTAGTATACATGCTCACAAATATAGTGCCTAACACAATTTCAAGGTTTTGATTATCTTCACCTTGTAAATTGCATTAGAAATAGCCCCTTCTCATGCATGAACGAAGATGAAGAAAATGGAGGGTTTGAGGAACACATCTTATTTGGGGTTGTGTAAACACCAAGTCATGGATCAAAGTTTTATATGGGAACAACAACAAGAATAAAAAAAATTAAAAGCTAATATGCAAATACATAATGCTTAGTACTATCCAAATGGTGCATTGGTATCACCCAAATATCATGTCTAAAACTTTGAAATAGAAATGTGATTACTCATTTTTGTGATGTATCCTTGCTTGAGGTGTCCTATTGCATGGAGTGCACATCTTATCTTGTTGCTACAGATGTCGACAAGTCTTCATCATTCATGGAAAAGGAATAGTGCAATTGAGGAACCCTTGTTTGCTTCAAATAGTTGGTTGGCCACTTGTGAGTCTTCCATTCACCTTTTTCAACTTCTTGATCCTCCTCCCTTTGAGGTTTCTTTGAGATCCTCTATCTCACTAATACCTAAGGCACCCTTGAAGCTTCTCTTCACCTTCCCAAAGACAAGCCTCTCATCCCTAGTCATGTTTCTACAATTTTCATCCTACACTATTGAATAGATCTAGTGAATTCCCAATGTGAAGAAAAAGACCATCCTACACCAAGCCATCCATTATGGCAATAACAATTGAAACATACCTCCAAGTTTAGTACTTGTGTATTTGACTTTACCAAACATAGAGCTACCCTTCATTGAAGTTCACATATCTTATATAAGCCTTTGTAACAATGTTTGCAACACTTGAAGACTCCACTAGTATAGTGTTATTTTAAGCTACATTCCTAATCTTTCATTATATTCCATGGCAATTCATGCAAAATCTAACTCACTTAATTGTGTGATGTACTAAAGAGCACATTCAAAAACACCAACATGGTCTAAGAAATGCTTTAGTAAGACACAAAGAACAACATAAAAACCTCTTCACTCTTTATATAAAGTGCTCCTAAAAGGTACCAACATACTTCAACTGGACAATCCAAATGTGGCATCACGACCCTAAAACATCTTTCCTAATAAGTGAAATAAGAAAAAACCCTAAAAATAATTTTTTTCTTTCCTATTCAACTATTCTTCTTATTTTCTTTTCAATGCTGAACAAACCACCTTCTTTGAGTAATGTAGTAGCATGTGTAACATGGAGGCTTACAATCATTAGCCATATTAGATCATCCAAAACTGTGCCATGTTTTAAATATGTACAGTCATAGATTTCACTAAAGTTTTCCGTCTGCTAAATATGCTCACTATCAATTTAAACATATGCAAACTAGCTAATCCTTTACTCCACTTTTTGAGATGACCAAGAACATTAAAAATATTACACACTGGCCTCCACCCATAGAGAGTCTCTCTCTTCCTCTTCTAAAAGGCCTTCGGCATAGCCATCAATGAGGAGTAGGTGAGTTGCTGTAGTGTGCTGTCCAAAACAACCAAAAAAATAGCACAAATTTGTTTATCCCTTCTTCTACTCCTGTGCATCCACGTGGCCTCAATCGTAGTGGTTGGAGGCTCCAGAGGGTGCCTAGGGAGGCCCACAACAAGCCTCAATTGCCCAAATGCAAGAGGGAGCAAGATCCAAGCTCCAAGGGTATGAGCTATGGCTGCCCTGTTTGATTGCAACCTGAGAACTAAAGGAAAACACTAAAAGAACACTTCAATACCTCTATAGCAATGCCCTAAGGGTGCCTCAATAGGCTGGGAAGGTGCTCAGGAAGCTGAGGAGTGACAGGAGGTCGGGAAGGTCGGCTATGGTTTCTGGGAAGGAGACCCAATGTTGTAGGTATTTGAATGGAAGCTAAGAATGCCACAAACCAAGCTCGAGAAGTTGGGAAGCCTCGCTTTGATACTAGTTGAAAGGTGAGAAGGATGGAAGCTTGCTTGGAAGTGAGCTATGGCGGAGAGCAAGAGCAAGAAGAGAGAGAAACAAATGGAAACTCCAACAACCACAATGTGTGGCCGGGCCTTCCTTTATTCAAACTGTCACTAAAGGAATAAAGAACAAGTGACTGTGACAGGCGCCCACCACCTGCAGTGTGCAGTGGCGGGTAGTGTTAGTGTAGTAATCCACGGGCAACTAGGCAGAGGCACCTTTACCCCTAGCACTCACGTATGTTTCTGACCATTATAAAAAATACAATGCTTTACCTCTACATCAAGTTCCTTGTAACATTCAAGCAAACAAGTGAAATATTTTATCAGGGATATCTATTGTGTGAAGAAAACATGGAGGTTCTTGACACTGTGCACATGAAGAGCAAGTTAGTAAAGCATGCTTTATTCCATGAAATTCCCACCTTGATTCAAGAAACAAGGAATGAATTCTAGTGCACTAGTACACAAATTGGCTTCTTATTGTGTTGCTTGATTCCAAGTTGCCTTTAGTCATATATGCAAAAATGACATAGAATATTCTTGTCTTTCCTTATACTAGAACATATTGATGATGTCATAGTAGCTTATCGACTATACTTAAGCCTAGCAACAACTCATATAAGTTGCATAGTTTGGTAATTATTCAATACTTACAAAAGTACCAACATTCACTCAAAGCTCATGCATTATCATCAATAATGCACAATGCATTCTTAAAAAATTTGTATTAAATAATGTTCAACATATAGCAAACCCTAAAGAATAAAGATGACCATTAAAAACACTTTAAACCATGTGGAGATGTTCTTTATGCCTTCAAGTGACGTATCTAAGTAGATGTAGCCGGCCCAATTACCATCATCCATACTCAACATGATGTTGTATCATTCAATCTTTGTTTTTCAAAGCCCCTTATGTCAAGAATTGAATGATGGGGGGGACTTGCTTGAGTTGCTACATCAAACACACACCATACACACCAGAGAAAGCTCACTCAAGAACACAATAAGAGAGATGGAGGCCAAAACATTTTATTACTTTTTAAATTTCTTCTTTTACACACAATACAATGTACAAAGTAGTATATATAAGATACAATAGAAAGAAAAGTGGCCTACTAAGTTAAACAGTACATAACTGACTATACTAATTGATTGGTACTATAACTATGCTAGCTATGTAAATAGGCACAACAAAGTAAATATAACAAGTAGTACATCATTGGCCATGTGAGTATAATAATGATCACCAATGTTGTAAATGTAGATATGTAGACCCATCTAACGAGCCAATCCATCATTAATGTCTGCACATGTTGAGCTTGCTATCTCAACACTCCCCCTCAAGCTCAATTGTATCTTTGCAACTCGAAGTAAGCTTCAAAAGATTTATGTTTCTTTGCACCCAATGCCTTTGTAAGAATGTCAATTATTTGATCATGTGTGTTGACATATACAAATTCAATCTCTCCTACAAGTATCTTCTCTCTCACAAAGTGGTAATAGAACTTGATGTGTTTTATCCTAGCATGGAACACTAGGTTTTTAGCTAACTGTATGCTACTCATGTTGTCACAATGAATGACAACTGGATCATCTCCCTATACATCCAAATCACCTAATAACTTTTGCAACCATACCACCTCACATGCTGCCATAGAAACACATTTGTACTCAATCTCCTCTATACTCGATAAAGCAATTGTAGGTTGCTTTTTGTTGCTCCACATAATTGCTGCACTACTAAGGAAAAACATGAATCCGTTGGTATATCTTTTGTTAGATATGCTACTGGCCCAATTTGCATATGTGTATCCAAACACTTGTATATCCTTACTTGCTTCATAAAAAAGCTCATAATGCAAAGTAGACTTTGCATACCTCAATATGCATCTAATTGCATTAAAGTGAGGCTTCCTGGGCATCTGTATAAACTTACTAATAAGGCCAATAGTATAGCTCAAGTCTAACCTTGTGATAGTCATGTAAATCCAACTTCTTACTATCCTTTTGAGCATAGTAGGGTCTTTTATCTCATCCCCAACATCAGCACTCAACTTCACATTTTGCTCCAATGCCACTAAAGAGGCTTGCATGCTGTCATACTATACTTGGACAACATATCCAAGCCATATTGCCTTTGGGAAAGCCATATACAATCATCATATCTGATCACCCCAATACTAAGAAAGTACCTCAGTTCACCTAGATCCTTCATCTCAAACTTTGTCTTCAAGAAGTCCTTAACTTTAGTAGTTCCACTATCACTATCTCCTATAATAATCAAGTTATCTACATAGATAACTATGATGACCAAACCTGCATCTCTCTTTCTCACATAAAGTGAGTGATCAGTATCAGAAATATAAAAGCCAATGTTGACAAGATATTCTTTGATCTTCCTTAGACCATGCTCTAGATGCTTGCTTCAACCCATAGATCCTACCTTCCTTAACCCACATACATATATGGGATGCTCTAAATCCTCATAACCACTTGGCTACTCCATATGTACCTCTCCTTGTAATTCACCATGCAAGAAGGCATTCTTGACACCCATTTACTCCAAACTCCAATCTTTGGCTATTGCAAAAGCAATCACATATCTAACAATTGTCATTCTAGCAACTAGACTAAATGTCTCTTGACAATCAATGCTATATATTTAAGCATAGCCTTTTGCAACTATCCTAGCCTTATACTTGCTAACAGATTCATCTACATTATGCTTGATTTTGTAAACCCACTTATAGTCAATGGCTTTCTTGTCCTTAGGTAATGGTACTGTATCCTAAGTCTTATTAGCTTCTAATGCAGCCATCTTCTCATCCATTGTTGCATCCCAATGAGTATGACCACCAACATTCTCAAAACAAGTAGGTTCAACATCCTCAATCACCTTTACCATATAAGCATAATGATGAGTTGCATAACCTTCAAAACCAAATCTTTGAACAGGGTATCTAACCCTGCTAGACCTGCATACCATTGGGCCACTCATCAGAGCCTTTATATTATCATATACTCTCTGTACACCTCTTATTTTGATTGAAGGAATAATAGGCTCATTATCCCAACTCTTTGAGCCATTGGAATCTCCATCAAATCTCGAATGACTAGTAGATGCATCATTACCATCTGACACTTTCTTCTTTCCTTTGTCTTTACTTGCAACACTTGTAGACGCACATGAAGATGTGGGGCTACTTCTTAGTCTCCCAAACCAAGGGCTAGTTGTAGATATAGTACCAAATGATGTTTCTAGTCCACTAAGCCTTCATGATTCTTGCTTTTCTTAGTACACATGACTATCATGATCTTGATCATCATTCAACACATCACCACTAGACAAACCAACAACTTCTCATCTCATTTAAAAAAACATCCTTGCACACTTTGAGCTAATCTGTGACAAGGTTATAACAATAATACCATTTCTGATCTAAAGAGTATCGAATAAAGATACATATTTGTAGCCTTTGGGTTAAGCTTCTTTTATAGCTCATCTAGTACATGAACATATATAATATAGCCAAAAACTTTCAAGTGTGGCACATCGGATTTTTTACATGTAAAGCATTTCTTGATGGTCATCTCATGAGCTACAGTTGTGAGAGTTATGTTCATAATATGTACAGTAGTATGAATAGCTTCAAACTATTTTGGTTTGAATAGCTTCAAACCAGAACTATTTTGGCATATTCTTTTCAACCATGAATGCACCTGCAACTTTTGCAATATGTCTATTTTTCATTTCTATAATCCATTTCACTATGGGATATACTTGAAATTAAATTATCTCTCTATCCCATGAGACCTCACAAAGTCACTAAACTCATTAGAGAGGTACTCTCTCCCTCCATCTGATCTCAAGTATTTAACTTTCAGCTTAATTCTGTTTCAATAGCAGCCTTGAAAGTTTTAAAGTGCTCATCACTCTTTTCCTTTATGAAATATACCCACAACTTCCTTAAACAAACATCAATTAATGTAACAAAATATTTGCTAACACCAAGAGATATGTTATGTTTAGGCCTCCAGAAATTTGTATGCAGAACATCCAGTATATTCCTACTCGCATATCTATCATGCAAAAAAGGTTGTCTTGTCTAATTACCAAATTGACATGCTTCACATACTTTATGAAATTCTGCAACTCTAAAAGCAAGCAACCCTGTAACCAACCTTTGAGGACTGCATTAATTTCAGCCTTTGTACATTTGCATATTCAATATGTTCATGTCATGTTTCAATGTTTGCAACCACTCTTTTTTCTTTAGCATACATAGCAATATTCATAGTAGAAATTCTAGTATCTAAAGTAAACATGTAGTCAAATCTACTTTCTTTTGCAACCAACTTACACTAATCCTTAAAGTCTTCTGCAAAATAACATTTTTCACTAAATCAAACCTACAATCCTTGCTCTATCACTTGGCCAATAGACACTAAATTCTTTATGATTAATTACACATGTAATACATTTGATAGACTCTTTGTCTAGCCATCATGTAAAGGATAAGGAAACCTTTCCAATGTGTGAAATTAGGTTGCATGAATCACCATCCATCCGTATATAACATGAATGCTCATTTTTTTCGTCATTCTATCATGAAGATTATGCATAGTTTTTTGCTACAATTTACTACCATGGATATTATTCTTCTTTTCTTGCTACAATTTACCACTGTGGATATTATTTTTCTCAACATAACAATGGACTGTAATATGACTTATTTTGCCAAAATAATGACAAACAATACTAGAATTTCCAAAATCTCTATTCTGCCATCCACCTCTTTTCCTAGAGCTTCCCCTATCTCTAAAGTTTTCATGACCTCGTGAAACGTGAGTTTCACTAAATTGCTTATTTAACATATTTTACTTGTTATTATTAGCACGTCCCATACCACGGTCTTTTGAAAAGGATCTATCACGTTCCCTTCTTGAACTTGAGTAAAAATATTGGACATGTTCACCACTTTCTTTAGATGATTCACCCTATGTATTAAACTCTTCAGTAATCATGAGAGAAAGCAACTCATCAAAATCTGAAAATGGCTTACATACATGTATAAAAGTGATAAATGATATCCATGCCTTCTCATTATATTAAGGCTACCTAAAGCAGATGAAACTAAATCATCATCATTAGGCATTGCATCAATCAATGCCAAAGCACCTGTAATGCTTCTCACCTTCAAAATATACTTGTTGACATGTATTTTTCCTTTCTTCAAGGTATTCAACTCTTATATGAGTTGAATTTTTCGTGTGTTTATATGTGCTATAAACATATTCTTAAAATTTTTTCAAGCTACATGTGAAGTTTCTACATTTTTTATATACCCCAGCATACTATTATCTATGAGTATAGATAGCCAATACATCACATTTTTGTCCTCTGCATTTCGTTCTTTCCATGCCTTTAGTTCATCTGCAATCACAAGGTTACTTAGCTTTTGCTCCTTTTCTTCGCTTGAAACGAACTTATAAAGGCCTTTTCCAATAAGGAATTTCATGATGGGTAGTTGTTTTTGTCCAAATTCTCAATGATGGGATTTTCACTACTCTCTACCATTATCAAAAAAATGATACAAAACAATAAGTTTTTTGCACCCTTTCACAACACATGTATAGCAATACACCAAGCAATCTTTATCACTTGATAATTGCTCAACAGTACATGTAATCTCCAACCTATTTGCATATAAATTTATGTTTACTTCCCAGCAAACACCTCAAAACTTATAGATTTAAAATCTATAACATGTGCATCCACTTTTGACCATCACAGTTGAAATTGTAGTATGCCTTGAAACTATTGTCCATAATCTTGGATGTCTAAAACGAGACCCAAAATAGCCTCAGATACCTAAAAAAGCAATGAAAAAGTCTTGAGAGATAATCTACAAAATATATAGTGCTCTACTTGCACACCAAATCTCACAACAATATGAGATTTTCACTCTGCTCTGCTTTCAATGGCTCCACATGTACTATCCAAGAGAAAGAGTAGAGGAATCGAAGACCTTCTTACCCATTGCTTGCTTGCTTGAATCCTTACTTCTTCTCCTTCACTTTAGTCTTCAAAACTAGCCTCTCTCAATGGCATCACTCTAATTCTGTGTTAAGAATCTTGTGGTGGGGGGACTTGCTTGAGCTGCTATACCAAATACACTCATATACACTAGAGGAAGCTCATTCAAGAATACAAGAAGAGAGATTGAGACCAAAACGTTTTCTTGCTAGTATTTTTCTTCTTCTTTCATACACAATACAATGTACACAAAGCGTAGATAAGATATAATATAAAAGAAAGTGGCCTACTAAGTCAAATAATAATTGACTATACTAATCAATTGGCACTCTAACTACTATAAGTAGATGCAACAAAGTAAACATAACGAGGAATAAGTTAGTGGCCATGTGAGAATCATAATCACTACCGATGTGCTAAGGATAGATGTGCAAACCCATCTACCTAGATGATCTAGCTTGTCATCTCAATACCTTAGTAATCTTAGTCATTATGTGGCCACTTCTCCTGCACGAGGAGATAAAACATGTCTTAGGGATATCAAATCTAGTCCAATGCAAGACAACTCAAACTATCTTTGTGATATGGATAAGGCATGGGAAAATTGTGGGATTGTTGAAGCATAATCATATAAGCATGTATGAAGTGATCACAGGCTTACACCATAGCTTGCACATAGTGTGGAGGGGTAGTTGCAGCCTTACACATACGAGGAGCTATCTACTATCTTGGGGAGCATGATGATGCATGATGCATGATGCATTATGCATAACTAGCAAATGCATCTAGCACAAATTGCCTCCCAGTCAAACTTGAGAACTTCCGTGTGCTCCATCATAACACACAAAGGGAGTAAAAATCATACTTGACATGACTTTCATCACGTCCATATAGGTTAAGTTTAAGGCCTAGATATAATAGCCATGCTAGAACGCAACCAGGTATATCACCATGTATGGATGGATACATACATGTTGTATAGCCATGACAAATAGATTATGCAAGCATGTAGAGAATGCAAGATATATGATGTGGAACCATGTTTATGCCCTCAATGCATCATAGATATTATTATGGGACATCACAGTTAGGTAGGGAATGTAGTGGCGGAGAGACCTCTAGAAAAAGGTGGAAGGACTAGTCCACAATTCTCAGCATCATTGACTAATATCTTAGAAATATGTACATGTATAGAAGTTTCTTTGATTTCTGGCTTATGAATGATAGACAAAGGGGACAAAAATCATACTCAACCTAGCACATGCGACCATATAGTTCAAATTTAAGGCTTGGATATAGTAGCTATGCTAGAAATTTGTCAAGTATATCATTGTGTATGGGTGATACCTACATGTTGTATGGCCATGGTCAAATAGATAATGCCAACAGAGGCCACATCTTTCCCAAGTGAAAGTGTGCCACGTAAAACCAATATTAGATTGTAGCTTAAAAGTAGTTAATTGCAATCATACTCAATTAGGATTTGCACAACAAGCTTAGTATCAAAACATGTATGTTGTGCATTAGTATAGAGGGAGCACTAAAGATACTTAGGACAACACAACTAGAGGTAGACCATCATATCTCCGTGGAGTTGCCAGGAGGCAACTATCAAAGACCTGGTTTAAGCCTATCAAGCTTTTAACATCTACTATATAAACAACTTTGCAAGAAAAAATAATATCATAATAGTAGTAGGTATCATCATCAAGGACGAGTACAATCCTTGGCATTACAAATGATATGTACCACTCATCTAGCATAACTACATCCTAGACCAACAGTCATTTGAGAGGCCATAAAGAAATAGATGGCCATGCTTTTTTTGTGTATCATGTGTACTTTCACATATATATACATAATTGTATGCACATAGATCCACATCAACACTATGTAAATATCATCGTTATGGGCTTAGATTCATATGTGCATGTGAGGTGTTTTAGATATGTAGATTTGCAAAAGAAACATTCTGGTTATACTATACATTTTACATTTACCAAGTGTTAAATGAAAATGATATCCTAGTCGAGGACATTAATTTACTAGTTGTAACTAGAAAAATCATGAGTTCCTAGCTAGCTAAAAAGACTATATAGTTTTTGCTAGTTAGAGGATAGTAATTTTCTAGTTAGAATTAGTGAAGTACAAAAGTTTCTAGCAATCTCAATATTCTTACTAGTTATACAAGAAGTTACTAGATAATAATGCTCTAAATGTCTAGGTGATAACTAGAAAAAAAAACTTAAAGTTTTCTAGTTAGAAGAAACTCATGACACTAAAATTTCCTAGTTATAAGTGGGAAATTTTACATTCTTATTAGTTCATGTGTTTACATTCTTACTAATTACAATATGGATTTGATATAGGAAGTGGGCTACAGTTGTGTATCATGGGATAATTCAAGACCAAAATTTACGGGAATCGAAAGGAAGTCGAAGAAAATGAGAGAACGAGACAGATGCCACCTTCGCTGATACCACCCCTAATGCCTACACACAGAAATAGAATATGAGAGAGAGAGAGAGAGAGAGAGAGAGAGAGAGAGAGGGGGACAGCCAAACACAGAGTCACCTGGATGTCGGCACTTGCTTGCGAGGCCAAATACCTGTCAGCTTGCAAGTCTTACCGCTCGCCAGCTATGATCACCCCTCCATCAGCCACCATCAGAGTTCTCTTCCCCCACTCGTACATGCCTGTTCGCTATATCGTAATCATCACCATTGATCATGAAGGGTGTGCAGAGAGAGAGAGAGAGAGAGAGAGAGAGAGAGAGAGAGAGATAAAGACAGAGATTAGACTATTATATTCATTGATTTGCTAACAACTTATTTGCCAGGAGGCATCAACGTCGCTCACCTGGGATGAATATCTTGCCGCGATGAATCAATGCTTAACTCAGATGATCTTACACATGCTCGTGCAATGCAGTCTGTAGCCTCCTGCTTTGATAAAGCTCATAATCCAAATGGTCTCACGCCTGCTGGCGCAATAATATAGTCTATAGTAGTCTCCTGATCTGACAAGGCTTCGCAATATTGGATGCATCTAGCCAATACATCGAGAGAGAGAGAGAGAGAGAGAGAGCTGCGTGTAGAGGTGTGGAAGGGTACAGAGAGAGGGAGAGAGACTTGCAGACTCGAGAAAAAGACAACATTTACCATGTCAGGGCATGTGGAGCAGCTACCCCAAAACCTCATTTACAGAAGTGATGCTGAAACGTGTAGTTATTGCAAATCGGAGCTTCATACATATCCCCCTACTTCACTCACACTTCCAAGTTCCATATGTCTTTTGAAATTGATAACATGGCTCACAGCCCATCATTGCTTGCAAATCCTTACATCAAGATGGTTCATTCCACTTTTCATAGACGTACGTAAATGCTTTGATCAAATCGTCATCAAGTCACAAGTGAGTGTTATGCTCACCTTTATGCTTAATATTAGCATGCCTCTTTTATCTCTTCCAAGATATATAGTAATGTATACACTTAGAAAGCATAACTATTATCAGGGATCTCCGGCACATTAGACCTTATATCTTGGATGTTTGTACTGCTATTAAGAGGTTTGGTTTCTAGCTATGGAAATAAGAATAGTTGAGAGAGCTTCCGGATAAGAAAAAAAAGATGAATGGTCACTACCTTGGATAGTGAACACTTGATCTGGAGGATTATTTTGCACTATCTGTGCCTGTAGAGATGGTACAATTGCACGGTCCATGGTTGTCTTTATGTAGTATCGCTTGATACTCCCATATCCAGTTTGAGTCAATGTGAGGTTTTGTAACGTTGGTCCAAAAGGTGTGGGATTCAATAATAATAATGCAAGATTAATATCCTGAAAAGAACACCAACAATTTCTGTAGTTATTGGGATCAATTGGTTCTTCTTCACAAGTTTACCATGTGTTTGTCAATATAAAAACCTAGTTTGATTCTTCTTTATAAATTATAAATGTCCACACTTTTCACAAGTTTATTAGAGATTATGCCTTGTACACCCTAAACTTAAATTTGCTTAAATAAGATAAAAAATGGTTGACAAGTGCTCACTGAGGCATTTTTACATAGAACTAAGATTCAATCTCAAGAATATATTCGTTAAATTAAGATTGTTCTATACAGTTTGATTGTTCCTCTAAAAGATCTCTATTAGCTTTAGATAAAAGGACTAAGCATACAAATTTGTGGTTTAAATCAAAATATCTTTCCTCCTACTCCTCTATGTACATTTGTAGTTTTGCAACTATTGAACTCTTAACTTTTCGTTCCTCTTTGACTCTTTTGAGACATGTACGGCCATCTATGAGAGTGAGCAAAAGTTTATGCCTTTTGCTAATAAATGCTAATTTTTGACATGTGATATGCACATGGATGGATGCATGTCATGGACACATTCACACATGACCATTCAGATTACATTGATGAACAAAATCACTTGGTGTTATATCATAGAGCACATGTATAAAAATAATACTAGGGTATTCTCATGCCCTTTTAATATGTATTTCCTACTCAATTTTTCTTAAATTTGTTGTCGTTTGGCCACATTGGTCCATGATGTTGAAATTTATGATTCTAAGCACTCTAAATCTACACAACCTACCTATGCTAGTTTTCATATAGGCTAAATAATGACTAAATATAATGGTGTATCTACACAAAAATTAGACCCTGGTAGTTATTAGAGAGAAGGGAAGACATGCAAAACTTGATGCACAAAACATAGACCTTGGTAGTTATTAAAGAGAAGGAAAGACATGCAAAAGTTGCTTTATATTTTTGTGTAATATAGCTTGCAAAAGGAGAGGTTTGTGACAAATTATTGAACTTGAGTTAGATCTACTTCAAAACCAATTGATTAACCATGTTATACATACACTAAGGTTCTAGCTTAAGCATGAATATATGAGGATTTACCTCAATCGGACTTTTGTTAAAAAAATAATATGGTGCTTTTGTAAGGTTTAGAGAGAATGATGTAGGTGTTGATGAAGAACCATTTGCATAATCCAAAAGGAAAACTCCAGCTAGGATCAACGCTTGTGAAGCCTATACAATTCGTGATGTTTCAAGACAAACATCCACACAACATGAGATAAAATAATGATGATGAAACATGATACAACAACTCCACTCAATTCAAAGTATTACCATGACAATTTCCATCACAAGAATTAGGGCCATGACCATATCTACAACCATGGTAATCATGTTTGTAGTTCCATATTTTATTTTGTTTACAATATAGATTAGCATTTCATTCGACATAGTCATACCATCATAGCATGCTTATATTATTTGCAACTTAAGCACATGTAGATTTTGTCACCATGACCCTTGCTAAGATAGGTATGATATTGTTGATATGTGAAATGATTACCATAAGAAACTAAACACAAAATCACTTATTAAACTAAACTAAAAACTTATGTCTCATGCCTAGGTAGGACATATGTCTCATGTTTAGAACCTGTGAATCTTGCATAGGTAAAAGGCTTCCACCATTGGATGGCATATACGCAGATAGGAATATTGCTTTTTCTATTTTACTTGGAAAGCGCTCCATTGCATACGAGATGGGAACCCCTCCAAAGCTATGTCCAACAAGTACAACCTAATATAGTCATGATTAGGAAAGTATTTAAAAGTGGGTGGTTCTAACATACTTGAAAGGGAAAATAAGGGATGTAGCAAATGAAAGTGCCTAGAGAGTTGACAACGAAATCAAACCTTCTCATCAACACGTGTGATATTTCTTTCTAAAAAGTCTGTCAAAGGCTTTGCATATTGAGCTATAGAAGTGACTTGGTCGGCCATCACTTTGTTGATGCCATTTGATGTGAGATCTAAAGCAGTCACATTGTTTCCCTGGCTTTTCAAAAGAGTTATGACTTTATACCAGCACCATGCGCCAAAACTTGCACCATGGATGAGCACAAAATGGTTGCCCGTTCCTCCCTTTTGAGTTGCACCACCTTCTACCTGATTATTAATCACAACATTGGGTTAGAAAAGCTGAGCGCATGCTATAAGTGGGGACAATGGAATGTACTTTTGTAATGTTCTTGTTTTTTTTTTTGCATGAAAACTACTATTAATATTGGAGTTGTGAAGATGAGCTACTCATAATCAACAATCGACATTTGACCATGCTAAATGATTGCGAAGTGTAAAGTGTTTGCTCTGGTTCAATTTAAGATGGTAGTGATGATTATATAATGTGGTAGGAACCAATAAGGCAATGCACATAGTTTACCAAACTTAAGTGCATCATGTTTAGTAATTAAGAACATTTCTCCCATGCATGTTTCTTAAGTTTCTAGTAATTGTATCTATGTAACCTAGATTTTATGTTGTAGTAATTAGTAACTTTGTGCAGGTAAGAGCAAAAGTGAAAATTGATTTTAGAAGCTCAATCTATTATGCCCGTTTCTATAGAAAAGATAGGATACACACACTCGAGTGCTCACAAGATACCCTAGGATGCCTCCCCTCAAAGTATATAGCTACGATATTAGGGCCGAGGGGTGGGCAAGGGCCATGTTGGCATTACTCCTAGGTACTGTAGATAGGATAGCTTGCAAGCCAAATGATCTTAGCAAGGAAGTGCATGGTGAAGTGGGCGATTGCTAATTGGACTTGCATGAGCAAAGCATGCGAGCAAATGTATCACAAGTAAGGCACCTAGCAAGTCTTGAATCCCCTAAGAGCTAAGAGTCATGAGCACAAAAGAGCTAAGGGTCATGAGCACAAGTTTCACCGGTCAAATACTGTTATATACTGATGTGTTTGTTGCGATTACAAAAGGTTGGATGAGAAAATTAGACCTAACGAGGAAACGATGTGTAGAGCTACGACAGTAGTGGAATTACCGGACAGAGGCAGTTTGGAGACTTGGGGTAGCCTTGTTATATATACTATAATAAATGGAGTCATAGACTGACGAGTAAGGCGGTCATCATCATCATCATCCACCAAACAAACGCAGCAATCAACGATAACAACGATATCAATCAGGACAGCAAGGACGATAAGCACGAGATCAGTCGCAGTCGTTTCATAAACTCACAAAGGCGACGTTGGCGAGGATGCTGACGGAGAGCACAGCCGAGATCATCAGGAGGCGGCACCATCCATACTCCATCCTTCCTGTCGGGGATCGATCGAAGATCTATGAACAGAAATTGTCACAAAAGATATGCATCACGTATGTGTATCACCATGTGATTCCCATCGCTGGTCTCACAGTTTTATATTCGGCCCAATACATCGTGTGTGTTTGTAACACCATCGCAAGTCAATATCGCGTGGCTTTCCAACGTAAACTCTCTCATACAAGTCAATATTCAATACAACTTCGTGTGACTTTCCAACATAAAGTTATTAGATAGTTGGGTTTTTCACAAATGTCGTGTGTTTGTCTCTCTCTCTCTCTCTTTCCGAAATTCCCACAAAATTTCTCCTGAATTCTCACCTTGTTGAAACACTTCACTTTGATGAGTTACAAAGGGGGGGCTTTTCCACATCTGCACTTATATGTGCCATCCTCAGTGAAAGCTATGTTCTAACATAAGGAGTGCTATGGTTCTTCTGACTGCTACTCGATTGATCATTTAAGATGCATGGCTTTAAGCATGGTGCCTTATCACATAGCATGCTTTTGATCCCACTAGATAAGAGCTTGACCTTATAATACAACCCAAAGATTAGCTAGAGCATTACCATGGATAGAGATAATAAAAGAAAAAAAAAACGATGAGATAAGTGCTAGTGCCCAATGCCTATATTCCCCCATTGTAAAAGCAAGTTTTTGTTACAAGTTCAAGAATAAGAAGTATGATTTAAAAACGGATGAAGCAAATATGCAAGCATTTTATAAGGAAAATGCTGTCTATATGTAAGAGCATTAAATAAACAAGACCTCCACATGTAAATGTCATGTGAAATGTAAAGAAAAGGTGCTTGCAAACAACCACCTAATTGTTGATACCTTTTGCACATGAGCTATTTAGGCAAGTTGAGATAGTTTAACTCTAAGTTAAAATCAAATGCATTGTTTTCAAATTTGGTGCACATGGAGCAAGTACAAAGTTATCTATGTTTAAAATTAACAATGGAGTATTAGATGTCATCTCCCTATGCCACAAGTCCTTATTAAACTATGAACTATGACATGGTCTAACTGCAAATAGTGTTGCCACAGTTACCCTTTGAGCCCATAGTACTTCATGTGTGAACCCTTTGAATGAGTGAAAAGCAAAATGCTTACAACGGCCCGATTGAATGATTGGTTGTTTGTAAAGCTGACATCTTGTCTGTAGGTAGATAACCGTATATTCAGAAATTTAGAACAAAGGACTCATAGTATCTTTTTAAACCCATTCAATAAAACCTAGCTTGAAATATTCATGTAAGTCTATACTAACATTGGTGTAAGTCTATTAATAGACACTAACTCTTTATTAGCCTTGATGACTTTGGTTGCATATGTTGAAACATTGTGTGTCGTATTTCTTATGGCTGGTGGCACATGGAGGCTTGGTAGTGGGAAGCTGGCTTGCCCAGATGCAGAAGGAGGGAGTTTGTAAGCGTTGCACATAGCAGTCTATGAAAACCCCAAAGCACTGCCTTTAGTCCTGTGAGGCGGCACAGCTCGTGTGGAGAGGAGTATGCCGCATCCTTCGCTGCATAGCACCCAACTTGAATATATCTCTTGGGAAGCTTTCTGCTGGCAGGCGGTCAAAAACACACACCTAGGAAGCCTCTAGAGCTACCCTCAACTTTGGTGGAGAAGCAACTCATAGTGTTAGATCGATTCCTTTAGAATGCACCATTAAGTTGTGCGATGTTTGCATGGAGATTGAGAAGATGGAACAAACTGGCATTATGGCGAGATGGCATGCATGCGCATAAAGAGAAAGAGAAGGAGGGGGGATTTGGGCAATCCATTGATCAATCATACACACACACACATATGTATGCATGCATGCATGCATGCATGTATGTATGTTTTTTGTTTGTTTGTAAATATTTGTGTATGTGTGCTCTAATGAAGCCACACACACATATATATGTTATCTTTATCACTCATCTCATGGTTACATGCAGCCCAATACATTCATGTGTGCATCTCCAACATAAACACAAGCCATATTTGATACAATATCACACAAGCTTCCAGCATGTAATAAGCATACATGTGTTTTCTTAACCCCGTTTGTTGGCAACCAATGGAAGTGTGCTAGCTTTTCAAAAAAAATTCATGTGTTTCTGTCTCTATTTTTGACAATCCCACGAATTGTCTATTGAATGCTTGCCTAGTTGAGACAGTTCACTTTGATAAAGTAGGCTTGCTTTTCCTCAATCCAAAAAAATTGGGCCATTCATAGTAAAATCTTCAAATCTATCACAAGAAAGGCTATAGTTTTGGTAACTTCTACTCAAATGATAATTTAGGACGCATGGCTTTTAGCATGGTGCCTTACCACAAAGCATGCATTTGATCCCAAAGTGTTTTAGTACACAATAAGACCCAAAGAGTGAATATTGTTTTACCATGGATCGAGAAAGGAAAATAAAGGCTAGTTAAGGAAATGTCGGCTATATTTGTTCCTGATGGAAAAATAAGTTTTTGTTATGAGTTTATGTATAAGTACTATGACTAACTAAAATGATCTTAAATATGTGCGAGAGAACTACAAGAAGAAAAAATGGTGTCTACATGTAATAGCATTAAATGGATAAGAACTCTACATGTGAATGTAGCAAATCAAAAACAAAAGTACTTGCCACCACCCGATTGAATAATTGAATAGAAAAATGTTTCCAAGCACCCAATTGAATGTTTCGTTACTTGTAATAACGTCTTTGTACAAATGCCACATTAAATCCAATCTGGTACTTGTTACTAGTTTTTACAAAAAACCATCTCTATAGAGTTATGTGTAAAGTCATCTTTGTAGTGATGTTGTACTCAATACCATTTTTTACTTGGTACCGCATTATATGAAAAAGGCTTGGAATATTGGTTTAAAACACCAATGACCACTATCTTATTACCATTCATGACTTTGACTACATATGTCATGTCATTGTGAGAAAGGACAAAAAACACTTTATTGTATGAAATACGTGTTACTAACAAACACTTCCTACCAAACACCAAACAACACTATCTTTATTAGCCATGATGACTTTGGCGATATATGTCATGTCATTGTGAGAAAGGACAAAAAAAAGCTTTATTGTATGAAAGATGTGTTATTAACAAACAATGCCTACCAAACATTGGATTGTTTCTATTTGCACCATGTCTATTCTTTGGTTATGAATAAATCAATATCTAGTTCCTATGCGAGTGACATGTGATGTCAATTGTTCTAACGCACATTTGAGAAGGTAGTTCATGTATCGATTGTCCACTCAAACATTTATACTTTTTGATAGAAGTCACCAATCCAAAGAGACATCACTTGATAGAAAACATTAGAGACATTAACATCATATTCGCATGATGCTTAAGGTAAAGCACTAGTAGCAATCGGGGTGGGAGTGGTGTTCACTTAAAGTTAAGCACCACCATTAGTCATTGTAGATGTGGTTATGTGGACAATCATGGTTGAGTCATGGTGGTCTAGAGGGTCTTGCCTACAAACACCTCATAGTAATGCCTAGTCACTCCAGGTGGTGGACAAAGCACTTGCTGCGTGTTTCCATGCATTTTTGGTAAAGAAATGTGAACTCATAGTGGTGTTCATGTTACTTGGTATGGATGTTAATCACTCAAGGTGGAGATCAAGTCCCCCATGGCTATGTTTGGATGGTTAAGATGATAAAAAACACAACACTCAAGATAATGATTTTATGCACTAGATTCTCTAGACAAAGTGAGGGTGATATAAAGCACAAAAAAATGTTATGGAGTTGTGAAATGATATAATTTTGTAGTGGTCAATTTTAGCATGCTACTTATAAACTTCTTAAAGAATACATCGACAATGGCATAGGTGTAAAAAGAAAAGTCTTACAATTTTTGCTATTCATAAAAGCACACATGCATAATGTGTTGACATGTCAAGTTGCTCTACATGAATTGGCATTCACTACGTGCCTTGATGATGTCGCAGGATATTATTCACTGGCGTGTTAGGTGATCGACATAAGGAAACACATCTCTTGCAGCATAATCTGAACTACATGGAAAGTCTCTTAACCCAGCTTACAAGGATCAACACTAAAATGGATTGAAGATGTATGCATTGGTGTTTTGTTAAAAAGTTTGCCTCTAGATTATGATAATGTCTCGACTACTTTAATCAACAAGCCAAATCCTAAACTTGTTGACATTCAGGCCTCTTTGTTAGAAGAATAAAAGAAGATCAAACATAAAGAAGAGCTAGGTACTTCTAAGTATGAACAAATGTTGTATGTTAGTAACAAGTACAAACATAAAAAAGATAAGATAACTTGTGACTTTTGCAAAAAAATTGAACATATTGAAAAGTTTTGTCATGCCAGAAAGAAGCATTTGAAGGCCTATCTTGCAGCTGTGAAGGAAGAAGAAGACCATGGACATGAAGAAGCAAAAGAAGAAGAAGACCATCAATAGAGTAGAAGGACAATCCTTCTATTTACACTACTCTGATAGAATTTTTTGAAGCCTTGTATAACCTTGCCCTAATGTTCCTTTCATAAGCTTGTAAACTCCTCATGTAACCTAACACTACAGCCTTTGTACACTTTGTGAAGCCCCACTTATAGCCTTCGGATGTCCACCATGTCTTTGGTACCCACACTTAGCTTTGTTTACGACAGCCTCTGGATGATTACCATGTTTGTGGTGTGCCTACACTTTGCAGGTGGCGGCTCACTAAAGCCTCTACACACTTTCCACCTTTTTGGTTGTGATTGAGGAGGGGTGTTGAGAACTTCGGCAATCACACCCAATGTATCCTCTTTGTATGGAGTAGTTGGGGCTAGGGATATACAAGTTTACTAAATCCCATAAGTACAATGGTGGAAAGTGCTACCTACCCAAAATACTATAAAGCATTGTACTTTCCTATCATTTGAAGGCAATGTCTTTGTGCTTTTGTCCTTTCAATCTCAGTGTCATTATCTGTACACACAAGATTGTGTTTATGAGTCCAAGCTTCCATCTTTGAACCTAATTCACTTGTGTGATAGTCATTGTCTCTAAGTCAATGTTTTCATGAGTCTTATCTTTCTCTTTCATCCTCCCTAGCCATACTCAAGATCCATGCTTTTCAACATCTCTGTGTGCTCAAGTCTCCATTATTTTGTGTGTGTGCTCTCTTTAGCTCTCTCACATCCTATTTGTTTTTATAATGCAACAGAATGCATAATTCTATGCTTTTTTTAAAAGGAAAAATGTCAATGTGCTCTATGAATTCATGCAAGTTATCTCAAGATTGCATGAATTTTATGGTATTGGACAAGATTGTGGTTAGTATTTTTTAAATGTTATTTGTGTTTATTTGAGAAGTGAAAGAAATCTAGTTTGCTCTAATCTCTACTCATTTGCTTCCATCAAACTAGTTTTCTTCCTATTCGACCTTGCCAAACCAATCATGTATGCCTCCAATTAGCTATGCCTTCTCCAGAGGAGAGTGATAGATCACTCCATACTCCTCAAGCAATCATATGTCTCTAGTGTAGATCCACTCCCATATAGTGAAAAGGTAGTGTAAGGTAGAGCTCCTCTTGGCCTATGTAGACAAACTCCAATGCAAGTACCTCTTCTCCCTCCTCCTTCCCTCCACTACAAACTCTATGGTTTGTTTTATGTCCTCTTTATCATTATCAACCTCGTGGATAGTCACTAGAAGCAATCCCACGTCTAAGTGTAGCATCCTTTATTTGAAATCAACATAATTCTTTCTTCAAGTAATAGAAGTAGTGATGGTCTCATAGTAAGACACTCTCTTAGTCTTAACATTAGCTAACTAATTCGACACAATCATAACTTGTTTGGCTATCTTCATGATGGTCTCATAAGAAGACTCTCTCTTAGTCTTAACATTACCTAACTCCTTTGGCACAATCTCGACTTGTTTGGCTATATTCATGCAATATCTTACACTTAGATATAACTCTATCAACAAAAATCTCCAACCATCCTCTATACCAATTCTATCTAGTCCTCATAGCAATGAACCAAGGCCTTCATAAAAAGATTCTAAAATGTGCAACACATGCAAATCATTAAGTTGAAACATGCCTCTTATACCTATCATGAAGCTCAATATAAAATCCAAATTGGGCTCTAATATAATTAACTATAAGGATATAAAAGAACTATTGATCCACTCATCCTAAACAAGGGTGCCATTGGATCTAAGGTGTTAGGGAAAAGCCATCAACGTATATAGCTACTGATACAATGAAGGGAGGATATGATGTGGCTCTCCTTAGCATATGCAAACAAAGCTTGGTGGCACCACCTCTTCTCACGCCTTGAACCCTATACTCTTAAAGATTCAACTAATCTATTGAAAGACCCTTTATGTCAAAAAGATGAAAGCATTGTTCTAGCATATTTAGAAAACTTAGTATGAGGAAAATCAATGTTGTGATTGCTAGATGACAGTCCATAGCTAGATATAAAAAAAAGCTCAATACGAGTACCTTAGAAAATCAAGAACTAGAACTTGGAGTATTTTTCAAGGCAATTTTCTATCCACACATGCAATTCACAATCTATAGTTGAAAAACTAAAATTCTAAGATGCACCTATATTTAAGGCGAACCTTTTGTCAAGATCATTGCTTAGAATATAATACATGCCATGATGATCAATAACCTAAAGGCAAAGAGGAGAAAGGACAAAATAGACTTATACACTAGAAAAAAATGTAGTAGATAAGATCTATACACCAAGAGTATAATAATTAGGATTGAGAAACTAATTAGCTTTTTTGAGAGCATGCATATTTAGAAAGCTATCTACAAAAAGTCTAGTATATACAAAACTAATCATAAACTTTAAATCAAAGATCGGATCAATATAATGTAAAGAAGAAAAGTGTAGCCTAACCCAATCTCCAAGTATTTAAAACAAATTAGAAAAAATTTCCAAATGTAAACGACACACATAGAAGTTTGAGACTACTACTACTAAAATTATTGCATTCATTTCCAAATGATTGCTTCACCTTCTAACACACATATCTTTCCACATACAAAACCAATTTCTACAAGACCTTTTGAGGACCTTCTAACATGTTGCTATTTAAATTCTTGCAATTTTTCCACATGACTAGTCTACCATCTAACATGCATATGTTTCAACATACAGAACTAATTCCTAAAAACTTTGTGGGGACCTTTATTGAGTCCAAATCTCTTTAACATAAGTACACGGTAACCAAATGATATCAAATGTCATAAGAAGTATATCTATACTACCTCTTGGAATTTCCTTCAGTTATATAGGTCTATACTTTTATTGATACAAGAACATAATTAATGATATGCAACTCCATAAGCCATATGAAGTTGTATTCAAAAATATAATTCTTGGAGAAAAAAATATAGTCCTACAAATTGAAGCAAGCTACCTCACAAGATGATTAAAAAATCAAGAAAGATGGGAGACTACTTGTTCAAGCCAATCATTGCATGATCTTTTGATGGACCAAGAGAAGTCATAATCATCTCATCAATAGTGTATCACCAAGCTAAAAGCTCTAGGAAGCCAAAGGCCAGCTCAAATAACATCCCACAAGTTCCAACTTTTAGTAATAAAATTGCACATAATCTCCACAAAAGAGATCATAATCTCAAATGACTTGCAATTTTCAACTCTAGGAAGCCAAAGGCCAGCTCAAATAACATCCCACAAGTTCCAACTTTTAGTAATAAAATTGCACATAATCTCTACAAAAGAGATCATAATCTCAAATGACTTGCAATTTTCAACTCTTGGCCTTCATCAAGTTGATAGAAATTCTCTCAAAGCTTCGATCCTCTTATCGGTAGCCCATGCTAAGTCTTCTTTTCTCCTTTTCAACCCTTGATTAACCCATGAGATGATTCTTTAGTAGACAATCTTTCTCTCCTTATTAGTATGAAAACATGGGATGTATGACAAAACTTAACCATTTAAATAGTGGTACTCATTTTTCTTCATGCAAAAGTCCACGTAAAGTTTTTATCACTAATTATCCTCAACCCCTTTGGATAGCCAAGTTCTAAGGCTATTTTGCAATAGTTGTAGCTTTCTTATAAATTTTTATATTAAATCCTAGTGTTTATTGAAGTGTCCTTTCTAAGATATTATGGTTGTATCTTATTATCACACATTTATACCCCCCACCCCAACCCACCCCCTTGACCCAAAGAAAAAAGGAACGAGAGCCCTTCAAGGATTTCATCTATTTTCTATAAACATCACCAAGCTATCTTAGATAAATATTTCTAATAGGATAGTGTTTATAGCCTCTACAAATCCGTCTATCCTAGTAGCCCCAATATGCATACTCTTCATGTAGGGTCTTCCATGTTGAGATAGTAAGCTCAATACATGCGGAAATTCATGATGGATCACCTAGTTAGATGGGTCCACATGTTTATACTTAGCACATTGGTGGTCATTATGATCCTCACATGACCATTGACTTATTACTTATTATGTTTAATTTGTTGCACCTACCTATAACTAGCATAATTATAGTGCCAATTGATTAGTATAGTCTACTATGCAATGTTTGACTTAGTAGGTGACTTTTCTTTATGTTGTATCTTATCTATACTTTGTGTGCATTGTATTGTATGTGAGAGAAGAAGAAACCAATAAGAGAATGTATTGGCCCCCATCTCTCTTCTTGTGTTCTTGAGTGAGCTTCCTCTTTTGTGCATGGTGTGTGTTTGGTGTAGCAACTCAAGCAAGTCCCCCTACCATGTGATTTGTGACATGGTATTAGAGTAGTGCCACTAAGAGAGGCTAGTTTTGAAGACTGAAGTGAAGAAGAAGAAGCAAGGATTTAAGCAAGTCCCCCTACCATGTGATTTGTGACATGGTATTAGAGTAGTGCCACTAAGAGAGGCTAGTTTTGAAGGCTGAAGTGAAGAAGAAGAAGCAAGGATTTAAGCAAGCAAGCAATATGTAGTAAGAAGTTCTCTCATTCTTCCACTCTGTCTTGGATAGTGTAGGAGGCACCGAAAGCAAGATAGAGAAAAAATATCAGATTGTTGTGAGTTTTGGTGTGCAAGTAGAGCACTATATATTCTATAGCTTGCTAATTTTTTGGCCATTTGAGGCTGTTTTGAGCACTGCTTTAGAGCCACAAGGTTAGGGAAAGAGGTTGAAGGATATATTGTGATTTTAATTGTGTTGATCAAAAGTGGATGCACAAGTTATAGATTTCAAATCTATAAGTCTTAAGGTGTTTCCTAGGAAGCAAACACAAGTTTTATCTAGAAACAGGTTGTAGATTACATGTACTGTTGTGAGTGGTCAGTGAAAAAGGCTACTTGGTGTATTGATGCATACTTGTGAAAGATTGCAGAAGACTTGTTTGTTGTTTTGTATTAATTTTTTGATAATGGCAAAGAAAGTGCTAGAAACCCCATCATTGAGAAGCTAGATAAGAGCAATTATCCATCATGGAAGTTTCACGAGCTTTCTTGTTAAAAAAGACCTTTATGAGTTTGTTTCAGGTGAAGAAAATCAGCTAGAGCTGAATAACCTTACGAATGTAGATGAATTAAAGGCATGGAAAGAATGGAATGCAAAGGAAAAAAAAAAGATGTATTGGCTATTTGCAGTCATTGATAATACAATGGTAGGGTATATCAGAAATGTAAAAACTTCATATTTAAAAACTTCATATCAGAATATATTTTCAGTAAATGCAATGGCACAGAAGATTCAACTCAAGTAAGAGTTGAATACTTTGAAGAAAGATAAAATATATATCAATGCATATGTTTTGAAGGCGAGAGCATTGCAGATGCTTTGATAGCGATTGATGTAATGCTTAATGATGATTATTTGGTTTCATCTACTTTGGTTGGTCTTAATGATGAGAAGGATTGAAAATCATTCGTCACTTCTATATATGTACAGAAGCCATTTTCAAATTTTAATGAGTTAGTCTCTCTCATGAACACCGAAGAGATTAATATGCACAGTGAATCATTTCAAAGAAGTGGTAAATAGGTCCAAGCATTGTACTCAAGTTCAGGAAGGGGACATGGCAGATCCTCTTCAAAAGGTCATGGTATGGGTTCTTGTGCTGGTGATAACCAACAAAATAGGTTGAATCAACAATTTGATGTAATGTAGGTTTCATGAGGCCATGAAACTTTAGAGGCACGGGGAGCTCTAGAGGAAGAGGTGGATGGTAGAACAAAGGTTTTGACAATTCTGGTATTGTTTGTCCTTATTGTGGCAAAATATGTCATATTGCAACCCATTTGACCGGTCAAACACCAAGCCACTTTTAACCAGATTGCCAAGCCAACTCCTAAGAGTCGTTGCACTAGATAGGTGATAAGTATCCTTAATTTTAATAGCTTTGTCTAACTTTTCAAGTATTTATGATACTATTTTGTTGTAGTAGTCCAACTAATATCATTCAATGCCTACGAATTAAGCAAATCTACTCAATTCTCTTGTTTCTCTTGTCAACTATCACTCATGGGTAGGTCTCTAGATTGGGTACTAGAATACTAATCCTAGGATAGCTATGTTTTCCCCCCATCTTTCAAGGGCACCTCCTCATAATTTTCTCCTACCATACTCGTGGCAGTTTATCCAAGAATTGTAATTTGGTGAACTTTAATGAGGTTTGTTTCTAAATATAGATCTTTCTTATCTATGGTTGTTCTTTGTTTAAATTCCTTTTATGTCTATCTCCACCTTTTTATAAATTATTTTTTATTTGTGATCAAAATGAAAACATTCAGAAGAAATTAAGCTAACATTCCTTAAAACCCATAAATCTTAATCTCGCTTTCAACACACAGCCCCTCTCTGTATTATGAAATCTATCATTGCTCTTTGATGTTTAAATAATTAATTCACTTTTTTTATAATAGCATCCTTGTGTCCTCTCTTTAGACTAAACATCAGACAAGATAAAAACAATTTCCTCCCATACTCTTACACGTGCACACACCCACCCCCTTAATTAGTAAATTACTCTAGTAGCCCTCCACTCTTCACTTTCTTAATCACCCAAGCAATATTTATGTAAATGAAATGTAGAGTTTCAACATAGATGCTAAGGCTTTTTCTCATGCCATCATGTTAACCAACTGTAAATTTCAGTGTTGCTGAATTTTTATGATTGTAGTTATTTCCTATTAATTATTATTGAATAAATCATAACAAATTTACCAACCTTAGCAACAATCAAGAATACACTTACGTCCCTCTTATATCCATATGATATAAATCAACGTAATGCGTACACTCTTAATTTACATGAAATCAAAAACACCATATTTTATAGGAATATCTTCTTAAAAAATAACATTCATTTGTTTCTCTTTCTCTAAACTTTAAGAATGTTCACTAAAACATCAAAAATTGTACTCTCACCTTCCCCTTGAGATATCATAATTTTTTGTGATATAAAACATAGTTTTCTATTAATAAAGACTATAATTTTCACTCAAAATAATCATTTTAAAATTTTAAAGCATATTATATCTTCTTTAAAAATTCTTTTAAAAATATATAGAGTTTTAATAGTATAAAATTTATTTAAAAATATTATATTAGATAAATAATTACCCATAACTTTTATAAAAAGTTATATATATAATTTGAGAGTCATTTAAAGCATTTTTATCCATTAAAAATAAAATTAGTCAAAATAAATACTAACAACCATTCAAAGTATAAAGATAGGCTTTAAGTTATTAGATAAAAATTCTAAACTAAGAAATTATAACATCACACTACTTATTTTTGGTAAATGGAACAAGTGCTTACTTGGAAACATGTGGGTCATAATCATGTCCTTGGAAGTGCATCCCGTAGTCCATCCAAGGAGTAGGTTTGCTTCATCATCTCAAATGGAAAGCTCTTCACTTTGATCCCTATTCCCGAGACTACCAACTTGCCAATTGCTTTGTTGCAATACAAATGATCCTTACGAGTTAAATATTAAGCTTTTAATCAAAAACTTAGCAACTATGGTTTCTTCCTATTAAACATGGCAACGAATGAAGGGGGAAGAGACTAATCTGACATCTTGACAATCTATCCACCAAACTGCATGCAAAGCCAAGCGTTTGGAAGCCAAGAAATTATTCTTGAAGCCTACAGCTTCAATTTGCCCAAGTTTATTGAGGCTCCATTTTAGCCATTAGACAAAAGACATGGCGATGGAAGAGAAGAATAATAACTGAGATCAAATCCATGCATAACATTGTTTGTATGACATGCCTAGGCTTTATAAGACTTGAATTTGCATTTTTTTGAGCAAATCATTAATTTCTTGAAGGTGCCCTCTCTCCTTCTAATGATGTTTTGAAAGGCGTTGTCGTGCCACTACACCCACACCGTGTAAAAAAATCTAGAGTTTGGATTCCTTTTAGATTTAGAGAGCCAATGCCACTTTAGGCATTAGTGTTAGTGTCCATAGTTCAAAATATTAGATATTTTTGGACAAGTTTTTAGTCAATTTTTGATATTCTAGATAATATCTATTGTAAGAAAAATCCATAAAACTATAGAAAACTTCTAGATTAGGATGACATGTAAAAGAAAGCATGTAGCTTTCAGCCAATTTGAGAGAATTTTATGTAAAAAGAGAGATTGACGAAATCGCGCGATCGCTATTTTCAGGCAGTGAACAGCACTCCAAAGTGGCAGATGAAGGAGTGATCTGGTTGAATTTTTGGTCAAGTGTCCTAGTATTTAACCCCCCTTTCAGAGCTTATGGAGGCATGAGATTGGCAATCTGAGCAGCATAGAGAAATGTATTATTTTGTACACATTTTTATCTATTAGAGTTATATTTTCTCATAATGCTAAAAGAAACTGACATGCTTCATCTCTGTTAGTATTCTTCTATATTTTCTAAATTTTTTTGGGAGTATTATTCTACATCTTCAATCTCTTTCGAACCCCTTCTCTTCCCTCTACTCCTCTCCCTAAATCTACTTTTGCCCTACTGTCTCTTATCTTCAAGAACTTGGCTTGAAACCTTCAATTCTTCTCTTATCTCTACCATCTCTGGAGTAAAATCTCTTGAACCCCCATACATTCTTCTCTTTCCAAACCCCTATGGTGACCTTCAACCCTACGTGCAGCAACATTGGTGAACCCGATGTGAAGGTCGGTGTAAAAGAACTCCAAGATGCGGGATTCTTCAAGAGATACTCTACAACAATTGGTGTGCATACTGCAGTAGACCCAGCAACAACAAATCCAAATGTTACAACAACAACAACAAAGGCAAGACAAAGAGAAGATTGATTCCACAGCTAACAAGGCCCTAGAGGAAGTTGGGCGCGAATTAAAACAATTTAATGGTCAAAATTTCTCTGTTTTTATTCACTTATATGTTTAAAAAATACTCTTCTTTGGTGTACCACAACATGCATGGAGCCAAAAATTTTGGCAGACTAGCCAAGCATAGTCTTCAAGAAAGAATCCATGATCTTTTTCAGCAAGATGCGGATTGGGCTGCATTCAAAAAATCCCTACGCGAAGAATTCTTCTTAGAAGACTTTGGCCTTATGACGAAGAAAAGTTTCACTGAATGGGTTGAAAAACCCAACAAAGGTTTAGCTGCAATATCTCGATACCATGAGTTTGAAAGTAAATTTGGACAACTTGATGCTGAAGACCAACAAAGTATGGAAGGTCAGAAGATTGAATTATTCCTTAAGGTTGTAGATCCCATTCTACAAGAAAAGCTTGTTGATTACCTGGAAGATGCTACTTGCGAATCAGGAGTCAATATTGCATGGACATATGTTACTGATGCAGTTAACATGATTACTCAAAGAGAGCGGATGCGACTAAGATTGGGCTCCACTTCAACTTCAACAACTCCATTGATGGAGCTTGTTCCACCTTCAAAATCCCCTATTCCTTTGACTAATCAACCAACTCTTTCTTCTTCTATTCCTTCTAAAAATGATGTCATGGATGAACTCATTAAAAGCATGCGTGACCTTCATTTGAATCTTACAGAACTTAGTTCCAAGGTGGAGAAGCTAGATGTCAAAGTTGAAGAACAAGGGCATTCATCAATTCAAAGACCCATGAGAGAAGGCTTTAAGAGGCATTGTACTTGGTGTGACAGCCAACAACATGACAAGACGGAGTGTTTTTCCTTCTGTGAGGCTGAAGCATAGAAGCTCGTCTTTTGGAAAGACAAAAAAATTCATGCAGCTGAAACTGGTCTTGCACTCGAGCCAAATTTTGGCAATGGTGGAATGAAGAAAAGATTAGAAGATTTAGCTATAAAGAATGCCTATGCAGCAATTGATGCAGCTATGGGCTACAAATTGAGCCAACTAAATCAAGTTTGAAAGCATGTAAAGCTAATGTGCAATCTAAAGTATGGATGCATGAACTAGATCAAATGGAACATGCTAAAGCAACCAAAGAAGATTTGGGTAAAGCTAGTCAGTGCATTCGAGAAATAACTGGTTGGAAAAAACTGGTAGATTCTTTTTCCACCTTTGCACATTTGGCTGACGTCAATCATAAAGAAGTCTTGATTGAAGAAAAGAGAAGAAGATAAGATGAACCAAGGCCTTCCTCTTCTAGCCCTCCAAAATTGATAACTAGAAGAATGCTTGAACAACCAAAGCTTGCTGAAAATATAATCCCAGATCAAGAGATGGAAGATGCGCCACAAACAAAGAAGATCAAAGGAAATAAGAAAGGCAAGTAGCCAAGGTACAAAAATTGCAGTCTGACATAGAATTTGCAACCGATCTCAAACGAGTCCTAGAAGAACGAATTCTAGGAAGCAAAATTGAATTCACCTTAGGCAAAATTCTTGGAATTGCCAAACGTGAATTCCATGGTGTAATTATTAATGTAATCAAAAGGAAAAGACAATATGTTGGTGATGAAGCTGAAGAAAGGGTGCATGCTTTTTTGCAAGCTCTTTGAGTTTTTCTACAGGATGAAGAGAATCTGACTTCACAAGGAATTCATCTTAAAGTAGTTAAAGAATTAATTGTTGCAATTGAAGATGAAGATAAAGAAAGCATGAATGCAAAAATTAAAGAAGTGAAAGCTAAAAATGTAATGGTCAGCTGGTCCAAACTAGTTGGGCAGCCCACCTCTCAAAAAGAAGGCCGTCTACAGCACATGCATGAGGAGGAAGAGGTTCGGTTCATTCCAAGCAGTCACTACTCCCGTAGCATTAGGAAAGAGCAAAAACGGAGACAGTCGTCAAAATTGGAGAAAAAGAAACACCATGTATTGCACTCTTAGACCATGGCTCAGAGATAAACCTCATGGCAAGGAGTTTCTATGAAAGTGGCGGATGGCCCATAGATGTTGATCCAAGATGGCAAATGAGAGCTGCAAACAACTCTTTTGGAGAGTTATATGTTGCATGTCCTAATGTGCAAGTAACTATTGGAGACATAAAAGACAATTTTCACTTTTTTGTTCAATACTCTTGTAGTTAACCTATCATTCTTGGGCAACCTTACATTTTTGAAGCCCGCTTGGAAAACAAAAGCTCTTGATGATGGTTCTTCCTATGCTCGAATCTGAAGTAAGGATAGTGAACAAGCTATCTAGTTTCTTACTGGGTGTGTTAACCATCATTGAAACGGAGATCGACTGCGTGATTATCATGTGCCTCCTAATACCCGAGAATTCAAGGGTTTTTCAACTGCACTAATATAAAAGGAGGCTATGGTAGTGTGTCATGTAAAAAGATTGAACCTTCTTATGCTACGAAAACCGTGTCTCTAGCAAATTTGTATGTATGTTAGCCAATAGTATGGGTTGTTATAAGTCTCTTCTGGCCATGACTAAAGCTGAGAGAAAATATTTATGTCATGTAAAAAGGGAGCTGAAAATTTATGACATGATGGCTGAAAATGAAGATGTTTCGGGCATTTTTTTTGGATTGATTACTACTGACACATTGGTTGAAATATATGCAGTTGCTCATGTAGGAAATCATGCTAAAAATTAGTCCATAGAAGTATGTACATTGGATTTTTATCAAACAATTCAAGAATTTGTTGAGCAGAAAGACATTGGTTTACTCAACAAGGTTGAAGCGCAAGTGGAGACAAAATACAAGACGGTGGATAAGAAAGTCAAACCTGTGGTAGTCCCACCATCTCTTGAAAGTAAAGGGCTCGCTGATAGGGTAGCAAATTAGCCAAGTCTTCGGGATCCTTCCAACATTGGTCACAAGTCCACATCTGAAAGTATAAAAGAGCTCAAAATATGTGAAAATTCTTTCATTTCGCCAGTTGAAAAACACTCTTTAATGCAAATGCTAATGAAATATGGAAAAGCTTTTGCATTTGAACCAAGTGAAATAGGCTGTGTGGATCCAAATATTGTGGCTTCTATGGTCATTTTTACAGTTCCACATGTACCTTGGAACCTCAAACCTATTCGTGTTCCAAGGGCGCATTTGCCCAAATTACTGGAACTTCTAAATGAAAAGATCATAATGAAGATTTTGGAACCTTCTTCAGCACCTTACTCAAATCGGTGGTTTACCGTACCCAAGAAAAATGGATCTTTACGATTCATCCAAGATCTAGAGCCTGTTAATCATGTCACAATCTGAAATGTTGGTCTGGGTCCAATTATTGATGAGTTAGCTGAAGCTTTTGTAGGTAGAGCAATTTATTCTATGGCTGACCTATATTCACGATATGACCAATTTCAACTTTCATTAGAAAACCGAGACATTATCACAATGAAGACACGTCTTGGATTGGTCTACATGTGCACTCTACCACAAGGTGCAACAAACTCCATAGCCCATATGATGAATGCCATGCACATAGTCTTAAGGGACTTTATTCCACAACTTACTCTTCCATTTCTTGATGATGTACCTATCAAGGGATGTGAAGTCAATGAAAAGAATGAGAAGCTTGACGAAGATGGTTATAGGACATTTGTAGTTAACCATACTCATGATTGTGATAGGATTTTGACAAGGCTAGAAGAGGTACATCTTACCCTTTCTAGAGCTAATTCGATTTTTGGAGTAGAAGAAGTCATAGCAGTCAGTCATCTATGTGGCCCCTATGGACGCAAACCTTCACCAATCAAGATAGATGCCATCAGCAGAATGCAAGAAAAATGTAAGAAGATTTCTTGGCACATGTGTATTCTATCTCATATGGATACCACATTTTTCTCATGTAGCCGAAAATCTTTATCAATTATTAAGAATAGGCCAAAGATTCTCTCAGAATAAAGAGCATACTCTCACTATGCGCAAATTAAAGAAGTTGTTAGTTTCAACCCCCACTCTCAAAAGGGTTGATTATTCAAATGGTCAATCCATCATCCTTACTGTGGATACAAGTCCCATTGGGATAGGATGGGTTCTTGGCCAAGAAGATCTTGAAGGAAACATGTATGCAATTCGTTTTGGATCAAAAATTCTCAATGAACATCGAAGAAGGTATGCACAAGTAAAAAGGGAATTGTGGGGAGTTGTAACATCATTAAAGTGTGATCGTGAATACTTTATAGGTGCTTCCATAGTGGTAGAAACTGATTGTCTTCCACTCTTGGGCATGATTTCCAACTACTCTACACCTGACATTGCTATGCTAAGATGGATTGCATATATTAAGTCTCTCAACCCCAAATTAAAGCATATTACAGAAAAGGCAAATCCAGTGTTGTTGGCATGCTATCACGTGCAAGATATGACAATGAAGAAGAGCTGATGGAAGAAGATGAATCTGAAGAATCTATACTTGTTGAATTTCATTCCATGGCTACTGAAAATACCTTTTCAATTAACTGCATATACTGGTCCAAATCTGAAAACAACAGGATGGTCAACTAGAAGCCAGCATGCTCATTGCATTTCTTAGGTTCTATTCATTTCCTTGAAGAAGATTATGAAGAAGATTGTCTGAAGATCGGCCAATATTTGAGCACAATGAAGAAGAATGAGACTTGGACTGATGAGGAGTTCAAGCATATCAAAAGGAACGCTTATGGTTTTTTTCTTAAAGAAGGATATCTATGGAAGCATGCAAAGAAGAAGAAAGGAGCACCTGTCCGAATTGCAGGTAACAAAAGGTTGCAACAATAGATAATGAAGGAATTTCATGAAAGCTTGTGGGCAAGATATAGAGGCATATGGGGAACCTTTATTAAAGTCAAAGAAAAATATTGGTGGCAAAACATGTATCGGGACATAACACATTTTTGTTGAAACATGTTATGTGTGTGAGATGTATTCTATGGTCAAGCATCGAGATGGGTTACAACCGACTTATCCCTTGTGTATACATTATAGATGGGTTATTGATCTTGTAACCATGCCTACAAGAATATGGAATATGCAGTATTTAGTGCTTGCACGAGAGGATCTAACCAATCAAGTTGAAGGCAAAGCCTTAACAACCAATTCCACTCAAGATGTTTGTTGCTTTTTGCTTGAAGATGTGTTTTGCAGATATGGTTGTGTGGGTAAAGTAACTACATATAGAGGAGAATTGGATGGTGATGAGGCACGTAACTTCTTTGCTCAATTGGGTATCAAGTTGGCTTTGACATCAGCCCCTACAATCCTGAAGGCAATGGAAAGAGTGAGAGAGGTCATCAACCTATTCTCAAGGCTCTAGGAAAGTCTTGTAGAGAAAATATCAAAGAATGGCCTAAAATACTACCTTTTGCATTATGAGCTGACTAGACTACTCACAATTCAGTGACTGGCTATATGCCAGATGAACTTATGCATTGACAATAACCAATTATGCCAATTAAAGAATTTATTATCGCATTGAGTCTTCTACCTTGGGAGAAAGGCATCAGTAGAGAAGAGTTGCTGACTTTGCGCATATGGTAGCTAGAAAGAAGGTCTAAAGATGTTCAAGAAGCTATTGAGAAGCTAAAGACAGCAAGACTAAATAACAAAATAAGATTTGATAAGCGACATTGAGTTCGGCCAGGAGAAATTCAAGAAAATGACTGGGTTCTTGTCTATGACAGCAGCCTAGACAATCAATACAGTGCTTCTAGGAAGATGATAAAGTGTTGGTTTGGCCCATATGTTGTAAAGGTCATTCATGACAATGTCACATATTCATTGGCTGAATTGGATGGAACAAGTATGAAGATACCCATAGCTAGAAAAAGAATCAAGCTCGTCAAACGAAGAGAAAGTTCAACATATGAGCTAGAAGACTTGAATATAATTCAAGAGCATGAAGACATAGAGAAAGAATAAGAGGCAAAAGATGAAGACATTGGCATGGTAGAAGATACTTCTTTTGACACTACAAATCCGTAAGACTTTGGTACATGCCAGAGGATGTGGACATTAGGAGGGGGTGGATGTGGTGCTGCTACACGCACACCATGTAAAAAAATCTAGAGTGTGGCTTCCTTTTAGATTTAGAGAGCCAATGCCACTTTAGGCATTGGTATTAGTGTCCATGGTTCAAAATATTAGTTTTTTTTTGGACAAGTTTTTAGTTAAATTTTGATATTCTAGATATTATCTCTTGTAAAAAAAATCAATAAAACTATAGACAACTTCTAGATTAGGATGAAATGTAAAAGAAAGCATGTAGCTTTCAGCCAAATTGAGAGGAATTTATGTAAAAAGAGAGATGGAAAAAATCGCGCGACGCTGTCGAAGAGATTCGAAAGCAAAGTCGCGACCACAGAGGACCTTGACTAATTTCAGGATAGAAGATCAATCAGGCGAATAAGAAAGATGAGAAAATGATGCCAAAACTCTGTTTTATTTCTGCCAATAACAAATACAAGGTTTAAGAAGAAGAAATCCGAATAGCCTCTAAGCATAGATCACCAACATGGCAGCTGACATTTTGAGCAAAAAGAATGATTAAAATTCAGATATAAAACTAGCCATGTGAATGAATACATTGTTTGTCTCAATGCTTTTTGGACATAGACACGTATCCCAAAGCATATAAGCATCTCAATTTACTGTTCAACAAATCAATTGTAAAGATAGAAGCGTTCTTCAATTATCCCTCTTTTTAATATCTTCAAAGGCACAACTCCTGATTATGAGCATGCTGAAGAAGATATAGACTTGCAATAGCCTGTAATCATTGAGTTCATAGCCACCATAAAGCTTCGCCATCTTTTTCTATGTCGATTACTCTTTTTTCTCAGTCTTCGCATGAAGACAAGCAGCCCCCATAACACCAACAAATTCCTCTTCAGGCTTCGGCTTCGGCTTCTTTAATGTGACGTCGTTCTTAAACCCACTCTTTTTGTGACATAGTTCTAGGAGGCGTTGGTCGGTTGAAACATGAACAAAAATTTCCCATCATCTCTTATTAAGTCAAATTCCAACGCAGAAGTAAATGTCGATGGCACTCTTTAGTCATGCAGAGAAGTGAAAACTTTGGAGATACTCTCTCTCAGCCGGCAATAGCTGCCTCTTCGACTCCCATATTTACCTGACGCTAAGCTCCACCGTAAAGCCAAGGCACACTATCATGCTGAAAAGGAGATGGACGATTGCAGGGGAATGATGATGAATGACTATCAGAGTATCAAGGGCTAACAGAAGAAACAGTGTAGCAGCAAAAGCACAAACGAACGATGAAGATGAAGACCGGCAGAGGGAGAAGACATCCAGGTCTCGCACGGAGCAATCTCTATCAGGCAGTTGATGGCTTTCCTCCAATCGTCTTCATCCACTTTTCTTCCCCTTCTACTGTGTTAGCATTACATTGACTCTTGAGAAAGCTTCGTCTTCCGATCTCCATCCACTCCGAGCTTCGTTTTCTGGTGTTGCAGTCACGTTCTCCAAGCTTTAATCGATTTTCGTTAACCTTCTCATCTCCCTTTTTATAGCCGCAGTAGTGTCTACGCGTCGATGCTTTGTCCTGTCAATTGCCGCCTTTCGTCACCTTCCTCGTCCTTCGCACTGCAACCTCCTCATCTTCTTCATCTTCTGTGTGACATCGTCTTCAGCTTCACAACAGCCTTTGCCGATGATCTCTCTTTGTCTCCTTCTACTACGTCGAAGTTTTTTCGTTCACCTCTTCTCAGTTTGCTTTTCACTCTCGGCACCCTGTGTTGTAGAGCCTCGTCACAATAATCTGATCTTGCGGAGAGTGTTTTCCTACTTGACCTTGAGGATAAGAAACATGAATTGAGGTCCTGAAAACCTCATTGAGCCCACGAAAAGCAGAATTCCCACCAATACTCCTCTCCCACAGCAACATGCGATCGCTTCCTCGAATCCATAGCAGCGTTTGTTTTTTCCAATCCCCTCTCCCTCCAAAATAGGCTCCTTTTTGCTTTTCTTACCATTTACTATTCACAATCCCCTTTTTTTTAGCCATTCTTCCTTCCATAGCATATCACACACAGAAAAGCGGCCTCCATCTTTTTAACTTCCCGTGCATACCATAATGCTCGCAAAGAAGCCGAGATGTGTGAACTATAAGTTGAAATGTTGCATCAGCCATGTTGCAAAACACTTGTTCTATCCCAACGATCCGTTGGATTGTCAAGAGCATTATACTGAAGTAGCAACTCCACTAGCGACAAGATGTAAGGCAATTCTGTTATCATAATCAACTGCTTTTGGTGAAGCCCCATCATCCAACACATCCTTCAATGCATTTGTGTTATCTTTGCTTGTCTAATTTCTAGTAATGTCATCTTCTCTATGACTACTATGCATGCCTGAAGGCTAAGGACAAATATTGCCTTGCAAAGAATACAACCTTCATCTTGCATTTGCTTGTAACATGATAAATTGCTTTTCTCTTAACCTTGCACAACATAGGCTGAAAGCATCTCATCTTGCTCACCACTATGCCTCCAACTCCTCCTCACTATACTCATACGCAGAAAATAAATGTAAACACAACAACTAAATATGTACAAAGTACCAAATCCCATGCACAACTTTTGGGTGGTTTACACACCTCGAATGCGCAGCAATACGACATCCACCCCCTCTAATCCTGCGCATCCTCCGGATGGGCCAACTACCCATGATCATTATCATCAAGATCCACAAACAAATCAATCTCTTCGTTATGCATTTCTGGTAGATCAACAAGATCTTCAGCCATATCATCTGTCCCTTCCATTGGAGTTTCTTGTCATTGCTCTTCTCTTGATAATTCTTCCAATGCATAATCCTCATCATCTCTTTTCTTGAAAATCTTAATTCTTTTTCCAGCAATAGGCACTCTAAGCACTGTTCCATCCAATTCTGTCAGCTCATATGTTGCATTATCAAAGACATGTCTGACTATGTATGGCCCAAACCATCTTTTCACCATCTTCCAAAAAATCTGCAATAACTTCCTCATTTTCCGCATGGTTCTAGTGTGGCTCTCATCCCAAAATAGTTTCTGCCCCTTTCGAAACAGCTGATAAAAACAATCTACTATGTGTGCAAAATGAGGTATCCAAATCATATAAAACACACAAGCTCCAATGAATCTCTATATCTCTGAAGTGGTAGAACAATACTCCATAATCTTGCCTATAAAATCCACCTTCTTATCCACAGTCTTGTATTTCGTGTCAACCCTGGCTTCATTATGCCCTTCTGCATTACATAAATCTTGCTGTAAATCAGCAATTCTGCACTCCAATGGCTGAATATTCTCAACCCTCTGCTCTATGGACTGCATAGAAACAGCCCCAAACTCTGAATGCTGAAATATTTCAGCAGTAAACTCTGTTAGCTGAAAATTTTCAGCCCTCTGTCTCTCTGAAAGCTGATCATAACCAGCTGGAAACTCTGTTTGCTGAATTTCTTCAGCACTCAATACTCTTTGCTGAGTTACCTCAGCTTCTGACTCAATCTGTGACATAAAATCTGCAATTTCATGAAACATGTCCAGGGATTGCACTAATACATTACCATGACAATTCAGCATATCAGTTTTCAGCATATCTCCCATCTCTGTCATCGTATCTGCACAAATCACACTGTCATACATACCATCTATGTGCTCATCATCCTCCAAAATTCCTGCATTTTTTAAATTTTTCTCATTCCTGCATATATACTGCCTGGCAGCTCTAGACAATCTAGAAGTCTTCTGATAACTCATCGAACTGTTTACTGAAATTCCAACATAACCGGAGGAGAAAACACTGCTGCCAGGAGGCGAGAACTCCAATCTCCTCTCCTCTGTACCACCGTCGTCTCGCGAAACGGCGGTACCTAATGAAAACCCGAATCCCTCACAGTGGGCAAGGGTGCATCTCTGAGAGTATCCCTGTTTCTAACATGGTTCACACATACAGTCATAAACTGAACTGCTCTCATACCATCTTTACTGCGAATCCGTGCATAAGCAGATCCATCATCCATAACCTTTGTCTCCATGCGCATCTCTGTAATGAATGGCTGTCCAAGAATTATAGGATAAGAGCATGAATCCTGCACAAAGAAATGAAAATCCTCCTCTATATCACCAATAGAAACCCTGACACTAGGGCAAGCAGCATATAAATCACCTGCAGTGTTATTGGTGGCTCTCATACGCCACCCATGCTCTACATCCATAGGCCATCTGTTACTCTCATAAACTCCACGAACAATGAGATTAATCTCTGAACCATGATCAACCAATGCAACATAAGGCACATGTTTTTCTCCAACCTTTACCATCGTCTCTGTAGTTGCCCTAGCCCAATGGCTCCGCGAAAAGTGACTACGCGGTATCAAAACAGGCTCATCAATATCAGCATAATGCATAGGCTGAACCCTCTTCTCTACCTGCGGCAAAACAGAAGCATTATCAACCATAACCTCATCATCATCCTCATCCAACTCTCCAATCAAAACTCCCTGTGTATCAGTGGTAGCCAATGCATGTCTTTTCCTCTTCAGGACCTCCTGAAACTGATCCTGAAACTCTCTTTTTGAGATGCCCAAAATCTCAGAAATAGTGAAAGTCACCTCACTGCCAAGTATCTTATCATTAAAGATTTTCTTCATGTCTATAGATGTCTCAATATCGGACATCAATCTGAATCCTGGCTGTTTTCTCTCTCTAGGCTCTTGCCTCTTTTCTCTCTTTTGGCATCCTCCATCTGTCGATCTGGCCCTGGTCTTGAAGATGGTCCTGCAGTAGGTGGAGTAACAAACTCACCCCCTCTAGTCTTCTTAGCTGCACTTGGATTTTCTTCATCCCTCTTACGCTTCTCCTCAACAAATACATCTGCACCATGAGATTTAGCCAAATAAGCATAAATAGAATACCTGTCAACAGGCGAGTCCCAACCTGTCTCTGATCTGATGCTAGAGCCTGCGCTAGTCAAAACAGTTTGCTGAATTTTCCCCTTGTTTGCAGTCTCCATAGCATAAGTCCATAGTGTGGACTAAGTCTCTGATCCCTTCTCAATCTGTACTCCATATGCAGAAGCATCACCTCTAGCCGTCACATAAGAAGTACGCGCAGCCATGTCCTCCACTAACTTCTTCATTCCACCTTTACCAAAGTTGGTAGCAAGTGGAGCTCCTGTCTCAGTCAACAAAATCTTACCATCTTGCCCCCAATATACCAAATTTTGCCTCCTTGCATCCTGGAAAGAGTCACAATCCCTGCAATGCTGATGCTCTGTACTATCACACCAAATACATCTCCGATCTCTCCTAGGAGCACTAGGAGCACTCCTAGGTGCAGTAGGAGCACTGGAAGAAGTAGTAGGCATAGTCGAAGCAAACTGCTCCTTCAACTTACCCACCAACTCCGCTTTGACTGACTCAAGTGTCAAATCTGTGATACCTTTGATTATGTCATCAAGAGAAGTAGGCACCGATGGAGCGGATGGTTTTGGAGCAGAAGGTGTAGGCATCGGTCGTGGAACAGGAGGAATAGGTGGAGTAGAAACAGTAGGCACTGGCATAGGCCAAGAAACTGGCTGAGGAGGAGAAGAAATAATAGGGATAGAAGTAGGCATAGGAGCTGATGATGGTGTAGGTGTCATGGAACCATTCTGTAGGCGAGTCTTCCATATCCTCCTCTTGGTCAAAGTTGAGACTGCATCCTGAGCATCCTGCCAATCAGTTTTAAGACACATAGGCTTCGTGCGATCTTCAAGAAGCTCACCCAATTCTTCTTGAAGAGCAGGATCTGCAGCTTGCAAGAAAAGTTCAACTTTTTCAACATCTAATGCTCTTTGTTCAATGGCATCAAGCTGACTATACCTCTCTTCGAATTCTCGAATCAACTCCGAAGCAGCAAGAGCCTTGTTTGGCATGTAGACCCACTCTCGGAATGACCGCCGAGTAGCCATACCAAATTCCTCAAGGAAGTATTCTTCTTTTAGAGCCTTCTTAAAATCTTGCCAATGTGTATTTTGAATAAACAAATCAGTCACTTTTGTTCTCAAAGCAGGTGTGACAAGACGAAGGAAGTACTTACTCATAAGTCCAGCAGGAACTCCAAAAAACCCCATCTTGATCTCATATGTCTTCAAATATGCTGAAACATTACGCCCGTCAAATAGCTTCTTCTCACTCTCAACTACTTCAATAGCCTTAGTCGCGCTGTTTGCATTCTCCTGCTCCGAATAGAGTTGCCTTTGTTGAGACAACTGTTGTTGATGCAATTGTTGTTGCTGCTGCATATACATTTGTGTTTGTTGATTTTGGAGCTGCATATACATGGACATATTCTGCAAAATCTGTTTTAGATCCTCCGTTGAAGTACTTGACGCAACAGTCATAGAAGGAGCTGAAGTAGAGGTAGCTGGAATTGTAGAAGAAGCTGAAATAGAGGCTGAAGTGTCTCCCATCCTGAAATTTCTGCGACGCTTTCACGTCGGGTTCACCAAAGATGTCGAAGAGATTCGAAAGCAAAGTCGCGACCACAGAGGACCTTGACTAATTTCAGGATAGAAGATCAATCAGGCGAATAAGAAAGATGAGAAAATGATGCCAAAACTCTGTTTTATTTCTGCCAATAACAAATACAAGGTTTAAGAAGAAGAAATCCGAATAGCCTCTAAGCATAGATCACCAACATGGCAGCTGACATTTTGAGCAAAAAGAATGATTAAAATTCAGATATAAAACTAGCCATGTGAATGAATACATTGTTTGTCTCAATGCTTTTTGGACATAGACACGTATCCCAAAGCATATAAGCATCTCAATTTACTGTTCAACAAATCAATTGTAAAGATAGAAGCGTTCTTCAATTATCCCTCTTTTTAATATCTTCAAAGGCACAACTCCTGATTATGAGCATGTTGAAGAAGATATAAACTTGCAATAGCCTGTAATCTTTGAGTTCATAGCCACCATAAAGCTTCGCCATCTTTTTCTATGTCGATTACTCTTTTTTCTCAGTCTTCGCGTGAAGACAAGCAGCCCCATAACACCAACAAATTCCTCTTCAGGCTTCGGCTTCGGCTTCTTTAATGTGACGTCGTTCTTAAACCCACTCTTTTTGTGACATAGTTCTGGGAGGCGTTGGTCGGTTGAAACATGAACAAAAATTTCCCATCATCTCTTATTAAGTCAGATTCCAACGCAGAAGTAAATGTCGATGGCACTCTTTAGTCGTGCAGAGAAGTGAAAACTTTGGAGATACTCTCTCTCAGCCGGCAATAGCTGCCTCTTCGACTCCCATATTTACCTGACGCTAAGCTCCACCGTAAAGCCAAGGCACACTATCATGCTGAAAAGGAGATGGACGATTGCAGGGGAATGATGATGAATGACTATCAGAGTATCAAGGGCTAACAGAAGAAACAGTGTAGCAGCAAAAGCACAAACGAACGATGAAGATGAAGACCGGCAGAGGGAGAAGACATCCAGGTCTCGCACGGAGCAATCTCTATCAGGCAGTTGATGGCTTTCCTCCAATCGTCTTCATCCACTTTTCTTCCCCTTCTACTGTGTTAGCATTACGTTGACTCTTGAGGAAGCTTCGTCTTCCGATCTCCATCCACTCCGAGCTTCGTTTTCTGGTGTTGCAGTCACGTTCTCCAAGCTTTAATCGATTTTCGTTAACCTTCTCATCTCCCTTTTTATAGCCGCAGTAGTGTCTACGCGTCGATGCTTCGTCCTGTCAATTGCCGCCTTTCGTCACCTTCCTCGTCCTTCGCACTGCAACCTCCTCATCTTCTTCATCTTCTGTGTGACATCGTCTTCAGCTTCACAACAGCCTTTGCCGATGATCTCTCTTTGTCTCCTTCTACTACGTCGAAGTTTTTTCGTTCACCTCTTCTCAGTTTGCTTTTCACTCTCGGCACCTTGTGTTGTAGAGCCTCGTCACAATAATCTGATCTTGCGGAGAGTGTTTTCCTACTTGACCTTGAGGATAAGAAACATGAATTGAGGTCCTGAAAACCTCATTGAGCCCACGAAAAGCAGAATTCCCACCAATACTCCTCTCCCACAGCAACATGCGATCGCTTCCTCGAATCCATAGCAGTGTTTGTTTTTTCCAATCCCCTCTCCCTCCAAAATAGGCTCCTTTTTGCTTTTCTTACCATTTACTATTCACAATTCCCTTTTTTTTAGCCATTCTTCCTTCCATAGCATATCACACACAGAAAAGCGGCCTCCATCTTTTTAACTTCCCGTGCATACCATAATGCTCGCAAAGAAGCCGAGATGTGTGAACTATAAGTTGAAATGTTGCATCAGCCATGTTGCAAAACATTTGTTCTATCCCAACGATCCGTTGGATTGTCAAGAGCATTATACTGAAGTAGCAACTCCACTAGCGACAAGATGTAAGGCAATTCTGTTATCATAATCAGCTGCTTTTGGTGAAGCCCCATCATCCAACACATCCTTCAATGCATTTGTGTTATCTTTGCTTGTCTAATTTTTAGTAATGTCATCTTCTCTATGACTACTATGCATGCCTGAAGGCTAAGGACAAATATTGCCTTGCAAAGAATACAACCTTCATCTTGCATTTGCTTGTAACATGATAAATTGCTTTTCTCTTAACCTTGCACAACATAGGCTGAAAGCATCTCATCTTGCTCACCACTATGCCTCCAACTCCTCCTCACTATACTCATACGCAGAAAATAAATGTAAACACAACAACTAAATATGTACAAAGTACCAAATCCCATGCACAACTTTTGGGTGGTTTACACACCTCGAATGCGCAGCAATACGACAACGCACAATCGCTGTTTTTAGGTAGTGAATAGCACTCTGAAGTGGGAAATGAAAAAGGATTGATCTGGCTAATGAAGGCATCATATTGGTGATCTGAGCAGCATAGAGGAATGTATTATTTTGTACACGTTTTTTCTATTAGAGTTATATTTTCTCATAATGCTGAAAGAAACTAACAGGCTTCATCTCTGTTAGTATTCTTCTATATTTTCGAATTCTTTTTGGGAGTATTCTTCTATATCTTCAATCTCTTCGAATCCCTTCTCTTCTGCCTACTCCTCTCCCTAAATCTACCTTCGCCCTACTGTCTCTTATCTTCAAGAACTTGGCTTGAAACCTTCAACCCTTCTCTTATCTCTACCATCTTCAGAGTAAAAGCTCTTGAACCCCCATACATTCTTCTCTTGCCAAACCCCTGTGGTGACCTTCAACCCTACGCGCAGCGATAACGCCCTCCTTCCTATTTTAAAAATGATCATTCAATTGAAGTTGTCCCTTTAATCGGATGTAAATTAAGATAATCACAATGATTAGCATTGATGGAATTGATTAGCATTATGGTGGCATTGATTTTATCATCATAGTTGGTCCTCTTCTCTTCTCCCCTTTTGATCAATTGCCAACAGATAGTCTCCACCAAGATTGCACCGTCTCTCACCACCCCTTCATCATCGGGTTGCAATCGTCTCCTTCCATGTTTTTTAAAATTTCATTTTAGTCTCATCCATAATTATTTTGAAGATAGCCTTCCAAGCACATTTAAAAAAACCACCCAAAACTAGGCTGAAAAGCAAGCAAAGTATATGCTTTGGGGTGCCCCATAACCATGGAACTACAAGAAGCATCCTCCATATGCACACACTTTCTTGCTCTCCCTTTCAAGAGAATCATAGCCATGCACACACGAAATAATAAAGCAAGCTAGAGCACATAAAAGATATCAGCATCATCATCATCCTCACTATCTCCCTCTTCTTCCATAGATAGAGCAAGAAAGCACAGAGAGAAGAGAAAGTAAGAGAGCACCCAAAACCAAGAGAGCTAGAAAGAAATGTGAAAGAGGTTGATAAAAGAAGAGAGAGATTCTAACTTCCTCAACCACCAACTTCTCATTCACGACTCTTCTTTCCTCCCCTTTCTTTATTTCATTCCAAATATTAAAAAATACATAATCTTTGAACTTTAGGTTTGCTTCACTTTGTGTATGCATGGCTTGGACCTTACAAAATACTAAGAGAGAGTATTCATGCCTGGGCTTTACAAGTGCGGTACCGCTAAAATAGCCAAGAACATTTACGAAATGGTTAAAAATGTGGAGACAAATCATGGGCATATATACCAAAAAACATAGGTAAAAATGATCAAGTGTAATTAAAAAAACTTGCATCTTCTAGTCTTTTTGGTGTCAGAATTGGAGGCGATAACATTTAAGGTTAGACCTTAAAATCCCCATTCACTTAGCAACTAACATGTCAATCATGTAGTGCATGTAAAATATGGTCAAATAGTAAGATAGAGGTATTTAACACTTACTCAGCCTCCTTACTCATGAGAAGGATGCAATTTTCTTAGTTTCGCTACCTGATAAATAAGACTTACAGTGAGAGTTCTTGTGGTCAGACTTTTTATGTCCTCTCGATATCATTCTTTCAACACCTGTATCAGCTCCCTAAATGCACTAGTGAGAGTCCCTAGAAGAGTTCTAATCTCTCTCTTCACCTCTAAATTACCTTGCAACTTATAATCTCTATGAAGATTAGCAATAACCCCTTGTTCTCCACTACAAATCCTAGAGCACTATGCTCAATGTAACATCCTTTCTTTTCTCTTGTTGGACTATTGGACCATCCTCCAAAGTCAATAACTACGACTGCATTTGCATAGAATTAATATAAAAATTTGGTAATAATGTGCTGATTGTATACAATTTTGTGAAAAATTTTGCAATACTTGGCATGTTTCTAAGTGTTGTCATTTCTCCCCCACTTAGTTGCGAAGTGTTCTCACAAGCAGAGCTACATCACGAACATCCAACATCACAACTACATCTAGCATGAACACTAATACACAACTTCAAAAAAGAAAATATATTCTCCCCCACTTAATTTTCCAAAGTATCCTCATGAGCACATCTACAAGATCTACAAAACTGCACAGAGAAGACTAGTAGACACTGAAAAGATATAAAATTATTGACTTGTGTCTTATTATAAACTAAACAAGAGAAATCTTGCAAATAAGTTGTATAAAAACTTGTGCAAACTAGCATTCCCCCTTACTCACTCTCCCCACTAGAGTGCATAACATAGTTGCATCCAATGCATGGAGCATACCAACTAGGAAGCGTTCTAGAGCCATTATGCAACGATAATCTCTTGAGGCAATGAAATGCTACACTACTATACTACTAGAAATATTTATTCTGAAATAGCATCACTGATAAGGTCCATGCCTATCAAAGAACCCGTACAAGGAAATCGAATACAACAATACCAAATAGGACTCATATGGTTTAGCTACTAACCCTCAATGTTCTACTAGAAGAACCAGTCAATGGTCCATAACTCCCAACTTTCCTAATGAGTTTTTTTTTAATGATTTTTTTTTGGAAGTCAAAAGAATATATATTTTTATTATCATTTCCAAAAGGTCCCATCCCAAAGAGATGAAAGGCACCCATCAACGAAATCCCTACAACCTACCAAGATCTCAAAGGCTATGGGTATCTTCTTTTGTTTTTTTATTTTCTTTTTCAACCTTTCAATATTTAGGGTGTTTTTTTTTCCTCCTGTTCTTTTTTTTGTTCTTTGTTTTTTCCTAGAAGAATAAATAGATATACTCTTCCAAACTTAATTTATTATTATTTTAGTTTGGAGTCTCTTGACTCATAGGAATGACTAGAAAGCTAGGAATTCATCACTAAATTGAACTTCCAAACATTTTAGCTCAACAGCATTGCGCAAGGAATCGAATCTGGTACATAATATCAATCACCTTGCCTAGGCAAATGAGAGGAAAAAGATACCCACCAGTTCAGCATCTCTCATCCACACTACTCCTAGTAAAAATTTTGTGGAGAGAACCTTGTTACTCAACTACTCTACATCGCTAAGAAAGTGACAAAGTTATGGGGGTAAACTCTATTGGATTCCTAGGTAATCACCACATACATTGAAATTCACCAGTCATGCACATCACACCATCTCTTGAAATCACTTCCGAGTGCTACTGTCCCATCCTAGTGGGTGAATGCTCATATAGACTGAATTGTTTGTGTATCTTTTGGTTTACTTGTGTTTTAAAAGTTTTGTTTTGTTTTCCTTCTATAATTACTTAGACTTTTGAATTTCTAAATTATTTCAATCAAGTTATATATTTTTTACTTTTATTTATTTCAAATGAATATAAGTAGATAGATTAGGTACAAAACAACATGTTATGTACGTAGATATTGCAACTCCAAGAATTGTCCATATATGTATGTAGCATCGTTTAAATTAAAATGATAACCAAATCTGCACATATATCATACACTAATCGATACACTATTAAGGGGTTAAATAAATAAGTATTGAAACTCTCCCACTCAAAATAATTTTCATATGCTCATGTCACAATCTCAATTAATGGATCTATCCTAATACTTCCACTCGCTATTTGTTTATAACATTGCATTTCTCCACTTGATAACTATGCCCCCATATAGAACCTCTACCTAGCGGAACTTAAGTACCACTAACTCCTAGCATCGAAAGGAATGCCCTAACTGTGCGTGCAACTAACTACCTAGTTATATGGAAACTAACTAAGCTAAAGTGCGTTAGAACCTAAAATACAAAGCATAAACAAGTCTTGATAAATTTTTTGAAGGGTTTATTTCTTTTCTTTCTTTTAAAATAGGATAAAATAAACAAAAAAGAAGCTAAGAAAAAAAAAGATATAAACTAAAATCCTCACACTCTCGAAAATCTTCTAACACAAACAATAAAGCCAACCCAAAATCATCTACACTAGCTAAGTCAAACCTATCAACTAAAGTATCAGATATAGGATGCTCATGAATAGCCTCTAGCATGGGCACATCAAATGTCATAGAGCTGCTATCAAGTATATCACTAAAAACTTCCATCACATCATTGAGGGAAGCCACGGATACATCATCATAATAGGGCGTAGGTGCCACTGGTAAACATCCAAAAGAGTAGCCCTCGATTGCATCCATATACCAACAAATATAATCCCAACAGGGATAACTAACATTTACTTGATCATCAGGATATGATGGAGTAAGATGGTAAACAACAGGTTGATATCGAGAAAATTCCTACTACTCTCTATCCACCCTATAATAGGCAATGCCATGCTCAGGTGAGAATACACTATCATAATTGTGGCACTAATAAGTGTAACCAATAGTATCATGCATGACAGTGGTACCATAGCGTTGAAAGTAAGTATGACACTGCTAACATAGGAGCTATACATGTATATAAAGATGCCACTAACACCGTCTATAACCAAAGGGTGGATGGTATTGCAAACGAAAAATTATCACAAAAGAAGGACCACAATAGGCCTCTCCCCTTGGTGCATACAAAAACCTATTATGCTTGTGAAAATGTTGAATACTATAAGGCTCGGCATGAATAGGATCAGAACTATCAACATCAAGACGAGGGTAAAGTGCATCCATCCACAGAAAAGCCATACCTGCATCCCATTAAAACCCCCCCAAGAAGAAAATAAATCCAAATGTGGATTAGTCAAGGATTATTCTAACCACTAATCTAACTATACCTAGATAAACTAAGTCACAAAATGTTTAAGGCAGAGGCCATTGACCCTAAAAATCTCATTTTCAATATTAATATCTTGAACATTTAGAGACCCATTATCGTAAACTTTAGTAACCTTAAAATGTACTAACCAACAAATTTTGATCTTCCTCAAAAAATTATAATAATGACTATCATAAAGTAAAACTAAATCATACTTGTTAAACTCTTGTACTTTAATATTTTGATCATGCAAAGCTTTGTAAACCTAATAGTCTTTCCTCATCTAACTTCACAAATTGTAAAATCCTTCACTTCAAAGGTTCAACCTCACCTAGTTGTAACGATAGGGTTACTTGCAAAGTAGATAATTCTTGCTCAATAGGGAATATAACATTAATTCCATAAACTAAGTTGAATGGTGTATTTTGCAATGTCACCTTATAGGTAGTTGTGTAGGCCCATAATGTCTCATACAAACACTCATCTCAATCTCGCCTATGAGAAGCAACCATTTTAGTTAAAATTGCACAAATAATTCTATTAATTACTTCTACTTGGCCATTAGCCCTTGTATAATAAGGCATTGATTTGCGATGCTTAATTTGATATAGTTCCATCAACTCACTAATTAGACCATTCAAGAAATGGGAACCTCGATCACTTACTGATTCTAGTGGGCAACCAAAATGTGTTATAATATTCTCATACATAAACTTAGCTACCTCAATAGATTTATCTGTCTTAAGCGCTTTCGCTTCCACCCACTTGGTGATATAATCAGTACAAAAAACCAAGATATAATGATTAGACCGATATCTAGTAGGAAAATCAATTTGGCCCACAAAATCAATTTCCCACTTCTCAAAAGGCACTAATGCCAATATAGGTATCAAAGGCGTAGCAAAACTCTCCGAAGGATGACCAATCCTTTGACATACATCACATTTTTGACAATAATAATAAGCATCTTTAAATAGAGTAGGCCATCAATAACCAGCCAACAGAATCTTCCTTATTGTTAATTCACCAGCAAAATGGCCACCACAAGGTTCACCATGCAATGCTTTAAGAACCACAGGGACTTCATCTTCTCGTACACATTGAGGATAAATACCCTCTCTTGGAAAAAAATTATAAAGGTAACCCTCTAATAATCCATAGGAGTGTGCTTGCATCAATGTCTGTCATTTTTTCTATTTATCTGCATGTGGTGGATATCTTGCTATACTAAGAAAATTTGCAATATCAACATACCATGGAACTTGTGTCTCCACAGTAAAAAGTGATGCATCCAACAAATCATCCTCCACACCTTCCTCCTTATCTGATGTTACTAATCAAGAAAGATGATATGCTAGAACATGAGCTCTACCAGGAGGAGTAACTATTTGAAAATCAAACTCTTGCAATAATAACATCCAACGAATTATGCATCCTGAAAGTTTTTCTTTATTACGAAAGTACTTTAGTGCTTCAATATTAACATAGATAGTAAATTTATTTTCCAATAAATATTGAAGGAATTTCTCCAGGCGCAAAAACCATTGATAAGCATTCTTTCTCAGTGGTAGTATAATTTTTTTCCACATCACTTAGGTTACGACTTGCGTAATGAATTGGATTATCCACCTTATTGTCATCTGCTTGACATAAACTGCTCCCACAACATTCATAGATGCATCTACATGGATATGAAATTTATGATTAAGAAATTCAAATGCTTCTTTGATAGGTAGCAACCCAATTAAAAGGAGTATCCTTTCGTAGAAAATTTGTTAAGGGTAAGGCCACCTTTGCAAAATCGGAAATGAATTGTCGATAATAATTTAGATGTCCCAAAAAACCACGAAGTTGCTGGTGAGGAAAGTGCAAAAATCTTGGAAACTTTAGCTGGATCCATAGCAATCCCTTCCTAAGAACCTATATGTGATGCACAGATCGGATGCCGTAAGCGCGCGTAGTGAGCGTCTGAAGGTCCCCAAGAACAAAATAACTCTACTTTTTGCACACAAATCAATGTAGAAAGCTTGCATGACATGAATAAGAAACCAATTGGGTGCAATCTTTCCCCATGCCTTGAGTGAGCGCTCTAGAAAGTATATATTTTATGTATTAATCATCTTCAAGCTCAAATAATAGCCCAAATTACAAAATAGCACGATTTAGCTTTTGAGTTTGCTTTTGTGCCAAATAGAAATAAAGCTAATGGGCGCCCAAGAAGTCAAGCATACCCAACACAATGTCCAAATACAAATATCTAAATCGTGCGCCCATGCACATATAAAAATAATAAATAAATGTCAAACGCCTTGATAAATAGGCACGACAAAATATAGGCGCCATGCCTAAGGTATGCGCCCATCAAAATATTGACGATAAATTTGAATACATGCTATCCTCCAATGCTTTCCACTGCCACTGCTGCTATCTCTACACATCAACTGAAGCATTCACAATCGTTAGTAAAATAATACAATTAAATCGACAAAAGTGAATAACTAGCAGTCTTCAGCTACATAAATAAATTAATTGGTTAGAAATCAATCCTAACCTTAATTTATCACGAGTGCGCACTCTAAACTCATAAATGTTTATTAATTTAAATATGTATTTGGCGGAATCACCCGCTATGGAATCACCCATGTACACACTAAATTAACAAAACACCCGAAAAGGATAGGTGTCCCCATCGACTTCTCGCACAAAGAATCCACTTTGTGTATGAGCCTCGGTAATAAAAGTTTACGGAATCCACCGTAAAACCTCACGGAATCCACCATGGCACGGAATCCACCGTGAAATATGCCTCCTAGCATCATACCCTTGGGGTGGGATAGCAATTGTCCTCAATTGCTATTAGCTCAATGTGGAGCTAATAGAGTGGGGAAAGCATTTAAGTCTCTAGCGTGCATCCATTGGGCCTCTTCAACAGGATGGTTTTTAAACTTGACCAAATATCTAGAATATCTACAGCCAGTTCTTGTGGTCATAAAGTCAGTATCTATAATAGCTTCAGGCTCAAGGATTTTAGTCTCTTCATCTAGGAAAGGTGGGTTTTCATAGACAAGGTGTATAGGTAATTGGCCTCTAAAGGGTCATAATAAACTAATATGAAAGGTGTTGTGGATTTTCCAATGTGGAGGTAGTTCTAGTTTAAATGCATTGTCATTGATTTTGTGTATGATCTTGAATGGTCCATAGAATCTAGGTACTAATTTCACAACTGGGTGTTTATCTACACTTTGTAATCTACGTTTTTCTATACGTAACCAAACATAATCATCAACTTTAAAATTCATGGCCTGTCTTTTCTTATTTTCTTGTTTTGTATATGATTGCTGGACTTTGGCAATCATATCTTTAACTTCATAAAAAATAGTAGCGTGTATATTAGCAATATCATTAGTAGTCTGAATCTTGTTTGATAATGATGCAACATGTGTAGGCAATCTATAACCATAAATAACTTCAAATGGTGCTTTCTTTGTAGATGTATATGGTGTATTGTTATATGCAAACTGAAGTAAATGTAGATGTGTATCCCATGTGTGTGGTTTTGAAATAGTGTAAGCACGTAAAAGATCTAAAATAGTACTGTTAGTAGCTTCTGTTTAACCATTTGTTTCAGGATGAAATGAAGATGAAAAATCGATCTTTGTTCCTAAGTTAGCAAACAAAGTAATCCAAAAATTATTACAAAATCTAGAATCAGGATCAGAAATAATAACTTTTGGTAAACCATGATGAGTAAAAACAGTTTTAAAAAACAATTGAGCTGCTTGAGATACAGTTAAAGTTTTCTTGCATGGAATGAAGTATGCTTGTTTGCTAAACATGTCTACAACAGTCCAAATCATATCATGGTTAGCTTTAGTGTTAGGTAAACCAGTAATAAAATCCATTGAAATTTGTTCCCATGGTCGTGATGGAATAGATAAGGGCATTGGTAGACCATACTGTTTACCATGGTGTCTTTTAACTCGTTGACAGACTAAACATTCAGAAACAAAGTTAGATACATCAGTGTCTATATGTGGCCAATAAAAATCTTCAGTCAATGTATGCAAAGTAGATATAATACCTCTATGACCTTGATATGGAGGACAATGAATCTCATTCAAAACAAATTATCTAAATGGAACTATAACACATAATCTCTTTTCATAAAACATGAATCCATTATTGTAAGGCAGTGAATCTATAGGAATCCAATTATGTGCAACTAATTTATTTCAATCAGTTTGAAAAGTAAGATCCTGATGATAAGTATCTTTCATAGGGATAAGGGAATCAAATGATATCACAGAAATATTATGAATTGCTGGTCTTCTACTTAAAGCGTCGGTTACAACATTCTCTTTTCATGATTGATATTGTATAAGGGGATGAAAACTTTGAATGAAAGCCGCCCATTTAATATGTCGGTCAAAGATTTGGGGTTGACTAAGGAGATGTCTAATGCTTTGTTGGTCAGTTTTGATCATAAACTCAGAACCCATTAAGTAATGTTTCCATTGACATAAGCCTTGTACTACAGCTAGTAATTCTTTATCATATGTAGAATATTTAAGTTCAGATGGTTTCAGTTTAAAGCTAGAATAGGCTATGGGATGATTATCTTGCATAAGTACTGCTCCTATTCCAGATCCACTAGCATCAATAACTACTAAAAAGAATGGTCTATTGAAATCAGGTAGTTATAATACAGGAGCATGGATTAATGCATGTTTCAATAAATCAAAAGATTTTTGTTGATTATCAGTTCAATTATACACAATACCCTTCTTTAAAAGTTTAGTCAAAGGTAATGCAAGTAATGAAAAATTTCGCATAAACTTTCTGTAAAAACTAGCAAGACCTAGAAAAGAACGTAACTCATACACATTTTTGGGTATGGGCCAATTTAAAATTGCTTCTATCTTTTTAGGTCAACCTCAATACCTTCTGATGAAACAATATGTCTTAGATATTCAATTTTTGTTTGAAAGAATTCACTCTTTTCGGGATTAGCATAGAATTGATTATCTTTTAACAACTTGAAAACTAAAGACAGATGTTCATAATGCTCATTCTCATTTTTACTGAATACTAATATATCATCAAAGAATACTATAACACAATGCTGATATTTCAAAAATATGCAATTCATCATGCGACTAAATGTAGCAGGTGCATTAGTTAGACCAAAAGGCATCACTAGAAATTCATAGTGTCCAAATTGTGTTCTAAATGCAGTTTTGAATATATCAGATGTATCCAATCTCGCTTGATGATAACCAGATTTAAGATCTATCTTACTGAATATGGCAGAACCTTGTAGTTTATCCATAAGATCATCTACCCTAGGAATCAGATATCTATTCTTAACTGTAATTTTATTCAGGGCACGATAATCAATGCACATGTGATAAGTATTATTCTTCTTCTTTATTAATAATACAGGTGCGCCAAATGGAGAACTACTAGGTCTAATTAATCCTTTGTTGAGCAATTCTTCTATTTGATTTTGAATTTCTTTATGTTCAATTTGGTTATGCCTATATGGTGCTTTACAAGGTGGTTGTGTACCAGGAATTAAATCTATTTTGTGATCTTCAGGTCGTGAAGGTGGTAGTCCAGGTGGTAAATCATCAAAAAAACAATCTTTAAATTGAGCAAGAAATTGTTTATGCCTAGGATGCATATGTTTTTCTTTTGCTTGAAGTTCATTCACCCAAATTAAATAAGCTTTGCTACTTTTACGTAATGCACGTTTAGCTTGAGTATGAGTAAGCAGTGGAAATTTATTAGAGGCATGCATACCATGCAATGTGATTGGTTTTCCTTGAAAATCAATTTTAATTGAATGTGTAGAATAATCTATGTCAGGATTATACTAATGACGCCAAGGCATACCTAGAATAATATCACTAGACTACAAAGGTACAACTAGGAAATTCATTCGTTCAGTATATCCACCAATTTTAATTTCTAAATTATGCACCTCTTGTGTTCCATTATATCTTGTGCCTAGGAATGTTGCTTTAATATGATAATGTGTAGAAACAGTTTGTAAATTCAATTCTTTCACTAACTTTGCAGAAATAAAATCATGTGTGCTACCATCATCAATGCAAAATAATCTTTTCTTTACCATGCACTAAACATTTCATTGTCAACAAAGAATGTGGAGTTGGCATACCTGGCAAAATATCCGAAGTAGTAGCAATGTTGTCATCATCTTTCGTAAAATCAGGCATTTCCTCACGTTCTTCTTCTTTCATTGCTCCAAGATAATTGATATGGACAGGTGGCTTTTTCGATTGACAATTGGTTGCTAGATGTCCAGGTTGATGGCATTTGTAACAAACTATATGTTTGGCTTTAGATACATTGTTGGCAATGGCAGTAAGTTTAGGAATGTTAGGATTTGGCTGTGAGGATGGCTTAGGGTTTGGATTGGTATTTGATGGCAAAATAGGTGGTCGTGTCCAAGACTTACGGAATGAAGATGGAAGATAACGACTTTGATTGAATCTTCTAAAATTTGAATTGAATTGCTTGGAACCATAGTTACCATTAGCTTGAAATTGTTGTGGACACTTGTCTCTTCCTCGAATCTTGCCTTTAATGTCATGAGCCAAAGAAATTGCATCTTCAAGGGTTGTTGGCTTGAACATATTGACTTCAGCATAGTAATGTCTAAGTAAGCCAGACATAAACTTGCGTTTGTGAGTCGCTTCAGGTACATCTTCGAGCATGCGTAGTTGCAGTAGGACATTCCAAAAACGTTCAATGTATTGGAAAATAGGTTCACGATCTCTTTGCTGTAGAACATCCCATTGCTTTATGGCTTTTTCATGGAATTGAGGAGGAAGGAAATTCTGCAAAAACTTCTTTTGGAAACTCTCCTAGGTAGTGGGACAATCAATGGTCTTGCGAACCACAATCCACCATAGAGATGCTCGATCGACTAAATGATTAGTGACACATTTAATTTTGTCTTTTTCAGCATATGTCTCTTTATGAAAGTAATCATCAAACTGATTGATAAATGCAAGTACAGTCTTTCCATCTCGAGATCCATTGAAAGTACAAAATTTGAAGTTTATTTTACTTATCTTTGTTTCTTTGCGGATGGATTGAGCTTCGAGCGTCGCATCGATGGTACGTCGTATAAGATCTTCGGGCTGTGGTCCATCTTTGTCAGTGGTAGTTCGTTGCAAATTGGCCAATTGAGCTTGCAAAGCTTGTCGGGCTCTTCCTTCTTCATCAAGCTGCATCATAATTAAATCCAACTTTTGTTCCATCGTTGGTTTGGGTAAATCACCTTCAGCCATTAAATCATCCATGTTTTGTTCCGTCATCCTGTAAAAATCCAAAAGTCCTCACACTCTCAAAATCTGGTCAGCGGGATGAGCGTAGCTCAAAGTTGGGAATACAAGTCTTATATATTTTGTTTGGCTTTTACGGTCTTCCTCTTTTGCAGCTCACTACGTGCAATAAGATATATAAATCTCTCATCAAGAAGCTTAGTAATTTCAACTTTGACTAGTTTTGCATACACAAGATTTATTCATCATTGGTATTGACATACGCGTTTTGTGCTTGGTTCTAGATCAATAATATAATGCTAACAAATTTTAGCTTTACTACCCTTAATGTTAGTATAAGACCAAGAAAATTTCCCAACATGTGTTTGTAATACTTCTTTAAACCTCTCTCAATCTTGAGATTCCAATTGAGCTCCTAGATTTATATACTTCCCTTCTGTCATTTCTATTTTAACTACTTCCATTTCAAGCTCTTCAATAAAAAATGAGGCTATTTTCCAAGGCTTTGATAGTTGGCACATCTTTTGATATTTCCATTGATATATTTGCAAGCAGACTATGCCTAGCACTCTATTGTGGGAGCTCACACTCAACCGGAAAGACCCACGGATCCCTTTTTTTTAAAGTATTTCAAGTGAGCACAAATGGCTATCTCTCACCTAAAAGTGGTATTTGACCACACAGTCACTTCCTAGTGACGATTTTGCATCAACAAGCAACAAGGATGATTCTGTAACTCCCAATGTCTCTGCGCACAGGCATACGATGCAATTTCTACGGTAACTTTTCACCGACCTGTAGAACAGTGGTCGCACAGCAAAAAATAGGGCCTTTTCCTGAGTGCGTGTGGAAAACTTCCGCCTCCAAAACGGGCCCAGAAATGGCCTCGAATCAAAAAAACAAGGCAACCGAGGGCTAAAGCTATCTCCCATAGCATATATTGCCCTCTTGCTACACCACGAAAGGCGTCTCAATCTGAGACAATGCACTCTTGTACTTTCCGGCTGTGCTACCTGCAGAGACTTGCTCCCAAAATCGAAAAATGAAAGCAACACTGGTCCTCTTAGCAGAACAATCTTCATCATAGATAAACACAGTCGTTTGAGCTATCATTCCTCTACCTGTGGGCCCTCGACCGAATCCTACTAGTGGAAGTTGTGGACAACATAATTCAAATGGCCTTCAAGAGGACCCCTGTATCTATGATGAAGATTGTGTTTATTTATTTTTTAAAAGAAAATAAAAGAAAGAAAAAGAAAGAAAAGGAAAGACCAAGTCCTTCAAATCATAAGAGTGCCACAATCTTTGCACCTATGATTTTTTACCTAGCCCCATCCCCCACTTCACGCTTAGGGCACCTCAAGGATAGGACTTCTAGACATGTCTCCCTAAGCCCACATCGCACCTACAATGATGCACAAATTGGATCATCAAGTGTGGGAAAACACTACAAGCTTGGTTCGACCCAACTCCCAGTTCCACTAGCACCTTCACCATGCACTACACTGAGAGGTAGACACACCCCTTAGGAAGTGCACAACTTTGTCTTCCAGGTTGAGATCTCATTGTATTGACCTTGGAGGGCATGCCCAACACCATCTTCAATTTCAAGGATAGATCCATCCATCTGCCATTCTCGAAGAAGGATCCATCCAACACCATCTTCAATTTCAAAGGACAGATCCACCCATCGTCAGTGTTAGGAAGGGACCCACCCCAATACCATCTTCAATTTCAAAGGGCACATCTATCCAACACCATCCTCAACGAGGGCTTGTTTACAAACTCAAAAAGTCATGTGGCTATACCCACCCCACTTTCCAACTACTACCTATTAGTTCCATGGGACTAGCACTCAGCTAGGAGGGGGGTAATGGTAACCTTAGCACAAGAAAAAGTGAAAAAAGTGGAAAAGTGCAAGATGAGAGTTGAAAGAGGTAGCCCAAAAGGATATTAGACACAAAGGAAGAAGTAAGAAGGGAAACAGAAGAAAGTGTAGGGGTGGCCTCAAATGCTAAGTCAAAAGAAAAAGTGTATTTTAAAATGCAAGACTCCCCTAAAACTTTTGTAAAAGAGCACTAGGATCCCTCTTGTGTAAATTGTAAGGGTAGCCAGGTGGTAGAAAGGAAGTTAGGAAGATAGGAGGAAAATTGGAAAGAGGACCTAGGCCACTGCAGTCAGCCATGTAAAAAAGGGGATGACCACACAAAAGGGATTTAGGGTTTTGTATATAAACTCAAAAAGTGAATGAGAAGCTTATTCTTTGGTGTGTGGCAAAAGCAATCTCTTCATCTTCTCTTCTTCTCTCCTTCTTGCTTACTTGTGTGTGCTTGAGAGAGAAAATGTGAGGAAGTGAGTGTGTGAGGGTGAGGGATCAAGGAGAAGAAGCTCTCCATCATCTCCTCTCTTCTTCTATCTTCTCTTCTCTTCTCTTGTGCGCTGCTATGGAGGATGGAGCTTGAAGGTGGAGGCTTAAGGTTTCTTGAGCTTGCATCTTGAATTGTGGAGCTATTGGGTTGCTTAAAGGAGAAGGCTACTCGTTCACGCATCAATGTAAGCTCACTACACCCCCGTAGGATCGAAGGCATGTCGTTAGTTTTGCAGATTTTCCCTTGTGAGGCTGAAGCTATGTTTTTTGCAGTGACAGAATTTTTTGCAGTGTTCTATAATGGCATCTGATTCTCTTTCACAGATTGTCATAGATTGTCATTGAAAATCTTGACAAGAACAACTTCCAAGCATGGAAGTTTAGAATGACGAATTTCCTTATGGGAAAAGGATATTGGGAATTCGTTGCACGAAATGAAGAAGAACCAGTTCTTCCTGATGTTCCCAATCAACAGCAAATGCAGGCATTTAAAGGATGGCATGAGAGAGCCAGAAAAGTTATGTACTGGCTGTCTTTTAGTATTTCAGACTCTATGATTGTGCATATTCAGGATGCAAGTATGCCAAAGGAGGCATGGGATACTTTGTCAAAAATGTATAGCACAAATACGCAAGCCAGGAAAATACAACTCAAGCAAGAGTTGCACAATGTGCAAAGAGAAAGTATGAGCATCAATGACTACCACATGAAGGTGAAAAAGATTGTAGATGCACTTGCTTCCATTGGGTCTCCAGTGGAAGATGATGATTTAGTTTCTGTGACTTTGAATAGTCTAGAAAAGGATTATGCACAGTTCCAAACATCCCTTTCCGTCCGTGAAAGATTTCCTAATTTTGAGGAGTTGATTGCTCTTCTAATTTCTGAGGAGCAGAGAAATGGTGGTGCATTTTCTTCAGGAGGAACTTCAAAAGAAGCTGTCTTCTACTCAAATGCTAGAAGAGGTAGAGGGAGAGGTAGAAGAGGCCGATCTGGAGGCCGTGGTAGAAATCAAAATATGCAACAAACTCAAGAAAACCAGTCCTATGGAGGAGGACGTGGTAACTCTAGAGGCAGGGGGAGCCAAAGAGGTCATTGTGGATGGCAAAGAGGCCAAAATGCAAACAACAATGTTGAATGCTACTACTGTGGTAAAATGGGTCATATGGCTAAAGACTGCTATAAAAAGCAGAATGACATCATGAATGAAAAATTGCAACAAGGGAATTATGCATCTTCTAGTAGACAGGGTAATGATAAAAATGAGCATTTGTTTATGGTGCAGCACATGACCAATTCTATGACAAGTGCAGAAGAAAGCAACGATGTGTGGTATGTTGACTCAGGTGCATCAAACCACACGACAAGTCATGCTGAATGGATGTAGGATGCAAGAAAAATGGAAAAACCAGGATTTGTGGAGACTGGTGATGATACTGCACATCCTATTGTGTAGATTGGAAAAATTCATTTGTCTATGCAAGATGGGAAAAAGAAATACCAATCAGATGTATTTCATGTCCCGAATATCACCAAGAACCTGGTTTTTGTTGGTCAAATGGTTGAACAAGGCTTGCATGTCAGATTTAATCCTCATGGATGCTTTGTTGAGGATATGAAAAATAAAGACCCCTTGATAGCAAAAGGAAAGAAGAAGGGCATAATGTTTACATTGGATGTAGACATGCCTGAATTGAGTGTAGCAATGTTTGCACATGGGACCGATGTAGTTGCAGATATTGATATCTGGCATAAACGCATTGGTCATGTTAATGTACAGCGACTTAAATCAATGCAAGCCCAAAATATTGTTGCAGGATTGCCTAAATTCAAGGTTGCAAAAATGCATAAGGTATGTGAAGCTTGTCAGTTTGGAAAACAGGCAAGGAAACCATTTCCTAGACATGTTCAAGAGAGTAAGAAGCCATTGGAGTTAATCCATTCTAATGTGTGGACTACTAAAGCTGCATCTCTTGGAGGCTGTCATTATTTTGTCACTTTTATTGATGACTATAGCAGAAAAGTTTGGGTGTATTTTATGGAAAAGAAAAGTGAAGTTTTTGGGAATTTCAAAACTCTTAAAGCTATGGTTGAAAAAAAAACAAGCCTGCAAATAAAATGCCTAAGGTCAGATGGAGGGGGAGAGTACCTCTCAAATGAGTTTGCAAGGTTCTTGCAGGAGCATGGCATAAAGTAGCAATATTCATGTAGTCATACCCCACAGCAAAATGGAATTGCAGAAAGAAAAAAGAGGCATATTGGAGAGGTATCTCGTACCATGCTCAACGAAAAAGACCTACCAGATTTTTACTAGGCTAAAGCAGTTGCTACAGCAGTCTACATAATGAACATGACTCCCACTACAGCAATACATGGCATGACTCCAGAGGAGAGGTATACTAGCAGGAAACCAAATATTTCTCATTTGAAATTTTTTGGTTGCATTGCCTATGTTCATGTGCGAGATGAGTTGAGATCCAAGCTGGATCCAAAAGCTGAGAAGTGCATCTTTATTGGTTACTCTCTGCAGCAGCAGAAAGGGTATAGATGCTATAACCCTTCTACTCGTAAGTTTATAGTGAGCAAAGATGTTGTTTTTAATGAGATGAGTAGCTGGTATGAACCAGTAAATGTGATTAATAATGTAGATGCACAAAATGGTAATGTTGCACAGAATTCACAGCAGCAGTCACAAGATATTAGTGGACCTAGAGTGTCCTCTAGCAGTGGTTCACATTCTTTGCCATGGACAGGCAGATTGAGATCAGGAGAATCTCCTCAAAGCAATGCAAATAGTGGTGTGCAAGTATCACGAAAAGGAAAAGAGAAGGTAGATTAGTCCATGTTTGATGTGAATGCAGGTCACTCTTATGTGGATGGTGAATCCAGTGGCTCAGAATAGAGAATTGATGATGAGTTGGGTATTCCTTCTATTGTTACACCTGGAGTAAGGAAGACTAGGGATGTTTTGAGAGCACCTGGAAGTGAGCCTACTTTGCGCAGGTCTACCAGAGCTAGGCATCCTGTGGATAGGATGAAATATGATGGATTTACAGCCATTCACTATGCCTATATAGTCAAAGTGATACAGGAACCAGAACCCACTTCTTTTGAGCAAGCCATAGGAAAAGAAAAATGGGAGAAAGCCATGGATGAAGAAATGGATGCCTTGGAAGAAAATGCTACATGGGAATTGGTACCTTTACCTAAAGATAAGAATGCAATTGGTTGTAAGTGGGTTTATAAGGTGAAGCACAATGCAGATGATTCTGTGAACATATACAAGGCAAGATTAGTAGTCAAGGGGTATGCACAAACATATGGCATTGATTATGAAGAAACATTCAGTCCGGTTGCAAGGACGGCAACTGTAAGAGCAGTCATTGCTATGGCTGCATCAAAGGGATGGTCTTTACATCAGATGGATGTAAAGAATGCCTTCTTGCATGGTGATTTGCAAGAAGAGGTCTATATGGAGCAGCCACCAGGTTATGTGCATGCTGTTCATCCTGAGTTTGTTTGCAGGTTGAAGAAAGCCTTGTATGGCCTGAAGCAAGCACCTAGAGCATGGTCTGACAAGATGGGACAATATCTTGTCACTATTGGCTTTCAGATTTCCAAGGCAGATTTCTCACTTTATGTGAGAAAAACAGAGAAAGATATTATGCTGCTTGTCATTTATGTTGATGATTTGATTATCACAGGTGATAGTGATGAAGATATCCTTCATGTGAAAATGCTATTGGAGCAGAAGTTTGAGATGAAGGATTTGGGAGAGCTGCGTTATTTCTTGGGCATTGAGGTGATTAGATCACCAAGTGGGATACGGCTCTTGCAGAGGCAGTATGGATTGGACATGCTGTCCAAATATGGGATGACAAGCTGTAAGCCTATTTCAGTTCCTTTGAAGCAGAATGTGAAGCTGAGCGCAGATGCAGGTGAGCTTCTTGAAGACCCTACTATGTACAGACGCATAGTAGGAAGTTTGATTTATATGACTATTACCAGGCCATATTTGAGCTATGTTGTTGGATTGGTAAGTTAGTTTATGCAGGCTCCAAGGAAATCGCATTTGGATGCGGCTAGACACATACTCAGGTATGTGAAGTCCACATTGAAGTATGGACTATTTTATGAGACTGGGGTTCAGATACACTTGCATGGATACACTGATGCTGATTGGGCTGGTAGTATTTCTGATAGACGATCTACCAGTGGATATGTGTTCTCTTTTGGGAGTGCTGCAGTCACTTGGAGTAGCAAGAAATAGCCTATAGTTGCCTTGTCGAGCATAGAGGCTGAGTGCAGGGGTGCAACAATGGCTACATGTGAGGTAGTTTGGTTGCATAAGCTACTTTATGATATGCATCAACTTACAGATGGGCCAGTTGTCATTTATTGTGACAACATGAGTAGCATACACTTGGCAAATAACCTAGTCTATCATGATAGAACAAAGCACATTGAGGTGCATTATCACTATGTGCGGGAGAGGGTTTTACTAGGTCTTATCGATCTAGTTTATGTCAACATAGAGAATCAGGTAGCTGACATATTTACGAAGGCATTGGGCGCAGAGAAGCTGCACAAGTTCAGAGACCTGCTTGGTGTGCAGGAATTGGGATTGAGCTCGAGGGGGAGTGTTGAGATATCGAGCTCCACTTGTGATATGCCAGGGCGACCGTTGTGCATTTATGTCACGGACTTGTTAGCTACAGATGCGGTTGGTACACTGCCCATGAATAATAGCTAGATGACAGCTATCCTTATCTACTCTAGTTCATGGCTCAGTTAGTATGCCACCTTAGTTAGTTGAGTTTGGTTTTGAGACCCATATATAGGGTTCTTCTATTTCTCTATACTAGAGTTCTTTTTGGCTTACACAACTAAGAAGAGGAAAATTGTTTTCAACCTCCACCTTTATGTGTATTCCCCCATTGTGTAAGTGAGAAAGCTACAAGTGAAACTCCTTCCTTCTCTCCCACAATCTTAGCATCCTCACTATCCACTTGTATTACATAGAGCACTATGCTTAACAAGGCTTGCCATTGCACATCTGAACTTACTTCTGTGGCTATGGTTCTAGACTCTACCAACACCCGCTCGCATTTTGCTATGGCCAAGCGCTCGGCAAGTCCTAGCACCCATTTGAAGTTATGCTCTTTCCACCATTTGGATCTCTCTTCCAATTTCTCATTTCCCTTTTCTATGCTTTGTGACAACATCATTACCACATGCTATTGTTCATTCCATACTTATAGCATGTGTGTTTTTTCCTTGTTTCTGAGGTTCAAGTGCTCCTCAACTATTATCTGGTCTTGTTGTGCCACAAAGAGTTGCATGGAAATTTTTGATAGTCGAGCTTGTTGTGCCACGAAGAGTTGCATGGGAAATTTTGATAGCCTTTTATACAAATCTTCAATCTTGTGCACGTGGGCTTCTTGCCTTCCTTCATGCTGCTATCTTTCAAATTCAGCCATGGTTTTTATCTCTTCCACCTTCTACTCTAGGTTCTGTAGCTCTTCTTGTAGCCCTTGGGTTGCTTATTCAATGGCTTCTTCTTTCTCTTTCTCCAAGAATTCGACTTCCCTTTCGAGTCTCTCCTAATCCTGCAACTCTAGGGAAATCCTCTTCTTTAAGTTTTCTATTTCTTCTTGATATCTCAGTGCCCTTTCTTCTCTTGCTACTTATAGCTCCTCTCTAAATCCCAAACGTTATTCATATCTCCTTGTATAGCTCTTCATACAACTTTGCTAGCTCATTGATATGTTGCTGCATCCTTACAAGGTTCTGTTTCTCCTCAGCCATATTTGCTTCCCACTTTCCTTCTTCTCCTTCCTTAGCTTTGAGCTGCTCTTTTAGCTCGCTTATTTCTTTCTGGTAGCTTGCTACTTGGCATGTCTTCTCTAGCTAGAGGGTTGCCATGGCCTCCTTTTCAGCTTTCAGCTCCGCAATGGAGAATTCTTTTTTCTTTTGCCCTTTCTAGCTGTGATACAAGAGATTCTATACATATTTGTCGTAGTTTACAGACAAGGGTAGTGTGGTGGGGATCATGGACATAGATGCTTCTATTTTCAGCCTTTGAGGTCCTGTCCAGACTCCGCATCCACAACAGCCAGTCTTTTAGCTCCAATCACAGGGGTTCCTTCACATACCCCTTGTGCCATTTCCTCATTCACCAAGAATTGCACCCAGGCCAAGATGTTGCTGGCATCAATTTTTGGTGTGGAGCCTTGGGTGGTTGTGGTTGTAGGGGTGGTGATGGGTACTAGGAGAGTAGGGATGGGATCCATTGGGCCCTTGCCCTTTTCTTCTTTCATCGGAGGTAGCATGATCTCTAGAACATGGGCACTTGAGCTTGGGCCTTCATCTCGTGGTGGGCTCATGGTACCTAGCTCATCGTGTCTCTGTATTATTGTTCTATTGACATGCGCGTTGCTAGTGAGATGTCCTCTTCTTCCTTCCTTCTCAATTTTTTCTCTTTTTCATCTGTCTTCTTACTTCTCTCCTATTTGGTTCTCTTTGATTCTTATTTTAACCTCTTTGACTCCTCCTTTTCCTTTTTTTCTTTCTTTCTCTACTTTCTTATATTCTTTCTTGGCCTTTTCTAAGTCTACCTTCTCCTTTTTCTTGCTTTGCCTATGCCGTCTTTCTTTTTTCTTTCTTAGCCCTTCCACGACTAGATTGTGTTTCCTTTTTCTCCTCTTTGTCACTTACTATTCTTCACTGGATTTCTCTTGTTCATGGTGGGGAGGTGACCTATCCAGCATTTCATTGACTCCTTCTCTTTCTTCATTTTTCACCTCTTTCATTGTCTATTGGATAAGAGCAATTAGCACACCACCATATCCAATGAACGAGGCTTTTTATGATGGTTTCTTTCTTTCAACTCCTGCCTTTGATGCTATGGATTCCTTGGTAGCCAGTTTTCTCCCTATGGCTAGCACCTTGGCTGATTGGTTGATCCTCTTTCTCATATACCCATTCCAATCAACCTTATCCAATGAAAAGGCTGCTAGGCTTTCCAACATGGGCACACTGATTATGTGCATAAATGAATTATACATTTGGCTAGAGAACATGGAGTGAATGACTTTTTCTTGAAGCCTTACTTCTAGATCTAGGATGTCTTGGATGTTGATGCCATCATTGGTCAAAACCTGGTTCTTCTTCATGTTCAACATGGCATAGGCATCCCTTTTGGGCCTCCTTTCCACTTTGTGCTCCAACCCTAGTGCCTTCTCCACCAAGACTTTACCCAACTAGACTTGTACCTACTTGGCTTCTTCTCCTCTTTCAACTATCACAATGCCATTGTTAACTCTCATACAAACATGGTGGAAAATCCATAAAATCTAAAGCAGAAGACAAGACCAAGGAAAAAGTGAAAAGAAAGACAAAGGCGCACCAAGAAAAATATAGAAATATAAGAAGTGCAAAAAAGTCCTAAATCAAGGAGAGAGGCGCACAAGAAAAAGCGCAAGTCAATACTTTTGTAAAAGAGCGCAAGGCACACCATGATTTATTTTAAGAGTACCGGGCTCTCCCCCATGCAAATTGTAAAGGTATATGTGTGGTAGGAAGGAAGCTAAGAAGATAGGGGGACAATGGGAAAAAAATCCTAGGCCATGGATGGACATGTAAAAAAGGGGATAAGGGGATGACCACCCAAAAGAGATTTAGGGTTTTGTATATAAAGTTGAAAAGTGAATGAGAAGCTCATTCTTGTGTGTGACCAAAAGTAGCTCTCCTCTTCTTCTTCTTCTTCTTTTTCTTGCTTTCTTGAGCTTGTGCTTGAGAGAGGGAGTGTGAGAATGTGAAGGAGTGAGTGTGTGAGTGACCATGATGGAGAAGCTTGCCATCTTCTCCTCTCTTCTTCTCCTCTCTTCTCTTCTCTTGTCTTACTCGCAGAAATGGAGCTTGGAGCATAGAGCTTGAGAATCGATCTTGCTTGAAGCTTGAACTTGGATCGTGGATCTACTGGAGTGCTTGGGAGAGGAGGCAACTCGATCAGGCATGGAGGTAAGCTCGCTACACTTGTAGAGAGAGATAGCATGTCATGTATGTGAGAGATAGCCATTAGTGCTCAGCTTGAAATGCTTGAACAATAAGCAATTCATGGGTCTTGGCGGTTGAGATTGAGCTTGCCTCTACATTTTGGTTCCGTTGGCTGAGACCAACAGATTGAAGCCTTGAGTGCTTGCATGCTTCGAATCAAGCATTGAAGTAAGGTTTTCCCGGAATCGGTGCTTTTGAGCTAGATAGGTAGGAAGTGAGGGAGTTTGAAGAGGTATTTAATCTCCTTAGCAAGTAATTTTTTGGTTTTTTGGATTTGGAAAGGTAGCTTGGAGTAGTATAGGTGTTTGCTTTGTGATTTGGATGCATTAGGATAGGAAAAAACAAGGAAAAAAAAAAACAAGCATTAGGATTTTTGCTATCATAATAGGGCGGCAAGAGGGTTTGATTTGCTTGTTGTTTTGTATTTTGGAGTTTATTTTCCATTCCAAGTATATATAATCCTTCACTAGGGTCTATTCTTACATTCTGCAATTTTATGTGACTCCTCATAAATAAAATCATTATAATCAAGTTGATTTTCGTCATCCCTCAAAACTCTCCCTAGGAATCAAACACTATTACCAGGGTCTGATTCCTAGAATCAGACTCGAATGGTCCGATTCCCAGAATCTGCTTCGGATTTAGACCAACTCATCATGTCCAATCGAACATACCTTGTCTGATTTTGAAAATCAGACATTCCATAATGAAACACGAAAATCAGACCATCCAGAATTAAACACTCCAAATAGGACACATGTCAAATCAGATGTCTGATTTCTAGAATTGGACGCATGAAAATCAGACACACAAAAATTGAACCAACCCATAATCTAACCACTAGAATTGGACTACTTGAACTTGGACTGTCCAATCGGCCGATTGGACCAACCTAGAATCAGAGGTTTGATTCTAATAATCAGACTTCTAATTATCGAACCTCTAAGAATCAGATAAAAAATTGTCAAAATCTGACAAGTGAATAGAATACAAACTTGATACATCCAACCCTTGAAACTGACCTAGAGACCGTATAGAGCCAAAAGCATATCATAGATCTATCATTGAGCCCCTGAAGAGGGGACTCTGTCCCCTGTGCACCTCCCCCAAGTAGGCTATACAGAAAATGTGCACCGTGATAGGTCCTCCAAATTAAATCCTAGTGTAGTAATGGATCTACACAAGCATAGGTTCTCACTTGCAAGACAACAACCAAAAGCCCATATCCAAACAAAGACAAATAGAGACCCTAGAATGGCAATGGGCCAATCTAGCTGACAAGGGCAAAAAAACCACAACATAAAAACATGTATATGTTGCATTCGGATTGCATCTAATCAAAGGGGAATGCAAAAACATCAAGCTACAACTACGAGGATAACTAGACATGAGAGTCTTGACGATAGATGCACCTTGAATGGCTGTGCATAGATGACCCAAGACATTAGTATAGAGAATCGACATCTGGTTGTGCAGCTAGGGACTCAAAGGCACATATTAGAAGGCTTGAATTTATAAGCCAAGACCTAGAAGATGAAGACCTAGTACCATCTACTTATCTTATGGTCAAACTCACCGCAGAAAGAGAGCATTGTGTCGATGCTCTCATCGATGAAGGAGATGATTTTAACATCTTGACCTATGAAGCGTGGACCCTACTAGGCAAACCAGAGCTCACACCGACTAATGCAACACTTAGTCCCTACGGGGGATACCCACAAGCACTTATAGGGAAGTGCAAAATCCTTGTAACTATTGAAATGGAAAGCTTTTCTATCCTATTCCATGTTCTTTCAAATAGTGCTAATTGTGGAAAGAAAACCCTCCTAGGAAAACCCTTCAAAAGGGCAACAAAGTGTGAGACCAATTATGTAGCACAGAGGATACACTTTACACTACCGGGTGTGAGGATAATCACAACCTTTAGCAAGGGTGACTTCATCAAACCTTGAGAGAAAGACAAGGAATATTCTGACATACCAAGAAAGCCCAATAATGAGAGTAAGGACTTGTTGAAAGAGTTGATACAAGTGCATGTTGAACAGAGAGAACCACTATGTAAGGCCATGCTTGAAACAAGAAGGTTAGGAGAAAATGCCAAGGATAGGCTTTGGACTTACAAATATCGTAGACCACCATAAAAGAATCCCAAGCCTTATAGATGAAGGTATCAATGGAAGAGCTAGCACAACGCTGTGATGGATATCCAAAGAGTTGCTACGTGCTCAAGGGTATTACACAAGTAACCAATAGATTTTGGTACCGAAACCCCGTACTAAATAACCTCTATCAACTGAAGGCTAGATCATACCAAAAGAAAAGAAGCACATGAGGAAATCTAAACAAAAATCCAAGTCTCGAGTCAACCACGATGGAGTGAGTGAGTCCCTCACGATTAACCAAATGTGACTATTCAAAAGGTAGATCCTTAGCCTAATGTGCTTAATAAGAGGATGCCAAATGTAACCGCCGAGTGTGTACAAAGACCACTAGTGCCCAAGGAGCCTTTGACTTCCCAAGAGGATAATGAGCACCATAGGCACAATGCTGCTCATGATAAGGTTGATTTCTCAACAAAGCAAATGGCAGAATCATCTAACAACAATGAGCAAATCTTCTAGCCAGTGCCAAGTCCACCTTGAAGTCCTAAATATCCTATACCCTCTTTTCCTAAATGGAAACATGAAGCACAACAACAGTCGTTAAGTGCAGTTGCTCAATCCCAAACTCTATCTCCATTTGAGCTTCCAAATGTCCAAGGTGCAGGACATGACACAACCCCTAATTCTCAGCCTAAGGATATGCTGTGCAATCCACCATGACTAGCTCAAGTGATACTCGACCTGCACAAGTGAATGTGCAAAGGGCAACAAAAGACACAACCACTTCTGATCTGCTTAAGGACTTGACACTGTGGTCTACCAATAGTGGCCAGAGACCACTAAACTAACCACTTCTGATCCGCTTAAGGACTTGACACTGTGGTCTACCAATAGTGGCCAGAGACCACTCAACTAGCCGCTACTACATCTAATCAAAAATCATAGTAGTCATAGCCCTTGGCCATTATGACACCCCTTGTAGAACGTGTCCTTAGCAATTCACCTATGGAAGAGATATCACAACCAATATCCTTGACACCTCCAACACTTCCAAAGCACCTAAAGCCTAAGATTGAGAAGAAATCTCTCAAAGATTTGGCCAAAGAGATGGTGCATCTGACCAATGAGCCAAAGATGAAGTGCCTGATGAAGCTTGATCACTAGCTAATAGTCATCACACGTGAGTATGTCCATGTGGACATTGTAAGGCCAATACAAGAGCACACAAAGCTCATAGTCAAACCCCTGCGAGCAAGAATATGTTTGCTCATGCTATGTAGTTGGAAGAAGTTATAAAGGGCATCCCAAAAGCCAAAGCTAGAGAATTGTGCTTGATACCCTCACTTTATACTGCTCAATGTGAGACAAACAAACCATGAGACAATAGAAACAAAGCCTCAAGAGAAACATGAAAAGCCTGAGGACATGAGCAATCCTAGCATTGACCAATCTTGCTTATCTAGGCCTGAACCCCAGCTATGCTAAAGCCTAGGGAAACTCCCAGAAACTTGCATGATAGCAACTGAGCAAGCCCTCATCAAACATAGAAGTGTCACAGAGTGCTTGACCAAGTTGGATGCTAAACTCAAATTATTCACAAGTATCTACATTCTTAGCAAGCAACTTGAGGAATATTTGTCATATCCACTATCATGGGAAGAGCAAGGATATCTTAACGGGCACTATGACAAGTCCTACGTGAATGCATGCAACTCATCTTTGAGTTGAGTAAGCCGATGAACTATGCTTAACTGTGACATTCAAAAAGCTCTTTGCCAACCAAATCTCTTAGAGATAGAGCACCTAAAGTGACAATCAGAGGGTAAAAGTCAAATTGAAAAATGTTGGTTTGAAAACCCATGCTACAATGGCCAAACCTGGAGCCCAAATTATGACAGTCTCTAAGAGGAGTGATTGGCCCAATGGCACTCTCAAAGATACCTAAACCTATGTGGTGCCAACTTTCTTTCAAGTATTGACTACCATTTAGGGTATGGACTTAGCTGGAACTAGCCAAGAGAACTCTCTAATTGATAAATTTCTCACTAAGGAGGAGCTACATGTTGCTAGTAGACTCGAACAAGGTACCATGCTACTACTTGATGTTGCAAAATATATGTTGTTACTAAGTAGGTTGCCACAATTACTAGATATGTGTCCCACACTCCAATACAATCTTGAGTTCTATAAATTGTTTTTATTCTCCCCATCACGAAGTGACATGGATTGTAAACATGTATATAAATAAATAATGTGTTTTGTGACTGTTTATAAATAATACCAAAAGAAGCAAAGCTAGCACACACACAAGAAATGATAACCAAGCGTAGGTGATATGCATCGGAGTCAACACTATAGGATTCTGGATGTCTTTTTGAGCTGCACCTGTTCATTACGGTTGAAACATATGACTTGCATGTACTCTCACAAGTTGCCAAGTGAATGCAGGATGACACAAGTCTTTGTACAAAAGTGTTCAATGTCCAAGTCACCCCAAGACCACCAACCCCACAAGAACCATTATGGAGAAAGTGAAAGAAATACCAAGAAACAAAGAGCTATGACAGAATCCCCACTGCAAGAGAAAATCACACCTACAAAAAGCACACATTGCATTTGAGCATGGCCCAAAGCATAGTCATTAGGCTACTCTCCCTTTCTTGGCCAAAATCTACATCTGAGTAGGAGCCACATTCTCAACAATAACAAACATTTCTTCATGCACCACATGCTATCCAATGTGAATTTTCCATCCCTTGTGTGGACCAAACTCCGATGCTTCCCTTTTTTGTAAAGTATGGCCCATGTGCCTCAAGGACATGCTACAAAGACACATATCACACATGAGTAAAACTATGCTCAATAGTTTATACAATTCATACAATTTTAAAATATTGACTTACATGTAATGTATGATAGAGCTTTTTCCCCATGCTTCCACCATGTTTTCGTAGAAGCTATACACAACATCGATAAATTCTTGCTTATCTTCATTGTTAAACACCATCTTGCAAAGTAAGGAAGCCAATTTCAAGATTCAATTCTCAAAATGCTCTATCCCTTGTCCATGCATATCTCACTCTAGTTGCTACCTCAATTGTCTTGATGTCTCACATGTTACAAAGAGGAACTCGAGATGGTAGGCCAACTTCTATTCTTAGAGGAAAAGAACAAGAGGTACCAATTGGCCACCAAAACACAAGTCTACAACCAACCAAAGTACTGCATTGTCAGCAATTTGAGAGATTTGGTGAATAAGGAAGGCGTGATAAGAAAAATAGTCGACTAGTGTAATCTCCACACATACATGGAGAATATTGGCCAAAAAATCGACCAAGACATGTGCATAGAATTCCTAAGAACTTTCAATGAAAGAAAGAAAATTAACACAGTGGTCATCAAGTACCCCACCATTGGCTTGCAGGTTAAAATAGCCCACATCCTCTTCACAAACCAGTGATGTAATGCGCTCAGGAACAAAATAGGTGTACCATTGCTAGAGAGTCTTGAAACCAATACCTTAGACGAGGAAAATTGCAATGCCTACATTCGAATGACAATACACATATTGGCAAAGGTACTAGCCACAACACCAATGGTGGTAGAAAACGAGTCTCGGGCTACTAGTGGAGTTCGAGAGAAAACAACCTACCTCTAAGGCTTCGACTATAGGCTTTGGAGGATTATTAACTTCCATCATTTAAGAAAGTATGGGGGAGGAAAAAAGAGAAGCAGAAGACCCTAGAGCCATCACCAATTTGAGAGGAGCATCACTCTCCCACCATATCAAGCCCAACCATCTCACTTTCAACAGCAACATGAGAATAGGGGGGAGACAAAGTCCACAAAGAATAACAGAACAACATGGAGATAATTACTACTAAACAGGAGAATGAACAACAATCTCAACAAGAAGAGAGCAAGAGGTCAATCTATGAGAGCAACAAGGCTAAAAAATTGACATGTTAAGGGAAGAGGAAAAGATCACACTCTCAAAATCCGCATAAAAGAACTCGATTCATCTCCAAAGAAAATAGAGAGTTGCAAAGGGTGGAGAAGGAATTGAAGAGACTAGAAGAAGAGCGCAAGCAAACACCAGAAGAGGAGGAAGAATGACTAAGGAAAAAGGATGGAGGAGATTGCTCTAACGAAGATGGAATCAAATATTTAGCCTACAAGCTGGCACATCACTACAACAAGGACTCCATGCCACGACACCTAAGCCTAACACTGGCTTAGGAGTAGAGGAGCAACGTGCTCCCCTAATCTCAACTGGCTAAACCTCATGGAAACTCTCCTTGCTAGGGCTTGGGAAGCTAAAACAACAAATGCAGCTGCCTCAATAGGAGCCTTTGGGGCCAGTCCAAGAAGAAGGATGTGACTCTAAATTAGATCAACAAAAGAAAGAATGAGTGTAGGAATGAAGTCCCCCTTTGTGGCCATAACAAGTACAATTAGAAGAGTAAAGGCCTTCATGACAAGCCATGTATTCCTTGGTATATCTCTTAGACCCCCTCAAAATGTAACTACTGTAGAGCATCAAGATGATGTCTAGTAGATTTCCCCTCCCAATGCATCTCCAAAACAAAAAAAAAGGAGAAAGAAAAAGGAAAGAGAAAACAAAAAAAAGGCCCACACAAAAAAAGGAAAGGAACAATGAGATTTTCCATGAATATTAGAGTGCCACAAACATTGCACCTAGGGGTCCTCAAGTTAGGTATGTCTAGTGGCCTTGGTCATCCGGCTCCATGCCTAACCCCCTAGCCTTTCTTGTCCCCCCACTTCACACTTAGGGCACATCAAGGGCAGTACACACAGTTTTGTGCTTGCCTATGGTTAGATTTGTCTCCCTGAGTGACACCCATAACACCTCTCTTGTACACAAACTAGGTCCTCAAGTGTGGGACAACACTACAACCTTCCTTGAGATTTGACCCAACTCCCAACTCCACTAGCACACGGACACCATGCAACACTGCACAATGAGATAGACACAACCCCAAGTAGTCCACATCCTTTTTCTTTTTTCATGTATACTCAATGGCGATCAACCATCGACACATTGAAGGCCCCCACTACCCAATCAAATCTAATATTGGCCTCCGCAATCTAGTCTCGGAGTCAACGAGTTCAATTATGCTACATCATGTTGTGAAAATAAAAAATGATGTATCAAGAAGCCTTCAAGTTTACTTCTTCTCAACATCGACAATTTTTTCCACCCCATTGAGCCCTCACTTCATCCAAACCTTGCTATGAGAAACTAAACTATCACTCTTCTAACTACGTAATATCTGAGTATGGATAAAGGGATGACTGCCCAAAAGGGATTTAGGGTTTTGTATATAAAGTTAAAAAGTGAATGAGAAGCTCATTCATGTGTGTGGCCAAAATTAGCTCTCTTCTTCTTCTTCTTTGTCTTCTTCTTCTTCTTCTTCTTGCTTGCTTAAGCTTGTGCTTGAGAGAGGGAGTGTGAGAGTGTGAGGGAGTGAGTGTGTGAGGGTGAGGAACTGTGGTGGAGAAGCTCTCCATCTTCTCCTCTCTTCTTCTCTTCTCTTATCTTATCTTCTCTTGTCTTGCTTGTGGCAATGGAGCTTGGAGCATGGATCTTGAGGATCGAGCTCGATTGAAGCTTGCACTTGAATCATGGAGCTACCGGAGTGCTCGAGAGGGGAGGCAACTCGATCGGGTATGGAGGTAAGATCACTACACTCATAGAGAGAGATAGTGCGTTGACTATGTGAGAGGTAGCTATTAGTGCTCAATGGAATGCTTGAACAATAAGCGGTCCATGGGTCTTGGCAGTTGAGCTTGAGCTTGCCTCTATAGCTACATTCTTTGTTGGGATTGTAGGTTCTCAAGAACTCTATTCACTTAGTATGATCGGTGTCTTGCCTAAATTTCTCAGCATATTTAGCAAGATTGTAGTGTTCCACAACTCTTTTGGCAGCCTCCTCCTTGGCCACGACTTCTTCAATGTTGTGGATAGTTTTGAACTTTAGCTGGTTGTAGGTGCGGATATTGAGGGAGATGCAGTACTTTGCCCTTTCTTCTTTCATGAATGGAAGTCGATGGGCCTAATCCTGCTATGCTGCCATTTTGAGTTCCTATCATGATACCATAGTTCACCATTAGTGTCCTTAAGATGGTTTCTTGCTGTGAAAGATAAGCAGAAATTGATTATGACTTTATGGAAAGAATAAAATGCTTAAGTACAAAAGAGTAGTCCATTCATTCCAAAAAAATTTATGATAGTTTTCCTCAGTCACTAGTTGATTTTCATCAACTCTTTAACATTTTTGGACAATTGAGGTTTTTTTTCCTTCAAGTTTCATTCACCTTACATGTTTGATTCACCGGATGGTTGCAGCTTTGGTTGTTCTTAATGGTGTGGTTGAGTCATTGGTGCACTTGGCTTGGCTTGTGATGCGAATATCAAGCTACTAGATTTTGGTGAGGTTTTAAAGACACTAGCAAGACTAGGTTGAGGAAGTGTGTGAGTAGTAGGCTATGGCTTTTCTTGATAGACTTGTTTAGTCTCTACCAACTTATGCATTTGAGGTTCCATGGGCTTCGCATCTTGAGTCCTTTGTGGTATTGGGGCATTTTCTGTCACATGGCTTAGTGTGCTCAAGTTTGAGGGTGGCCTTTGAGTAGTGCCCTTGGCTTTCTTGGATTTAGGTACCTAGATCTAGGCATTACCCTTGTAGTAGCCTTGTGCTTGCAATAAGGTCATGGGGACCCATCCCTACTCAACTATTCATCGATGCCTATAGCTCCTTTTGTGCCTCTTAGGTTTCAAATACAAGATCCTAGCCTTGCAACGTCATGATTGTGTGCACTTCTAGGTGACAACCCTTGATGTTTAGGCATCCATTTGAGCTATGGTTCCTCGGCCTTAGCTATGATTTCTACGGTTTGATGGAATTGAGGTTTGGTGGGTTGTGACAAGTCACGACCCCCCTCCTTAGGCTTTATGGTGGATTTCTCTACCGATGCCATTGCAAGCTCTAATGGAGCCATGCTGTCCTTGCTAAAATCCATGACCATACATATGTTGTTGATGGCTAGATGAATGCACAGTGACTAGTAGTCGATATTACAAAGTGTTTGCTTTTTAAACATACATCCTACACCGATTCTGTACCTGCATGCTTTACTTTCAGCAACACATAAAAGATCATTGGTATGCTTTCAGAATCAATAGATATTGTGACCTTGCACTTTCCCAGAAGTGCATATGATTGATCCCCCTAAATGGGCTAAGTTTGGCATTAGTGGATTGGAATTGTGGTCTACCAATTTGAATCCAATGATCGTGAGTCAAGATATTAAAGTCAACTCCCTCATCGATCAATGCATCAAGTGTATGTGTTTGCTGGATAGTGACAATCATGTGCAAGTAGGCCACCGAAGCTACGACTTCCTCATCTTCATCTTCAATTTTCGTGATAGTGGCCACTTGTACCTTGACAGGGGATTCTAGCAACAAAGGATCATGTAGTGGGTGTGTGGGAGGATAGTGCTTCTTTATGTGGCTGCGGTTGAAGAAGCCCATGCCCTCACCCTCTAAGATTTCGAGTTCTACATTATCGGTTCAACTGATGGTGTAAATTATGAAAGGTCCGAGCCCCCGAAACTTCATTTTCTGCTTATGGCCTTTGACTGAGTACAATAATATTGAGTCGCCCCATTTGAAATCTCGTTGCTTGACATGCTTGACAAACCAACTCTTGCATCATGCCTTCTCGCAAATCAGCGCATGTGTGGTAAGAAGTTGAGTCTCAGATAAGTGTTCTAGCTTGATTAGGTGCTTTGTCCATGCCTCCCTTTCGTCCCATCTCTCTTGAAGAGCTATTCTCAAGCTTGGAACAAATAACTCTACAAGTAGAATTTCTTCAATTTCGTAGGTCAACCTGAAGGGAGTCTATCCTATTGTCGTTTTATAGGTTATCCAATAGGCCCACAAGGCTGCCATTAGTTTGTTATCCTAGTCATTGCACGAAGAAAAGACTACTGTGGTCATGACATTTACTAGAATCTAGTTTGTGGACTTATCCTAGCCATTTACTTGAGGATAGTATAGTGAGGATTTTTTATGGATGATTAGAAAGGTAGATAAGAGGTGATTGATCACTTTATTGATGAAGTGCATGCCTTGATCACTAACCAATTCAATGGGGGAGAAAAATCATGAGATGACTTGCTCCCATAGGAACTTAGCTATGGTTCTAAAGTCATTTTTCCTTGTGGCTCATGCTTCCACCCATTTCAAGAGATAATTGGTGGCAAGAATGATGTACTTGGCATGCGAGTACTATGCTGCATGACTAATAGGCCCAATGAAGTTAATCCCCCACTTCTCAAATGGTTGTCTTGCAATAATTAGGCTTAACACCATTTTGTCCTTGCAAATAGGTACCTTGGTCCATTGACACTTGCCACAGTGCTTTATGAATTGTGTTGCATATCGTGGAAAAGAGTATGCCACCATAGTTGAGACTGCAGCACTTTGCAGGCTATCGTATCTTTGCTAAAGTGTCCTTCTAAAATTCCCTCATATGTCTTTGCAAGTATGCCATGCCTTTCATGGTCACACACGCATCTTCAAAGCAACCCAACTTGCCCTAGCCTATAGAGTTGGCTTGCTATCAATTGATAGGGTTGGACTTTAAGAATTATTCGCCTAAGTCAGACTCTTTCGATGGGTCTTTTAGGAATTCCATATTCAAGCACCTGGACTATGTTGTCTGCCCAATATGGCATCAAGTAAACTCTAAACAAATCTCATTTGCTAGACAAGTTAAATAGATGTGCATCTAGCAATTCGTTTGTAATGCCCTGTACAACTGGCTTCTCCAGTGGGTATGTAAGACATGTGGTCAGTCATGTAATGCTGATTCCCTTTACGTACAACCAAAGAGAAGTTGAATTCTAAAAGAAAACATAACCATAGAGCAATGTTTCCTATAGCACAAGGTTTGTTAACGAGATACAACAAGGTTTAATGGTCAATAAAGAAGGTAAAAGGTGTGGTTAAAAGATAATGCCAAATTTTCTTTACAGCAAACACCATGGCTAAACCCTCTCTCTTTGTTGTTCAGGAGTTCATTTCCATATCCGAGATTTGTCTCATAGAAAAGGTCACTGGATAGTCTAGATTGTGTTGACCAGGCTGGCACAACATAACTTCCACCATGGCAAACTTCGAGGCGTCAATGTGAATGTGGAAGGTTTTGGTGCAGTCAGGGGCTTGTAGGATTGGTGTTGTGGTTAGATCCTTCTTCAAATCCTTGTATGCGCAATGGAATTCCTTGGTCCATTCGGATGTTATCAGCAACATGTATAGAGTTCTAGCAATCAATGCATAGTTCAGTATAAATCTTGGATAATAACCTGTATGGCCTAGGAAGCATTGAGCTCCCTTGTAATCAGATGGTGATGGCAGATTGAAAATAACCCTAACTTTCAAAAATTCAATGGCAATGTTGTTCTTTGACACCATTGCCCTAGGATACATCCATGTTTTACCCAAAACCAGCACTTCAAGGGGTAGACCATATAATCAACATCATTCAAAGACCGCTCAGAGTTTGTCTAGGTATTTCATCCAACTAGAGTAAACACACAGATCATCCATGAATAATTCTAACTCTTTTCTAAGAATGTCTTTTAATATGGCACACATTAGCCTTTGGAATGTGGCTGGTGCATTTGTCAACCCAAAGGGCATGACTCTGTAGGCAAAGACCCCCCACTCAGTGGCAAATGCAGTCTTCTGCCTATCGTCAAGATGCACTTGCACCTAATTGTACCTTGAGAAGCTATCCAAAAAAATTTAGGCCTCCTTTCTAGCTACTTGCTTGAGCATATGCTCAGTGTATAGCAATGGGTAATTGTTTCTCTTGGTAGCACTATTGATGATATTTTGTTTTTCTTCAACACGACCACTATAGGCGAGACCCAGTCTGGCTGCTCAATCTCATAAATGAATCCTACTCTCAACAATTTATTGATTTCTTCTTTGATAGCATAAGCATGCTTGGGATTCATAGGATACAATCGTTGCTTGTCTAGTATTGTGTTAAGCATCATGGGTATATTGTGAGTCACTACACTTAGATCTACCCCTTTTAGCTCATCCAAGGATCAAGCAAAGATGTCTACATACTCCCAAAAGAGAGCAATGAGACTTGCTTCCTCCTCCTTGGTCAAGTCATCAGCTATAAAGACAAGTCAAGGCATCTCCCCTTCCTCAGCTAGATTAATCTTCTTGACTTTGGTTGACCCTTCTATTGGCTCATTGCTTACCCTTGTCGTTTGGCTCCTATTAAGATCACTACCCTATCACTGAAGGGAGCTACAAGCTTAGCTCAACCCCTGAGACCTACGGATAGCTTATTGGTCAAGCGTTTCAAGCTGAGAAGCCATGGCTACCTCTCACATAGCCAATATGCGCTCCCTACTTATGGGGGTATAGTGAGCTTACCTTGATGCCCAATCGAGTACCCTCCTCTCCGTGCACACCGGTAGCTCCACAATCCTTGAGGCAAGCTCAAGCAACCTCAATCCCTCTCCAACAAGCTCCATCCTCCATAGTCGCACCAGACAAGAGAAGAGTAGAGAAGAGAAGAAGATGAAGAGAGGAGATGGGGAGCTTCTTCTCCTCGATCCCTCACTCTCACACACTCACTCCTTCACCCTCACTCACTCCCTCTCTCAAGCACAAGCAAGAAGACAAGAAGAAGAGAACAAGAAGAAGAAGATTTTTGCCACACACAAGAATGAGCTTCTCATTCACTTTTTAACTTTATATACAAAACCCTAAATACCTATTGGGCGGTCATCCCCTTATCCCCATTTTTACATGGCCGGCCATGGCCTAGCCCCTTTTTCTCTATTCTTTCACTTCCTAGCTAGTCCTACCACCCTTCTAAGTTTACAATTTGCACAAGAGGGAGCCTGGCACTCTTTTACAAGGATTTGAGAGCGCCTTTGCATTTAAAGGTGCACTTTCTTGCTTTTAACTCCTCCAAACTTTAGCAACTGCGCCTTGGACTTTTGGCAGTTGTTCCCATGCTTTTGGATTTTTTTCAAACTTATTATTCTTTTGGGCGCCTTCTCCATGCTTGCCCTACGCCTTTTCCTAATTCTCAGATTTTTCTATTTTCCTACTTTTTCCTGTTGTTGCTGGTGTTGCAGTAAACATTACCCCCTCCTAGTTGAGTGCTAGTCCCATGGCATTGATGGGTCGTAGCTTGGAAGGTGGTAGTGTTGGTGACCGGGTGGCCTTTTGAGTTTGTAAAAATGCCCTTTTCAAGGATGGTGTTGGAGGGATTCATCCTTGAAATTGAAAATGGTGTTGAATTGGGTCCCTCCGGAAAGGTGTCTTGATAAAGATCTACCCTTGAAATTGAAAATGGTGTTGGGGTGGATCCATTGGTTGATGTGCTTTCTCCTTGATACAGCCCAATCTTAACTTGCAAGGAAAAGTTGTGCACGTCCTAAGGGGTGTGTTTGTCTCTCCGTGGTGCGTGCAGTGCACATGGCGGTGGAATTGGGAGTTGGGTCGAGAACCTTGGGCAAACCTTGGCCCACAGTGTTTTCCCACACTTGAGGACCCAGTTCTTGCATTGTCATGGGTGCAGTGCAGAGCTTAGGGTGGCAGGTCTGGTAATCCTGCTCTTGATGTGCCCTAAGCGTGAGGTGTGGAAGGGGCTAGGTGGAAACCCTAGGTGTAGTGAATGTGGCACTCAAGATGTTTCATGGGGAGCTCAAACCTTTGCTTTTCTCTTTCTTGCACCTTTTTGTCCTCTAGTGCCCTGTTTCTTTTCATTCTTGGTACTCGCCTCTTTTCTTTATCTTTTTTCTCTTTCTTTCTCTCTCTCTCTCTCTCTTTCGTTTTCTCTCTCTCTTTTTTTCTAGATGACTTATTGATCATGGTTGTGACTGGAATACAAAAAGAGTTCTTATGCTGTATTTCTATCATCCTTGAATGGTCCATGAGGTGGCCTCAAGCACGTAGTCAAAAATGTGTGGCTTTGCGCATATTCTTTGATGCTAGCTCTTACCTTCATAGGTGTTGATGACAAAAAGGGTGGTTACACCTCGTGAAGCAAGTATCACTCATGTCCTCTAGAATTTTCGTGCAGAAGGAGGGGAGTAAGGCCACCCTCATCATGAGCCTAACCATGGCATGACTATCGATGCCTAAGTTGATATCAAAAAAGAGCAGGGGAGGGTGGGCTTCCTCTGCTACAGGCTTTTGCTTAAGCAAGAACCTAATGAGCCTAAGGTAATTACATGTTAATATAAATGTCGAGTCCGAACATGAGGAGAAATCCTTGAGGAAGTGGTTGATGGATGGAAGGATATCCTCCAATCTAAAAACCAATCATCCCTCGGGAGTCCATGCATTGACATTGTAGATTGTTAGAAAGTCAAGGGGCCCATGCAGGTTCCTGTCATGGTCAACTCCCTGTTTGCAGGGGTAAGGCATGTAGATGGGGTCATTCAGCTCTTCAAGCAATGAGCTGCAAAAAGCAGTCCAAGCATCAACGTTAGTATCCCAAATCCTCCTCCTCCACTTTGATTGTGCCTCATAGCCTTGGATGGTCTTGGGAACCTCGTTCACCTTATCCTGCCAATAATCTGCTGGTTCATGTCTCCATCTGGTAACTACAATGTTTCTCTCCTCTATCCATCTGTTGGCGAGGTCATTAGCCATTCTGTTGATTCTTGCCACCGTCTCTAGGGGTAGAACATGATCCAAAGCTCGTGAATAAGAGAAGGATAGCTCAAATGGTTGTGTTCGAAACTCCTGATGTCGCCATATAGTCAACTCCTAAGACCAATTGACGAGATGGGGATCCTCGCATATCGGTATGGGCTCTTCAAGGAGTTGATGTGTTCATACTCTCGCTCTCCTCTAGCCTTGCGTCAAGCTCTTGCTTTCTTCTTCGTGCTGCTACCATGTGTTCATTTGTGCCCCTTCTGGCTCTTTCGGTGGAAATTCAAGTAGGGCCGGACTAGGCTCTCTGTGTTGTTCTTTCTTGAATTCTCACTCAAAGTATGGCCCCTCTTCCGTGGCTTGCTCTACCACCGACTAGTCTTTAGGTGGTGGCTTTTGCACTTGTTCTTCAAACCTTAGTTCCCTAAGCTCATCAACAGAAAGGTCAACTTGTTGTAGGTAACTGTATTGTTGTGCCGCAATAACACCTCTACCGGTTGGAAGGGTGTGTTCTTGAAGGCTGTATCTCAAGGCACGAGATGTCAATTCTAACTTCCCCTTCATCACTTCCATTGAGTCCTCGCCTTCAACTTGGGTGACATTCAGCACCGTGCTCAAGAAGGCTTGTCTCTTAGTGTTTGAGCACAATTCGACAGCCTTTGCTCTTGATTCCGCGAACACTCTTTTGCATTCACTCATTGCCAGGCGTTCTGTTAGTCCAGGCACTCTTTCGAAGTTGTGCTGCTCCCATTGTCGTGCCTTCTCTTTCATTTTTTTCCTTCCCTCCTCCATTTCTTGAGACAACATCACTATCACCTTCTGCTGCTCATTCACTAAGTCTAGCGTTTGCGTCTTCTCCTTATTGCAGTGGTTCAACTACTCTTCTGCTATTTTTCTTCCTTGTTCCACAATGGTAAACTGCAATTGTGCCTCTGCAAATCTCTCTGACAATTCTTCCTGGATTTGCTCACGGCTTTCTAACTCTGCAAAATGCAGTCTTTTTTCTATTATTGACATAGCCATGAGAGCTTCCACATCTCTTTTTGTGCTTTCCAAGTCATCTTTCAGCTCCTGTGTGCTTTTTCTTGTGGCATCCTGCCTTTCTTGCTCTAGGACTTGGATCTCTCTTTCTAGTCTTCATTGCTCCTCTATTTCATACCAGAGCTGAAACACCAAGGCATCCTCTTGCTCTTGAGGTTGCTCTTCCGACTACTGTCTTTCTTCCTACCAGTGCTTCTTCAAGAGAGCGGTCCTTTCCATTAGCTCATCATATTGCTGAATTAACATTTTCTGACTCTTTAGATGAGCTAGTTGATCCTGTTCTTCCTCCTCCAATCTTTGCCTCAAATGATCCTCATTCTCTTGAACTTCCTTGATCTTGGCATTCAACTGCTCTTTTAGGGCCTTAAGCTCTTATTGATGATATATGCGGCTTGCTTGGACACGTTGAGCCTCAAAGCTGTCAAGGTTTCCTTTTCAACATCTAGCTCTGCCAAGGGCGCTGTCTTTTCCTCTCTCGCCTTGCTCAACTGAGTGAGGAGTTCAGCCATATATGCATCGTAGTCTGCTGGTGGTGACACTATGAAAGGGGCCGTAGTGGTTGATGCTTCCATCTTCTGCAGCTTAGGGTCTTGCTATGATTCTGCATCAACTACAACTGGCCTCTTTGTTCCTGCTTTGGGGGCAATCTTTGCCACTTTGTTAGCCAGGAGCTGTATCATTTCCATTAATTAAGCCATGTCCACATTTGGCACCAACTCCTATGTCGTGGTGGGTGTGGTTTCAGTTGTTGGGAGTGGCACAAGGGAAGAGCGGAGGGAGTGCAGTGGGGCCTTGCACTTTCCTGCAACCATCGGGGCTATTTCTACACTGCCACCAACTCTAGCCTCATGATGTAGACTAAGTGGGCTCATCTCTCCCCCTCCATGGGTCTCTTCCACAGACCTGTGTGTTGCCTCTGCCAAATCCACAACTTCCTTCCTCCTCATTTCTTCACCTTCATCTCCAACTCTTCTTTTCCTCTCCTCCTTGGCTCTTCTTGACTCTTCTCTAATCCTTTCAAACTCTTCATCTTCTTTTCTCCTTCATTCCTCCTCCATTCTCTTGGACTCTTCTTGTGCTCTTTTCAACTCAGCTTTCTCTTCCTTTCTTAACTTTTCCTTCTTCTATTTTTAGATCTTGGCAATCTTCACCTTCCCGTGTACCCTAGCTTTGGCTATGGATGGTGCTTCACGCTCTTCTTTATCACTAATGGTGTGTTCACTGGATTTTTCTTCCTCACGGTGCAGTGGCTAGGAGGGTGCTACTATCTCTTCAATTCCCCCTGCTTTCTTGGTGGCCTCGTGAATAATGGCCATCAGTACACCACCGTATCTGATGGTAGAAGCCTTGGCAAAGGACTTCTTGCGGGCTAATCTTGATGTAGAGGCTGGGGACTCTCCTCCAGCTACTGCTGCACCTGTAGCAAGGGCCTTTGTGGTTGTCTCGATGGTCTTTATGACAAACCCGTTCCAATCCACTTCCTCAGGAGACCCTGCTGCTATGCTTTGTTGAGATATCGAGCTCCACTCGTGATACGCCAGGGTGACCGTTGTGTATTTATGTCACCGACTTGTCAGTTGCAGATGCGGTTGGTACACCGCCCATGAATAATAGCTACATGATAGCTATCCTTTTCTACTCTAGTTCGTGGCTCAGTTAGTATGCCACCTTAGTTAGTTGAGTTTGGTTTGAGACCCATATATAGGGTTCTTCTATTTCTTTGTATTAGAGTTCTTTTGGCTTACACAACTAAGAAGAGGAAAACTGTTTTCAGCCTCCACGCTTGTGTGTATTCCCCCATTGTGCAAGCAAGAAAGCTACAAGTGAGACTCCTTCCTTCTCTCCCACAATCGTGACATGGTATCAGAGCCGTGCTCGTGGTAAGGAGCTCAAGAAAGCAAGCCAAGCTCGCGGTGTTCTGGTAAGAGGAGTAGTGTTTCTTTCATTTTCTGTTTTGGAAGCAGATCTCTGCAGGTAGCACAACTGGAAATTGCAAGAGTGCATTGTCTCAGGTTGAGACGCCCTTCGCGGTGAAGCAAGAGGGCAGTATATGTTGCGGTGAGGGCTTTAGCCCTTGGCGACCTTGTTTTTTTTATTTGAGGCCATTTCGGGGCCTATTTTGGAGGCGGAAGTTTTCTGCACGCACTCAGGAAAAGGCTCAGTTTTATGCTGTGCAGCCACTGTTCTACAGGTCGGTGAAAAGTTACTGTAGAAATTGCGTCATATGCTTGTGCACAGAGACATTGGGAGTTTCAGAATCATCCTTGGTTCCTGTTTATGCAAAATCGTCACTAGGAAGTGACTGTGTGGTCAAATACCACTTTCGCCAGTTTTGCACATTTGCCCTTGTGAGGGTGAAGCTGTGTTTTTTGCAGTGACAGAATTTTTTGCAGTATTTTGTAATGGCGTCTGATTCTCTTTCACAGATTGTCACTGAAAAGCTTGACAAGAACAACTTCCAGGCATGGAAGTTTAGAATGACGAATTTCCTTATGGAAAAAGGATATTGGGAATTTGTTGCAGGAAATGAAGAAGAACCAGTTCTTCCTGATGTTCCCAATCAATAGCAAATGCAGGCATTCAAAGCATGGCATGAGAGAGCCAGGAAAGTTATGTACTGGCTGTCTATCAGCATTTCAGACTCTATGATTGTGCATATTCAGGATGCAAGTACGCCAAAGGAGGCATGGGATACTCTGTCAAAGATGTATAGCACAAATACACAAGCCAGGAAAATGCAGCTCAAGCAAGAGTTGCACAATGTGCAAAGAGAAAATATGAGCATCAATGACTACCACATGAAGGTGAAGAAGATTGCAGATGCACTTACTTCCATTGGGTCGCCAGTGGAAGATGATGATTTAGTTTCTGTGACCTTAAATGGTCTAGGAAAGGATTATGCACAATTTCGGACATCCATTTCAGTTCGTGAAAGATTTCCTGATTTTGAGGAGTTCATTGCTCTTCTAATTTCTGAGGAGCAGAGAAATGATGGTGCATCTTCTTCAGGAGGAACTTCAAAAGAAGCTGTCTTCTACTCAAATGCTGGAAGAAGTAGAGGCAGAGGTAGAGGAGGCCGATTTGGAGGCCGTGGTAGAAATCAGAATATGCAGCAAACTCAAGAAAACCAGTCCTATGGAGGAGGACATGGTAACTCTAGAGGCAGGGGAAGCCAAAGAGGTCCTGGTGGATGGCAAAGAGGTCAAAATGCAAACAGTAATGTTGAATGCTACTACTGTGGTAAAATGGGTCATATGGCTAAAGACTGCTATAAAAAGCAGAATGACATTATGAATGGAAAACTGCAACAAGGGAATTATGCATCTTCTAGTAGACAGGGTGATGATAGAAATGAGCATTTGTTCATGGTGCAGCACATGAACAATTCTGTGACAAGTGCAGAAGAAAGCAATGATGTATGGTATGTTGACTCAGGTGCATCAAACCACATGACAGGTCATGCAGAATGGATGGAGGATGCAAGGAAAATGGAAAAACCAGGATTTGTGGAGACTGGTGATGATACTGCACATCCTATTGTGCAGATTGGAAAAATTCCTTTGTCTATGCAGGATGGGAAAAAGAAATACCTGTCCGATGTATTTCATGTCCCGAATATCACCAAGAATCTAGTTTCTATTGGTCAAATGGTTGAACAGGGCTTGCAGGTCAGATTTAATCCTCATGGATGCTTTGTTGAGGATATGAAAAATAAAGGTCGCTTGATAGCAAAAGGAAAGAAGAAGGGCAGAATGTTTACTTGGATGCAGATATGTCTGAATTGAGTGCAGCAATGTTTGCACATGGGACCGGTGTAGTTGCAGATATTGATATCTGGCATAAACGCATTGGTCATGTTAATGTACAGCGACTTAAATCAATGCAGGCCCAAAATATTGTTGCAGGATTGCCCAAATTCAAGGTTGCAGAAATGCATAAGATATGTGAAGCCTGTCAATTTGGAAAATAGGCAAGGAAACCATTTCCTAGACATGTTTAAGAGAGTAAGAAGCCATTGGAATTAATCCACTCTGATGTGTGGACTACTAAAGCTGCATCTCTTGGAGGCTGTCATTATTTTGTTACTTTTATTGATGACTATAGCAGAAAAGTTTGGGTGTATTTTATGAAAAAGAAAAGTGAAGTTTTTGGGCATTTCCAAACTTTTAAAGCTATGGTTGAAAAAGAAACAGGCCTGCAAATAAAATGCCTAAGGTCAGATGGAGGGGGAGAGTACCTCTCAAATGAGTTTGCAAGGTTCTTGCAGGAGCATGGCATAAAGCAGCAATATTCATGCAGTCATACCCCACAGCAAAATGGAATTGCAGAAAGAAAAAATAGACATATTGGAGAGGTGTCTCGTGCCATGCTCAATGAAAAAGACCTGCCAGATTTTTATTGGGCTGAAGCAGTTGCTACAGCAGTCTACATAATGAACAGGACTCCCACTGCAGCAATACATGGAATGACTCCAGAGGAGAGGTATACTGGTAGGAAACCAGATATTTCTTATTTGAAAATTTTTGGTTGCATTGCCTATGTACATGTGCCAGATGAGTTGAGATCCAAGTTGGATCCAAAAGCTGAGAAGTGCATCTTTATTGGTTACTCTCTGCAGCAAAAAGGGTATAGATGCTATAACCCTTCTACTCGTAAGTTTACAGTGAGCAGAGATGTTGTTTTTGATGAGATGAGTAGCTGGTATAAACTAGTAAATGTGATTGATGATGTAGATGCACAAAATGGTAATGCTGCACAGAATTCACAGCAGCAGTCACAAAATATTAGTGGACCTGGAGCGTCCTCTAGCAGTGGTTCACATTCTTCGCCATGGACAGGCAGATTGAGATCAGGAGAATCTTCTCAAAGTAATGTAGATAGTGGTATGCAGGTATCACGAAAAGGAAAAGAGAAGGTTGATCAGCCCATGTTTGATGTGAATGCAGGTCACTCTTATGTGGATAGTGAATCCAGTGGCTCAGAACAGAGCATTGATGATGAGTTGGGTATTCCTTCTATTGTTACACCTGGAGTAAGGAAGACCAGGGATGTTTTGAGAGCACCTAGGAGTGAACCCACTTTGCGCAGGTCTACCAGAGTTAGGTATCCTGTGGATAGGCTGAAATATGATGGATTTACAGCCATTCACTATGCATATATGGTCAACGTGATACAGGAACCAGAACCCACTTCTTTTGAGCAAGCCATGGGAAAAGAAAAATGGGAGAAAGCCATGGATGAAGAAATGGATGCCTTGGAAGCAAATGCTACATGGGTATTGGTACCTTTGCCTAAAGGTAAGAATGCAATTGGCTGTAAGTGGGTTTATAAGGTGAAGCACAATGCAGATGGTTCTGTGAACAGATACAAGGCAAGATTAGTAGTCAAGGGGTATGCACAAACATATGGCATTGACTATGAAGAAACATTCAGTCCGGTTGCAAGGATGGCAACCGTAAGAGCAGTCATTGCTATGGCTGCATCAAAGGGATGGTCTTTACATCAGATGGATGTAAAGAATGCCTTCTTGCATGGTGATTTGCAAGAAGAGGTATATATGGAGCAGCCACCAGGTTATGTGCATGCTGTTCATCCTGAGTTTGTTTGCAGGTTGAAGAAAGCCTTGTATGGCTTGAAGCAAGCACCTAGAGCATGGTCTGACAAGATAGGACAGTATCTTGTCACTATTGGCTTTCAGATTTCCAAGGCAGATTTCTCACTTTATGTGAGAAAAACAGAGAAAGGTATTATGCTACTTGTCATTTATGTTGATGATTTGATTATGACAGGTGACAGTGATGAAGATATCCTTCATGTGAAAATGCTATTGAAGCAGAAGTTTGAGATGAAGGATTTGGGAGAGTTGCGTTATTTCTTGGGCATTGAGGTGATTAGATCACCAAGTGGGATACAGCTCTTGCAGAGGCAGTATGGATTGGACATGCTCTCCAAATATGGGATGACAGGCTGTAAGCCTATTTCAGTTCCTTTGAAGCAGAATGTGAAGCTGAGCACAGATGCAGGTGAGCTTCTGGAAGACCCTACTATGTACAGACGCATAGTAGGAAGTTTGATTTATATGACTATTACCAGGCCAGATTTGAGCTATGCTGTTGGATTGGTAAGCTAGTTTATGCAGGCTCCAAGGAAACCGCATTTGGATGCGGCTAGACGCATACTCAGGTATGTGAAGTCCACATTGCAGTATGGACTATTTTATGAGACTGGGGTTCAGATACAGTTGCATGGATACACTGATGCTGATTGGGCTGGTAGCATTTCTGATAGATGATCTACCAGTGGATATGTGTTCTCTTTTGGGAGTGCTGCAGTCACTTGGAGCAGCAAGAAACAGCCTACAGTTGCCTTGTCGAGTACAGAGGCTGAGTACAGGGGTGCAGCAATGGCTGCATGTGAGGTAGCTTGGTTGCATAAGCTACTTTATGATATGCATCAGTTTACAGATGGGCCAGTTGTCATTTATTGTGACAACATGAGTAGTATACACTTGGCAAATAACCCAGTCTATCATGCTAGAACAAAGCACATTGAGGTGCATTATCACTATGTGCGAGAGAGGGTTTTACTAGGTCTTATTGATCTAGTTTATGTCAGCACAGAGGATTAGGTAGCTGACATATTCACGAAGGCATTGGGCGCAGAGAAGCTGCGCAAGTTCAGAGACCTGCTTGGTGTGCAGGAATTGGGATTGAGCTCGAGGGGGAGTGTTGAGATATCGAGCTCCACTCGTGATACGCCAGGGTGACCGTTGTGTATTTATGTCACCGACTTGTCAGTTGCAGATGCGGTTGGTACACCGCCCATGAATAATAGCTACATGATAGCTATCCTTATCTACTCTAGTTCGTGGCTCAGTTAGTATGCCACCTTAGTTAGTTGAGTTTGGTTTGAGACCCATATATAGGGTTCTTCTATTTCTTTGTATTAGAGTTCTTTTGGCTTACACAACTAAGAAGAGGAAAACTGTTTTCAGCCTCCACCCTTGTGTGTATTCCCCCATTGTGCAAGCAAGAAAGCTACAAGTGAGACTCCTTCCTTCTCTCCCACAATCGTGATATGCTTTCCAACACTGGGACACTGATCCTATTCATCAAAGCATGGTATCTCTGTCTTGAGAAGAGGGCGTGGACTATCTTTGCTTGCATCTTTACTTCTGAGTTTGGGATGTCTACCAAACTTACTCCATCCACTTTGTGCACCTCACTCCTATTCATCCCCAACATGGCATATATGTCTCTTCTATGATGCTTCACAGCCTTGGGGGCCAAGCCAAGGGCCTTCTCCACCACTTTAGTGTTAAGCAGCACCTCCACCTATTGGGTAACATCCCCTCTTCTTACTATCACTGTGCCACAGTTCCTACGAGCATCAAAACTCCTTAGGAACTCTGTTCAAGCATTGTAATCCACCGCTTGTCCCACTTTCTCCACATACTTCCGGAGAGTACACTTGTCCACTCGTCGGTGCTTACTGTTGGTTCCTCTAGGATGTCTTTGTCTAGGTTTAGAGTGTCCTTGAAGGTGAACTGATTAAATCCTCCTGTTTCTACACCTATCCCGTCCTTGGCTTTTTCTTCCTTTGTGAACGGAAGCTTACCGCCTTTTTTCTATCCTGCCATTGTGGGTACCTGCCATGCAACAATACCCATAATTAGTATTGATGGGGTAGGCAAGACTGAATTATGGCATTATGAAATAATTGAACAATTAGAAAAGCTATACGAGAACGTGAAATTTGAGAAATAGTAAACTGAAAGAAAATACATGAAATTTTCAAGTGCCCTTTGCCCTTAAGTTTTTATATGTAGTTCAACTCTCCATTATGTTTTTCCTTTGTGTTATGTTTTCCTGATCACTTTACCCCCTCCCCCTTGTGGAAAGATGAAAATCCTTCCTAGCATTGAATAGGACAAGGCAAGGGCATTAAAGCACAGCGTGGTGTGTTTACTTTGACAATAGCCACTGGTAGAAATTTGGGTTGTATTCCAATTGGGCATGATGGTCAAGTTCATGTGGTCTAATGGATGCTTGTGTGATATACGTTAGGACATTGTGTAGCACATCACCAAATTTGAGGTGGCTAGCAATGTGTAGCTCTTCTTCTGTAAGGACTTGGTTGATGTAAGGATGGGCCAATAAATGGTTGTCAAGCAGTTTGTTATGCAAGATGGCCATAACCCTAAAAGAAGTAGGAGCTACGTACGTGGGGTCATATTCCCCAGCCTTGATTGTGCATCTTTGCTCGGCATTCGTCATAATTTGGCAACCTTTCTACTCCCATTGGAGGCATAAGGCATATCATTGCTGGAAGAATGAAGAGTAGAGTTTTCAAGACTTACGAGCTCTTCAAGCTCTTGGATTGGTGCAGAGCAGCCGGCAAGCTTTCAGTATGAGGTCAGCATCTTGCCGATGATTGCTTGCTCCTTTGAGACTTCACCGCTAGCGATAAGCTCAGCTGCAACCTTGGGGAATTTGATGGTCATGAGCTCGTACTCTTCCCAGGTGCATGGTAAAGCGCGGACTTTAGAAGCAAGTGGCTTGTCAAGAAGGCAAGGTCTAGCCACTCATAACTTCGGGCGAAGGTTGTGAATGTGCTGTCTAGCATTTTAATACAAGTAATCAAGTCATCACCTGAATTGGTAGCAAGGTCCTTGGCCATAGCAAGAAACAAGCATCGCTCATATGAAGGCCTAAGACTTGCTGGTGGCTGTGGTGGAACAGAACTAGATGGATGCATTAACAATGATGTTCCGCTAGATTGCTCTTGGGATGAGCATCCGCTTGGAAGGTTAATTGTGTGTCCTGCAGCTTGGAAGATGTACAACCTTCATCATGAGCTACTTTGAGCATACAAGATTCGGTCACAGTAGATGATTGTGGGACATCTAGCTACTGTGTAAGTTGATGGGTTTGTGAGATCTCAAGCGACTGCACGAGATTGATTGGTCGAGTCTCTAGAGACTTTGCTCTAGCATTAGTAGTGGCTGGTTTAGAGCCAGCAGGTTGTGGCTTTGGCCGATAGATGGGCTTAGGTTTTGGGGCTTCGGCCTTTGTGGTTGTCATAGATTTGACAGCTTGGGACTCAGGTATGGCTAGTTGTTTAGTGAACAGGTTGCTTGAAGCAAGTGTGGCCACAAGCTGTGTAAGGGGTTTGTTCTTAAGGAATGATGTCTTTGCACCCAAATCCAGCTATTTCCCTCATAGTATCCTTGAGCACGTAATAGGGTTATGGGGACCCATTGCGGCTTAAGGGTGCATTTATGGCTTTGGCATCTAGGCTACTTTCTAGGATTTGTATGAGAGTTCCTGAATCTACGGGGTTGTGTTTGCTTATTGTGGGGAGGCTTGCCTTGATGTTTAGGTACCCATTGAAATGTAGGTTGCTTAACTTTAGGAGTGGGTTTGGTGGGGTGATGTTTTGAGGTGTGACACATCATGATCCCCCTCCTTAGCCTTAGGCATGGTCTTCTCTATTGGTGGAGTGGCGGTCTTGGAGGGACCCGCACTGCCCTTGCTGAAAGTTTTCACAATGCGCACATTTCCTATGGCGAGGTGGATACGCTACAGGTCATAATCGACATAACAATGGGTCTGTTTTTTGAAAGTGCGCCCTAGTAGCGACGCCTTGCTTGCCTCCTTCGTGTTGGGCAACACATAGAAGATGATTGGCAAACTTTCAAACTCAATAGAGACAACGACTTTGCACTTCCCAAGGAGTGCATAGGATTTTCCCCCAAATGGGCTAAGTTTAGCATTAGTTGGTTACAACTAGGGTTGACCAATGAGGGTCCAATGAGCATGGGCCAGGATATTGAAGTCAGCTCCCTCATCGATCAAAGCATCAAAAGAATGTGTCTTTTGGGCTATGGCTATGATTCGTAAATAAGCTAGAGCAATAGCTTCCTCATCATCCTCTATCTTAGTGATGGTTGCGATGCAGACATTGACAGGGGCCTCTATCATAGGGGGCTCATGTAAAGGATGTGTGGGAGGGTAGTACTTCTTCATGTGACTGCCATTGAAAAAGCCTATGCCCTTGCCTTCTAGTGTTTCAAGTTCGACATTGTCATCCTACTGATGGTAGCACTCTAAAAGGTACAAGGCTAGCCTCCTCATCCTTGCTCAAGTCCTCTGCTATATGAAAACAAGTCGAGGCTTCTCACCTTCCCCTGCCAGGTTGACTTCCTTGACCTTGGCGGGTCCTTCAGTAGGCTCACTGGTCTGGCCCTGCCTCTTTGCTCCTAGTAGGACCACCACTCAGTCACCCTTCTTGAACTTAGTGAATCGTTTGGGTAGGCCCTGTGGTTTCTTCTATCGTTCTATCTCTAACTCTTTTGTTCGTTTCTTTCTTTCCTCCTTTAGCCAATTGCACCTTAGGTGGACCAGCAAGTCCCCCTTGGTGCATTTGGTTTTGGACGACATGGGTATTTCAAGGTCGCTCTCTGTATACTAACTTCAAACTTTGAGTTAAACTCCCAGCCCTCACTGGAGGAAGGAGTCTCCTCGGGTGGTCATCGTTCAGTAGGTGCATTTGTCCTAAACACAGGTACCACTAGTGGTTGGGTGATTCCAGCTTGCTCATAATCCACTGCCCCTATGCGTTCCAACCAAGAGTGATCGCAATCCAATCTCATAACTCCTCTCTTGATCTCATATGCATTCCATTCTCGGGGCGAGTCTACTCTTATCTGCTCTATCACCCTTCCATTAGTATCGTACTCCACGGTATCCATTTCCTCCTCACTCTTCTCACCGATGGAGGAAAAATTCTCATATTCATTGTCAAAACCATCACTCCTTAATTGCTCGTCATCTCTTGGGTCGTCCTTTCTAGCTTCTTTCTTGTTGGTTACTAGAGCCTAATTGTATAGCAAGTTCAGGTCGTGAACTTTGGTCCACTTCCACTTGTGCTCACCTAGGAGGTCTCTGAGGGGCAAGAGATTAGCGAAAGGATTATCCTCCAATCTGCCTGTCAAATACTCTAGGGTCTCATGGAGTTCTAGCTTATTATTTGGGACATGGAAAGTGACAGGTTTGGGCCGACCACATGCACTCCTTGCCATCATGCAGAGTGGTATTGAGTGTTCCTCATCTAGCATGCACATGGCTTGTGTGGCTTGCTTATACTACTCCTCATTGTCTAAGAATGGGAGATTGATGGTTGCAAGGACATGCATCCAATCTCGCTCATCCTCAAGGCAGGGGATATACTTGGTCAACGGCCCATACAATGTCGCTAGTTGTATGTCACCCCTCAATGTGGCTGAGATGGCATCTAGATCAATAGGTTTTGTCTTCTAGGTATCCGTCTACACTCTTAGTGCTTCCTTCCGATTCCCTAAGAAGATTAGACCGTTGACCCAATCCTCGATGACTCATGCATTTCTCATCCAGGGTCGGCCTAGCAGGATGTCATAGTCCACTCCCTTCATAACAATGAAGTGTATAGAGAACAGGACACCTGCAATCTTCATTGGCCAATTCTTTAAAACTCCGATTGGCCTTACCTTCATTCCATTTGCTAGTGTGACATTGAACCTAGCAATCTCGATGGGAGGGTTTCCCCAAGCCTACAAGATTGTGTGGCTGAATACACTAACCCCTACACCTGTGTCTACAATTCCTTTCCGTGTCGTGTCTCCTAGGGCCAGGATAGGTAGCACAACATGCATCTTGGTGCCCTCCCAAAAAGCATTTACATGTAGAGATTTAGGCACTGAGAGTAGCGTCAAGCTTGGTATCTGTGTGAATGCATCATGCTCATGCAGGTCAATAGCAATATGCTCAGTTGGTTTCTCCACTCAGTGCTTTAGTTCCAGCCAAAGCGTTGGATGCTGCCTAAGCAGGTCTCCTAGGCTCAGGGTTACTGGTGTGGTTACTAATGTCATGAGGAGGTTACTCTTCATTTGTCTATCCTTCATTCCCTCTTTGTCCTTCTGACTGACATTCATAAGTCAGACTATGACGTTGTCCGAATACCCTGTCTCTGAAGATATCTTGATGAAGAGATCCTTCAGGCGATTGAAGTTCGCTCACTCTACTATATCTAGGATGGTGTACCACATCCTTCCCTTATCACCCAAGAAAAATGTGAAAGCCTACGAGCATTAGGCGAGGTCCATGAGACCGTTGGCTTCACAAACCTTCTCAAACTGCTCTGCAAAGCTATAGGAATCGTTGCTGGGATGGTACTTTCCCAGCTGCCTGGCCACTATAGGGATCTTGTTGTGGCTCTTCATCCCTTGCGTGACTCCTAAGCCTGCGAGCAAAGAGGTGGCTAGCATAGTTGCACTCTGTTCTGCAGCAGCTGTGTTGTCTATGAGATGCTTGGTGACAAGCTCGCTCAGAGTTAGGTCTACCTCTAGCTCCCTCTCCCTCTCTGCATTTGGCCCTATCGTGGCCTTGCCAGCTAAGGCTAGAATGCATCGTGTCTCGTGCACCTCTAAGTCTTGCCGCAATTCCCTCATCCTTTGCTCGCAGTTATACACCGTGATGCTCTACAGCACTTTCCTAGCTTCCTTCCTCCTCTTCCTCAAGGCTCGTAACTACTTCCTCAATCAGTTTGCTCTAGATCACGGTCCTTGTTAGTTGGTCATATTGGTTGACCATACGCTGCAATTTGATTGGGAACTCGCCCAAGTCCAGCGGTCATCCTCTCGGTCCGCGTCTACTCTTGATATTTCTGCAGTCTCTCGCTCCACCAGGTTATCGATCAGTCCAATCAGATCGAGTAGCCACTTGCCCTCAATATTGTCGTCTTCAAACTCTTCGGAGTCCTTTTAATGGGGCTCTATGTGGTGGCACCCAGCTACATCTCAAGGTCTACTCCTGCGAGTGGGTTCTTTGAATTATTATGATTCTATGTGAGTTCCTTGTTATTGAAAGTAGCTGTCAATTTTATTCACACTTATGCTTAGTGCTTTCCAATGCATAATGCCAAATCAAGCTTTCTCCCTTTGAGTGCACTTTAAATTATGAAATCAGTGTGGGGTACAAATGCAAAATGAACAATGCAATTTCCGCTTTTCCCCCTTTTGTTCGTAGCCTGATATGGCTCGAAGCGCATTTCATGGTTGTCCTCTCGTATTGTCTAGGGTCTATGCAACACACTCTACACTCCATCAAGGCCGGATTGGAATCTGAGGGTCAGTTTTAGCTCTAAGTCTCGTCTGTTCTATGGCCTGCTACTAGAGGTTGACTCTAGGCTGCCCAGGTATGGTTTCTTCAAATTTTGGCTTCTGAGAGCAGGGTCAGGTGCTCAGGGATGTTTGGGGATGTGTTCGGAATGGCCTTAGCTTGAGGAGGTGGCTCACTTATACCAGTTTAAAATGTTCTGCCCTGGTGGTCTGATTCCCAGAATCGGACCCGTCCGATTCTAGGTGGTTCAATTGTCCAAGTCGGACTGTCCGATCAGATTGGGTGGTCCAATCCTAGTCTTGGTCCGATCAAACCAAGTGGTCTGATCCGTCCTACTACCATGTGGTAGGGTCTAACTGGCAGAGTTGGACGGTTTGATTGCGTAGTTGGTCCGATCGGACCGGGTGGTTTGAGTCTAAGGTGGTGCGTTCGATCGGGTGACTGGTCCAACTGGTAGAGTAGTCCGACTGATGGTCCGACTAGTAGAATCAAACGGTCTGACTCTGAGAGTCGGACAGTGCGAGTGTCTGATTCTGGGAATCGGACACCTGCAGCCTGGTCCAATTGTGTTTGCCATGGCATAGTTGCGAGGACACAAGTGACGAATGCTACATGTGGGGATCCTGGTGCAAGCTCCAACTTTCCATATCAAACGAGCACAACTAAGAGAAGATCAAGGAATACCTAGAATGACTGGGCGACAGCAAAACGACTGGATCAAACCCTTTCTATACCTGCACTCACACTGTCTCTCTCAAGCTCTCTCTTTCTCGATGTCTGACTGCAGAATGAGGCCTCCCCTAACCTTTTAGCCTCTTATTGCCCTACTCAAGTCTCCTTCAACCTTATGGTTGGCCCTCTTGCACCCATCTACTCAAGATTTAGATTTTATGCCCCTTTCTTTTAATTTTCAGCCTGTTATTAGTAGCAAAAAACCCTTCTGTTTTCCCTATTTCCTTGGTCCTAATCCTATCCAAGCGCAAAAAAGAAAAAAACAGTGGCTAAGGTTGATTTACCTACTTGCCTACTCAACAACAAACCAAAATACTTACTTGTTCTGAAGATCAAACCATCTAAATCTCCTATCTATCTCAAGCATAGGTTTGGGCTGAAAACCCTACCTCTATGCTCGATTCGAAGCACATGGCACTCAAGGCTCAATTCCATTAGTCTCGGCAATGGAACCAAAATGAAGGGAGCTACAAGCTCAACCCTCGAGACCTACAGACCGCTTATTGGTCAAGCGTTTCAAGCCAAGCAACCATGGCTACCTCTCACATAGCCAACTCGCCCTCCCTACCTATGGGGTATAGTGAGCTTACCTTGATGCCTGATTGAGGATCTTCCTCTCTCATGCACACTGGTAGCTCCACGATCCTTCAGGCAAGCTCAAGCAACCTCAATCCCTCTCCAACAAGCTTCATCCTCCATAGCCACTCAAGACAAGAGAAGAGTAGAGAAGAGAAGAAGATTAAGAGAGGAGATGGGGAGCTTCTTCTCCTCGATCCCTCACTCTCACACACTCACTCCTTCACACTCACTCACTCCCTCAATCAAGCACAAGCAAGAAGGCAACAAGAAGAGAAGAAGAAGAAGAAGATCTTTGCCACACACAAGAATGAGATTCTCATTCATTTTTCAACTTTATATACAAAACCCTAAATCCCTTTTGGGCGGTCATCCCCTTATCCCCTTTTTTACATAGCCGGCCATGGCCGAGGCCCTTTTTCGCCATTCTTTCGCTTCCTAGCTAGTCCTACCGCCCTTCTAAGTTTACAATTTTCACAGGAGGGAGCATGGCGCTCTTTTACAAGGATTTGAGAGTGCCTTTGCATTTAAAGGTGCGCCTTGGAATTTTGGCGATTGTTCCCATGCTTTTGGATTTTTTTTGGACTTATTATTCTTCTAGGTGCCTTCTCCATGCCTGCCCTACACCTTTTCCTACTTCTCAGATTTTTCTATTTTTCCGCTTTTTCCTGTTTGCTAGTGTTGCAATAAACAATCACCTTTCTTAAACTTCATGAATCATTTCAACAAGTCGTGCGATTTTCTTTGCTCATCAACTTGCGGTTCCTTTGGCTGTCTCCTTCATTTCTCCTTCAACCTTTTATGCCTTAGGTGGATTGGTAGGTCCCCCTTGGTACGTCTGGTCTTAGGTGGTTGAGGTATCTCAAGATCATTGTTTGACCAACTCAGAATCAAACTCTCCATCTTTGGTAGAAGAGGGAGTCTCTGTTAGTGGTCGTAGCTCAGATGCTGAATCTATTTTGAATAATGAGATGACACTTGGTTGAGCTAGGCCTGCTTGCTCATAGTCAATTGCATCTATGTGCTCCAACCATGTGTGATAGCAATCCATATGCATGATTTCTCTCTCTATTCTAAAGACGTTCTTCTTCTATAGTTTGGAGTCTGCCCTTATCTATTCAATCACATGTCCTTTTGTGTCATACTCTATTGTATCAATCTCTCCTTCACTCTCATCACTAAAGGAACAACGATATTTGTATTAGTTGTAAGAATCTTTCTCGTCTGACTGCTCATCATCAACTAGGTCTTGACATTGCATTTCCTTTTCATCGATGATTAATGTCAAATTGTACGTCGTGTAGGTCGTGAACCTTGGTCCATCGCCACTTGGGTTCATCCAAGAGATCCCTCAGTGGTTTGAGATCATCAGCTAGGTTGCTTGCTAGCTTGTCCATCAGGTGCTCTAAGGTCTCGTGGAGCTCTCATTTATTGCTTGGGATATGGAATGTAGTAGGGGTGGGTCATCTTTGAGAGCTTCTAGCCATCATGCAGATTGGCACTAAGGGCGTGTCTCTAGGCTTACCAACTACCTTAGTAGCTTGTTCATACTCCTTGTTATCTTAGAATGGCATATTGATTGTGGCTAGCACATGCATCCAATCTTTCTCATCCTCAAGATAAGGGATATATTTCATCAATGGCCTGTAAGATTTTCTAACTTGCACATCTCCCTTCAGCATGGTTGAGATGGCATCCAAGTCAACTGGTGTCATCTTCCAAGTATCCATCTCTACTCTAACAACTTCCATATGATTTCTTAGGAACATTCGACCATTTTCCCTGTCCTCTATGACTCGTGCATTGTGCATCCAGGGTCGACCTAGTAGAATGTCGTAGTCCACTCCCTTCATGACTATGAAATCTATAGAGAATTGGACTCCCACGATCTTCACTAGTTGTTTCTTTAGCACTCCAAATGGCTTGAATTTCATTCCATTAGCCAATGTGACATTGAACCTAGCATTCTTGGCAAGTGGGCTACCCCAAGCCTGGAGTACTACATGGCTCAACTCACTGACTCCTATCTCCATGTCTATGATTCCCTTTCTTGTGGTATCATCTAGAGCTAGGATTGGTAAGACTACATGCATCTCTCTGCCTTCCCAAAAAGTGTTAATGTGCAAGGACTTGGGCATGGAGTGCAGCGTCAGACTTGATATCTACATTATTGTGTCATGTTTGTGTAAGTCATCTACATCAATCCTTCTACCCACTATTTCAGTTCTTGCCATAGTCTTGAATGCTACATAATCATATCTCCTAAGCTTAGAGTCACTAGGGTGGTCACTAGCATTGTAAGAATATTGCTAGCTGTTGGCTTTTCTCCTAGTCTTGCACCCCTTGGCCAATGGCCTTGACTAGTTTGTTGGCCCGTAGCATTTAAGCTGTCTAGGTGGTACTACTTGAGGTGCAGATGCATCTCTCCATTTTGTTCATGGATGCAAAACTAGTGTGCTTATACTTGAGACATCATCCATCTCGTCCTCAAAGATGGGCTCAATGTCCTTAAGGTGCTCCTAGGCTTCCTTCACGGACTCCTTGAAAATTTTTATGGCTTCGAGTTGGTGCTTTGAGTTAGGGTACTCCCCTACGTTAGCACTCCCTTTCTCAGCAGTATTTGGAGTGGATGTCTCTGCCTCTGCATTTGTGACCTTCTTTCCAGCATGCAATGTTGTGGAACTCTTGGTTTTGAGTGTGATCTTTGTGTTAGTTTTCTTTTTTCCTTCGCCTACGACTTTCTTTTCGATTGAGGTTGCATCTAAGTTACTGGGCCCTAGCAGTGATGTGATGGCTTGCTTTGTTTGCACTTGGGTCATGACATGTAATGGGATGGGCATAGCCTCCCCATCGAGTGTTTCGACATTGAACAATACCAATGGGATTTGATGGCACGATTACCGAGATAGTGGATGGCTTTCGTCTAGGGAAATCATCAAAGAGATATGTGATTCCACACTCAGTGCATCTAAGATGAGCCTTGTCTTGATTGGTTTATTCCCTTTTAGGGCAGTATGAGGAGATGTGCCTTGGGTGATCGCAAGTCCAATGGCTCTTTCGTCTGCCCTCCTAAGCCTTTGCATCTACCTCCATGATCAGTACTGGTCGATAATCCATAAGGATTGGATTGCCCTCTTCATTTTATGAGACGTAAGGGTTCGCATAGGGCTCGTCATCATTCAGATCCTCCACATAGTGCACTATAGTGTGGCTCGGTGAATGGGTTACAAAAGGTCCAAGTGGCCAAGGTATACTTGTGGGATTTATCTCCATCCTAGGAATGAGTGGTTTAGCATCATTAGGATTGAGAGTATGGGAGTTGTCTTGGTAGTCTATAATGCATGGCACCATGACCAAACCTACTGTAATTGGCACGAGGTCGAGACCTAGGGTCCTGACACTCAGCTGGAAGGTGGTTTCTACCACATACATTGGATGTGTGGGCACGTAGATATCCGCATCATCTCTTGTAGTCTCGCTACCTCGATCTTCATTTCTACTAGCTCTTGGCATTGGTCTATGCTCTTTCCCTTGTCTTGGGTGCTAGGGGCTGATCGCTCTCATTAAATGTAGCAGCTCTCTCTGAGCATCTAGGACTAGTACTATCTTAAGTTAAGTTGCTTGAGCTTCTCTCCTTGATCTCGTCATCCACTCTTATGGCTTCATCGAAAACCCTAGCTAGGACGTCTCTCTCTAGACTGGAGTTGTTTGCTAAGGCCTTGTAAAGCTCTTCACTACGGATCCCATTGATGAACACCATGGAGACCACTTGTTTGTTGGGTTGTTCATTAGATGGGATTCTCTTAAAGAGAATCTGGACAGGGGTAACATAGTTCCTTATTACCTCTCCATCTTTTGCATCCCTAGCATTGAAGTCCTTGGTGATGCCACCATCATCTATCTTGAATTAATGTGATTAAATTGGGTAGATTCACTCATGCAATGATGTCAGACCTTTGATTCATCTAGCTTCTATTTTGCATCTTCCTCTTAGTCCTACCACTATGGATTCTCAGTTACCCATCTAAGTTTTAGGGTCTTCTCCTACTAGTGGATTCGTTCAATTTCTTAAGTTTGAGTGAGTTGCTTGTTATTTGCAGACAATCCTCAATTTACCGTCACTGTGTGGGTGTATGTGTGTGTGCTCTTTTCCATGCACTGTGAGAAATCAGGCTTTGAGCTTTTCTTCAAGTGAACTTTAAGTGTCGAAAAATAGTGTGGGTGCAATGTAGAATGGTAAATGCAGCTTCAACACTCCCATCTATGTTCTCGACCTGATAGGGCTTTAAGCTTGGTCGTTGGCCACTTTCGCTAGTCTCTAAGGTCTCTGTTGTGTCCTTCTATTCAGTCAATGTCTAATTGAGGGTCTATGGCTCAATTTGGTGCTCTCAATGGGGTTGACAACTAGCAAGTTGGCTAGCATCATTGTTAAATCTGCAATTCACTAGTTCTCTCATTTCTTGTGCCAAAAAGGTGTTTTGTTCGTCTGTATTGCTCTTGGGGATTTGTAAAGTCAGTCAAGGCCTACATATGTCAAATCTGGCATATTTTGGATTCAGCCCAGCTGGTCCAAATTGTAGGGTTTGAGTGTCAGATTCGGCCCATCTAAGTGGCCTAGGGCTGAGTCTAAGGGTAACATAATGCCATCCAAATGCCACGTGGCAAGGTGGATTGAATGGCCGATCGTTCGATTTGGATGGGCAAAATATTGTGGTCTGAGTGGGTATGGTTAAGTGGGACGAATAGGCTGAATTGAGTTGGTTGAATTTTAGTTTGGCTGAGACTAGTTGGGTTGAGTGGGCTGAATGTAAGTGGGCCAAGGGCCGATTCTACTGCTCGACCCAGAGTGGCCATCTGAATCTAGAACTAGGAGAGGCCGAGTGCGACGGTACGTGTTGGAAGGGGTGAAGATTTTGGCTCGATGAACCAATCGATTTCTAGCATCCTAGGTCATCACAGGCACTTCCAAAACAAATCAATGGACAAAGATCAATGTTTTCATATACCTGACATACTTGAAAACCTTTGGAACCAATCGATAGATCCACTGCAAGGGTTTGGTCTCTCCAAGATCTCCCTCTCTCTCTCTCTCTCTCTCTCTCTCTCTCTCAATCCTATTGTTGCAAATGAGCTCTCCCTTTTCCTCTTGGGTTTCAAACCCTTTCCTAACTCCCCTTGCGACTTCCCATTTCTTCCTTGTTTGTGCCTTGTTTGGGCATGTTTTACAGCAACAACCCTAAAGCTTTTCACTTTGATTTCTCGATCCTATCCTACTCTAAATGCAGCAAAAATCAAAACCCAAATACTGAATTGATTCCTCCTACTTTTCTAATCATCAAAAAGCTAAAATACTTAATTTTTTATTAAAACCCCAAAATCTCCTACCTATCTCAAGCTCTGGTTTGGGGATGAAACCCTTACTTCGTTGCTCGATTTGAGGCAAGCAAGTGCTCAAGATTGAATCCATTAGTCCCAAATGAAACCAAAATGTTGTGGGAGCTCAACTCAACTGCCAAGACCCATGAACCGCTTATTGTTTCAAGAGTTTCAAGTGAGCACAAATGGCTATCTCTCACCTAGCTGACTTGCCTTTGATCCTACGGGGGTGTAGTGAGCTTACTTTGATGCCGGAAGGAGTATCCTCCTCCCTCAAGCAACCCAGTAGATCCACGATTCGAGATGCAAGCTCAAGCAACCTCAAGCCTCCACCATCGAGAAGAAGCTCTCCATCATCTTTTTTATTGCACATCCAATATTTATCCCAACAATTAAAATACACCTCTGCATCTGTAGCATTTTGACGAGTACAAATTGGTGCCCAATATTGTATACGTACCTTGTTGAAGTTTTTGGAATTTCTATTTATATCGACCTCACTTTGTGCAACACCAAGCCATATTGGATATAGTGGATCTGAAGGTCTAACAAGCACAAAGTCATCTTTCTTAACATCAAGCATTGGTTCAAATGCATGTTTGGATCGTTTGCTAAGAGGACCACAATTGTGAACATTCAACTCTTCCAATCCAAGAAATTCATCTTCATTATCTACATCTATATTGGTTACATCACTTTGTGTTCTTGGCCAAAAATCTATGAAAAATAAATCTTCTTGGACATTTGGAGTTTGAAGAGCGTAGATCATATGTTTCCAATAATCAATCACTGGTGTTATAAACTTTGTGAACTTTGCTTCAGGTCCTGTACATTTGACCATATTTTCCAATACTTCAAATAATCTTTAACTCCACTTACTACTTCTTAATGATCCTTAACATACTCAAACATGGGCGGCAACATTGAAACACCCTTTGGAAGAGTAGGCTTTCTTGCAAGTCTCTCTTCCATAATTCAATGCCACGTTGTCGTGTTGCTGCGCATCCGAGTCGTATTTACCTCCATTTTTTTTGTTGTGCATTTGTGTTAATTTCTGCGTGTGATTCATTGTTTGTGTGATGCATTTTGATAATCCGCTTCCAATGTATATATTCCCTTAGTGCATGCGTATGATTTTGTTTGGATGCATGATGTGCGTGTATTAGAAAAATATGAAAAATTGATGCCAAAGGACATTAACCAGCTGATAATTTTAATGATGAACTCGAAGAAAAGTGCAGGATACTGTGGAATCAAAGGAAGCTTTATAGAAATTGACATTTAAGCTATGAAGACAAAGGTGTAAATTCAGGAATATCATGTTTAATGGGAAAAGCTTAAGGAGTGCTGAACGGGTTCCCTTGTCGAGATGTAGACTCTTGGAATGCACTTATTGCTGGGTATGTACAGTACTTGGGACTGCTGTGGTGGATATGTATGCTGAAAGTGATGCATTTGGCATCATCTTTGTTATCTTTTCATTTAGGCACATATCTGGAGCATAAGTCAACCCAGCAGTGACAATAGGATTTGCAAGTGTAGGGAAGTTCCCTTGGCTTGATGTTCGTTGGTATATTCTGGGGCAGTTTGCTGGTGGGATCCTTGGATGTGGCATAGGAACATCACTTTATGGAGTGAGTTTAAAGGTTGCTTTGGTAATACCAAATGCTTGGGGATCCCTTGGCTTTCTGCACCGTTTCAGAGAAAAGAAAAGGGGAAAGAATAGCAAAAGATATTCTTAGATTTGTCCAAGAATATCGAGCGGTGGCGGCAAAAACTGAAGGGGGGGAGAATTCGAATGGGGAGAGCAGAGGAGGCTACGTGCTGCAGAAAAAGCGGAGGCCAGTATTTCTGGCACACCATCCATTACGGTGGCGGCAGCTGTGAATGTGGAATCTGCGGAGACCGAATTTCTAAAAAGAGGAGATTGCGGTGGAGAATGGAGTTGATGCAACAGGGCTAAGAAAAGAAAAACAAACAGAAGTGGGAAGAACCTGGGGAGAGCGGGCTCAAGCAGTGAGGCTTCTTGCCGTCCTTGTAGTCTTTGGGACTGTCGCTCTCTAGACATTCGGAAAGCAACGGTTATGGCAGTTTGTGTTTCAAGTTATTCCTCGCTCGACAGTAGATGATGCCGATGGAGGAGAAGGGATGGCCATTGAGGTTTCATCAAACACTGAGGACGGGATGAGACACTGAGGACGAGATGAAGCAGGGTTTATGTGAGAAAGACCACAGGAGCCGCCAAGTCAACTGTGCAGTTCACATGCGGATCAGAGGTCAAAAGTGTCTGTAAGTCGATGCTGGTCAAACGATTGATAGCCATGGCTGATGCAGATAGAACGATCGAAAGCTTTAGGCATTTTAACCAGGCAGTTAAGGCATGAAATCGATGGAATTAGCCCTCTCCGGGTTTGGTCACTGGCACGCCGTGTTGCCCTTGTTCTGCCATATCCATGAGCTAAAACTCACTTCACTACACCTCTGCAATTCTGCGGCCTCTTGCCTCTAAATTTTCCGCTGTTACTGCCGCTTCTCATCCGGATGCTGGATCAACATACAAGGCTGTTGCGGCTTTAAATCATCGGCAGTCTCCTGGAATTCGTGTTAACACAGAATATTCACTTTCAAATAACCAAAATTCTTTAATACAGTCAATTAAGGAAATCGATGATTCTTTTGAAAAGAACTACCTAGTTGCATAAACCAAGGATAAATGCTGTATTGGAGGGAAAAGCTTGAATGCAAGGGCCTCTGGATGAAACTGACAGTGAAGTCGATTATAAAGCACTAATAAGCCAAATGCAGAAATCACCTTGATGGAAACCAATCTCAAAATTGTAGCATATGTGGAACAGGAAATCACAGTTTTTGTCTGGAAATGCTAGATAATGCAGCTCCGGATGCTGAACCGATGCTACCAGGTTTGCTACTGAATACAGATTTGAAGTCTCTAAACTGGAGCTTGTTGTTGCAAAGCCACATTCTCCAGACAACTGTGCTCTTGCAAGAGAATGTACCAGTGTGAAGATTGATTGGGTGTACATTGGTTCATGCACTGGTGGGAAAATTGAGGCAATCAATGACCAAATTGATGTTTGGCCAATGGCTCTGTTGTACTTTGATGCCACAGTTTTGCAGTGAGTGCAGTTTTTGTACGTTATACCAGTTGCCCTACAGACTTTGCCCCAATGCTTTTACCTTTGTTAGTGGCTTGAAAGCTTGAGCTTGCTTAAGAGCCTTGGAGTATGGCTCACGAGTCCAGCTCAAATCAATATAGGCTGAAGTGACATGTCACAAGCTACCAGATCGTTTGCGTGTACTCGGGCGGACGTACTACGACTCACTCACTCATGCATACTTTGCATACCAGATTGTTAGCCCTTCGGTCGAGCATTTTGAACCCTGTGTTCAGCAGCTCTTACACAAACTCTACGACAACGTTCTCTTGGTAACCAGTTTGGGGACTTTGGATGTATCTTGTATTGCATGATAGGTGTATCTCCTTGCATATAAAACCGAAATTGAAGAGGTTTTGAGTGACCAACAAGTGTATCCTTGGAATCACACAAATATCCCTCAATGTATCTCTTAAAGTCAGGCACATGTGTCAATAAGAAAGGTGTAGGACTTGTCATCTAGCATGATTGAAAATGTTGCATAAGATGAGGAAAAGTGAAGATCGTTGTCGGAGGGGTTTTTGTCGAAAGGTCGAATCCACCATGGATCAAAAGTAGAAGTAGAGATACGAGATGGAAGAGAAAATAGAGAATATCCAAGTGGTAAACACGACAAAAACAAATCACAATGAATTGAATCAATATGTATTGAAAGAACCTGGAATCTTTGCACTACTCAAAAGCAATCTCCAGGCATTAGTTCTCCTGGAGCTCCTTCGTAGACTAAAAACGTGGATCGGAAAAATCAGCTCTTTCTCTGCTGTCCGGAACCCAAATCTGATGGCTCTGTTGGCTCCGAAAGGGGGGTAAAACTGCAGGACACCTGATCATGGATCTCCAAGATCACTCCTTCTTTCTTCAGTTCAATCTGTAGTTTTCTGCCTGTTTACAACGATCGCGATGTGCGCGATTTTGTCAATCTGTGTTTTTTATGAAAAATCTCCTAATTGGCTGAAAAAGCAACTAGCTTTTTGCATGCCATCCTAATCTAGAAGCTTTTTTTAAATTTTCCAGATTTTTACAATAAATAATATAAAAAATAGACTAAAATTATCTAAAATCTAGTATTTTTGGATAATCCATGCAACTCACACGAGTACTAATGGCTCAGATCACATTCACTCTCTAGATCAATAGAGAAGTTGGATAATGATGCATTCCATATTTTTTCACACTATGTCCTCATAACATCACAACATCCATCCCCTTTGAATCTACACATCCTCCTGTATGTGCCAAAATCTTAGTTGTCACCGGATTCTGAGTCCTCATCCTCTGCAACCATATCCTTTACTTCTTCATCTTCCATATCTTCTTGGCTAGCCTCTGTATCATGGCCTCTATTTTCTTCCAATTCTGACAACTCATAGGTAGTAGATTCCCACCTTTTGAATAATTTGATTCTTTTCCTTGCTACATGAAGTTTTATGGCTGTCCCATCCAGCTCGTTTAATGCATAAGTAGCATTATCAAACACATGTCTTACCACATAGGGTCCAAACCATCTTTTGAAAACGCATGGTACTATGCTGGTTATATAAACTGCTACCATAAACCAATACCCAATCCCGATCTTGTATGGTTCTTGGTCTGAGTCTATGTCTTTTGTCAAACCGTTTCTTGTTTTTTATCCTTGTTGCCCTTAACTTTGTAGTTGCTGCCTCTATGTCTTTTGACTTTCTTTCCAATTGTCTAATGTGTAAGGCCAACAACTCCTCTCGATTCAACTCCTCCTCCCAAGGTAACACACTCCATGTGACTGTCATCTCTTCTATCGGCATGATAGGTTTTTGACCATACATCAATTCTATAGGCGTATATCCTGTAACAACACTATGAGATGTTATGTCAACCCACATAGCTTAAGGGAGCAATCGTGGCCACTCTTTTATCTTCTCTCCACATGCTTTTGCCAATGCCTTCACAATAGGTGGATGACCTCTTTCACTTTTGCCATTTCCTTTAGGATTATAGGCTGAAGTTAAAGCAAGCTTTATCCCCAACTGTGCAAAGAAATCATGAGCTTCATCTGCATCCAACTCACCCCTATCTGCTGTAATTTTTCCCAAACAGCCATATCAACAAAAGATCTCTTCTAAGAGAAAAGTACATACGGCATTTGTCGTCTTAGTACGTTGTCATTGTGTTAAGAGTTGAAGGTCTACCACCGGGGCTTTTAGTGCACAAGAAGAGTTTGGGATTCAAGATTCAAAAAAAGAAAAATGGATTGGGTTTTAACAAGATTCGGGGTTTAGAAAGATTTTAGGTACGGAAGAGGAATTTAAGCCTTCTTACTTTAGCATACATGAACAGAAGGAATAAGTCTAACTTGATTACACCAAATGCTTCAGGATGCATACATCATTTCATAAAGGATATTTTCAGATTTCTAATTCATTTATGAATGTCAAATGCAAGCTCTATTGGCATTTATTTCATGTCCATAGATGGATTTCAATCCTTTGGGTCAAGTAAATTGATGGTAGAATCAAATACATCCAAGATTTGGGCCAAAGATACATGAAATGAATGAGAAAAGAATATTTTTAGCTTCAACCCTGTTTTAAAACAGAAAATTCCAGCCCATAAACAAATTCAAAATGAGTGCATAAACTCAAGAAGAAGCACTCTTGATCATCTATGAACAATGTCCTGAAGAAAAGAGGTCATTTTCCTCTATTACAATTATAAAAAACCCATGTTTGCTCATAAAAATGGATCAAAATAGTCGGCTTCCCTATTTATGACTGGTTATTCCAGCCCATAATAGTCCATAAGTCTTCAATATCCTCACCCTTTGCTTGCCCCAAAGTCACTCAAGTACTTGGGCACAAGTCGGGCTTCATTGGACCAAGAATAAGGTAGAGAAGATGAGAGAAGTTGTGCATAAGAGCAGGCTGAATACTCTTCTCTCAGATTTCCCCTCTTTTATAGACAGTTTTAGCATGCATTTTCGTCAGACCAAAGAGGCAGAGAAGTGGAGCTCTCACCAAGTTTACATCTTCAGTAGTTGGGCCTGTTCATCTTCAGTTTGCATGCTCCACTTCATGCATCTCAGCTCCAGCTTTCCTCCAGTCTTCCTCAGGCAATGCAGCCCGCATTTTGCGTCGAAAAACATGGGTTGCTCTCTGCTCTAACCCTAGTCACTTTTTGACTAGCCTAAGTCACTTGCTGGTCACCTAAGTCAGTTACTTTTGGTCCCATGTGGACCTAGTAGACTTTTTGACAGTTTTTGGCAATATTTTTGGGTTTTGTCCATATTTTTGTGTCTGAATTAATGTGATTTATCCAGCAGACTATCAATTACTTCCAGATGTCCAAGTTATAGGTTCCCATAGACTTATTTTTCATGGTATATCTGCAAATTATATGCTAAATACAAAAGAACTTGTATAACTAAGGTAGATATTGGATAACAATGCCTGAAAATATCTCATATAATTCCCAGTGAAATTCTTCTGAGTTCATAAGAATCCCATGATTTATATCATGGACAGTAAACTCTTTGACAACGTAGAGCTCTCCCTTCCACTTGATTAGTCAAGTCTTCACGAGCAAGCATACGGCATTTGTTGTCTTAGTACGTAGAGCTCTCCCTTCCACTTGATTAGTCAAGTCTTCACAAGCAAGCACAAGATACCTCATTTGCCAAAGACCTGTAGGCATTGTGACCAAATCCACCACCCACTTAAAATGAAGAGACAATGGATATGTGGGTTGCAAACCATCCCAATGTCTCACAATTGAATACATTTGACATGTCGTACATGTTTCCACAAAGTGAGCAACATCCTTATACATACCCTGCCACCAATATCTTTCTTTGATTTTTGTAAAAGTACCCCAAACACCTCTATGACTAGCCCACAAGCTTTCATGAAATTCTTGCATTACTTTTACTTGTGAAGCTCTGTCACCCAAAACTCGCAATGGTATACCCTGTTTCTTTTTAGCATGTTTCCATAAGTATCCATCTCTTAAGAAAAATCCATAGGCTTTCCTCTTGATCTTCTTAAACTCCTCATCTGATCATTCATCTTTCTTTGTTAATGTACTGAGATATTAACCAATTCTCAGCCACTCTCCTGCATATTTGTCTTCCAAAAACACTTCTACACAAGATGTAAAACATCTACAGTGTCTTTTCTTTGTTGTCCAAGCTTCTATTAATGCTGTAGCAACACCTTGCATTGCTAAATTCACTCTTACAACATCATTTTCAGCCATAAGAAATTCATCTTCTTCCTTCTCATCCATCATCCCATCTTCATTCTCATAGCATGCTCGAGATAACATGTCTGCCCACTAGGTTATCTCTTCATGCAATATGCTGAAATTTAGGGTTCAAAGATTTAATGTATGCAATCCGTTGTAGCATAGCAATGTTCGGGGTAGCACAACTAGTAATCATACCTAATACCAGCAAACAATCAGTCTCAATGACTACACGAGCACCCATAAAATACTCCTTATCACATTTAAGGGCTATCACAATTCCCCATAATTCTCTTTTTACCTGTGGATATATTCTCTGTCGTTTAGTCAATACTTTAGCACCAAAGCGAATTGCATATCTTTGTCCTTCCTCATCATCTTGCCCAATTGCCCATCCAATCCCGATTGGGCTTGTATCAACAATAATAATGATAGGCTTTCCATGTGAATAGTCAGCCATTCTCAACGTAGGAGCAGATTTTAAGAGTTACTTCAATTTCTTCATTGCTTTTTTATGCTTCCTTTCCCGATGATAATTTTGACCTTTCCTTAGAAGCTGATAAAGAGCACCATCTACATGTGCAAAGTGAGGAATCCATATCAAATAGAACACACATGCACCCAAGAATTTAAGCACCTCTGATACATTCGTGCATACATCTCACATTCTATCAATCCAATCTATTTTTGCTAGTGATGGCCTTCGCCCATAAGGCCCACACATATGCCCAATAATCAAAACCTCTTCAACTCCAAAGACAAACTTTTGTCCAGAAAGAGTTAAATGCACCTCTTCTAGATGTGTCAAAATTCTCTCACAATCCACAATATGGTTTGCAACAAACTGTCTGCATCCATGAGCATCCATCTCTTCATTCTTTTCATCCACTGCACACCCTTTGATTGGAACATCATCCAAGAAGGGCATAGTCAATTGTGGTATAAAATCCCTGAGCACCCTATTCATAGCATTTATCATGTGTGCCACTAAGTTTGTTGCACCCTGTGGGAGAGTACACATCCGTACTAACCCCAAAGGAGTCTTCATGGTTGTGATATCCTTGCTTTCAATTGCGAGCTGAAACTAATCATAACCCGAGTAAAGATCACCCAAAGAATAGATCGCTCTGCTTGCAAAAGCCTCTGCAAATTCATCAACCACAGGACCTACAGCCACATTTCTTATGGTCACCTTATTGACCGGTTACATGTCTTGAATAAATATCAAAGCCCCATTCTTTTTTGTCACAGTAAACCAACGATTTGAGTATGGGGCTGAAGAAGGCTCCAAGATCTTCATGCGAATATTTTCATTTAGCAAATCCATCAGCTTTGGAAAGTAAGCTTTAGGCACTAGAATAGGCCTCAAGTTCCATGGTACACGTGGCACAATAAATATGACCATAGGAGAGACAACATTTGGATCTACACAACCTATTTCACTTGGTTGAAATGCAAATGCCTTCCATGTCTAGCCAACATCTGCATAAAACAATTTCTCTCAGCAGAGGCAAAAGAAACCCTTCTGCACCAACTTTCAATTCCTGTAATGTTTTAGATGTAAACTGATGACCTATATCTTTAGAATCCCGTAAGCTTGGCTGCCTTGACACTTTTTCATGCATACCCTCACTCTCTGGTGGAAGTGGCAAAGCAATTGGTTTCACCTTTTTGTTAATTGTCTTATACTTTATCTCCACAAGTGCTTCGGCCCATTGTAATCCTTCCTTCTTGAGCAAACAATGCTATCACATCATACATATCCAAAGAACATACTGACAACACTTTGTTTTCATCCTCATTTTCTGCATATATAGTTGCTGAAATTTCAGCCATAGTGTTAGTAATATTTGGCCCATAAAAGATGCCTGAAATGCCATCATTTTCAGCTAACAGCCCCAATGATCTCAGTTTCTTAATAGCCCGTTTCATAGATATGTGTTCAGCCCTACACATAGCTTCCATAGGCTTAAACCAACATGAACTATTTGCTGTAAACTGAGAATTACCAATAGTAAATACATGCTTGATTTCATCAAGAGGCAAGTGCACCCTCTGAACAGCACTATTGTAGCCCTGCATTACAGCAATGCTTAATGAAAATCCAGGTTTTTGAATTCCCTTGCATTTGGAACTAAAGGAGACTCTTGAAGTGTATCATGATTTCTAGGATGATTAACACAAACAGTAAGAAATTGGACTGCTTTCCTCCCATCTTTGCTTCTGACTCTTGCATAAGCAAAACCATCATCAAGTACCTTTGTTTCCATACGCTCTCCTGTAATATAGGGCTGTCCCAAAATCATTGCATATGAGGAATTATCTTGCACAAAGAAGTGTTGCTCTTCCTGTACATCACCAATTGTCACTTTTACATTAGGACATGCACCATAGAGCTCCCCGGAAGAATTATTTGCAGCCCTCATACGCCAACCATGATCGGTGTCCACAGGCCATGCACCATTTTCATACAATCCCCGCTCAATGACACTTATCTCAGACCCATGGTCAAGTAAAGCAACACAAGGAGTTTCATGCTCCCCTATTTTCACTACCGTTTCAGTGGTAGCGCTAGCCCAATGATTACTTGTGTAGTTACTTTGAGGAATAAATCCTCGAGTCTCTTCTCCATATTGTTGCTTTTTCCTTACTCCACCATGCATATTGCTACAAGACAATGCATTTTCAGCCACTTTCTTCTCTTTTCCACATGCTATCACTGATTAGTAGCATCTTGCATAGATAATCCAATACTTACTTCATGCTCATATTCAGCTCGAATACCCAACAAACCAGTTTTCTCTTCAAATTGTAACAATGCACTAGTGGTATCACCAAGAAACTGACGCTTCCTTTTAGTTGTGTCAATGATCTCATCATGAAATTCTTTCTTGGCAATGCCAAGCACCTCTCTCAAGGTAAATTCCACCCGACTGTTTAAGATCCGTTCTTCAAGAATCTTCTTAAGATATGTGGCTGTCTCAATGTCAGATTGCAACTTATATCTTGGCTGCTTGCCCTTCTTTTTGCCCTCTTGTTTATTATCTTGTTTTTGCTTCTGACTGACCTCTTCCATAACATGCTCGGGAGGTGGCTGATTTGCAGCTTTAGGCTGATACACTACCGGTGATTCCCAACTAGTTATGCCACGAATGTCTTGCCCTGCATGAGACATTTCACTATCAGCGACCTTTCTCTTTGCAGCTGCATGTAAAACATGTGTCCATATTTCAGCCTTTGGACCAACCATCACTTGGCTATGCATTCTATCCAACTATAGACCAAAAGTAGAAGCATGTACCGCCGCATAAGTATTTCGAACAGCCAAGTCTTCTAACAACTTTTGCATACCTCCCTTTCCAAAATGCAAAGCAAGAGGCAATCCCCTTTCTTGTGCATGGATCTTGCCATATTTCCAAAAGATAAGTTGTCGTGCCAAGGCCTCCTGATAAGCAGCACAATCCTTTCTCTCATGCTGCAAACTGTCACACCACATACATCTTTTTTCAGGCTTAGGGGCTGTTGCCCGTCCCCTTTCCTCTTGTCCTTTTTCATCCAATTTTGCAACCTTCAATTGAAGATCCCGCATCCCTTTGACCAATTCATCTAAGGCATCTTCCCTAACAGAGGAAACAATAGCAGGTACATCCATAGGGTTAGCCACAGAAGAAGGTGGTTTACTAGATACTTCAACTGTCTTACCCGTAATAGTGGGCAAGCTAGAGACGTGCAATCTTTCTCTTCTTCTATGCTTCTTCACAAGCATAGTAATAACTTCCTTGAAATGTCTCCACTCTGTTTTCAAACATGTCTCTGTAGTCTGATCCTCCAGAAAATCATCAAGCTTTTCTTGAAGCTCAAGATCAGCTGCCTGTAGAAACAATTCAATTTTTATGACTTGCAAGAGCTTGCTGTTTTGCAAGATCTAACTGCTCAAATCGACTTTCAAATTCTCTTAACAATTCTGTAGCCACAAGACCCTTATTGGGTTGTACAATCCACTCCTGAAAAGTCTTGCGTGTAATCAAACTGGTGTCCTCAATGTAAAATTCTTCCCTGAGTGTCTTCTTGAAGGCTACCCAGTCTGCATCTTGCAAGTATAATTTAGTAATCCGTGCTTTCAGTTCATGAACAGTAACATGTACAAAATACCGACTCCATGCAGATTGAGTCACTCCAAAGAATTCCATCTTCTGAGCATAGGTATGTACATATGCAGATACATTCCTACCATTGAATAACTTCACCTCACGCTCAACTGCTTGCAAAGCATTTATCACAACACTTTCTGTTTGAGCTGAAGCTTGCATCACTTGTTGTTGTTGTTGTACCTGCATAAGCATATTCATATTTTGCACCAATTGTTGCAAAACATCATTGGAGATTGTATTCGAAGGTTCTCTCATATTATCTTTCCTTCTTCTGTGACGACCTTTCACATCGGGTTCACCAATGTCGAAGGGGTTTTTGCCGAAAGGTCGAATCCACCGGGGATCAAAAGTAGAAGGAAGTAGAGATAGGAGATGGAAGAGAAGATAGAGAATATCCAAGTGGTAAACATGACAAAAACAAATCACAATGAATTGAATCAATATGTATTGAAAGAACCTGGAATCTTTGCACTACTCAAAAGTAATCTCCAGGCATTAGTTCTCCTAGAGCTCCTTCGTAGACCAAAAACGTGGATCAGAAAAATCAGCTCTTTCTCTGCTGCCTAGAACCCAAATCCGATGGCTCCGTTGGCTCCGAAAGGGGAGGGAAAACTCTAGGACACTTGCTCATGGATCTCCCAGATCACTCCTTTATTCAGTTCAATCTGTAGTTTTTAGCCTGTTTATAGTGATTGCGACGTGCACGATTTCGTCAATCTGTCTTTTTTATGAAAAATCTCCTAATTGGCTGAAAAAGCAACTAGCTTTTTGCATGCCATCCTAATCTAGAAGCTTTTTCTCACTTTTTTGGATTTTCATAATAAATAATATAAAAAATAGACTAAAATTATCCAAAAATCTAGTATTTTCAAATAATCCATGCAACTCACACTAGTACTAATGACTTAGATCACATTGACTCTCTAGATCAATAGAGAAGTCGGATGATGATGCATTCCATACTTTTTCACACTGTGTCCTCATAACATCACGACATCGTGCTCATCCTTAGCTTCTCTGAAAATTTGCTAAACATTGCATCAATGTTTTCATGTGTATGACCCACCATGAGAAACCCAAGCTGGATCATCTTGAATGTTCCTCATGCAACAAGCAATGATAGATATGCAAAGAGATAGCGATTTTTATTTTTTGATCCACAATTATCAAGTTGAAGTAGTAAGTTCTCTAGCAATTGTTTGAAATGATGATGGCCATCTTGTGGTGTATTATCTTCCATGCATGATTTATTTTGTGCAACACCTTGATGGTGGTCTAGTGCTTTTTTTGTGTTGTGGGGATTTAGTAAATGAGAGGTTCATCTCAGCATTCCATCTACTTTTATATCACCATTTGTATGCCTGTGTAGTCGCTCCAAGTTTCTAAAGAAAAATGACAATGAGGCAATTGTGAAGTTAGGAGCGTGGCCATAGATTGAGTGAGAAATTTCCATATCTACATTTTCTATGTCCATGTGTAATCATGCCTATTAAAGAAACTGGTAGTTGAGTAGATCTTTCAGTCTCTTGTGATCGAAGCCTTAACCTAGGGATAGCTGTCTTTTGCTGGTCCATTTCATCATGTATGATGCATAGGTTTTTATCTGGATCTAATGCGGAGGCCAAGCGCCAACTATAGTATATGTTTTGACAACTTTGTTGTTGTAGCATGTGACATTGACACTTCTTTAAAAGCACATTTCACTCTTGAAGACACTTTGTTACTGCAAGTTGCTCTTTGATCTCTGAGCAAATACTACATTTGGAGAACTCACTTGTCTTTGCTAAGGTTACATGCTTGAACTCTGTGTTTCAAATACGATTGAAGGTGGAAAATGACATTTTCTTACATCCAATACCACCCAATGTTCTATTTACTTGTGCCCATTTATCTACCTGATTGTAAATATCCGGGATGATTAATTGTGTCTCCCTTGATCCATCTTGCATTGTTCTACTCTTGTGTGGCATTTGCCCTGCATTCTTCTTAACAAAGTCTCTCAAGATGGCTCTTCCCATCTCTATGTGATCCCAAGCTGCTCTTATTACCCCCTTGTTTCCATGCATTGCCCTCCTCACGCCATGCTCAAATTGTGTTTTGTACCTATAAAAAGATGTCTTTGGAATTCCATGAATTTCATACCATGCCCTTCCACATACCACTTGTCCATTGAAGATGAAGCTGTACTTCCTTGTTCCTAAGTAATCAATCCTACATGATGATTCAAACTTGTCATAAGCATAGTTTGTGCGGTCTTCAAATTGCAATCCCCAAAAGTATTTACGTAATTGTTGCATTGCTTCTCTATTAGAAAACTGACAACACTTTTCTTGGCAACAATCAATCATGGAAATCTGTGAAATGGAGTCCATAGAAGTCCTCAAGTTTGCATCTTTAGGGGCAATAATTCGAGGCTTTCTATTGACCATACAATATGATATATTTTGAACAAAATTTGATTTTTTTGCGAAAATGAAATCTTCATTGGTATCTTCCATGTTTTTGGCACAAGCATTTGTAGAGATAAATTGCATGTATGATTGTTGTTGTAGCAGTGATGTTCCATCTTCAAAGGTGACATGTTTAATAGGCCATCTTTCCAAAGTGACACAATGGAGGCTGTCATCTATGTATGTTCATGTGGTTTGATCAAGGGCTTTATCTACCACCACACCAACATCCTCTTAGACTCCTAGAAATTCAAAGTTTATCACATCATATGGAAAAGTCAATAATATAACCCCTGTCCCAACACACATTGTATCGTCTTCTGTCCATAGCATCACTCTACGTTCTCTCCAACTTTCACGAATGCTAAGCACATCAATATCCTCAGAAGGTAGGACATGGTTTGATTCATAATCATCTCCTTCTCCATGAAGTGTTATTGAATTTGAAACAACCACCACATCTTTCTTTCCCCATTTTGCAAAACCACCTACAGCTTCATGAACCCTCATTGTGTCAATTGTTGAGAATGGCAAATATACTGCTATATTTAGACATTTATAAATAGCCACTGAAATATATCCATCTTCAAGTGTTTCTCCATGGCATGTCTCATTTGGATGTATTGCATGCACTCTCCCAAGTGCAACAATCTCATGATCAACTAGCAAATTCATAGTTTCTCCAAAATAAAATTCGTTATTTATGATACTTGTATATGTGAAAAAATGGAGATTTTATAATTCGTATGTTGCTACCTCTCAGAAAGAAGAAAATAGTAATGAAATGCTAAATACAATGAAGTATCAAATTTCATTGAAACGGAAAAAGTACTTAAACATTAGATAGAATGAGTCCAACATCCATAATAGAAAGTATTAATGGAAACATAGTACAGAAAGGGGATAGATTTGACCATATGGCCAAAGACAAACTTTCTCATGAACTATGCCCTAAAGTAAAGAAGAAAAATTTCTTCTATTATTTTTAGTTGCACTTGATTTTACTTTATTTTATTATGTAATCTTTGAGTAAGCAAAAACTTACTTGTGTGTTCTGATTTGGGAAAAGATATAGCAGATGTTCAAATCTTGTTGTTAAAAATCTATTGTATGTATTCCATACCATAGCAAATATAAAAAATCTTTGTGATCCCCATAGGAGAAAACATAGTCAAATGATTGAAACCTTTGTTGTATGTATTTCACATGACAAAAAGGATAAAAATTCATTGTGGTCTCCATAGAAAAATACTTAGCCAGATGGTCAAAACCTCAAGCAAAATATACACACAAGGATAAAAGTTCATTGTGTGTGATCTTTATGGAAAAAGATTTAGCCAGATGGTCAAAACCTCCATTGTAACTATTTTACATAAGACTTAGGATTAAAATTCTTTGTAATGTCCAAAAGAAAAGATTTAGCCATATGGTCAAAACATGTATTGTATGTAACCTAGATGATAGCAAGGATAATAATTGTTTGTGATATCCATAGAACAAGATTTAGCCAAATGGTCAAATCGTTTATTGTATGTCAACAAGGATAAATAATCTTTGTGATCTCCATTAGAAAATATATTATCAAATGATCAAAACCTTTATTTCATGTATTCCACATGACAACAAGGATAAATATATTTTATGATAAACTTTGACCTCATGTTTAAATGTTGAAACCACAAGAACCTCTAAAGATTAGGAGATTCCATTCCCTATGACATGAAGCTATAAAAATTGGGGAAATTTCAGCATCAATTAGAAGCTATTTCAGAAGGAAATATAATTTTTATCATGGTTAAATATTTATAAATCATATACTACCTACTTGTTGATAATAGTAAAATCTATTGTATTACACTTTATTTTTAGAGTTATATTATTTTAGTCTAAATCATGTTATATTAGTATATCGTACTATTGGCAAATTATGGAATATAGTATCAAAATATATTTTAAAAATATATATTAATTTAATTTATTAATAATTTATAAATATATTTAAAATATAGTAAATAATATTTTGTAAGATTTTGTATATTTAATGTATCTAATATGTAATGTGTAATATCATTGAGGATTTGAAGCCACCTTAGTGATAGATCGAGAGTAGAATCTCTAGGAGGGTAGGATAGAGAGTATGTAGGAAAAATATCTAGATATGGAAATAGGGGCAATATCCCAATGGTAAATTCTTAAGGAGGGGCGAGGGGGATGGAGCGGGTGTGGGAGAAATGCCCCTAGTGAGAGTTTGAGGGCAACGTCCTCCTCAGTGCAGGTTTGGGAGAAATGCCCCCAGTCGGGGTTTGGGGATATCACCCCTTCTAGGGACCTCGGGGCAATGCTCGCAATGGGCCATTCGAGGGGTAGCGCCCCCTAGTGGGGGTCTATGGGCAACACCCCTAGTGGAAGGTTGGGGGTAGTGCCCCTAATGGGGGTTTGGGGACAATGCCCCTAACGAGGGGTCCTAGGGGGCAGCGCCCCCTGGTGGGGGTCTGGGGGCAACGCCCTTGGTGGGGGTTTGGGAGCAATGCTCCCAACATGGTTTGGGGGGCACCACCCCCAGGTGGGGTTCTGGGGGCAACGCCCCTAGTGGGGGTTTGGGGGCAATGCCCCCAATGGGGGGTCCGGGGGCAGCGCCCCTGGTGGGGGTTTGGGGGCAATGCCCCCAACGGGGGCTTCGGGGGGTAGCATCCCCAGGTGGGGGTTTGGGGGCAATGCCCCTAGCAGGGGTTCAGGGGCAGTGCCACTGGTGGGAGTTTGGGGGCAATGCCCCCAACGGTGGGGTCCGGGGGTGATGGTATAGCCATTACGTGATTTTTGAAAAAATCGTGACTTGAAATCTTTAATAAAATTTAAAAATAGTTTCAAAAATAAGATCTAAATCTACTCGTATTTCATAACAAGTTATGGTAATTCGAATAGCACGATACATTAAATGGTCCCTTTCACAAGGTCAATCTTTACAACTAATCATGATGTTTTTCAAAACGAGTTTCTCTTTCCCTCCCTCTCTCTACCACGTAACTCTCTAACCTAAGTGTTTTCTCTATTGCATTTTTATAATTGCAGGTTTTGCATCTCTGATCCACTGTGTTTTTATCTCTCCTCCTGTCGCCCCTCTCTTACTACAGGTTTTGCGGCCTTAATCTTTGGCGGCTCTATCCCCCTGCTTTTCTCTGACTGCTCTCCACTGTTTCATTTTCTCAAACTGAAATAGATTGTGCAATGCAAATTTTTCTTCGAATCAGGGTATTATAACCAAAACTACATGCGTCTTCAAATCAAAAATCTTGCTCCAAGGGTTCAGCAACTCAATAAGGTTGTGAATGATCACCACTCCAACACGTGTTTGCTCTACTTCATGGGTGATTTTTATTACATTGGCACATATTGCTGACCTCTACTACACAGCAGGTTTTCAACTCCTCCCTACTTTATTTCCAATTTTGAGTAAAACTACATTGATTTTGATAATTTCAATCTATACAAGTACTACAAGTCACACTACTACTCTTTTGTATGATTAGTATTAAATAATATTAAGATCAAACACCACAAGCATTTTCTAAATAAGAATCATGTATGAAAATTAAATACAATATTTATTTCTATAACAATGAGATTAGGCACTCACTCTTGAGAATTCAATGTCTTCTTCTTCTTCTCAATTGCTTGATTGATCTCTTGGAATGCCAGTGTTTTTTGCTGCCCACTACCTTGCAAATGATAGCTTCTCTGCTATGAATATGAAAAAATGATTTCTTATACTATTGAAAATACTCTCTTTGCTGTGAATATGAAATATATGATTTGTGTAATGTTCAAAAAACTCTCTTGGATGCAAATATGGAACAAATGGTTTGTGCAATGCTTTCGTCAATGAGTGCTTTCAAAATACTAACCTTTCTTTCTATCTTGTGATGCTATATACCTTAAGGTTTCGCCTCAAGGCTAAATCTAGCCTTATATTTCTTTATCCTTCAGTAATATTAAAGCATTTTATCAAGTTCTTAGACATCGTATTATACTTTACTATATAGAACATTCTATTATACTATATTTTTATAGTAAAAGCATTTCCATCAGATTTTATGATTACATTCTTTATAATTTTGCAATAAGCACATGGCTATACAATACTTACTAATACTCAATATGAATTTTCCACTGGATATAATTTGATCTTCTAACAACACATATCATGATCTTTCATCAATCTATAGATTAGACCATATGGTCAAAAATTTACTTACAATATAAGAAGTACTTTTTGTTATTTTATTCAATATAATCTGAGATTTGGCCATGAGGCCAAATCTTTTCTTATAATATAAGATGTAATTTCTGTTATTTTTTCCAATATACTGTGAGATTTGGCCATGCGGCCAAATCTTCTCCTTAAGCTATCTCTTGGCTGAAATAAGGACTCTTGTACTATCACAATATCTTGCAACAAATCGACCATTTTGTTCATTGTACTACAAGAATGACGTTTCGGTATTTGGTCAAATGCTTTCTTATATTATCAACCCTTACTTCCAAAAGGAAAGACTAGTTTCTACTTAGAATTCCTTACTTTCTATAATTTGGCCATGTGATCAAATCTTGTCTTACAACAAACAAATCACTTTTTTTGGGAGTTCATTTTAAAAAATTATGACTAAATCTATAGTGGGTTTGATCACACAAATCTTGGGTATACTAGATTAGGCTATATGGCAAAATCTTATAAGAAAAACATCTTCTATATTATCTCCACAGAGAAAGACCATGTTCTACTTGGAACTCCTTGATTACCTACTATATTTATAGGAAGTTTTGCCATGTGGTTAAAACTTGTTGTGCAACAAACAAACCACTTTGTTTCCATAAACCATTTCTTTCATTTCAATTTTTCATAACTTCCTATCTATATTTTCATATATAAATATCATATCATTTTACAACAAATTAACCAAACTTTTCATTCCACTACAAAATAAAATTTGGCCATATTGTCAAATCTTTCATTTTTTTAAATCAATGCTAGCATCCAAGAATCCCCTATTCTTATTTCGTTCGGTCATATGATCAAATCTAATCTCATACATCTTGCAAACCATGAGACCACTTTTTTCATTCCACTATAAAACAATATTTGGCTATATAGTCAAATCCAATTTCACAACATGTTGCAACAAATAAATCACTTTCTTCATTTGGTTATGAAACTAGATTTGGCCATATGGTTAAAAACTGTTTATAAAAACATATATATCTTATAGGTTTCACCATGAGGTCAAATCTCCACCTTTCAAGTGTTTTTCACATTACTTTATATTGATATCTATGGGATTTTCTACATAGCCATATTTGTTTATATGTGAATCTCATATAATAATAAACTGCATCCTCTCTATAACTAGCCTTTAAAAACCATATGATAAAAAACCATGTCAAAGTTTCTAATCTTATAGATAATTCTTATGAAAATTTAGGATTTGACCACATGGCTAAAACTAATGACAATGCTTCTACAATAAAGCTCCTTTCAAGGGAAACATGCATGTACATTAATTAAAATGTTAACTTTGGGCCAAATGGAATCGTGAGATTGCTGCATAACCACATTGATATATTGGTGGACCTCATATTGGACTGAATCTCATTCTTTGATTAAATAGGATTTGACCATATAGCCAAAGATCTTAGCAAAGTTCCTAGAGTATGATCCTTGCATACGAAAGACCTTATTTGAGGAGGTAAAGGGCACAGAAGACATTATATCAGCATTCCAAGCTATCTAAAATAGTGAGCTACTTTTCCTATCAAGAAAATGTGATCACCCCAACAAAAGGATGAAGCTTTAAGATAAACAAATAGACTTGAGATATTCACCTACTCCTCAAGAAGTAAATAATTCACTGAATCCCACAAGCTCAAAGTCAAAATCACCTCAACAAAGTTCCTTATCACAAGCTCTTCTTGTTATTATGGCTGCTAACACTACTGAGAATGATGCCACTTTACCTTCCATGCTAGAAGTTACACTTGCAAAGCCAACAATTTCTCTTGAGATCAAGGGAGTAGAAAGAATATTCGATTTTCCAAAGATAGTTAAGAAGAAGGGAAAGAAGGAAGAATCAGGATTTCACATGTTTGAAAAATTCTTTCCATTTGGTCCAACAACATAATTTCATATTCTTGTTGATAGGTGCTATGAGGCACCTCCTTTGTATGATTATAGGTCACTGTGTTGGGATTATATAGAGAAGCTAACCACGTCTTTCATAAAGAATCCCATGAATCCAGCAACAACAGCATATCTTATGCCTTTTCTACAAGACAACAATGAGAAGAGACCCCACCCTATGGAGTCTGCCTCATGAGGGATCACCCTCTATTCGGTAGCCCCACAGCAATGCGGAAGCGTTTTTGGAGGTAACACGGAACGCGACACGGAACGCGTCACAGAAAACCGCAGGTAACACGTAACGGGCAAGGTAACACGACACGGAAATGAGGTAACTCGATATGTATATTATGAAGTGCAACGGAGGCACGAGAATAATTACAAGAAGCCAAGAAGGCTAGAGGGACGAGAAAATCACAGACAGAGGGTGGACGCTATCAACTTGCATACCACGACGCCATCATGTGGGTGAGGGAGGAGTACTACCCTCATACACACCTCTCCTTAAAAGAACGACGCCCTCGTGTTCAGTGTGCAAATGAATAGACTTGCACGCAGAGCGGTGTGTTGAGACTCAAAAGTTCGGGGGTCTAAACATGTCTCACTATCAAGACAGCCAGTGTCTGCCCGCTAGACCTAACCTATGACCACAAACTTGGGGGTCTTTGTCGACTCAATATCAAGCCGACCAGTGTCTTCCCACTAGGTGCCATGCCCACTGACTCAATTACAGGTGTGGAGACATGGTCTTGTTGACTCAAAGAATGATCATCCACTGACTCAATTTACAATTGTGGAATGATCCCAACCTGGCTGACTAGGAAGAGAAGATAATATTGGAAACACTTCAATTCAACCATCTGCTAACAAGATTTACAATCACAGAATGGAGAATAACCAAGTTAAAACAAGTTGTGTTCACTTGAAATAACTGAAGGTCCTGACAGTACGAGTGTGCAGAAACTGTCAGTGGACTGAAGAGGCGAGGCGCGTAACTCAGCTGGGAGTGTGCCACGCCATGAATGCAAGGGCCCATGAAGAGGCGCCCTTAGTTTGATGGCCCCGAGTGGCCAGATCTGTCAATCCAGTATAAATGTGGTTGCGCGAGGTGCGCTGTGATGGCGCACCTCCCCTTAAAAGAACTTGGGCCAGGTAAGCCCAAACTTTCTGATTATGGCCCCAATTGGCCTGATTTGTCAATCCTTGAATCATCTGGAAAAGAAGGCCCCAATTGGCCTGATCTGTCAATCCTTTCTTCAGATAATAGGTGCTTTTTGATGACGCACCTCCCCTTAAAAATAATTGGGCCAGGTAAGCCCAATATTTTCGAGTATGCCGCCGTCTTGCGAAGGTAGCATTTTTGTTGGTGCATAAAGCACCCAATAAAGGGGGGATAGCCGTTCCTTTATACTCGTGGCGACGCAAGTTTGCAGCTCTTGTAATGACGCCTCCAGCGCCAAGTGCAATAGGACTTGCCGTTCGTTTATACTCGTGGCGACGCGAGTTTCCAATCCTTAGAATGACGCATAAAGCGTCCAGTGAAGAGGAACTAGCCGTTCGTTTATACTCGTGGCACCGCGAGTGTTGGACTGCTCTCCTCGCAGCTTGCACATAAGCCATTCTTTTATACTCCTGGCGGCGGGAGATCTTTATCCTTCGAAGTTGTACTCTATTCAAGTACCAAATAGTAACTAGATAAATGGCCGTTCGTTTAGGCTCCTGGCGCAGGGAGCTTGGTGTCTTTTCAGGCTGAACCTGAGAAGTGCCCATTTCTTTATTCTCCCGCGGCAAGGAGTCTTCATGAGACCAAGTGCCCGTTTCTTTATTCTCCCGCGGCAAGGAGTCTTCCAGGTAAGATATGCCCGTTCCTTTATTCTCCCGCGGCAAGGAGTCTTCAAGGTAAGATGTGCCCGTTCGTTTATTCTCCCGCGGCAAGGAGTCTTCAACTGCACAGATGCCCGTTTCTTTATTCTCCCGCGGCAAGGAGTCTTCAACATAATGTGAAGAAAGGTTGTCCGTTTCTTTATCCTCCTGGCACAGGGAGTCTATGAAAAGATCCTCAATAAGCATAGCCATTTCTTTATCCTCCTGGCAGAAGGAGCCTTCGAAAAGATAATCAATAAGCATAGCCATTTCTTTATCCTCCCGGCGCAAGGAGTCTTCAACAAAGTCTTTGGCCGTTTGTTTATCCTCCCGGCAAAAGGAGTCTTCCACACAAACTGTTACCGTTCGTTTATCCTCCCGGTATAAGGAGTCTTCAACATAACCTGTGGCCGTTCGTTTATCCTCCCGGCTAAAGGAGTCTTCCACATAACCTGCGGCCGTTCGTTTATCCTCCGGGCTAAAGGAGTCTTCTATATAAACTATCGCCGTTCGTTTATCCTCCCGGCACAAGGAGTCTTCAAGATCCAGGATGGCCGTTTCTTTATTCTCCCGGCTAAAGGAGTCTTCACAAGAAGATGTCGCCGTTTCTTTATTCTCCCGGCCAAAGGAGTCGTTTAATTGTAGCTCATGGTGAAGGACCGTATCTTTATCCTCCTGGGTCAAGGAGTGAAGGAATGTGTTCTCAATCTCTTGTATGGCCCGTTCTTTATCCTCCTGGGTCAGGGAGTCTTCAATTCTGCCCTCATCTGCATATAACTGAGACTCTTGAGACCCGATCATGACCTCCAGCAGCCCGACGATACCAAAGGGAGGGTCACCAATCCGCGAACTCGCATCCGGCTCCGTATGGCCCCTTTTTCCCTTGAGGGCTTCACCCCATCGCGGCATAAACTGGTCCATGTCGGTCTTCTTCCACAGTAGGATTTCATCATCTGAACTTGGGAGCTCGGTTTCTGCCTTCACCTCTTCAAACCTAACAATGGCCTCCGGCAGCTTTAGGGGATGGTCAGTAGCCCGCGAGTTCGAACCCGACTCCGTCTGAGCGCTTGTTCCCTTCAAGGTGTCACCCCGTCTGAGCATAACCTTTGCCATGTCAATCTGTTGTGAGGATATACAGACCGCTCTCCCTTGCTGACGATTATCTTCCTCATCTGCTTCTGACTTGACTTCATCTGCTGTAAGATTTGCATTCTGCTCTTCTTCATCTTCTTCTTCTTCTGCTTGTACTTCTTCTTCTTCTTCTTCGTTTTCTTCTTCTTCTTGTTCTTCTTCTTCTTCTTCTTCTCCATTTTCTTCCTCTTCTTCTTCTTCTTCGTCTTCTTCTTCTTCTTCTTCTTCTTCTTCTTCTTCTTCTTCGTCTCTTCTGGCCGTTCGTTTATTCTCCCGGCTCAAGGAGTCTTCAAGGATGTCAGCGTGGAATATGGCCGTTCGTTTATCCTCCCGGCTCAAGGAGTCTTCACCTTGTGATCTGGCCGTTCGTTTATCCTCCCGGCTCAAGGAGTCTTCATAACAAAATGGATCATGCGAGTACGAAATCGACTGCATGCCATAGGGAGGGAAAAATGGTTGGGGATGGGCTAAAATTGCCTCATCCAGGACATTGCATTGTTCCAGGATCACTCCATCTGATAATAGATGCGACTCTGAGGTCGTCTTTTCTTCAGCACATTCTTCTATCAAGACGTCATGAAACAAATAACTAGGCCCAAAGGCCACTGGTAAGCATACTGGAGCTTGAATGGCCACGGTTTCTTTTATACTCGCCCGTTCCACTACGAGTTCTTCAGGCTGCTCTTCTATATCTGAATCCGACCCAAAGGTCGCTTGCCATTCTTCATATTCTTCAATAAGCACTCCATCTACCATGTAACTGGGCCTACTGGCCCCTTGTATGTAAACTGGAGGCTTCTGGACCACGGTTTCATTTATACTCGCCCGTTCCATTACGAGTTCTTCATACTGATTCTTCATATATGACTCACTGCCCACAACTGATTGATCTGGACCCAATGGTTGCTCATAATATTGTTGATTACTTACTTCTGGGGTCTGGCTATCCTGTGTGTTGTGATCATCAATTGAGTCGTCACGCCAGCTTTCGGCTCTCCAATAATACTGCTCATAGTCTGCTTCTTCTTGACGGACCCTTTGCTCATCTTCAGCATCGGAATCTGTACATACTGAATTCATACTACTGAGCTGTACCTGGACAGTATCCTGAGCTTGTTGGCTGTGTACTGCCAGCGCTTGCTTCATCCTTTCTACCATTATCTGTTGTTTGGGAGTCAGTTGGCCCTGTGATATCATCTGTTCGGCCATGGCTATAGTGCTTTCTGCTGCAGACCAACAATCTGGATCATTCAATATATGTTCTGCACCGCTAGCACTTTCTGACTCGTATTCACTGTCAGAGGAGTAGCCTTCAACATCTTCTGTATCCTGGCATACTGGGATTATATCAATTTGCCTTTTCTCATCTGGCATACCTCCCTGTGCAATGATTTGACCATACTCTTCTGTCATAAACATTTGCAATTTTCGCTCCACCAACACGAGGTCGAATGACAGGTTTTTCTTGTGTTCCTCAGACCACTCGATTATGTTATCATTGACTTCTTCAAGCTTGATTTTGATATGTATCTGGTGTTGCTTAACAAGCTTCAACTGAGTGTCTAGGTTTACTTCTTCATGCTTAGAAAACGGATAGCCACCTTGTAACCACTTCACTTTGGTGGCCCAGAGAGCTCTTCTGTCATCTTCAAAATCAAACCATTGGGCCAAAATTCTGTATTTTTTGGCATAAAAATCTTCAATTTGCCGTTTTTCGGCCTCAAAATCAGTTTTTTCGGCTTCTTTCTGCTCAAAACGCCGTTTTTCGGCCTGAAAACCAGTTTTTTCCACTTCTTTCTGCTCGTTTTCCATTTTTTTCGCATAAAAATCTGTATTTTGCCGTTTTTCGGCCTCATTTTTGGACCAGTGAGTCAAAATCTTGTGTTTTTCAGCATAAAACTGCTCATTTTGCAGTTTTTCGGCCTCTTTTTCAGGCCTATCCACACTTTTGTGCTCATTTTTCACTTTTCCAGCACCTTTCTTCTTTTTACCCATCCTACTTTGCCCAGGACTCACTCACCCGGGGGTCATTACGCACCAGCCGAGGAGTTTGCTCTGATACCAAGTGTGACGACGACCTCTCGGTGCCGTCTTTGGGTAGGCAACACCCACCCTATGGAGTCTGCCTCATGAGGGATCACCCTCTATTCGGTAGCCCCACAGCAATGCGGAAGCGTTTTTGGAGGTAACACAGAACGCGACACGGAACGCGTCACGGAAAACCGCAGGTAACACGTAACGGGCAAGGTAACACGACACGGAAATGAGGTAACTCGATATGTATATTATGAAGTGCAACGGAGGCACGAGAATAATTACAAGAAGCCAAGAAGGCTAGAGGGACGAGAAAATCACAGACAGAGGGTGGACGCTATCAACTTGCATACCACGACGCCATCATGTGGGTGAGGGAGGAGTACTACCCTCCATGCATCGTGATGAGGTGGATGCTAATAAGTTGGATACTTATAGTTATTGAATTATATCAGGGCTTCACTGAATTCATGCAGCAAAGATATATATTCAGAGTAATACTACACATTGTCTAGCAACCAAGCATTTATACACCATGAGAAATGCTAGAATATTAATTGATTGTCTTGCGGAAATGTGCATTGAGCTTTCACAAATGACAAATATGGAATCACATAATGTTATGAAGAATGCCCCTTATGTTGAGCAACTTGAACAATTAAGAGATCAGTGGCTAGCATTTGGTTATCTACCAAAACCCCAACAAGGGTTTTCTAAGACAAGCTCTCAAAGAGTACCATGGCAAGTAATCACATATAAGCTTATCTTTTCTTTTTGTGAAGATTGGTGTGATGCTCTTTCTTTTGTTCTATGCTCATTATTTTGATCTTTTTTTGGCAGAGATTTGTGGCATACATTGGAGAAAATTGTGCATCTAGAGATTGCCATATGATTGTTAGCTCCCAAGAAATATTTGATAGTTGGATCAAAATCATGAAGAGATACTCTAGAGGTGAGCTTATATCCCAAGAGGAGAGTTCGAGAAAAAAGGGAAGGCAATCTTCTCCTGCTGCATTTTGTTGCCTTATGGGTTTAAAGGATGGAGACATCCTTACAGTACAAGAGGAGATCAATGAAAGTCATATCCTTTTTCTTAGAAACAAATGGGATAAGGAAGATATGATTGACATGGAAAGAAGGGCTAAACAAATCAAGCAAGATAGGGTCCTAAAGGAGGAATTAGTCACTCTTTTCGATGCCTCGTTTCCAGAAAGTAGCACTGTGATGAAGATTTGGGAAGAGCTTGTTGATGATTATGATATCAATGATGAAGTCTACACAAAGATTTTAGGCATTTGCAATGATTGGGTATCAAAGAAGCTCACACGTGGAGCTGATGTAAGGTCCCTACCAAATGGAGCAAAAGATATTGTGAACTTCCTAATAGGAAAAAAGAAAAATCCTCTTCAATCCTCCACTACTTCCCCTTGGAGTGTATATGTTGTCAGATGCAATCTAGAGGCCTTTGATCTTATACATAATGTTTATAGAGATCCAATTACCATCAGGGTTGTTGTTCTAGATGCAGCACATGGGGTTAAGGGAATGAAATGGGACTCTATAAAGTTTGGAAAGAGTGTATCCACTCTACTACAAATGACATGTGAACCTAAACAATTCATGTTGTTATCATTTCTTGATCAAAAGAAAATGGCAGCTTTGGAAAATGCTCTTGAAAGAATTTCTTGCAAGTATTACATGCTAGTTGGTAGCGTTGACTTCCTATCAGTGGTGGATAGAACCTTTGATTTTGGATCTATAGATTCTTTTGTGGTTTTGACATTAGTGACTATGGAGAAAAGCTTCATCAATTTTAAGCAATATATAAACAATGTCAACAAGCCTTCTGTTTTGAACTTTGAAGGCTTGGACAAGGAGTGCAATGATGAAGATCTTGAAGAAGAACAAAGGACTGTAAGGGCCATTTTGAGAAAGAAAATGAAAGTTATGGAAACTACAATCAAAGCATTCAATGATTCTCATGAGATTGTATTTGATGTATATGCAAGTGGACTTGCATCTAAGGTGCCATTGATAAATCATATGAAGACTATTGCAGTGGTTTGCAACACTCAAGAGCAAAGAGAGGTTGAAGCACAATTGTGGAGGGTCCATGATAGTGCCAAACAAAATTCAAACTCCCAAGAGGTTTCTCCTATTTAAGTTCAAGTTCTTAAAGTACCACCTGAGGGCAGCCAAGATATAGCAAGTCTAATTATGAAAGAGAAATTAAAGGCTACTTCAGGTGTTTAAACTTCATTCCTTCTCCTTTCATCAAGGAAGACACATTAATGTAATTTTGTTTTTTTTCTTGAGAAGTTACTTCCATTAGCATTTGCAATATTTTCTTTCTTTGGTGATATTACTTAAAGAAACTATGTCTTTAGTTTTTTAATTTTTTTTGTTTAAAAAATCGATTTAAGTAAATCTTTTGCTAAAATAGTATTAAAGAGCTCATTAAAATTTATCATCCTTTGTAAGGATAACTGTTTAATTGTAATCTAGTGTGTAAGAATACTTATCATAATGAAAAGCTTGAGCTAGCTATGCAAAATTTACTTAAGTTTATTCTAGATCTTATTTCAATTAAACATTTACATGTTTTGTGTAATGATCTTGTCATGTTAGTTTTGGTTAGATTTGTCCACATGGTCAAATCTCTTATCTCTTATAATCTCTTTTACTAAGTCACTAGTGTATGTCTATGCATGTACCTTAGGATAAGAGAGCCAACAATATATTGCACACCCCACAAAAGATTCATTGCACCTCCCAAAGGAGTTTTACCTTAGTAGCAAATATTGCAACAAAGATTTCACCTCCAATGTATCTTTTGAGGTGTGTATATGGAATACTAAGGTAAAATCCTTGTTACAATTCATGAGTTTAAATATCTATGGGATATAACTAGTTCAAAAATAGAATGGTTAGTCCTTAAGAAGAAACTATGAAAACTTATCCAAATAGAGTATAACTTATATCAATTAAATTATCATGTGTCACTTATATGTGACATAGATTTGGTCACATGTTCATAAGTATCATGTTTAGATTTTCTTTTAATAATTAGGACTAATAAACATCTTCTTTGTACATGCCATTTTAAAGGCCTTTTTAGAAACTGAGTATGTTTAATATTATATTGATAATATAAATTTTGCATCTAATTACAAGAATATATTGCTAGTATCTCAAGTATACATATAATTAGGGATAAAAAGCACGTATTAAAAAATGACTTTATTAAAATAGATTTTACTTCAAAGGAATCATCGTATATATTTTTTTCACCTCATGATATTACTCTTTATTAGATTTGTCCACATGGTCAAATGTCTCTTTTCTTAAGACATCATTTATTAAGTGGTACCTATATATGTATTTGTCAATGTGAAGTTAAATTGCTTTAGAGTTCTATGCCAGTTTATAGCTCAAACGTCTAAGTAGAATGTTGAGGAAGTAAATGAATCTAATGTGCTTCTTTTTATTCTTTGTAACTTCAACTAAGACATCTATGGTTGGATATCTAACAGATTCAACAAAAGTAGAGCACAATGATGTGATTGATGTGTTTGCCTTGTTCTTCTACTAGGATGTATGGAGTTTCTTGAAGCCTTATTTGCAAGATTCCAAGTGGGAGTATAGTCAACAGCTTTACATAAGAATGCCATGGCAATTATTAAGTGCTTGGAGATCCATGCAAAAAGGAAGTATCCTTTCTTCATGATTTGGGGCCAAGAACAATGTCATATACATCGACTCAAAGTCATATATAGGCCGGATAAGATGGGAGTAGAAGCAATGTTCAAGCCTCTAAATTATGTATGGGATCAATATGGAGATGTTTATCAACATACCAAGACTATTCTCATAGATGATAGTCCTTACAAAGGATGTCCAAATCCTGTTGAGAATTGTATTCATCCAAAAACATTTGATATTGATCATGCAGACCCTATCTTGATCAAAGAACTTCTACGATACTTGACTCGCTTAAGAAAATACCATGATGCACGTGAAGTCATCAAGTTTGATTGATATGGACAGGAGCTAGTTCAATATGGACATGAATTGTATGCTCAATTCAAGGTTGTCATTGATGAATGGACTAGAGCAGAGAATGATGGTATTTCATCTTCATCATCAACATTGCATGAGACTATGATAGATAAAGATGGTATATATGTTTAGCCTTCAATTATTTCTTGCTTCAAGAGACCATCTATTATACAAACATCCTCAACAAATTCCTCACATCATCCATCTCTTACATTGAACAGCTCACAATTATCCATGTTGAAGCAAACTCCTTTAGTCTCTACTTTGAAATTTATGGAAGCAATGCAACTTGCTCATGAGTTAGGATATCACAAACATTTCATAAATGGTAGTGTTGCTAAACATTTTATTCAAAATGTACAAAAGTTATATTTTTCCAATATACATTATATAACAAGGCGATGATTCTATATAGACTAATATTAACTTTCATAATAAATATATTCCTTACATTAAGGGCTTTTGCATGGCTATGAAATATATGCTTGTTAGATATTTAAAGTGTTTAATGTAGTTACCTAGGTGTTTCTAAACACCACCAATATCAATGAGAGAAACTACTTAAAGTTTTTTATTCTTTCAATAACATTAATTAATTTTGTTGAAATTTCTTATAAAGTGGTTTAAGTCCTATTCTGTACTTCGACCATCCATTATACAAACATACTCAACAAATGCCTCACATTGTCTGTCACTTACATTGAATAACTCACAATTATCCAAGTTGAAGAAGACTCCTTTAGTCTCTACTTTGAAAGTTATGGAAGCAATGCAACTTGCTCATGAGTTAGGATATCACAAACATTTCGTAAATGGTAGTGCAGCTAAAGGTTTTACAAAAAATCTACAAAAGTTATATTTTTCTAATATACATGATGCAACAAGGCAATGACTCTATATGGACTAATTTTGACTTCAAAAATAAATATATCGCTTACATTAAGAGCTTTTGCATGGCTATGAAGTATATGCTTGTTAGAAATTTAAAGTGTTTGATGTAGTTACCTTGGTGTTTTTAAACACCACCAATATCAATGGGAGAATCTACTTAATGTTTTTTATTTTTTCAATAACATTAGTTAATTGTGTTGAAATTTCTTATAAAGTGGTTTAAGTCTAATTTTGTACTTTATGTATTATCTAACAAATAAGTCTTAATTAATAATAAAATTTATGTCTATTTCTTTGGAAACACAAACCATTGGTCAAAGGTTAAATCTTTGGTCTTAGAAAAATCATAAACTTCCACTTTGGTATATAAATCTTCATTTTATGACATGAAAGTTCATTTAGCTAGTCAAAATGTGAAGCTAGTTGATTTTGGCCAAAGCCAATATCCATCTTGTCCATATATTGTCAAGATAGATAGAAATTTTGAACAAAAGATATTTATATATCCTGCATATACATACAAAAAATGCAAAGGAGATGAGCAATTATTTAATATAATTGTGTCTATCGATTTACACAAAAAAACAACCATCACATCATATGTTATCCAAACTTATTACTATATGGTATTAGATCAAGTTATTAAACCACACCTAGTTAGTGGTGACTCTTTTAAGGGTTAATGAAACTTATACATGTCATTTTAAATGATGCTATATCTAAAAGAAAAAACGCATATTATGATATCTTCAAATCCATAACATTATAAATTTTGCCCATGATAACATATTTTCATATAATGTTTAAGGCTCTTGTATTCTAAATTATTTCTACACTCCTTCAAACCTTTGTATTTTTACATTATGCTTGGAACTTTCCTAGGTATATACTAGCTAAGCCTCCTTGATGTTTCCACCACCATACAACATCATATTTTGTTAGTATGTTGGAAAAGATAAAGGTGAAATCCAAATCTCCTAATAGCCACAAAGCTTACATTCATCACTTAAGCTCTCAAGATGTGTGATCTCATATTTGTAACAGACAAAGTGCCCTTTAAAGATAAACATAAACATAGTGCTCTCTTTCATTCACAAAAGGAAGACATTCATTAAAAGTGGGACTTGGGAAATTCCCAAAATCTTTAATATGGTGTTTCTTGTAAAGCTCTATCAATTCTTCCATAAGCTTATTGAGGAAGTGAGTACCTCTATCACTTATTAGCTCTAGGGGACTGCCAAAGTGGGTGATGATGTTCTTGTATAGAAATATGGCCATGCTATTGCCATCATCCCACTTGAGAGATTTGGCTTCACACCACTTTGTTACATAATCAATACATACCAGGATGTACTTATTCTGGCTCCTTCAGGTTGCCTAATCAATGAGGTCAAAGAAGTCGATTCCCCACTTCTCAAACAACTTTAGGAGAAAGATGGGTTGAAGTGGCATATCACTAGTTTTGGTAGGCTTTTCCATTCAGTGTTGACAAGCATCACAATGTTTGCAATAGTCATAGGCATCCTTGTGGAGGGTCGGCCATCAATATCCTATGAGCAAGGCCTTTCTGGCTATCGCCTCTCCTACAAAGTGTCCTCCACAAGGCTCGTCGTGGCATGCTTTTAGAACTATTCCAATCTCAACTCCTACAATACATCTTCACAATATTTCATATTTGCCTTTCTTGTACAGTGTGCCACCTAACAAGTGTAAGGGGCTAATTCCAACAAAAGCTTCTTCTTCCCACAGCTGGAGATATCAGGGGGATACTATCGGGTTGCCAATAGGTTAGCTATGTGTACATACCATGGGGTTACAATTTTAACTAGAAAAAGGGAAGTATCAAGGAGGTTGACTCATATTGCTCCTCTTCATCGCTCTGAGGGATTTACAACAGATGATCAACTAAGACATGGGAATGACCAAGCTTAGTAACCACTTCAAAGTCGAACTCTTGGAACAAAAGGAGCCATCTCATCATTCTTCCCTTCACATCCACTTTTTTTTCATTAGGAAGGATAGAGCCTCACGATCCACACAAAATTTGAAGTGTGTCAAGAGCAGGTAGTGTCAGAACTTCTCCAAGGGAAATGCCATTACTAGACACTCAAGCTTTGTCACTGTGTAGTTCCTTTCTCGATCTCAATTACTTTTCCATTTTCATAACAAATCAGTTTAGGGTTAGGTTTTAGGGTTTAGGGTTTAGGGTGCGAATGTTAGGTTTGATTTGAAGGTGTCTAGGCCTTTGACTAAGTCATATTCTTTAATACGATCCATGGGCTTCTCCAATCGGCAGCTAGGAAATGGGGTAAACACCCACTTTTATCTTCCTTCTTTCCTCTAGAAGCAGCAACATCTGCACTTCTTTTAGTACTGGAGATACTTCTATATCCTATATCTCTTGGACCTCTGGTCCTATATTTGTAATAGTGTATGTATCCTTTTGTACTATTGGACGACTCTGTACTATACAGTTTCGTTCTATATTGTTATCTTTCTCCTTGGGAAGATTAAACTTCACCGTTTTGATAGAGAGAATATTCTCTTTTGATGTGGGTTCTCCTTTCTTGGCACGCATTATTGTAGCAACTTCCAATTCCACCAAGTTGGAGATAAGTTCTACGTCTTCTATTGGGTATTAGTGTGGTAGCTTTCACAGGAGCTGGACTGTGGCAATCTATTGCAATGTGGCCTTCTCCTTTTCATCAATTACATAAAGGTTTGTAATCCATAGACCTTCTAGGGTTTGGACAGTTTGGTGAGATGTGTCCCTTTTAATACTCTAGTTCTGATCTCTGACAACCTCCAGACTATTGTCCTCTGTAACTTTAAGAGGGAAACCTCCTTGGGCTGAAATTAGGACTGAACTCTCTAGATTTTGGCCCAATATTATGGGTGGTCATCTTAGATTCCAACAAGTTGAATCTTGCTTCTTCATCTTTCTTCCTTCTCTCATGCATCACCTTTAAAGACCAAATATCCTCTGTATGGTTCTTCCTTAAACAATACGAACACAAAGTTCCAAAAATGATTGGTTTTTGGGTACATTCAGTGGTTAAATGTCTCTCTTGATGGCCCTTTCTACACCATGTATTAGATCGCATCACATCTCTTCCACCTCCTATAGGACTGGATATATTAGATAGCATCTGCAACTATTCTTAGTCACATCAATCCATTAACTCTTTCTTGATGCTTGCAAACTGAATTGGACAGGTAGTACGTCAAAAAATTTCCTCCTTGAGTAGGGGCCATAGAGTTTTGGAAAGCCTCTGTAATCACTATATAGAATACTTGGGTTAATCTAGAGGGTCTTGATTATGGTTCAAAGCTCCTATTGAGACTTGGGGGGGTTTGTTGGTTCTAGTTGGTAGGGTTTCAATGTTGTTGTTAAGCTGCTGTTGGGGGAATTGTTTAAGGCCACTATTGTTGTGGTTGAACCGTCGGCTTTGACTTTTGCATTCTCTCTTCTCTCGTATCTTTGGACTCATTCTAGTGCTTGCCTCTTAATTGTGACATTCATCAGGGAGTTAGCTCTACCCAATTTACATATACTCAATATAATAGAATCAAAAGGGTTTCAATATTTGGAGGTCTCTCTTGCCAATATTTCTTCTACTTCATTCTTTTCAATGCCTTTGAATTTAGCTTTCATTCCACTATAAAGGGAAAGATATTCAGTTTTGAAGGTATCAAAACTCATTCTTTTAAGGATCATTGTGGTGCCTTCATCATAGAAATACCAGCTTCTAATGGTTTCAATATTATATGTTGTAGATAACACTCTATCTACTAGCTTCCAATGGATTGCCAATTGGACAAACAGAAGGTTGTCAATGCACCAAGCATTCCACATATATCTTGTTGTTGAGCATCCACAAATAGATTCCAACTCTTCTCCTTCTTGTTCTTGTGAAATTAAACATGACTCATTAAGCTTTTCCACAATCTCCCACTTAATGATGTTTGGAAAATCTTCCATGAAGACTAAGTCTCCCATGGATGGTCATTATCTCTATTTCTACTCTTCAGTTTGCTCCTAAATAACTTGCCACCAAGATGCACATCTTTGTTGCTTCAATAGGGAGAGAATATAGTCCACCACATAGAGCTTGCATCAAGATGGTAATGTGTTTCTGCCATTGTGGGCTAAATTTCTTGTAGAAAGTGGCTTGGGCGATGATAATTTTCAATTCTTCAATGGTAGAAGGCACTTTGTAAGCATCCATTGAATTCTTTTCCTCTCATCAATGCCATTTCCTTCATTTTCAACCCCTTTTGATGCATGTTGATAGCAGTATTTCCACAGCTGCACACCAAAAACATGGAGCCCCAAGAGGAACACCAAGAAAACAAGGAATCTACTACAATAAAATCAATCTTGTATAATCAACAAGCATGATTTTTATATTTTAATAAATAATAAGAAGAAAAACAACACCAATCTTTACAAATTTTAATGACGCTTCATATAACAATTCTCTTATGGATTTATCACAACAAAACTTCAAAAGATTCTTCATATTCTTCATTAAAGGTATAAGAGAACAAAAAGGAGTGATTCACTTTGAAAGAAAATAATTACATAGTATTCATCTTTAATAGTTTCATAGTCTTCATGGTCTCTCTCACAATCTCTCACTCATAGATATATATTTTTGCATAGATTAGGCTATATTTCACTCACTCACTCACTCACTCACTCTTTTTCATACTCTCTCTTAGTAGTACATTGGAATAATCAAGAATAATCATCCATAACCCCTCTTTGGTTGTGGATAGCCCCTCCAAGAGATATGTCTAATATGAAAGGTCACTAGAGCCACTACAGTGACTCTTCGTACTTCAACAATGTCACTGTCACTTTAGTCTTTACTTGAGTCTTCAACAACTATTTCTTCCACTTCTTTGAGCTATTTTGAGCTTGTATTCATCTCTTTCAAAGGCTAGAAGACTGCTCCAAGATACACATTCATCCCACATAACACTTACAGAGACATACATAATAGAATGACAGAGGCTCTACAGAAGCTCAATAGAGGGTCTATACAACCATACAAAAGGTCATTAGAAAGCCTTTAGCTCAACTAAAACCATTCAAAACCATCAAGAATCATTCAATAAGCTTACAAAGACTCTCAAACTTCATCAATCATCATTCCAACATCTCATGTAGAAGGAAATCATAACAAAAAATAACAAAATAGAAGCTCAATAGAACCAATCTCAGACACTATTAAAATATCAATAGAACATGTTAGAACATCATATCTCCTCTAAAAACTATCATGAGCTTCTAAAACCTATTCAACCTTATCTTAAAAACTCTCAAACACTTCCAAATTAACTAATCAACATACCAAATCAACCATTCAATCCAGAAAAATAATAAAAATCAAACAAAAAATCAAGTCATCTCAGTAGTTAACATACATGGTGAATTGCACGAAAAGCTATGTATGGAGCAACCAAGAGGTTATGAGGATTTAGAGCATCCCACATATGTATGCAGGTTAAAGAAAGTGCTCTATGGGCTGAAGTAAGAACTTAGACCATGGTCTGACAAGATCAAAGAGCAAAGAGTATCTTGTCAACATTGGCTTTTATGTTTCTGATGTTGAGCACTCACTTTATGTGAGCAAGAGATATAGACTTGGTCATCATAGTCATCTATGTGAATGGCTTGATTATTACAAGTGACAATGACAGTGGGATTGCTGAAGTTAAGGACTTATTGAAGAAGAAGTTTGAGATGAAGAATTTGGGTGGGCTAAGGTACTTGCTTGTTGGTACTAGTCAGATGTGATGATGGTATATGGCTGTTCCAAAGGCAACATGGCTTCGATATGTTATTGAGTATGGTATGATAGTATGTATGCCTCTTTCAATGTGATTGGAGAAAAATGTGAAGTTGATTGTTGATGTTGGGGATGAGGTAGAAGCCACCACTATGTTCAGGCGGATAGTAGAAAGTTTGATTTACATGACTATCACAAGGCCAGAGTTATGCTATTGGCCTTATCAGTTAGTTTATGCAAATGCCTAGAAAGCCTCACTTGAATGCAGTTAGATGAATATTGAGGTATGTGGAATCCACTTTGCATTATGGAAATTTTTATGAGGCAGGTAAATATATACAGGTGTTTGGATACACAGATGTAGATTGGGCTGGTAGCATGATTGACAAAAGATCTACTAGTGGATTCATATTTTTCTTTGGTAGTGCAGCATGTATGTAGAGTAGCAAAAAGCAACTTGGAGTTACTTTATCAAGTACAAATATTGAGTATAGAGGTGCTGTTATGGTAGCATATGAGGTGGTATGGTTGAAAAAGTTACTGGGTGATTTGGATGTGTAGAGAGATGGTCGAGTTGCCATTCAGTGTGACAATATGAGCAACATACAATTAGCTAGGAACCCAGTGTTCTATACTATGATAAAACACATTAAGGTGCATTAGCACTTTCTTAGAGAGAAGGTACTTGTAGGATGTTAGATATGCTCAATGTCCCACCCTCATAAGGTGCGACCAATGATCTCCATGGTGCTCAAAGTTGTAAGGCCCCCATTATGAGGAGAAGCCAAATGTGAGCTCGGACATTGGTTGAGTCCTAACTTGTATATCAAATGAGGTCTATGTGACCGGATGGCAAAAAGGTGACCATTGTGGGTCTAATCTTTGGGTTGGACTGAGTAGTTAAGTTGGTAGCAACTCGAGGCACATTGCATCGAGTTGCAGGGTAAGGGAGTTAAAAGGGGCCCCTATTTTAGGGTCCAAGGGATGCAAAAGTGGCCCCTGACGGTAAAGGGAATATTTCCTGGCCGACTAGTGGAGGCTCATATGGTAGGTCGGTCATGTCGACCAAACCGCCTTCACAAGCTATAAAAGCTAAACTCCTTCACAGCCATCGATAGATGTATACGGGCTGGATTATATGGATGTATTCCAAATATAAATAAGATAACTTGTTGAAAAGAAACTTATTTGACACTATTTTTCTATGTCAAGTGCTAAGATTACGTGAAGGAACCAGTGTCTAACTGGCTAATTAAGGAAGTTGTTTTATGCGTGTCCAACTAAATGTGGTAGGTAATTAGACAACTAAAGCAACCCTGAGGAAAGTGCGGTGGATGTGGCCATGGGTCCGTCCTACGGATGGGTGGTCCCGATTGGCTAGGAACGTTTCTCAAACGAAATCGACAGTAAGAAACTTTTCTCGAAGGAAATGAATAGTAGGAAAGTTTTCTCGAAGGAAATGAACAGTAGGAAACGTTGACCTAGAGTTCAGGTTACTAGAATCCCGATTTATGCTGTTTTAGGGGAACGGAATGGGACTATGCCTTATGGGCAGAGAGCTCAAGCTTTGCGTCCCTCTTGTTTCCCATTCTCCTTGAAACAAGTGCACCATGAATCTGCTTCGACCACTGATGTTTCTACGTAAAGTAGTTCGACGCAAGCTACTCTCTAGGAACTTGACCATTAGGGAAACCCTGATTCAGGTCGGTCCTAAGTGGGAACAGCTAGAATACTTCCACTACATGGCAGACTCAGAAAGATCTAGATCGCAAACCCCGTAACATTCCATGGGAGTGCCGGGCGGAGCCTTCTAGACCCTCTTCCCAATGGGTTGCTAAGACATGTCCTGCAAGCAAACAGGCAAACACGTTACACTGAAGCAATGTTGGGTCTGAGCTTGAGCTCTCTAAGAAGATAGCTCTGATACCAATTGAAGGGAGTGAGCCGTGAAGTGGAAGCTTGGAGTGGAAGCAAGAGCTATGGTGAAAAAAGTAAGAGCAAGAGAGAGACATACACAAGATGTGGAAACTCCAATAGTCACAATGTGTGACTATCCATCCCTTTATTCAAATGTCACTAAAATAATAAAGAATGAATTGAGAGTGATGGGTGCCCACCACATGCAGTGTACAAGTGATATACATAGTGCATGTACTGTTAACGTAACTAATACATGAGCGACTAGACACAGGTGCCTTTACTCCCAATAGTCATACCATCTCACATGCTACCATAGTAGCACCTTTGTACGCAACCTCTGTACTCAATAAAAAAACTTTAGAATTGCTTTTTACTACTCCATGTAACTACTGCACTACAAAGGGAAAACATAAATTTGCTAGTAGATCTTTTATTAGACATGCTACTAGCTCAATTTGCATTTGTGTATACAAACACCTATATATCCTTACTTATCTCAAAAAAGAGTCCATAGTGCAAAGTGGACTTCACATACCTCAATATGTGTCTAACTGCACCCAAATGAGGCTTTTTAGACATTTTCATAAACAATTTGACAAGGTCAACAACATAACTCACCTTATGATAGTCATGTAAATCATACTCCCTACTATCCTCATGAACATAGTACGATCTTCTACCTCATCCCCAAGATCAACACTCAACTTCACATTTTACTCCAATGGCACTGAAAGAGGCTTACATGTTGTCATACCATACTTGGACAAGAGATCTAAGCCATACTGCCTTTGGGATATCCATATACCTTCATCACATCTGATCACCTCAATACTAAGCAAATATCTCATCTCCCCCAAACACTTCATCTCAAACTTCTTCTTCAAAAAGTCCTTAACTTCGGCAATCCCACTGTCACCATACCTATAATAATTAGGTCATCTACATAGATGGCTATAATGACCAAACATGCATCTCCCTTTCTGACATAGAGTGAATGATCAACATAAAAAATATAAAAGACAATATTGATAAGATACTCTCCAATCTTGTCAGGTCATACTCTAGGTGCTTCCTTCAGCCCATAGAGTGCCTTTTTTAACTTGCACACATATGTGGGATGGTATAAATCCTCATAACTTCATGGATGCTCCATATATGCCTCTTCTTGTAATTCACAATGCAATAAGGAATTATGGACATCCATTTTTTGCAAACTCGAATCTTTGGCTACTTCTAAAGCAATAACGCATCTAATAGTTGACATTTCAACATTTGGACTAAATGTGTCTTCATAATCTATGCCATATATTTGAGCATAGACTTTTCCCCAATCTACATTATGCTTGACTTTGTAAACCCAATTATAGCCAATAGATTTCCTGCCCTTATAACAATGGTACTAGATTCCAAGTCTTATTGGCTTCTAATGCAACCATTTCCTCATCCATTGTTGCTGCATCCTAATCAGCAAGACCAATAGCATCCTCAAAAAAAGTGGGCTCAATATCCTCAAGGAACTTTACTATGTAATCATAATGGTGAGCTATATAACCTTCAAAATCATATGCTTTGCCAAGTTATTTGACTCTACTAGACCTATGTACCATTGGATCACTCAATGAAGTCTTTACATTACCATGTGCTCTTTGTACACATGCTGTCTTAACTGAAGGAATACCAAGCTCATCATCCAAATTCTCTGAGCCACTAGAATCTCCATCAAATCCCAAATGACTAGTAGTTGCATCATTTTCTTCTTCCCTTTGTCTTTATCTGCAACACTTGAAGATGTGGGGCTACTTCTTAGTCTCCTAGACTGAGGGCTAACTATAGATGTAGTACCCAATGATGTTTATGGTCCACTAAGGATTTGTGATTCTTGCTTTTCTTTCTACACATAACTATCATCATCATCAAATGCATTACCACTAGATGTATACCAACTGCTCATCTAATAAAAAATAATATCTCTATTCACTCTAAGCTTACCTCTAATAGGATTCTAACAATGATATCTTTTTTTATCTAAAGATTATCCAATAACAATACATTTTTTAGCCTTTGGATCAAGCTTCTTTTATAGCTCATGTGGCACATGAACATATGTAATACAACCAAACATTTTTAAGTGTGATACATTAGGCTTCTTACCTGTAAAATATTCTTTGGGGGTCATCCCATGAGTTACACTTGTGGGAGTTCTATTTATACCAATTGCTCATCCAATAAAAAATAACATCCCTATTCACTCTACACTTACCTCCGATAGGGTTCTAATAATGATATCCTTTTTTCTCTAAAGATTATCCAATAAAATTACATTTTTTTGTATTTGGATAAATCTTCTTTTATAGCTCATGTGGCACATGAACATATGCAATACAACAAAACATTTTTAAGTGTGACACATTGGGCTTCTTACCTGTAAAACATTCTTTGAGGGTCATCCCATGAACTACACTTGTGGGAGCTCTATTTATAATATAGATAGTAGTGTGAATAGCTTCAAACCAAAAGTATTCTAGCATATTCTTTTTAGCCAACAATGCATGTGCAACTTTTGCAATATGTCTATTTTTTCTTTTTTCAACCCCATTTTATTGTGGGATATACTTGTAAGTAAATTATCTCTTTATCACATGAGGCCTCAAAAAGTCACTAAACTCATTAGAGAGGTACTCTCCCCCTCCATCTCACCTTAACTTTGAAGCCCGTTTCTATTTCAATAGCAGTCTTGAAAGTTTTGAAGTACTTAAGTACAACGCTTTTTTTCTTCATGAAACATGCCTACACCTTTCTTGAACAATCATTAATAAACATGACAAAATTTTTATTGTCACTAAAAGATATGTTCTATGTAGGTCCCCAAATATCTATATATACAATATTTATGCTCACATCTCTATCATGTGAAAAAACTTGTATTGCTTGCTTACCAGACTGACATGTTTCATATACTTTATGAATCTAAGAAACTCTAAAAGCAGGTAACCCTATAACCAACCCTTTGGACTACATTAATTTCAGTGTTTGCACATTTGCATGTCCAATATGTTTATACCATATCTCAATGTTTGTAACCACTCCTTTTTCTTTAGTATACATAGCAGCATTCATAGTAGGAATTCCAACATCTAAGGTGAACATGGAGCCAACTCTACTTCCTTTTATGATAACATGTACTTATTAAAATCTTCCACAAACCAACCTTTTACATTAAATTAAACTTGCGACCCTTGCTCTACCATCTCACCAACAAACACAAAATTCTTTGTGATGGCACATGTAATACATCTGATAGACTCTTTGCTTGACCATCATGCAATGACAATGAAACTTTTTTATTTTGTGAAAATGGATTGGATGAATCACCCATCTGTACATAGCCTAGATTTTGTAAATCCTTCATCCTTCCAAATCATTTAACATGGTTGGTCATATGATTAAATGTGGATTAAATGCACTTGAATCATGTTTTCCCTTTCTCATAAATAGCATTCATCATATGTTGTATAACAAATAACTACTCATTTTTGTCTTCATTCTGTCACAAAGAAATTGCTTAGTTTTCTTGTTGAAATTTATCACTATGAATATCATCCTTCTTAGCATAACGATGGATTGAAATGTGACTTGTTTTGCCACAATAATGACGAGAAATATCAAAATTGCTAGAACCTCTGTTCTTTTATCCACCTTTTCCTCTAGATCTTCCCTTGCCTCTAAAGTTTCCATGGTCTCCTAAAACCAACATTTCACCAAACTACTAATTTAACCTATTTTGTTGGTTATCACTAGCACATTCCATACTAGGCCTCTTGAAGAGGATTTGTTATGTCCCCTTCTTGAACTTGAGTAAAATGCTTGGGCCTATTCACCACTTCTTTCAAATGATTCACATTGCATGGTGATCTCTTCAATGATCATGAGAGAGACCAACTCATCAAAATCGAGAAATAACTTCTATACATATACAGAAGTGACAAATGATTTCTAAGCCTTCTTATTATTAAGACCACCCAAAGTAGATGAAATAAAAGTATTATCGTGAGGCATTGTATCAATCAGTGCCAAGGCATCTCTAATGAGTTCATTTTAAAGGTGAACCTTTTTTCTTTCTTCAAAGTATTGATTGAGTTGAATCCTTCATGCCTTTGTATTTACTAAAAACATGTTCTCAAAATTTATCCAAGGTGCATATGAAGTTTTTGGATTTCTAACATGCACCAGCATGGTATTATCAATGACCACATATAGCCAATACATCATCTTTTTATATTTTACATTCCATTATTTTTATGACTTTAATTCATTTACAATTGTAGGGTCACTTAGTTCTAGCTCCTTTTATTCACATAAAACAAACTCGAAAGGTCTATTCCAATAAGAAAGGTTGTCACATGGAACTTCCATGATGGGTAGTTGTTCTCCTCTAGCTTCTCAATGATGGGGTTTCCACTATTCTCTACCATTATCACATAATTGATATGAAATACCAAGCAAGTCTTTTTCAACATTTCACAATAAGTGTATATCAATACACAAAGCAGCCTTTCTTATATATAGTCTATAACCTATTTGTAGTTAAAACTTATGTCTACTTCCTAGCAAACACCTCAAAACTTATAGATTCAAAATTTGTAACTTATGCATCCACTTTCGATCAACACATCCAAAATGTCAGCATATCCTAAAATTGTTGTCTGCAACCTTGTGCATCTAAAAGAGGACCCAAAAGATACTTTTTTCTTGAGTTGTTGTGCCAAACACAAACCATACACACAAGAGTAAAGATGGAGGCCAAAATATTTTCTTACTAGTTTCTTCTTCCTCTTTTACACATAATATAATGTACACTAAGTATAGATAAGATATGACATAAAGGAAAGTGGCCTACTAAGTCAAAGAGTGCGTAAGTGACTATACTAATCGACTAGCGCTATAACTATTCTAGCTGTAGGTAGGTGCAAGAAAATAATTATAACGAGTGATAAGTCAGTGGCCATGTGAGGATCATAATGCCCACTAATATGCTAAGTGTAGACGTGTAGATCTAGTTAGTGAGGTGGTGCATCATCAATGTCCGCATGTGTTGAGCTTGCCATCTCAACATTGATAATGATTATGGAGAAGTAGATAATTTTGATAATTCAAAAGAAAATGTCAATACCTCTATGGATCAATGGAATGAGAAAGGATTTTACTAGCAGTTGTTGTTCCTTAAATCCAATCATATAATGCAAAAGGGAAAAAAAAAACATTGATGACACCAATTATCAAAGCAACATTACATACAAGTTAAATGCATTATCATACTTGTAAAAATTATAGCATACAACTTTAGGGAGTGAAGCACCATGAACCCTTAGGGAAAATGTGGTGCATCTTAGTTTTAGTTCTTCTATGTAATTTAGACATTCACACTACTCCCATTACGAGGGAGTGTTGGATATTAATTTAATGGTCGTGTGTGAATCAAATGGATACATGTTCAATTAGAAGGACCAGTCTTTATACATTTGGATGTAATGTTCATTAATATAGACGAATGGATCAAAGGATTGTTGTGTATTCCTTGCATACTCTATGTTATGGATTTCTTTCTAATTTCTACACCCACAAGGATACAAATAACTATATTACACACAAAAGTTCTATCTCTTAGATACTAATTTTTTACATTATAGTAGAAACTTCACTGTGACATGCACTCACACAAACATGTAACACAAATACCTCGAGGTTGTGGTACCAAAGGTATCATAACTTAAAATGAGCACTCTTATACTCACTATATATAATCCATATATAGTTGACCACTAACCAAAGCACTCAAATGGAAAATATACATAGTTGCACAATAAACTAGAGCCATATTAATACGTCCCAACACATAAAAAATTAATTCTCTTCTCATCATTCTCTCTTATATTGAAGTAGAAGCTACACTCCACCCAAAAGACCTTGTAATGTTCATCGAGTGAAATTGAAAATACCCAATCCTTACTCTAATTCCTAGCAAAATATAAATGCTTTTTTCCATTGAAGAGCTAATGCTCAAGCACTAATGCTCTTGAAGAGAGTGAAATTTTCAAAATATATGCAATTCACTTTATACATTCAATGCACACGAGAGACAAGATTCATGCATGAAGAATTTGATGCATAATTTGCGCTTATGCTTGTGCTTTATGTATTTATGGATACAAATAAGTTCTTTAATTAAGTTGTAGTCATTTGATACTCTCAAAAGCTTACTCCTCAAGAGCATAAAAGATTGCAATTTTCTTCCCACTCTAGCAAATACTCATGACTGATAGCTTGATCTTGAACAACCCTTATTCCAGTTGATGGAGTCTTAACTCATCCAAACACCTTACTCTCTAGCCTAGGGTTCCTAAATAGTGGTTTATTTTCTTGATGTGATGCATTGTAATGTGTGTGCACGAACAATATGGTGCCCCCTCTAGTGTTCATGCATCTACATTTTACTAGAAAGTCCAATGGGCCTCATTCCATACGAGTGCATCAAGATGGTGCAATATGATACATCTTCTCCCCTTGATAATGGTTTCTAGTAAGTGGAATGGGTTTGGTTTAACTTACATGGTTTTGTTATTGTCTGTTTGTATTCTAGTAATTTCTATTGAGCTTCTCTATATATTTTGTTAGCCTCTCTATGCTTCTGTATGTGTTATGTTGGATTGATTTCTAGCTTGGTAAAGTTTTCCCTTCCTTGGAAAGAGGAGATTACAAGCTCAAGGTAGCTAGTTTGATGGAAAAAGTAGTCGTTGAAGACTAAGATTGACATGTAGCTCATCTACTATGAAGAGTCACTATAGTAGCTTTGGTGACCTTTCAAATCAACAATACCTCTTGGAGGATGTCTTCCAAAAAAATGAAGATGATGGAAATATATTCTATTTTATTTCATTTCATGAGTGATAGAGATAGTGTTGTAAGGGTTAGCCATTTCTATACTGAAAACATTGTATTTGAGAGTGAAATGGTAAGATATTGAGATAAATACTATGGATTATTGTGGAAGAGATAAATGAATTCTATGTGATGGTTTTTCATTTAATAATGAGTGTTTGTGTTGATTTCCTTCTTGGTTCCTTGTTATGAAGTGCTAAATTAAAGATAAATTTGTGGGATATATTCTATATCATATTGTGAGAAGATCTTATTATTGTTCTTGTTGTTTTCTTTCTATGGTGATACAAAGAGATGAATGACACGCTTGTTGATAAGAAAAGATAGACTTCCTTGCAATTCTTTCCCTCTATGTTTAATGCTCTCCTAGGAGCCATCCGTGTGCGGGGCAGGGGGGGTTCAAAAGCATGTAAGTATATCATATGGGTTCAAAAGAAGGAATTTGTAAATTATCATTTTTACATATTTTATACATACATAAGGGTGCCATGTAATGGATTATTCAAAGTCTAAGTAGAAAATGAACGTGCTTTAGTAGTAGAAAATGAACGTGCTTTAGTGATAAAAATTCACAAATAAGGGTGTTTTCATACAAGCCTTGAACGTACATGATATAGAGGATTTACATATAGTGAACCCCTAAGACCAAGTTAGCAAATTAATCCTTGCTTAAAATTAATTATTAAAATTTGGATACATGACATACATAGCATTTGATCATAGTCCATATTGCTATAATTTGGAAACACCTTTGCATATACAACAATAAAAAAATCCTCTAAGCTCCACTTGTCGAGACCAAAAATGGGCTCAATAATGGCTCTAAGGCTCTAGTTGGGCTCCCAACTCTTCAAACAACCCCCACGGCCTCACATCCAGGAGTGTCTAGATGCAAGAAAATGATTTATATAATGAATAAATTTGTAGACATGAGTTTCAAACTACAGTCCAATGTATTGCACATCCTGACTCCAAGCAGAGGGAGTATCCCATATATATAGGTGACAAACATCTCGTTATACACACAAATAGATCACCCCCAACAACTAGTTGATCTCACTCCTATGGCTCTCCTATACCCCAAGGATTGGCCTCAAAATGGACCATCTCAAAGGTAAAGGAAAAATGTGACAAAATCCTCTCATGATGTATATAACAATCCAATAATATTTTAGCCTCACATAACATCTCTCCAAAGATCACCGTGCTACCCTACTACAAAGAAACCTCATGCACTTAGTATTGGTCACAACTAGGCATACATGCACTATGAATCCATGAGTTTTCCTTTCAATACCATGCTAAAATGCAAATGCAACTTGTATGACTCATTGTGCTCAAATAATTTTCATAATAAATCAACCAAGTGTTATGTGAAAACAATCTTTCCATGATATATTTTCTCTAACATCATGCTACATTGCAAAGGGATAGTATTGAGCTAATCCATGCTATTATTCCTCTTCAAACTTAAATAAACCTAAGCCTATATGCCATAATATGCAATGAAATCAAAACTTATTCAAATCTTATTTCTTTTCAGCTCTTTCTCCCCTAACACTTGGATTTTTCTTTCATGCATACATGTAAAAGGATTTTGTCATCATTTCTATATGAATAAATAGTAAATACACACTTTTCACACATAAATAGAGGTAGGTTAATGCAAATCCTCATGCCTTATCCTCATTATACATCCACATGCACACTCTTAAATTTTGATCATTTTTAGCACATTAAAACTAAAGTTTTTATTTTTTTCTTCAAAAAGAATATTTTTTATTTATTTGAATATAGATTATTGAATTTTCTTGTATTTTTACTTATGTGACTAGTATGGACTATGCTCCATAAGCATGTCAATTATTATTCTATCTGCACAACATTGAACCCTCAAAACCCAACAAAATCACCATTTTTGCATTAAAATCTCGCATCTGAGATTTTTCTATTTTAATTATTTTTCTGTAAAAACCTAAAAGTGACTCAAAAAATTAGCCATTGATGCCATCACACAGCCACTAACACTTTCAAATCCCACGACCTACATGCCATTATACCCTTGAACCATCATGTATGCCAAAACCATCACATCAGCCCTCTCTCTCAAATGTAACCATAGAAACAAAGAATAAGGAGGAGAGAGAAAGATTAGATTTTGATATTTTCATTCAATACATCATTTCTCTTGCTATCTACACCAAAATGGGACGTCAAAATTAGATATCTCACTACTAGGAGGAGGAGGCATAATTCGAAGGGATGCAAAAAACCATTTTTAATAAGAAAATATACCCCTCCCCTTTATAAAGATTTTTTAGTTTTGAATCTTCTGAAGCTTTATTAAGCACTAATTTAAAAATTATATAGTTTATCTTCTTTGTGTTCGCACTGCCAATAAGTGGTTTCAAGCTAAACAGAGGGGCAAACGGCCTCAGATTTACAATCTGGCTAGACAGACAACTTCTTGGCATATCGTGCATCCATCGCTCACTTTTTGGCTTCTAGATCAAGTAGCTATTTTGAAATACTAAATCTTACAACCATTAAATGGAAGGTCAAATGAGCTTTGATTAATGGATACTTACGTTGGATTCTCGGTGTCAAAATCTAGCTAGGAAAACTCTAGCTCCTCGATCTGTGATCTACACAATTTTCACCAAAATCACCACTTTTACAACTCTCCTGTCACTTTTGTACTTTGAAATTCCATCTTAAAATCAACTCTCATTGGCAACCATGGGATAGGGCGACCTAGTCTGTCGAATCCATGAACTGATATGCACACACACAAAATGTAAAGAGCATAGAGATACTTCAAATAAAACTCACAAGATAGTACAATATAACTTTCACTCTATCCCTTGAAAAAATCAAGGCATGAATTCCAAAAGGAATAGGCTAAGCATAATCTAAGAAATAAATCAAAAGCTAGTTGCTAACCAACTGCTCCAACATAGACCCACTAAAAGAGCTATCAAACAAGATGTCTTAAGTGGTGGTCTCACCTGTCTACCTAACCTAGGACAACTAGACCAAGAACTCCTACTAGGGGAGCACTCCTATAGTCTGTCTCATTTATATAATTTATTTTTTTTGGCTTAATCTCTATTCTTCATTATTTTGTTCTCAAATATATAAAAAGGAGGGAGTTGAGCATATTGTGACCAAATGAGAACAGGGCAGGTCCATTCTCGCTATCCAAGAACCTACCAAGCTCTCGCAAGGCAACATGATTTTTTAAAAAAATATTGCTCACTTTTATTTTCACTCCAACCATATTTTCTTTTGGCTAGATGCCACCCCCAAGAAAGGGCAAGGCATTGGCTGCACTAACTTGTCCCCAAGAACCTACCATGCCTTCACAAGTTAATGAGCATGAAGTCTTTAAAATTTTTCTTTCGTTACTTTTTCTTACTGCAAGGTTAGAATCCCTTTTTGCACACCTCCATATTATATATATCTCAAACATATTTATTATTTCCCTCTTTTATTTGGCAAGCTTCCCTAGCTGCCACACAACTAATAGGAATTCCTAGTATGAGTTCCCTAGTAGGCTAGAAGAACAGAGTTACTAGGACTACCCTCTAGAACAATTCTTTATATGCCTACTGACAATGTCTTCACAGGAGGTGGAACCTCCCTAGATATAACTAATCTAATCCTGGGACTTCATGCCTAGATTGCCAATTCTTGACATTACAAAAATCCCCAAAATACACATAGCACATTCTAATCAAGAGAAAATAACTTGGAAAGGAAAGTTATCACCTAGACTAGCTACAAAAAGCTTCCATGTAGCAATTGCCTCCCTCCAGGTGTTCCTTCAAACATGTCTATTGCAACAATAAAACAACGAACCATCAAGTGCACTTGCACCAAATAGACACATAGCCCTCTTATGCTAACAAGATAAATCATTTCTCTATTTAAAAAACTAACCCTTTTAGCCTAACAAAATATAAAATTTCACTATAAAAGAAATGGCCCTCTTGGCCTAATGGAATTAGCCATAAAGCACATCATTCAACAATCTATTGAAAGCAAACCCTTGGCCCTACATAATCCTACTGAAGCACAAAACTAGACCAAGGGGATGGGCTGCTTAGACCCTATACAAATACATCAAATTATTAGCTAAGCTCCCGACATAAATGGCAAGGAGATTTCGACGAATATATCATTACATGATCCAATGCATCTAGAATAAAAAGATGGTCAATCACTGCTTGGCTCATAACTCATACTAACCATCAATGGCCAAAATAGGACATGTTGTCGAAGGGTTTTCGAAAGCAAAGTCGCAACCACAAAGGTCCTTGAGAAATTCCAAGATAGAAGATCAATCAAGCAAGTTCACGATTCAATTTGAAAGCTGTCATAAAGACAGTTGTGTAAGCCCAAAACCTGAGTATGACTCCCCAGGGACTGGTTCTATACAATCAAATATTTGTATAGATACGCACACAAGGTCACCTCAATTTCGGATAATGGCCCTATAATCAACTTGTTCAAGCCTTTGGTCTCTTGAATGTGGCAAACAGACCTGAATGTATGCAATACTAGCTGCATTTCACCCATTTGAATTCAACCCTAATCAACATCAACAGCCTCAACTTCATTAAAAAAAACAAATCTGATTTATAAACTGGCTGTTCAAAAACGGAAGTCCTTCACGTCCCTTTAATATGCCCTCAAGGCCTCTTCTTATGGTCAAATCTCACAAAGAATAAAGGTAGTCCAACATCTCATAAGATCTTATTGATCTCTGTATCATGTCAATTTTGACATGTGTACACTCCATCAAGTGGCTTATAGCATGGCACGTAACTCAAAAGTATTTGTGAGGATTATATGGTTGGGTTGACACACCTTTATTCCAATTAATAATTTTCAGCCACAACCTTAAGTGATAATCTATCTGGTCATGTTTCTGGTTAGTCCCCACATTTAGATTGGTCTTTTTCTGACAATAGACAAGAGAACCATAACGATCTTGCCAGTGTGCTATTTTACAAGATTCTTTTGGACAGCACATGTTCACACTCGGCATCAGATTCCACTTGCACTCAGGTTGGTATTTGTCATTGTGATGCCCTGGTTGACTTGGTTCTGTAGGAGAGTCAATACTTTTTTATTGCTTGACCTCTTATACCTCCAAAGGTTATGGTGCACCTTGCACCTGATGCTATGATAAGTTAATGCTGAGATCCTCGCCATTTGAAATGCCAACACTAGCATCCTCCTCACAAATAGACAAACTATTCTCTCTATCCGCCGTGTCCTACAACTCTAATGGATCCTTTGATTTTTAACGGTTGAGGCAAGATACTGGCCCTCACAATATTGAGATATCAGAAATGCATCCCCAGTTGTGTTCACCTTTAGAGAGAAGTGGAGGGGGCTATGCTGATGGTGGCTGAGTTGTGCTCTAGATTGGATTGAACAAAGGAAGATCAGACGAATCTGCTCGATCACTGGAGCTCACCGGATTGGCCTGTCATCGAGCAACATGAAATTGGGCTTATTTTCAAAGAGTTTGTGACACGGTTCTCATACCAGAGCCCCGTTTTTCTGGTCTCGTCCTCCTCTTGATCCCTCTCTTTGTCAGATACACTGCCTTTTTCCCTAGCATTCGATTCCCCAGTAATTGAAGTCTTTGAAGATGTTTTTGAAGACCAATCGCACTCTCCACCACTCAAAAACATCTATGTCCTCTGCTAATTCAATCCTTCGACTCCAGAAACATTCGGTCCCCAGACCCCCTATTTGCGTTGCTTTTTCTTCCCCAGGCCGCCAGACGGTTCTTTTGCATCAACACGCCACTTTTCTGACCAGAAAAGTAGCCCCTCCCACAATAGCAGCAGATAAAGCTTTCTAACTAGAAAAGCGGCCCCTCCCACAACAGCATCAACATGCCACTCTTTCTAACCAGAAATACGGCCCCTCCCACAATAGCAACATATAAAGCTTTTAACAATTCTGTTTTGCCCAAATGTTACTGTTTGAATATTCCTCATTTCATAGTTTATTGTGAGATCAAGAGCACAGAATGCAACCATGGAACCCCCCATAGAGTTTCATGTAACCATAATGTCCAATCCTTCCACTTCATCAAGTATAGACATAAATGCACCAACTACTCTTGTACGAAGGGTGGTATTATGGTAGGCTTTATAAAATTCACGATGTACCATTGCACTTGTAACTCCTGGATAATTCAGATCAAGCTGCTTAAAATACAGATCCTCCATCCAGTTTTGAATACTATTCTCTTGCGTTCCACGGAATGCAATCACAATTGCATTCAAGTCTTCAGCAAGCCCAACATAAGCCTGTAGGCAGTGTTGAACATCAATTATCAGCTCCACCAATCTGAAACCCTTGGTGTAGCCATCACACCTAGAGAAATTCCAAGCAATGAGAGAATCCAAATCATTGACATACACTACAAAAGCGTACTCCACAAGTATTTGAGGGAGTGTATGGTTGTACTGAAAGCCATCATCATAGTCATGAACCCTTGTAAGTTCCAAGCCTTGTCCACCTAGAATAGCTGGCACTAGGCCTGGTAGAAAGAGGTAGCACACAGCCTTCCATATGGCTAACCTGATGAGACACTCCATGCATTTGAATTCATCGATGATGGAGTGATCGTTCCTTCTTTTTGCCTAGGAATTGGAAGCCAAGAAAAGCCATAGAAGACATCGCATGCCCACCATTGTTGAAGGAGGATCTATCAGGTGCAACCCCAACTGAAAGGAAAGGCAGCATAAGACCCCTCTCTCTACTATACTGCCCACGCAGAACAAAATGCAAACACAATGACTAAGTATGTACAAAGTAACAAATGTCACACACACAACTTTTTGGTGGATTCCACACCTCGCATGCGCAGCAGTATGACATCCACCCCCTCTGATCATGCGCATCCTCTGGATGGGCCAACTACCCATGATCATTATCGTCAAGATCCACAAATAGATCAATCTCTTCATTGAGTATTTCCTGTATATCAGCAAGATTATCTTTCATATCATCTGTCTCTTCTACTGGAGTTTCTTCTCATTGTTCTTCTCTTGCAAATTCTTCCAATGCATAATCCTCATCATCTCTTTTCTTTAAAATCTTGATTCTTTTTCTTGTAATAGGTACTCTAAGCACTGTCCCATCCAATTCTGTCAGCTCATATGTCGCATTATCAAAGACATGTCTGACTATGTACGGCCCAAACCATCTTTTCACCATCTTCCAAAGTGCAGTATGCTGATTTTCAAGGCTGCTATCAAAGACTAATACCCAGTCTCCCTCTTCTATTGCTCTAGGCTACAAGAGATGCCTATTGTCAAACCTGTCCTTATTTCTTAGTCTAGCAACCTTCAACCTATCAATAGCTAGTTGAATATCCTCTGGTCTTCTCTCCCACTGCCGGATCCAAAGAGCTAAGAGCTCCTCTCTCGTCAAATCCTCCTGTCAAGGTAAAACTAACAAAGTCGAAGCACAAGTCTCAGTCGGCATAACCAATTTCTAACCATATATCAACTCTGCAGGCATATATCCTGTGGTAACACTGTGAGTCGTACGATCAGCCCACAAAGAAAATGGTAGAAGTCTCGGCCATTCTCCAATCCATCCTCTGCATGCTTTGGCTAATGCTTTCACTATCGGCAGATGCCCTCTTTCACTCTTTCCATTTCCCTCTAGATTGTATGCTGTGGTTAGAGCCAACTTGATTCCTAGTTGAGAGAAAAACTCCCTAGCTTCATCTGCATCCAATTCACCACGATCTGCAGTGATCTTACCTACACAGCCATACCTGCAAAAAAATTCTTCCAATAAGAACTTACACATTGCACTAGTGGTCTTCGTTCTCAAAGGTCTACCCTCAACATGATTGGTAAGATCCTCTCTAGCCAAAACAATATATCTCATCTGCTATAGACCCATAGGCATAGTAACCAAGTCAACTACCCACTTATAATGAATGCATAGCAGATAGGTCGGATGAAGCTCATCTCGATGATGCACTACGAAATACATCTAACAGTCTCTGCAAGTCTCTACAAAGCGAGAAACATCTCTGTACATGCCTTTCCACCAATATTTTCCCTTGATTTTCTCATAAGTAGCCCACACTCCTCTATGATCAGTCCAAGGACTCTCATGAAACTCTCTCATCACCTGTAACTGGGTCTCTTTATTGCAGACAACCCGCAAGGGTAATCCACCTCTTTTCTTCGGGTGCTTCCAAAGAAATCCGTCCTTGAGAAAATAACCATAGGCTTTTCTTCTGTTCTTCTTGAACTCTTCATCTATCCATTCATCTCTTTTGCTTAGTGTACTAAGGTACTTGCCAATCTGCAACCAATCTCCAACATAGAGTTTTTCTATGAAAGCCACAATATCATAGACATGACAAACATGATCAACCATAGCGGTTGAAATTTTTGCATCATCCTCTTCTACAAGTAGTGTCTTCTCATTATCATATCTGGCTCTAGACAGCATACCCACCACTGGATTATCCTTCCCTGCTATGTGTTTAAATTCTGGATTTAATGACTTGATGTATGCGATCCATCTCAACATAGTTATATCCGGAGTAGAGCAACTTGTAATCATACCTATCAATGGCAAGCAATCTATCTCTACTACAACTGAGGCTCCACTAAAGTATTCCTTGTCACATTTGAGAGCCGTAACAATTCCCAATAATTCCCTCTTGATTTGCAGATACCTCCTCTGTCTCTCGTTTAGGACTTTCGCCCCAAACCGAATAGCATACCTGTTTCCATCTGCATCATCTTGACCCACAGCCCAACCTATGCCAATTGGACTAGTGTCAAATGTCAATACAATAGGCCTTCCGCAATTATAATCCGCTTTCCTGAGAGTAGGAGCAATCTGCAATAACTTCTTCAATTGCCGCATGGCTCTAGTGTGGCTCTCATCCCAAAAAAAATTTATGCCGCTTTCGAAGCAGCTGATATAAACAATCTGATATGTGTGCAAAATGGGGTATCCAAATCATGTAAAACACACAGTTTTCGTTAGGCCAAGAGGGCCAGTCGTCTATTTAGTGCAGGTGCGGTTAATGGTTTCTTGTTTTAGTTTTGTGTTAGACAGGTTCGAAGAAGAGCTTGGAAGGAGCCTTTTATTGCATGGACGCTTCTCGTGGCCCTATCCAGGTGATATTTCTCATTTATGAGTACCGTATTTTATGTTATATGTGTCTGTGTACTTGTAAGGGATTTTCTTTTCTTGTTAGGGACCGACGTCCAAGGCATGAAGTCCCAGGTTTAGATTGGGTATGTTTGAGGGAGGTCTGAGTAGTTGTTGGCTCTTATAAAGACATTGTCAAGCATCAAAAGACCTGTTTTAGAAAGTAGTCCTAGTGACCCTGTTTTGCTAGCCTACTAGGCAGCCGTTCTAGGAGTTCTTGTTAGTTGTGAGGTAGTTAGAGAAGCCTGCTGAAGAATAAAATAATGATGATGAAAAGAAACCCTGAATATCTTAAAAGAACTAAATATATACAGAGGTGTGTAAAAAGGGGTTCTACCCCCTATCAAAATAGAAAAGAAAAGAAATGAAAATTTATAAGCAGTTGATCATCGCCTAGTGAAGGCCTGGTAGGTTCCTGGGACCGAGTCAAACCCGGGGCCGATGCCTTGTCTTCCTAGGGGTGGCTTCTTGCTGTAAAAGAAGAAATTAAGGAAGGTTGGAGCGAAAATAAAAGTGAGCGTCAGAAAAGGATTAAGTGTCGCCTTGCGAGGGCTTGGTAGGTTCTTGGGTATTGAGACAGATCTGAGACCGATGCTCTGTTCTCCTTGGGTCACTACGCTCAGCTCCCTCCTTTTTACATGCCTGAGTATGGAACATAAAACTCTAAAAGAAAAAATGTGCTAAAAGAAAATACTTCTTGATCAGGCTATAGGAGTCCTCGCCTAGTAGGAGTTCCTGGTTATGTTGTCCTTAGTTAGGTAGGTAGTTCAGCCCACCACTTAGGGCGACCTCTTTGATAGTTCTTTTTAGTTTGGCCGTGTTGGAGCAGTCGGTTAGTAACTAGCTTCGGACCTTCCATCAGATTATGCTAGGCCTACTCCTTGTAGATTTCATGCCTTGGTTCTGTCCGGGGGTAGGGTGAGCATTGTGCTGTGTTTTAGTATGTATTTATTTTGTATCAGCTTGATGTTTCTTTTGGGTGTTTTGTGCAGATCTATTGTGGGATTCAACGGGCTGAGTCACCCTATCCCGTGGTCGCCAATGAGAGTGGAGTTTTGATGTCGAGAAGTGCTTAAAAATAGCCAAAATTTATGAATATCAAGGGAAAAATATTCAACATCGAAGGCGGCGATTCCAGCTAGGACGATTTTAAGCACCAAGTGAAATACGACTCTTAAAAGGTGCCCGAGCGACACTTATTGATTTTTGATAATTTTTCAGATCGTTGTGCAGGTTGTCAGGAGTTGCCAGCCAATGGGGGATGTCAAGCTGGACGCCCAGGATTTTTCAGAGCTCGAATCGGAGCCGGGATGGGAAAATGGCCACAAAATGGGCAAGATATGAAAAGGTGGACACTTGGGAGGCCAAAATTGGGCATGCCTTTTGAGTTTGGATCTCCCCCCCCCCCCCCCTCCCTTTCAAAATTTTAAGCATACAAGATGAAAAAATGTGGAGAGAGAAGATGAAGGAGGAGAGGGAGGCGCCATCATCTTCATGCCAAGTTTTGCGTCCTCTCTCCTCTCTCTCATGATTGGGGGGTTGCATACAACCCATGGAACAGATCTTGGGCCTTGATTCCCCCCTGTGGGCCGAGCATATCGCCGCCCTTCGCTCCTCAAATGATGGTCTGGATGAAGATCTCTAATTTTACTCTTTCTCTCTCCTCCCTCTCTCTCCCTTAAGGGGCTATTCTTGTGTGGAAGAAGACAATGAAGAATGGTGGAGGAAAGCTTATCTGGATGAGACCGGATTGCTTCCGGATGGATGAAGACATGAAGAGTGTTGTTCTTGAAGATGTTGAGCATTAAATGCATGCTGGAAATTAGTCCCGTAATCAAGAACAAGAAACCGAAACCTGAAAATAAGCGGTAATGATATTTTTATAAAGAAAAAATTATATTTTTATGCTATTTGCTTTATGAAATCTTGTTCATATGGGATGAAAGTTCATTATAATATTTTTTGCCATGAGTTTCAACTGTTTGCAACGTGAAAGTCAAAAAATATAAGGCTACATGGCCGGAATTAATGTCAAAATACATGAAAATACGGGGTTTTAAGGGTAAAATTGGGGTTTTTGCTGTATAAATGAGAAATATGATATGTCACACCAACTAAATCTGAGTTTTTGATATCAATGAACCTAAGGCCACAGCCCACAATCAACTTTCATATTCCACCATTATTTATTAAAGAAAAATATCAAAAAATACCCAAAAAATGGAAAAAATGGGTTTAAAATGAGGGAAAAATGAAAAATGGACTGAGAAAAATTAGGGAAAATTATATCTATGTTTGTGCAATGTATAACGATGGCAAAGCATGAGGTTGGCCTTGGTTTGTCCCCGTTTCTATGTTTTGTGCGTATTTATTGGGTTTTTAAAAGGGAAAAATGCATAGAAACTCTATCTAACCGATCAACGATGCAAAATGCTAAGAGTTGGATGAAAAGGGGCTGAAACATTGAAAGATAAAGAAAGTATTTGATTTATGCATTACACTTGGCATATAGGAAACGGTTTAAATAAAGAGGATGGTAGCATGAGCATATGGCTTGGTGCCTCCTTTCAACGCAGCACACGTTAGTAAAATTCATGGAAAGAATGCTTTATGCACTATGCACGATGCTGATATTTCTTTCGTTTGAGCACATAGCCATACACAATTTGCATTAAGCATAACAATTAAAAGGTATCAGAAAAACCTCATGGATGCATGGCACGTGTCTTTCTTAGGTTGTGACCAACGATGAGCGTGAGAGGATGTCCTAAGCTGTAGGTTAGCTGTGGGTCCTAAGGGGAAATTCTAGTGAGGAATAGTACATCCTGGAACGTAAAATATTGGTACCTTGAGAGGAGTATGTGTGGAAATGTTCTATATGTTTAGCAGCGCATCAAAGGGCCAATCCCTGCGATGTAGGAGAGCTGTAGTGGGGCTCCAACTATTAGTCGGTGGAGTGCCTCCATATGTGTGTGATTGTGGCATGTGTAAGGGTTCTCCCTTTGAGGATTTTAAGGGAAACATTGGACTATAAACTATAAATGCATGAATTAAGCTTTAGGGCAGTTTGTCCTTCAGCATTAGATTGACGCTCTTGGTCCGCGAGGCTGTGAGGGTGGTTGTGTGTCATGAGCATGAGGTCCAGCTAGTGCCATAGCTAGTGCCGGCCCATTTTAGATCCCATCAGCTCACGATAGGCATCATAATACAAGAACAATTGACCCTCAGAAAATGTATACTTTCTAGCACGAAAATCATGGAGTACTTTCATTCACTTCTTCCCTCCTTGATATAACCATACTTGTAATCTAATCTCATCAAGAAGTGCAAGGGAAGTGAACCTTTCTTGCAATGCTTCCTCTTCACCCAAAGAATGGTCTAAAGTGAACTTTACTATAGGTAACTCAATCTCCAAAGGTAAAACACACTCTTTCCCATATACTCATTTAAAAGAGGTGTGGTATGTAGCTCTTTTAAAGATCATATTATAAGCTCAAACAACAACATACAATGTTTTATCCCAATCATACTTACCTTCAAGTATTGTCTTAGATAAAATCTCCACAAGCTCCTTATTGGTACTCTCTACTTGCCCATTCACTTGGAGATTGTAGGGCATGGTATTATTGTGTTTAATCTTTAGAGCTTCCGTCAAAGCCTCAATCACTTTATTAAAAAGTAATGTCCCACACAAGCTCTTTAGGTGTACCAAAATGTCAAACAACTTATTCCAAAATGAAATTAGCTATCTCCTTGGCATTATTCTTCATTATAGCACAGGCTTCAAACCACTTCGTAAAATAGTCTATCGCCACAATGATATAATGCTTTCATGTAATAGATCAAGGATGCATAAGTCCAATAAAGTCTATTCCCCACTTCTCAACAAAAGGCAAGGTCACTAGAATGGGATTTAGAAGCCTCTTACAATTTTCCCTAGCATTTGTCTCTGATAGATATCACAACATTTACCGTATGCAAAGATATCGTGAAAAATCATCGGTCACTAATAGCCAACATGTAAAGCTTTCTAGGTGGTAAGTTGTCAAAAAACATGACCCCCCACATGATGAATCATGGCATTCCTTTAAAATGAATGGTACCTCATGAGGCACCACACAACGATGATATACCTTATCCTCTCCTCTTCTATACAAGACACCAGCTATAATGGAAAAGTGGAGTTCTTGTTGTTAATATTTCTCTTCTCAAATTTAGAAAGAGTTTTCACAGAGTTACTTGTAGATAGATAAGTGTAATAGATACATACCATGACAGGATTGAGGCTACATCAATCTTGCATAGATCCTCGTAGTCAATAATATCAACCCACTCTTCCTTAAGCTCACCAAAACCTACTAAATATTCAACAATTCCTTGCAATTTTGGAAGCTTACTTCAAATCTCATAGTCAAATTCTTGTGAAGAGATTAAATGCTTGGTTAGGCAATCAAGGGATGGAAGCTTATTCAACAATATGCATAGACCCTTAGCCTTGGTGAAAAAAACACCACCTTCTCATAAAGAATGTAATGTCTAAACTTCTTGATATGGTGAACACTATAGCCAAACATAATTTTTCTAAATAATTATAACAAAGCTCAAAAATGCCTAATTTTGGGTTTACAAAGTCAATTGGATGATAAAGTTGCACCTCCCAAATCTGTGATAAGCAACAACAGATACTATGCCTTGTTGCTTGAGCTCCATTGGTTGTAGGTGATGCCAAATTATTATTAGAACCTAGACTTGAGTAGAGATTTTCCCTAGATGCATAGGCTTCTTGTAATTTTAACTCTATCTCCTTCTCTCCTATAATGTCGGTGTCTATATTAATGGACAGAAACACTGCTCAGCTCTGCAGTTGGATGTTGAAATCCAATCCATGTAGGAAGTACTATAGTTAGACAGTAAGTGGAATGGGAATAGAGGCTTGCAATTTGTAGAACTAATTTCTTGGCATAAGCTCGAGAATTCTCATGAGGCTCTTGATGTGTTACATTCAAATCACACAACCAATATTGACCAGCTCTCTGAAGGGAAAACTTTGTTATGAAGGCTGCATAAAATATATCTATCATAGTTATGGTTTTGGCTTCCAAGCCATGAAATCACACCAAAACTCTTCCTTTTAAAGCCATTTTAAAGAACATCATAAGATGTCCTTCGTCTTGGATCTAGCAATTAAACGTGAACTTTTGGAACTCACTAATATGAAATTTCACATCCTCATGTGCTAACCCATTAAAAATGGATAGGAAAAAATCAAGCACGGCAAATCTACCATTTTGACTATAGGTGTTGCAATTGATTTTGCCATCATAATGATTGGGTTTGGTCCATGGGTTTGTATCGGGAGGGTTACACTCCCACTCAGAGTAGACTGACTTTTTATTGAAAGGGGAACACTAGAACTCCCTCCTCCCCTTGATGGACTAATTGGGATATTAATTTGGTCAATAGGACCTCTCACTCTTAGTGATATCAGACTACTCAGGGAAGTTACTATATGTATATCATCTACATCACATGCATTCAAGGCCTATTTATAAATATCCTTATCTATGAATTTTTCATGAAGAAAATATAAGCCTTTTCCATTCAATCTGTAAATAACCCCCTTCTATTACACCCTTCTATATGTAAAAAATGTATTTAAAATTTATTTTAAAAATACCTTATTTTGAACCCACATGATTCACACATATATTCATGAGTAACTTACCCGAGTCAAAGTGTTGCACTTAGGAGAATAGCCCCTTAGGATCCCTGCTCTCTATCTAGTCCTTTTAGCTCTTTCCCGACATTGAATCTCAGCTTGATGATTTCTATTAGGATATATTGGATCTATGTCGACACTTTTTGGTATACACTAACTAATTAGGTCCCTATTAGCCAAGGTTAAAAAATGACCACTTTTATTAGCACCTCCTAGCAAATACACCACCTTTCGGGACCAAAAATAGGCCTGCCACTAGCTCCAAGACTCTAACCAAGCTCCTACACTCTCTAAACAACCCCCACGACCTCATTGCCACCACAGGAGTGTCTGGATGCTACAAAATGATTTATCTAACGAATGTGTTTATACATATGAGTTTCAAATGGTAGTCCAATATAATGTCCATCCCAACTCCAAGCAATGGGAGTATCCCATACATATAGGTAACTAACACATCGTTATACACATAAATAAAGCACCCTCAGTTGATTGATATGTCTCCTATAGGTTTCCTATATCCCAGGTTGACCCCAAGAGGATGCATTGTCTCAAACATAACAAACAAATGTGACAAAATCCTCTCATGATGTATATAATGATCCAAGAATATTTGAGTCTAACATAACTACCACCCAAAGATCGATGTACTACCCTATAGTAAAGGAACCTCCCACACTCAACATTAGTCACAACTAGGCATTCAAGCGCTATGTATCCATGAGTTTTTCTTTTGATACCATGCTTAAATGCAAATGCAACCTGTATGACTCATTGTGCTCAAATAGTTTTCATTATAAATCAGCCAAGTATTATGCAAAAACAATCTTTCCATGATTTTTTTTCTCTAATGTTATGTTGCATCGTAGAGGGATAGTATAAGGCTCACCCTACTACTACTCCTCTTCAAACTTGAATAAATCGAATCCTATATGCCTTATTAATATGCAATGAGATCAAAACTTATTCAAATCTTATTGCTTTTTCCTGTACTGCTGAGTTTGCTTTTGTGCATACATGTAAAAGAGTTTTTTCATCATTTTTGTATAAATAAGTAGTAAATACACACTTTTCACACATAAATGGAGATAGACTAAGGCAAATCCTCATATCCTAGCCTCATTATATATCCACATGCACATTCTTAATCTTTTATAAAATTTAACACATTTAAACTAATTTTTTCCTATTTTTCCTCTTCAAAAAAACTAATGTTATATTTTTTAATTTATTTGAACATAACTTACTAAGTTTTTCTAATTTTTTGATTTATACGACTAGTATAGAATATGGTCCATTATCATATCAATTTTTATTCCACATGAACAACATTGAACTCTAAAAAATAAACAAAATCACCATTTTGCATTGAATCCAGCATCTTGGATTTTGTGGTTTTAATCTTTTTTATGTAAACAATTGAAAGTGACTTAGCTTTTTATGATTTTAGACATTGGAAACATAACTCAGGCATTTTCAACCATTTTTCAAGATAGACACAAAAGATACAATATAATATGTAATAAATTGACACTTACACTAAATCTTGCACATGGGACGCATTGTATCTCAAAAAAATGGAGCCATTGATGCCATCACATAGCCACTGATGCTTCCAAATCCCTCAATCTACATGCCACCATGCCTCAGAACCATCACACATGCCAAAACCATCACATTAGCCCTCTCTCTATCAAATGCAGCCATAGAAACAAGGAATAAGGAGGGGAGAGAAACATGAGAGAGAAAGACTCGCTTTTGATCTTTTCATTTAGTGCACCATTTCTCCTACTATTTGCACCAAAATGGAGCATCAAAATCAGAGTTCTCACTTCAAGGAGGAGGCATGATCTGAAGGGGTGCAAACACCCATTTTTAAATTAGAAATGGGGAGGCAAAAAAAACTCCCCCCCATTTGTGAAGATTTTTAAGTTTTGAAGCTTGAAGATTCTTAAGCTTCATTAAGTACTAATTGGAAAATTTTCTGGTTCATCTTCTTTATGTTTGAACTATCACTAAGTGGTTCATGGCCAAATGGAGGGGCAAACAACCTCAGAACCACAATTCGACTAGATAGGTAGCTTCCTGGCATTGAAAACTATTATCCTAGCCTCCATCACTCACTTTTCGGCTTTCAGATGAAGTAGTTTCTTTGTAGTGCTAAACCTTGTGGCCATTAAGTGGGGGGTCAAATGGGCTCAGATCGATGAATGGACACTTGCATTGGATTTTTTATGTTCAAATCCACCTAGGAAAACTCTTACCCCTCGATTTGTGATCTACACATGTTTTGACAAAAACGCCACTTTTATAGCTCCTGGGCCACTTTTGTGCTTTAAATTCCGTCTTAAAATCAACTCTCACCGCTAGTACTATAGGTGAAGATATAACCTATTGTAGCAAGTATACTTGCAAGTACAACTAATTGAGATGAGGAACAAGACAAGTAGGCAATATAGTACAATCTTTGGGCAATCAACTCAAGTTCTTACACTTACAAGGTTGAAAGGATATGATATGATATTGACTCCATTCTATCCTTTCTTTATTAGAACTTTAATACATTGGTACTCATCACAATGCTTAGGCATGAGAGCTAGAATTGAAGCACTTTCCATACTATTCTTTTCACATTAAAGTGGGCTCAGGCTATTCCTCCATGCGCTTGGGGATGCTACCAAAAGAAGTATGTGAATATACTATAGTTTGATAATGAGGGTTTATTAAATCAATAACTGAGAAAGGATTATAGATATATATTTACATAAGTTAACTTTTAGATGATATTTTCAAAAAAATCCTTAAGTCTCTAAAGAAAAAATGTTCATTCATAGGAAATGTATGTTTTATTACATATTGAATGCACATGATATATAGATTTTATTCATAGTGAATCTCTGGAGTCCATGTACCACTCATTAAACCTCACTAATGGTTTTCTTATATACGCATCCTCTTAGTAATCTATCTAGAACTAATTGATATAGAAAGGCAATTGTTAGTTTGTAAGGTTGATACTTAAGCTATAGCTTATGTAGAATTGCTATCTAAATGGGTCTAATATAACATCTTCTTCAAACAATATCATCCACCCAACAAGGTGTGAGCGTAGATAAAACCATGTAGGCTTTGCTTTAATGTATTGGGAGGAAGTGTCATTTGAAACATTGTTTGTGAGTAAATCAAAACCCACTAGCCTAGGTTTGATGTAGAGCTATAAGGTTGAAAAGTCTTTCCTTTAAGTGCTAAGGAGTAAGGCTATCGCTAGGACACAAGAAACTTTAGGAGTTGAAAGAAGTTAGAGAAATAAGTGGCTTTAACTCTAGAATCAATCAAAAGAGAAACTTAGTTTTTATAGATTAAAATAATTTGCATATGCACAACTACATGGTTGGAGATACTCTTAAGCTAATTGCATGGATGAGTGGTGAGAAGTGACACAATCAAGGATGATATTGAGAACACATGAAGAGAACAAGAGGAGGCAATGTATCTTTATGAAGAGGCAAGAGCAAATAGGGTGGATTAGGAAAGCTGATCAAGGAGTTGTAATGGTTTGCACGCTATGGACAAGTTAAGGTCTTATATTATTGGCAAGTTGATTATTTTTTCTTTGAAGAGTTGGAGCTTGTAGGGTAGTATATCAAATATATTTCCCTCCCTTGCAAAGCTTCTGATTGATATTCTTTCAAGCATTGGAACTTGTGACATGTTGGTGGAGCCTTCCATCTCCCCATCACAAAGCTTATATAGATTTTATATTATGTAGTGAGACAATTAGGCCTCCTTTTATTACATTTTTAATTTGAAGTTTTTATACTATCACTTGAATTTGTAGCTTTATGTATTGACAATTTGTCCCCATACTCACATGTATGTGGCAATTTCTATTATTTCTTCTAACTTTTCTAATATATTTCTCCCTCATCATGTGATGAGGATTTGAGTATAAACAAGACAAACTCACATCCATCATTGGATACAATAAGTATATTTGCAATTGCAATGCACCCTCCACTCATCATTGCCTTGGATTCATTTAGAGTAGAGAGAGGAGAGAGAAGATAAATAGTGAAGATGGGGGGGAATGCACCCTCCACTCATCATTGCCTTGGAGTCATTTAGAGTAGAGAGAGGAGAGAGAGAGTAGAGAGAAGATAAATAGTGAAGATGGGGGGGAAGGAAGTAGAGAGAAAGTAGAGTAGAGAAAGAAGAGGGAACAGAGGGGAGAGGGAGTAGAGAGAGGAGAGAGAAAGTAGAGATAATAGATAGAAAGGGGTGAGAGAGTAGACAGAAAGTACAACAAAATAGGAGAGAGAAAAGAGAGAGGAAAAAGAGGAGAGATAAAGTAGAGAGAATATGGATAGTAGAAAGAGGAGAGAGACAGATGGAGTAGAGATAAAGTAGAGTAGAGAGATGAGAGAGAATATAGATAGCAAGAAGAGAGAGAGGGAATGCAATGAAAGTTGATTAGAAAGAGAAGGTAGATAGAAGAGAGAGAATAGATAAAGTGGAGTAGAGAGGGGATAGATAGAGAGATGATGGATAGAAGAAAGAGAGGGAGAGAGAGAAAGTATAGAGAGAAACTAGAGCAGAGAGAGAAGAGAGGGAGAGAGTAGAGAGAGGGAGCAGAATACATGGAATATAGAGAAGAGAGATAGTAGAGAGAGAAAGTTGAGAGAGAAGATGAGAGATATGGAGTACACAGAGAGTAGAGTTTTGAGAGGAGAGAGAGAGAGGAGTAGAGAGAAATATGAGAGTAGAAAGAGAAGGGAGAGGGAGAGGAGGGTAGGGAGAGAATAGAGAGAGGAGAGAGAGGGTAGAGAGTAGTGAATAGAGAGCATAGAGAGAGGATAGAGAGTAGAGAGGCAGGAGATTAGGGAGAGAGTAGAGAGAAGGTAGAGGGTAGGGAGGGAGAAGAGAGGGTATAGAATAGAGAGGGATGAGACTATGGAGAGATTAGAGAGGCATTAGGGGAAGAATATATATGGAATAAAGAGAGAATAGAGTACAAAGAGAGTGAGAGATATTAGAGTAGTATATATAAAAAATACATAAGTGAGACACAAGTACACATCTATAAAGAAATTAGTATCATTTCATTTCTGGGTTTTTCTTGCATCATTGGAATGCTTTTGCATAAATTTTAAGAGCTATAGTAGCATAAGGCCATTTATCTCTATCATAGCTTTATATTTCACTACCACAATATGAGGTAAATGCACATACAAAAAGCGAAAAAAATGATCACTTATAGATTGATTGATGAAAGCCGTGTTGTGCATGATGCTTTCACTTTTTAAAATATTTCATATTTGTATCTTGATGCATAGCACTTGATTTCTTTTGAATTGAGTGTATTAGGGATCCAAGTGATAGGGTAGATATATTACATTACTTCTTGGCTTTTGGTAAGAGAGAGCAAAGTCAATGTTAACATACTTTTAGTGAATTTGGAAATCTTCTAAGTCCCATTCTTTATTATTTAGAATATTGAGACTCAAAGAAAGGAATATTTAAGTTTCCCAAAGCTATCATGTGATACATAATTGGAAACCCTATGAAAAATGGAATCTATTGAGCTATTGAACAACAAATTTCGAGCAACGGTGTGAGAGTTATAACGAAGAGAAAATTTTGACCATGAGTCCTAAACTTGTGGAAAATTCCCAAATTCACTGATAGTGTATTTGTTGAAGATGTACTTGTGTGAAACAAGGGCACTAGGTACTTAGTCCGTCAACTATGCATAAACACCCATAGTTCAAAGCCATAATTGCTATTTGCTAAGAGGTACTCTTTATGTGTGTGACAAGGTGATGTGTTCATCACTTTGTTTGATGTAGACTCTTGATTGGGAAGTTTGGGATAAGTAACTATCTTAGGTAAGTTACTCATGAATATGTGTGCCTCACGTAGGTTCAAAATAAGGTATTTTTAAATACCATTTTTTACATACAGAAGGGTGTAATATAAATGCATTATTTATAGATTGAATAGAAAAGGTTTGTTTTTTATTTAGCAACAATTCACAAATAAGGATATTTATAAATAGGCCTTGAATGCACGTGATGTAGAAGATATACATATAGTAACTTCCCCGAGGTAACTATCAAGACTATATTAGACACGCTATCGTTTTCTATCCTCTTTTATTACAACCAACATAGGGAATACATAACTATTTCATACTTGACTAGGCTAGTTATGATGTCCAAAATCGTTGTTAGAGACTGGAGAGAGAAAGCATTATGAAACATGTATACTAAAATCTCTATGCTAGCATACAGTCCTACTACAAGATGTAGACTATCCCCCCATGCCACATATCTAGTCACTAATTATGTACTAGAGGTATATCATATGGGATGTGAGAGTGAATACATAATGAAAGAGCATATCAATTATTCATAAAAGTGTTCATTTGCCACAATAAACTTGTTTTTATAGTATGGTCTAGTCCAAGTTTTGTAGTAGGCTTGTGTATTGGCATTAATTTAGTTGCATGTGGATATAGTATAGTACCCCAACTAGCTAGTAACATGACAATATGATAGGTATAGTATGAAAAGTGGATGTTTGTGTATATTAAGAGAAGAAAATACAGGGGATATAAATAGATCATGAGAATATTCTCTTGTTCAAGAAGATAACTTGCCATACAATGCATCAACCTTGACTTGAAGCCTAATTTTGATATTGTGAAGATTGTTTGAAGGTGATATGGTACAATAAGTGAAGGTTTTCCAAGAGGTTTTCTTGAACTATTGAGGTGCATCTCTTTGCAAGAAAAATTGTAGTGCTCACTTTACACCAAGCAAATCCATCACACTCATCATTGTTCAAGGTTGTGGTTGTTAGTGGCTAGAATGCTTGAATTGGTGATTATGCTATCTCACCAGAAAGGCAACAATCCTTACCTCAACACATCATCCTTTTCCCATTATTGTAAGGAGGATCACCACACCCTTCTACATTAGTTCTTTAGATTGATTCTCTTTCAATTAGGCAGCTAAATGCTCCTTTGTCACACTTATTGGGGGGTGGATGCTAGACCTCCAAGGTTCATGTCCTACTCCCGGGGTTGCACCTATATAAAAGATCATCTATATAACATGTGTTCAAAAAACATTAAGAAATACCCTTTCTTTAAATGCTATAAGGCCATAAAATGATCCCTTTTACTTTACTAAACTTATGATTTTTTTAAAAATATAATTAGAAAACCCCTTTTATCAATATAAACTTGTAAATTTTACTAAATAAAATACAAATTTCTTTGAATTTACGTGGTATGTTACATGTTCTGTAAGGTGGACTCCCAGGGGTCTTACCATCCCAGGTCCATCTCCTACTCCCTTGCCCTTGACTCCACGCTCACCTTTCCATCCATTGATATGATGGATCATCAGGCATACCCTCTAGGTATGAGGTATCTATAGGTCGAAGGAGGGCCCATCCCATAGCAATCACCCCTACAGGTCCAAGCTATCTACACCACCTAGCCTTAGGACACTGACTCCTCTTGGCTTCCTATACGTGATCAATGACTAGAGACATTAGTTGATCATGGACTAGGAAGATGAGATAGCTATTACTTGTATACTTGGATACACAAGTTTATTGTGTTGACTTAAAAATATAATATTATAACTATATGGAGAGAGTACGACCCTTTAAAAAGAATCAAGTTATAAGGGCTCTCCATAATGAGTTTCCACGTCTGTCTAGCAAATATATTTTTAGATGACTACATGTAGATTATATTGTAAAGCATGTCTCCCACCTTCATTTGCAGGCAAAAGATGGCCATAATAATGGTCTATCTTATCCTAGCTCAAGGGGATTCATTATATACATCCTTTATATCATCTACATTCAAGGCTCGGGGAGTCCACCTTATGGAACATATAAGATACCATCTGACTTCAAAAGAAAGGATATTATATTTAGTAATATTTATAGGAATATATTTATAAATGTGGTTTTTAAATCACAATGTGGAAAAAATATTGAAATTTTAGTAAATTAAAAAGGGTCATTTTTAGGCCTTATAGCATGTAAAGAAAGGGTATTTCTTAATATCCGTTGAATGCATGTTATATAGATGATTTCTTATAGAGATGGACTCCTCCAGGTTCAAGTTCTATTTATAAATATTCTTATCTATGAATTTTCCTTGAATAAAACACAACTTTTTTATTCAATTTGTAAATAACCCCTTTATATGACACCCTTTTGTATATAAAAATATGTAAAAATTGTATTTTAAGAACCCTTATTTTGAAATCATGTGATACATATATACATTCATGAGTATCCTAATGAGCTTCAAAAAAAAAAACTAAAAATGATAAAGAGGGAATCTACACAAAATTCAAACAAATGAAAGCAATAAAAGGAGGTAGCATGTGTGTGAGTTGAGACTAGCTCAATGTCACACTTTGGGAGTGGACGTGGTTATTTTATCATTGACATATACTTTGTAATTCAATTATTCTTTCATTTATTTTATTCTCGTCTATCTATTTACTTTTTCAAAATAATATGTACTATGTATGCCATTTCTTTTAGTTTACTCATTTTTTGCTTGTTGCTAACCAAGCTACAGTGGGAGTACAAGTGATGGCACAATCTATACAATCTTGTAAGTGAGCTATTCATGTCGGGAGGATAGGTAATGTTTAATTGAGCTAATCTTAGTTCTACATATGCTTACACATAATGTTTGATCCAATTAACCTTAATTCTATGTTTCTTTCTTGTTGTAGAATTGCTATAATGAGCTACCATGGGAGGATAATGAGATTTCTCATCAAGGATCTTACCATGTTATTAAAAAAATTTATATTTATCTCAATATATTCACATAGAGACTTGGAAACTATTATAGAATATATTCAATTAGGGCTAAGCATCCCATTTGTTGTTTTTCATATAGTTTACTTGAAGTTAATTTGTTATAATCACCTTTAAATATGCTATGGTTGGGTTTCATACAAGTTGAGACATTCATGCATGTCTAAGAGGATAGCCAACATGCATAGCAAGAGTGTTTCCCTACAAATGGCTAGATCCCTACTTATGTTTTTCCCTATATGCATTAGTATGATTTCTTGGATAGATCAGAATACACATCCATATTATTATGTCTATAACATTGTCACATTTATCAATGACTTTTTTAAATTAATCCAATTCTTATATTGTCACAAAGATAGCAAATCATTTACCAATTGTTATTGTGATGGTGGGGACTAGCATTTTAGAACAACTTTGCCCACATTTCTGTCTTAAATTTAATCAGTATACCCTTCATTTGTTGGAGTGATATATGTTGGAGTAGAGAGAAGAGGATACTGATGGTGATTTTTTAATCAATTTATATTGTATTATGATGAATTTCAACATATTTTCATAGCAAGTTTTTAATATTTTGACATGAGTTCTCTATCTTCTCTTTCTTGGTCTTCTTTAAAGGCTTTCTTGAACGATGTTGGCACGTATGAGCAACATATAGCTCACTGAAAACTCTCTTATTTATTTAAAATTTTATGAAATGTAAAATTTGTAAAATTCAAATCATGTCTTAATGGTGATAGGTCTCCTTACAATAGCAACAATAGGTATACATAGCAAGAAAATTCATTCATTCACTATATATATTTATCTCTAGTACAATGGGCTAGTAGTAGATTTACATCAACATTGAGAAACCATGAATAGACTTGTCCTCTACAAGTTATATCACATCTAGTATAACATCAAATTATTATTAGTACTATATCTCTCTATTTTTAGACAATAACAACGCATTCATAATAAATACTAGGTACATCTAGATAGATTCTTTGAATATTTGTAGTAATAGAAAGGTGCACAATAGTAGCATGAAAAATATATATTTTTTTTCGAGTAGAAAAACATTGTTAGATGTTTAAGAGTCTTTATTTCTTATTTTCAAAATAAAAGGTAGGTTTATGGGTATGCAAGCAATTCCAAGAAAGGATTCATAGGTTTGATATTATTTCTTAGACTCATCACAAGGTTATAGTAAAGCATGTCACAAGTAGAAAATATCACCTACAAAGAAAAGGTAGATTTATGGGTATGCAAGAAATTACAAGAAAGGATTAGTGGGTTTGATGTTATTTCTTAGACTCATCACAAGGTTATAGTAAAGCAAGTCACAAGTAGCAAATATCACCTAGGTATGAGGCATTGTCTCTACATGCTTTGAAGTAAATTTATGAGAGATCTTCATGACATTCTCCATCTGAGGTCCTGAAGAGTGAGATAGATGGGATAGACATGGGGATATCATGGGCAAGGATATCTCTTTATAGTTTGTTCACCTTCCTTTCAAGCTTTCATGGCTTCCACTCCTTCTTTCTATCTCTTCCTCTCTTTCTCTCTCCTCTCTATCATGTTATCTCTCCTCTCTTCTCCCTCTCCAATCCCCTTTCATTAAAATTAGTATCATAGCATGGTCCCTTCCTATTTCCCTTTCCTCATATGTAGTTATAGTTTACAAGAAGAGAAAAATCTAGCTCAAATAGATATAGAAGGGAAAGGAACCATAAGGACATATCTATGGCTAATAGGGCTACCTTGGTAGGTCATCACTAAATTTTATGCATATTTTGAAGGTTCATGATAAAATAGACTACTACAAGAGTTAGAGAAGGGGTAAACCCACTACTACTTTTTCCAAGAAAACATTCTCTTCTTCTTCTCAAGCTCCCATGGAGTGCTCTACTAATATCTCAGCAGTTCTCCTTGATTTGTGCCTTCCATCGAGATTGACCTGCTCCATGGCCTTCAAGGCATTAGTTACTTGCACCATTCATGAGACATTTTGGTCCTTGTATCTCGGAGCTAATCTGGCTCCACCCTTTGAAAAGAAATCAACAGTGTCGGGTGTGCAAAAATATGACCAATTGAACTAGGAGCTAACATAGTTACAATAATTAAGGGCATTGAGTCTTCATTATAGACACATCGAGAATGGAGAGTTTGTGTCCTTGCAATAGAAGTGGGAACAGTGCTCTCTTGATTTGACTCCCTTGGTTTCTGGTTGTACAAACTTTTATTTAGTTTGGATGTAAGCTTCTTCACCCTCAAGGCACTTAGCTTGCTAACAAGAGGAACCCTTTTCCAAATATTGTTTGACAAAGGATAAGAAACAAGAGTCAGATGACTCTACAACAACTCTTTGTTTAAATTGTCTAAGACATTGGTTGTGTAGACAGCGAGGAGATCCCATCCTTTTTGCTCACATGTATAGAAAGTAAATCTTTTCTTAAGAAGGTGAGCATCCTTGGAATTTTGGAAGGCATCAATATCCTTCAAAGTTGATGCATCCATTGAGTCATTCATATTTGACATAAAAGAGCCAACTACCACATTTGTAAGACTATCTACATCCATTTTTAGAATATCTTTCAAAATGTCAATGTGGTGCAATCATTGAGATATCTGCAACTCTAGATCATCCTTGCCTTCATTCTCTTCTCTTAGTAGCTAGTAGCTAACATTTTTGCTACTTTGGTCCCTCTAGAGATAGCTTCTAGATCTTGGAAAATAGAGTTCTTCACATATATACCGGGCCTTGAAAGGATTTTATGGATAGGAAAATCAAGCACCTTCATAGTTAGAAACACCTATCCCACAATTTAAATTACAAGGTGTGAATTCCTCTCCATCTATATTGCTATAATCCAGCCTCTAAGGATGCATCTATAAGAAATCATGTATGTAACATGCATTAAAAGGGTATTATGAAATATCCTATCTTTATATGCTATAACACCACAAAATGACCCCTTTTACATTATGAAACTTATGGATATTTTTAACTTTTAATTTAAAAATCACTTTTTAAATATAATCCTATAAATTTTACCATATAAAATATCCTTCATTTTGAACTCACATGGTATCTTACATGTTCTATAACCTACAACCCTCAAGAATCCAATTTACTACATCATCCATCTACATCTCATGGAAGAAGGGAAAAGGATAATTCTAAATTGTGGCATGCTTATGCTTGGCCACACGACACGTCTCCAAAAATTAGTGTGCACATTTGACAATCCATATGGTTGAGATTCCAAGGCCAATTGAGAGATATGGATTAAGTGTAGTAGCTACTCCATTTCTCTTAACCTCTTCAAGCTCTAGTAGATTTGTATCTCCAACGGATCTCTAATTTTTGACTTAGATCTATCACTTCCTCTATCTTCAATTATTGATTATGAGTCTACTTTGAGAGTTTGTAGCAAATTCGTCACAATGTCTAATGACTACTCTTTGTGAGTCTTTTTTGAGAGTCAGCTCTACTCAGAGCTGACTCAGAGCAGAACATTGATGACCCACATAAGCTACCTAAAGAAATCACTGCTTGAGATTATTAGTGCCTCATCACACAATTAGAGCACGGTTGAGAATTCCATTCAAAAGTAGTAATGAGAAGGGCTTATTCAAGCCCTTATGGATATGCAGACTCCTCAACTTGGTTGTCCCATTATGGTTCTATATCCATTTGACAATGTACATGAACAGATAGAAAAATTAGAGATTCGCAAGTCTTTGGTACATTTTTCATTTGAGATAGATGATACAAGGCTTCTTGGAGATCTTCTCTTCTATCTTGAAAATATGGAGCAAGGTCTTAATGTGAATTTGTTTGGAAATCTTTATTCAACAAAAGGGTGATCGTTGTTGGGATCTTGTAACTTGTTGAAGCCGAGGCTTCCCTCTAAGACACCTTGATGAGCTCTATTGAATCATCTACATCTAAGGAGCCATTAACAATATCTAACTCAGGATCAACAAGTACTTAGATAACAATAAAATTTCTCATTTGAATCTTTTAGATTGATTTGTCATTCAAGGATGTCATAGGGATGCAAGTTGAAGACTCTTCAAGAAGTGAGTTTGTTTGGTAGCAAGGACTCTATCAGGATTAATTAGGGCTTGGGATTGCATATTAGGCCTTCAAGCTATGCAGAGCCATATTGGCATGATGGGCTAAATATTTACTTTATAAAGGCCACACCTGACTTCATCAAGCTCTAAAAGGTACCACTTTAGGATTTTTGTTTTCTTTGTAATTTGATATCTCATAAGCATTCATCGATCTCTTTATTTCAATACCAATCTTGACTTGATTAAGCTTGGACTCTTTTGCTGCCTATGCTTGAATACCCAAAAAATTTGTAATAAGGGTAAGTATAGCTAGTGAGTCATTGAGCCATTGAGGTAATCCCTTTCCATTTTCTTTGCTACTACATCTCATTGAATGAAAAAGATATCTTTTGATAAGACTTGCATTGCATGCTATTTGATTAGAAATAATATGCATTGCCATGTTTATTCTAGCCAAGGAAAAAGGTTGATGTCAGTTGAGGTGGTAAGAAAAGAGTGACGTGATCCCTTGCCACACTAATGACACTAAAGGGGTGCACAAGCCGACATTCCCCTTTACACCATTTGAAGAGATTAAGAGTGGCAATTGGTTGCACACAAAAATATATTAGGAAAGGATTGATTGTATGGGATCCGGAGCTTTTGCAAGGGTTTCAGAGTGAATTGTGCAAAATTTCAAACTATATCTGGGATTCATAACATTCTTATAGTAATATTTATGTCACATAATGGGTCCCTTAGGATTTTCATCTCACAAAGAGTCTAAACGATGTAATTTTGGTCTAAGATAGATAGTAGACAGGGTGTAGGAATTTTGGGGCTACCACAAAAAGTCAATTGTAGAAATTTATGTATTGCTACTAGGGAAGGCTTGTAGCTTCTCTCAAAGATGGCATTTTATTCTTTGATTTGAACCAAAATTCTCCCCAATGAAAGTTATAGTCCTCGAGACATTGTAAATTTTGTGCACACTGGTCTTGCATAGGGTGTGCACAGTTCTCTTAAATGGTCACAAATATTGAGCTACAAGGAATTCTACATTTTTGTCTCATAAAAATTAATATATTATCTCAAAGAAGGCATTTTCCTCTTTGAGTTTACCTAGAAAGTATGCCATTTAGAGTTGGCTATCAAAAGTTATGGTCATTTTACTAAAGGTAGGTCTAGTGGACTACACCCCAAAATGCTAAGAAACAAAGGCAGAGGGAAGGCCCATGAGGAACTTCACAGTGAAATAAGAGACTCCTAATAATCTATGAATGAGCCTAGATCCACCCAATAGTACAATGGTGAGTTGCAAGAAGAGACATTTCACATGGAACTCTATCACATACTAATTCATACCATCTATTGGCATGATATTTGCCATACAAAGAGACATAATGATGTGGTAGCCAACCACTACCAAATTCTCTCTAAAATGGATCGAATGATTGAATAGATGTCCCTCTCAAACTCTCAAAATCAACAAACACTTGAGTAGCTTACAACTCTCATCACTCAATTAGCCACCACTCAGACACAAGAGAAAGTATATGACTCCAAGCTTGAACCTATAAGCTAACCCCCTCATTCGAGTATGTAATAAGTCACAATGAGAGTGATTACATTCATGATAGTGATTATATCCATCACAATGTTATGCACTCTAGAAATGTAAAATCCAAGAGAGTTTACGCTAATACTAATGATTAATGCAAAGATGCAAACTAACTTAATCAAATCACTTAGAGGTTTTGATACTATTGAAATAGCTCTTTGTAGTGTCTCAAGACTGAGATGCGGCTAAGCCACTCATATCATTAATAGAATGGTCCTCTCAGTAGAAACGACAAGAATATGTAGTGGCATCTAATATTTCCGCAACGAAATATTGAAGACCCTAAATCCCATGCAAAAGTGACTCAAAGTAATCTCCCGCAACACAAAAAAAAACCTTGGGCTAAGTGCTCCATCCTCGAGCACTAACAAACACCAGCCTGCGCTATGCATAAGAGGCCGTGGCTAAAACCCGTAGTCCACCGCGGGAACACCCCTTCAAGGGGGAAAAAGGGATAATTTTTGCAAATTTTTTTATGTATTAACTCCCTCCCCTTTAGCCGTTGCATAGCGGGGAGAGGCAATATGTGTGGAGCTTGAGTGGTGGAGGGGCATGGGGAGGAGGCATGCAACCCGCTGCTTGTGTGGCTACCCCCCTCCCCTTCAACCTATAAGAACCCCCCCTCCCAAGCTTGAGGGGAGAGGAGAGAGGAGGATCGTGTGTTGTTGCCGCCGCCCTGTGGAACTACCCATCACCGTCCAACTGCTGCCGCCGCTAACTTCTGCTGTGCTGTGGAATTGCCCATCGCCGTCCAACTGCTTCCCATGTTGCCTTCTGCTACACCCTCATCATCATCATCATCACCATCATCATCATCATCATCATCTTCGTCCTCATCGTCATTTTCACCTCCATCGTCATCATCTCCTTCATCATCCCCAATCATCACTCCACGTCACCTCTCTGTGTCTAGAACCTTGGAAGCTTCTAATTGAAGCTTCCCTAGGCCTAGTTCACACCATGCCTTCCGGGTTTTAATATGTGCTTCCCAAGGCCTAATTCTTGTGCTGCGAGGGAGATCCCGAACTAAAGACAATTTCAGAAATCGAAAAAGGGGGACCAAGGGAGAGTTTGTTGAGCCGAGATTTAATTCGTTAATGGCTCCTAAGCAAAGGAGGAGAGGAGCACACGCAGGAGCTTCTACCCAAAGTACGAGAGTAGACAACGCCCCGATAATGAATGCCCAGGTTCCGAAAATAGACCCGCATGGAAAAGTTGCATTAAGCATGTTTTTATTTTCGTAGGGAAGTTTAAATGCATTGGAAAATTTATATACTCATTCGATCTACCAAGTTTAGTTGCATGTCGAGTATTTGCAACTGCTTGCACTCCCATGGTCAAGGGTAGTTGCAAATTCTGAACGTATGATGCATAAGTAAAAAATGGAATTGTGCAATGGCATCCTTGTTGCATCGCACAAAGGACAGGGCATATAACACATAATGCACTTATGTAATAATTCCCTAGTTGTAGCTCGTTTATAAGATAATCATAGATGCCCATTAAATGATGTCCAAATAGTCATGGAAAGGATTCATGAACTTGCAAATTGCATGCGATGATAATTAAATTCTAGTTTGGGTTAAGTGATAAAGGAAGGATTAAATCAATGATGGACTCATGGCATTCGCTCATGCATGGAGTTCTTTTATCAAAATTTGATTGCATCTTCATTAAAAATATTAAAGCTTTGATTTTCGTTGCATCAATGTAGGGTTTATAAGAGTTAGCTCTAAATGTCAATCCTTTAGTTGCATAAAGGCAAAAATGTCTATGTTCTCGAAATTGCATGGAATGATGCATCTCATCTATCTTGCAGTTACTTACATCTTTTAGGGGAAAGTACTTGCAAATTTAGAAGAAAGTATTTGAATCTCTAAAAGGAAAGATCATCTTAAATCGTGGGTTGGTTAGATCAACTAAGTAATTCGCGCATAATTGAGTAGCTTACATGAAAATCATAAAGGTACCATTAGTTAGCAAATGATGATCACCTCAATGTGCTAGGTAGGGTTAAGCTATGCTAAAATTCTGCCTAGTATCACACTTTGGATGCTAATCTAATATTTCCAATCTCAAAGGTCCTACCCACATTCTCAAAATGTTAGGACTATCTCATCACCTGCGCAAGAATGATCTAGGGCTCTCACCCTAAGGATCAGTTGGCCAAATGCTAGACCTCTGCAAGCAATTTAGGAATCCTAAGGCCAAAACGTTTATCGGCCTATTAGGGTTAGGGTTTTGGATTGGGTCAATAGGACTCCCAAGCCCTTATCTTGATCAAACGTATTCTTGATTAAGAAAGACCATACAAAGAAGATATAATCCCACAAGTCAGATACTGACACCTATCTCGTGCTACAAGCTACAACGTCGTATGATCTTGTGTCTAAATCACAAAGTAGAATTGCCACTCCTTAGACCAAGTTTGGCAAGTTCTAAGTACCAGCCTAATTTCCTAGAGGATGAGTAGACATCTTGCTACATCACTCTCCTTGTGGCTGATTTGCCAAGCTAGGGGAATTACGAATTGCCAAGAAAGCAGTTGCCAAACAAGTTAGGGCGACGAGGTTGCCCAGGATTTATTGACCTTAATATAAGGGAACCTAAGGTATTGACAAATTGGGTCAACAGGGTATAAACCCTAACCCAAGGAAGGAGGGTAAACAAGCAACTCAGCTTAGAAACCCTTGGGATCTTGCCAAGCCACAAATGATCCACGATCAAATGCTCAAAAGTATTGGTGGAGAAAGGAATCACACCTTAGCAGTTGGCCGTACAAACCACCACTGGAATGCTCGTGATTGTACAATTAGGTGCACTCTTTGTACTTCTTTGCTCAAGGAACTAATTCAAGAGAAACATCTAATGCTTCAGGTTAAAAGCTTGGAGGGAGAGGCAGTACCAGTTACCTTCGACTGTCTGCCTGACCCTATCCAAGTGGGTTGTTAGCCATGACAGGTATGTGGACCGAACCGGTGGTGAGAGATCTCTCCGTGGGTGCTACTTGGAGTAGGAGGATGCTTGGGTGCCAGGGGAGGCTCTGGCCGTAAATTCCTTGCCTCTGGATCATGCACAAGAGGCCGACGTGACTCAAGATGGGATCTCGAGGCCCGCATACTAGTCAACGGGCGGAACTTGGAATAGCGATCCCTAAGGATTGCTAGAATAGCCTTCGGGCGAGTTTATTAATGTATTCCAAAGACTGATAAATAGAGATCAAATGTTGAAAAAGGAACTTTCTTGACATTGTTTTTTCGTGTCAGTGCTTAAGTTACGTGAAGGAATGAGTGATTAATTTGATTAATTAAGGAAGTTGTTTTTACTTGTCAAACTAAATGTGGTAGGTAATTAGATAACTAAAGCAACCCAAGGAAAGTGTGGTGGACATGACTCTGGTTCCGTGCTACAGAAGGGTGGTCCCGGTTGGCCAGGAACTTTTCTCAAAGGACTTGACAGTGAGGTAACAATGACCTAGAATCAATAAAATCTAGAGTCCTGGTTTGTGCTATTTTAGGGGAACGGAATTGGACTATGCCTTAGGGCACAGAGGTCGAGCTTCGCATCCCTCTCGTTTCCCATTCTCATTGAACCAAGTGCAGTATAAATCTACTTCGACCCTGATGTTTCTACGCAAAGTAGTTTGTTTGGGGCTCGACACTAACTACCTTCTAGGAACTTGACCATTAGGAAAACCCTGATTCAGGTCAGTCCTAAGTGGGAATGGCCGGAATGCTTCCGCTTCGTGGTAAACTCGGGAAGACCTAGATCGCAAACCCCGTGACATTCCTTGTGAGTGCCGCGCGGTGCTTTCTAGACTCTCTTCTCAATGGGCTGCTAAGACGTGTCCTACAAGTAGAAAGGGGGACACGTTACAATTCGTATCAGAGCAAACCAACAGGATCTAATAATTACAAGGAAAATTAATGAGGGAAAGTAGAGCAATGTTGCCATAAAGAACATTTCTTTACTTACTTATCGATGCTGGCCTACAGAGTCACAAAGCATGGAACGAATTCTTGGTGTTCAAGGTTATGTTTATGACTGCAATGCGTGCTTCGGATTATTGAGGAGACTAGGCATGATGAATATTCTATACTGTATCTACAATCCTTCACCCTTGTACATGGAACAGAGATGGACAGGTGAATTGGGAATATATTACATAGCAGCCCACGGACTTGCGTACCTTTAGACCAACTTGAAGAGAATCAAGTGGATGGAGGATTTAAAGATCGTGAAGCTGTACATCTTTGTCGAGGCTCACGCAAACACAACCCTACATGTCGGTGGTCAGAAAGTCAAACAAAACAAGTATGTGTACGAGGAAGTGACTCGAATAATCCCTGCCAACAGAATCAAGGTGCTGGGACATTATGAGAAGAATGGGTATCAAAGGAAGGGATACCCCAAGCTTCCTATGACCTATCGATTCCTGAAAATTCATGACCCCACTCCATATTATTACTCAGTTCCCATAGCTAAATGTAACACAATCCTATTTTCCCCAAACGGATGTATCAGCTTGTTCTACCTTCCCAAAAATAAATGTACTCAAAAGGGCTATGCCCACATGAATGAATAAGATTTTTTTTTTTCTCACTGTTTGTCATGGCTATAAGAGTTGGTAAAGGAGTTAAGTGATTAGGTAACTTGGCTAAAATCTGAGCTGGGCATATCAATGCAATGTGAGAAACTTTTAGCAAGTTTTTAACATAAAGAATCTTATTGCCCAGGCACAACCTCAAGTGCAGATTCCTAGTTCGACCCTTGATGGAAAGGGAAGGACCATCCAAATTGACACTGAGGTCTGGATTGAATCCATGGAGGATTATTTCAAGGCAACAAGAACTACACCCGCTAACCAAGCAATGCTCGCCAAACTGAAGCTTACCGGCGAAGAAATACTTTGGCGGAAACAATGGTGCAGAGACCAAGGGATCTCGAAAGGATCAGTTACCTGGGAAAAGCTTAAAAAGGTTGTGCAAGGTAGGTATCTACCACTTGCCTACCACACACAAAAGATGAACAAATTCTATGAATTAAAGCAACTTGGACTATCCCTGGATGCATACTATTCAAAGTTCATCTATCTCTTAAAGTACGCGCCACAAATGGATATGACACAACAGGTGTCAAAATTATGTGCTAGGTTAAATCCACCCATAAACACCTGTTTGGAATCAATGTGCCCAATGGACCTACAAGACGCCATCATTCGAGTTGCGCCAATAATACAGGAGGTGCAGACCAAGCCAAGGAATAACAAGACTTGGTCTTACAGGGATCAGAACAAGGAAATGCTTAGGTTTCAAGCCAAGAGAGCGCAGGGCCAAAACTAGGGACAAAACAAGAAGGCTAGGAAAAACGCTGTTAACAACTTCGCTCCTACACAAGGTAATGGCCGCAATCTCCGTTGCTTCAATTGCAACGAGCCTGGTCACTTTAAAAGGCAATGTCCCAAGCTTAGCAAAGGATAATGTCAAGGGCCATTCCAAGGAGCCGACCATGGCCAAGGAGCCACCATCAAGGCCAAAGGGAGAACCTCCAGTATTGCCAACAAGGAGATGGGTGACGAAGAAGATCCAACCAAGTTGACATTGAGAGGGCAACGGTTCATGCTGCTCTTCACAAGAAAAGCCCGAATCACAAATTCTCGGTGATTCAAACTCCATGGGAGTATCAAGGTAAAAGCTTCAAAACCTTGATTGATTGTGGCAGTACACATTCCTTCATTTCACCAGTCTGTGCAAGAAGATTAGGAATAGCCACAAAAGATGCACCTACCTTACTTGTGGAATTAGCAAATGGTCGTGAGGTCTCTTATACCAGGCAAACTGCAAGGTGAAATTCCTACTGGTGGGTGGAGAGTCGACTTCAGTCAGATTCAGGGTAATGAGCCTAGGTGTCCACGAATGTTTGCTCGGAATGGATTGGCTAATACCCAATGATGCTCACATTCACTATGGAAAAGGCCAAGTCTCCTTTCGAACTTCTGAAGGGGAACTAGTCACGACTCAAGGAGAGTCTGGTAAGCTGAAAATTCAGCTAGCAAAAGCAACATGGATAATAAAAGGAGTTAAGAAGGGGCTACCTGTCTATTTGATTAAGCTAAATAAGCTAGATTAGGACCAGGAATCTAGGGAAGAACCTTCATGGTTAAAGGAATACGCAGACGTATTTCTTGAAGAGCTAACAGAACTTCCTCCTCAAAGAAAAGTTGATCACAAAATCAAGCTAGCGCCAGGAGCTGCACCAATCGCAAAGAGACCATATAGGATGTCTATCTCGGAAGCGATTGAGCTGAAGGAGCAACTCAAGCAACTGTTAGACCAAGGCTACATCCACCCTAGAAGTTTGCCATGGGGAGCTCCAGTGCTATTCCAGAAGAAGAAAGATGGAACGCTTTGGCTATGCATTGACTACAGAGGGTTGAATCAATCAACCATTAAAAACAAATACCCCATTCCAAGAATAGATGAACTTCTTGATCGTCTTCAAGCTGCAAAGATCTTCTCTAAGATAGATCTCAGGTTTGGATATTATCAGATAAGGATCAAGGAAGAAGATATCCCAAAGATGGCATTCAGCACAAGGTATGGACACTTTGAACTCTTGGTCATGTCATTCGGGCTGACAAATGCTCCTACTACCTTCAACAGGCTAATGCAGGATATCTTTAGGCCCTATCTTAATGACTTCATACTCGTCTTCTTTGATGATACCCTAGTCTACTCCAAGCAGGAAAAAGATCATGAACCCTAGCTTCGCATTGTCCTTGAAACAATGATGGCACACAAGCTTTATTCCAAGAAGAAGAAGTGTACATTTTTCAAGCGACAAATTGAATATCTAGGATTCATCATATCAATGGAAGGAATTTCAGTAGATCCGGCCAAGGTCAGAGATGTTCTGGAGTGGCCAACACCAACTTCTGTCAAAGAAATAAGTAGTTTTCTTGGATTGACAAGATGGTACATGGTCTTTATAAAAAACTATGCTTTGATTGCAGCACCTCTGATGACTGATCTACTAAAGAAGCAAGTATCAATTGTATGGTCACCTGCTGAACAGACCAGCTTTGACAAACTAAAGCAAAGCCTGGTATCATCACCCATTTTGAAACTTCCAGATCTTAGTAAGAAGTTTGAAGTGATAACTGATGCTAACGCACTTGCCTTAGGATGTGTGCTCATGCAAGAAGGTCATCCCGTAGCATACTCTTCAAGGAAACTGAAGAGCCATGAAAGGAATTATGCTACCCACAATCTGGAGCTGTTGGTTGTCATCCATGCTCTCAAACTTTGGAGACAGTACTTGCTGGGTAACCAATTCACTCTAGTAACGGACCACAAGAGTCTTAAATGGATTTTCACCTAGAATGAGGTCAATATGAGGCAACGTTGATGGATTGAAGTGCTGGAAGAATATGATTTTGAAATCAAATACCAACCTGGTAAGGAGAATGTAGTTGCCGATGCACTCAACATTTTTGAATTCTCTGATTTTGCAAGATCCATCAACAGCAAGATCTCTAGCCACAAAGGTATCCATGCGAAACAACCCAATCCTTGAGCTAGCTAGAGAAGAGGCATGCCATGACCCAACCTATTAGAAATTGCTAAGGGAGATCCCCATCAAAGATCAAGACCCAAAGCTACAAATAAAGTATCAAGAATTCTCTATCAATAGCGGACTTGTCTACTTTAGGACAAGATTATGTATCTCGGCAAGCCAATCACTCAAGTAGAAGATACTTTGGGAAGCCCATGACTCCCCTTTCTATGCCAAGACCCTTAATGTGGTCAGGAAGAGCTATTATTGGGATAGGCTCAAAGGTGACGTTCTCAAATATGCCACGGAATGTTTGGCTTGTCAACGCATTAAGGGCGAACATGTCAAAATGCCAGGGGAATTGCAACCACTTGACATTCCCCAAATGAAATGGGAATTCATTAGTATGGACTTTGTTGTTGGCCTGCCCCAAGTTTAGGGAGGATACAACTCCATTATGGTCATGGTAGATATGCTCACCAAGGTTGCACATCTTATCCCTGTTAAGACAAACTATAAAGCCTCAGACATCGCAAGGTTATTCATCAAGGAGATTTTCAAACTACATGGGTTACCCAGAAGAATCATTAGCGATTGTCACTCTCTCTTCACATCACACTTCTGGAGGGCTATCTTCGAGGCCATTGGAACTCAACTCTGTTTTAGTACAGCTTACCATCCCCAAACTGATGGTCAAATGAAACGAGTCAACCAAGTCATTGAGGATATACTTAGGGCACACTATTGCCGCGAACCCAAAAAGTGGATTCAATATTTGCCACTGGTTGAGTTTGCCTACAATGCTTCTTAACAACATAGCATTCAAATGACCCCTTTTCAATCATGTATGGGTACAATTGTCGAAGTCCTTTGAGAGTTTCGAATCTAACCTTGAGGATTGAAGCTTGAAAGCACATGCTAGAAGACATGGATGACCAAATCAAATCAATAAGACATGACATCCAAGCCGCCACAAGGATAGACAGAAGGCTTACACGGACCTGAAACGGCAAGACAGATCCTTCGTTGAAGGTGATATGGTCTTCATTTGCGTATGTCCAAAGAAGAGTTCCCTATCCTTGGGTGAATGCAAAAAGCTAAGTCCAAGATACTGTGGACCCTACAAGATTCTCAAGTGCCTAGGGCCTAATGCTTGCAAACTGCAACTCTCTGAAAATCTAAAAGTTCATAATGTATTCCATATCAGTCTATTGAAAAGTATGTGCCTAACCCTAGTCATGTGCTTGATGATCAACAAGTTGTAATGCCGCGCCAAGGAGTCCTTGAGCTATGGCCAGACAGGATCTTAGATGTTAGGGAGAGACATTTGAGATCCAGGACCTTGAGAGAATACCTCATCCAGTGGAAAGATTACCCCAAAGAGGATGCCACTTGGATGGATGAAAGTACTCTCAACCAACAATACCCCCAAATCTTCTCAAGATGAGGACATCTCGATTCCTCTAAGGGGGAGAGAATGTAATATTTCCGCAATGAAATATTGAAGACCCTAAATCCTACACAAAATCGACTCAAAGTAATCTCCTGCAATAGAAACAGAAAAAAAAACCTTGGGCTAAGTGCTCCGTCCTCGAGCACTAACAAACACCAGGCCCCGCGTTATGCATAGCAGGTCGTGGCTAAAACCCGTAGTCCACCGTGGGAACACCCCTTCAAGTGGGAAAAAGGGATAATTTTTGCAAATTTTTTATGTATTAACTCCCTCCCTCTACAGCCGTTGCATGGCGGGGAGAGGGAGTATATGTGGAGCTTGAGTGATGGAGGGGCATGGGGAGGATGCATGCAACCCGCCACTTGTGTGGCTTACCCCCCCTTTCAACCTATAAGAACCCCCTCTCCCAAGCTTGAGGGGAGAGGAGAGAGGAGGATCGTGTCCTGCTGCCACCGCCCTATGGAACTGCCCGTCGCCGTCCAACTGTTGCTGCCGCTGCATGCTGTTGCACCCTCATCATCATCATCATCATCATCATCATCATCTTCACCCCATCATCATCTTCACCTCCTCGTCATCATCCCCAATCATCACTCCACGTCACCTCTCTATGTCCAGGACCTTGGAAGCTTCTAATTGAAGCTTCACTAGGCCTAGTTCACACCGTGACTTCTGGGTTTTAATCCGTGCTCCCCAAGGCCTAATTCTCGCGCTACGAGGGAGATCGCGAACTGAAGGCAATTTCAAAAATCGAAAAAGGGGGACCAATGGAGAGTTTGTTGAGCCGATATTTAATTCGTCCCTGGCTCCCAAGCAAAGGAGGAGAGGAGCACACGCAGGAGCTTCCACCCAAAGTACGAGAGTGGACAACACCCCGATAATGAATGCCCAGGTTCCGAAAATAGACCCGCATGGAAAAGTTGCATTAAGAATGTTTTAATTTTCGTAGGAAAGTTTAAATGCATTGGGAAATTTATATACTCATTCGATCTACCAAGTTTAGTTGCATGTCGAGTATTTGCAAGTGCTTGCACTCCCGTGGTCAAGGGCAGTTGCAAATTCTGAATATTGTATGATGCATAAGTAAAAAAATGGAATTGTGCAAAGGCATCCTTGTTGCATCGCGCAAAGGACAGGACATATAACACATAATGCACTTATGTAATAATTCCCTAGTTGTGGCTCGTGTATAAGATAATCGTAGACGCCCATTAAATGATGTCCAAATAGTCATGGAAAGGATTTATAAACTTTGCAAATTGCGTGCGATGATAATTACATTCTAGTTTGGGTTAAGTGATAAAGGAAGGATTAAATTAATGATGTACTCATGGCATTCGCTCATGCATGGAGTTCTTTTATCAAAGTTTGAATGCATCTTCATTAAAAATATTAAAGCTTTGATTTTCGTTGCATCAACGTAGGGTTTATAAGAGTTAGTTCTAAATGTCAATCCTTTAGATGCATAAAGGCAAAAAGGTCTATGTTCTTGAAATTGCATGGAATGATGCATCTCACCTATCTTGCAGTTACTTACATCTTTTAGGGGAAAGTACTTGCAAATTTAGAAGAAAGTATTTGAATCTCTAAAAGGGAAGATCATCTTAAATCGTGGGTTGGTTAGATCAACTAAGTAATTTGTGCATAATTGAGTAGCTTACATGAAAATCATAAAGGTACCATTAGTTAGCAAATGACGATCACCTCAATGTGCTAGGTAGGGTTAAGCTATGCTAAAATTCTACCTAGTATCGCACTTTGGATGCCGATCTAATATTTCCAATCTCAAAGGTCCTACCCACATTCTCAAAATGTTAGGACTATCTCATCACGCGCGCAAGAATGATCTAGGGTTCTCACCCTAAGGATCAGTTGGCCAAACGCAAAGACCTCCGCAAGGAATTTAGGAACCCTAAGGCCAAAACATTTATCGACCTATTAGGGTTAGGGTTTTAGATTGGGTCAATAGGACTTCCAAGCCCTTATCTTGATCAAAGGTATTCTTGATCAAGAAAGACGGTATGAAGAAGATATAATCTTACAAGTCAGATACTGACATCTATCTTGTGCTACAAGCTGCAATGTCGTATGATCTTGTGTCTAAATCACAAAGTGGAATTGCCACTCCTTAGACCAAGTTTGGTGAGTTCTAAGTACCAGCCTAATTTCCTAGAGGATGAGTAGACATCTTGCTACATCCCTCTCCTTGGGGCTGATTTACCAACCTAGGGGAATTACGAATTGCCAAGAAAGCAGTTGACCAAAAAAGTTAGGGCGACGAGGTTGCCCAAGATTTATTGACCTTAATATAAGGGAACCTAAGGTATTGACAAATTGGGTCAATAGGGTATAAACCCTAACCCAAGGAAGGAGGGTAAACAAGCAACTCAGCTTACAAAACCCTTGGGATCTTGCCAAGTCGCAAATGATCCAGGATCAAATGCTGGAAAGTATTCGTGGAGAAAGGAATCACACCTTAGTAGTTGGTCGTACAAATGACCACTGGAATGCTCGTGATTGTACAATTGGATGCACTCTTTGTACTTATTTGCTCAAGGAACTAATTCAAGAAAAACATCTAATGATTCAGGTTAAAAGCATGGAGGGAGAGGTAGTACCAGGTAACTCCAACTGTCTGCCTAGTCCTATCCAAGGGGGTTGTTAGCCGCGCCGGGTATGTGGACCGACCTGGCCACGAGAGGTCTCTCCGTGGGTGCTACTTGGAGTAGGAGGATGCTTGGGTGCCAGGGGAGGCTCTGGCCGTAAATTCCTTGCCTCTGGATCATGCACAAGAGGCCGACGTGACTCAAGATGGGATCTCGAGGCCCGCATACTAGTCAATGGGAGGAACTTGGAATAGCGATCCCTGAGGATTGATCGAATAGCCTTCGGGCGAGTTTATTAATATATTCCAAAGACTGGTAAATAGAGATCAAATGTTGAAAAAGGAACTTGCTTGACATTGTTTTTCCGTGTTAGTGCTTAAGTTATGTGAAGGAACTAGTGATTAATTTGGTTAATTAAGGAAGCTGTTTTTACTTGTCAAACTAAATGTGGTAGGTAATTAGAGAACTAAAGCAACCCAAGGAAAGTGCGGTGGACGTGACTGTGGGTCCATCCCACAGAAGGGTTGTCCCGGTTGGCTGGGAACTTTTCTCAAAGGATTTGACAGCGAGGTAACAATGGCCTAGAATCAATAAAAGCTAGAGTCATGATTTGTACTATTTTAGGGGAACGGAATGGGACTATGCCTTTAGAGCAGAGAGGTGGAGCTTCTCATCCCTCTCGTTTCCTATTCTCCTTGAACCAAGTGCAGTATAAATCCGCTTCGACCCTGATGTTTCTGCACAAAGTAGTTTGTCTTCTCTTTGGCAGATCATATCACCATGTTTCTGAGAAGGAGTACCTTTGGTCCAAATGGAAAGTAGAGACTTAGCCAAAACATGGTGATAATTTGTCTTCTCTTTGGCATCATAAGCATCACTATGAGAAACAGCCACTCTATTATCCACCATGCAATGAGCATGAGTACCATGGAAAGTAGCATGTTAGACCCATTGCTAAGCTATAAAATGATGATGATCATGTGGAAAAAATGATACCTAAAGCTACTCAAACTAGTTACCTAACTAGTGAAATGATGAGAAAGTTGTATGCGTAGGGCTTATGCTATAGACATGCCAATCCAACATCTTATAATCATAAAAGCACCCAAATATGGGTCTACGGAAGCATGTGATATAGTGCATATTCAAGATTCTACGAAATGACTTTTTCAACTTATGTAGCATAGCCTACTCTTAAATTAATCTATGGCAAGGCCCATAATAAGCATATATTGGTCATTGAGGATCTAGCACCATAATTAGTTATTGAGGATGACACCATGGAACACTTCTATGACATAGTGAACATATTGGATTACAACTATCCTTTTCACCCTGGTTGCAGTGTGGAGACCCACATGTGTATGGATAACCTCTATGCTTTTGATGCCTACCATGCTAGTTTTTCATTTGATCACAAGGAAAGGAATGGGTTGGAAACACTCTACCTAGATCAGTATTCCCCCAACAAATTTTTCCTTATCTCAAAGATGCAATCTTGCTTGAAGATTAGCTCATTTTGGTCTTGTTTGGATTGCTCACAACACATTGTTTGAAATAGTTTTTACCCTGCATTAATGATAGCCAAGTGTAACTTATATGGACTAAAAGTACACTTCAAGAGCTTTTTTTGACATGTCACACATCTCATTTGGAGCTGCACAAAAAATCTATGGTTAATTTCCTATAGTATGCATGTTCTAGATAGCATGTTTTCCATTGTTTGCAAGACCTTAACTATCAAGAATTGGTGGCCAAACTCATACATTACTAGCTTTTACATGATGTACATATCCTATAAACATATAATGCCCCAATTTCACATGGCTTTGAGCTTCCTAACATACATATTATTGATTGTAATGTTGAGCAGACTAGTACTCTATATAGCCCCACTATTAAACCACACCAATAAGTCCTCTTTTTATTCTTGAGGGCAAAGACCTTAGGGGTCGAGATGGAATGCAAAAAGTGGGATGGACAGGATAGACATGGGGTTAGCATGGGGAAAATACCTTATCACACTCACGAGGTGTATAAGGTGCTGAGAGACTTAGTTAGGGCATCATTTATGGATAATCAAGTCTCCTCACCTTCCTTTTAAGCTTTCATGGATTCCTTTCCATCTTTCTATCTCTTCCCATCTTTTTCTCCCTTTCTCTAGTTTTTCTCTCTCCTCTTTGTAGTCTTCCCTCTCCTCTCTTCTCCCTCTCTAGTCCTCTTCATTATAGAGGCGGTTTTTCTTCTCTTGTTTTACCAAAATATTATGCTCTTGTATCCTTTATCATTGAGAAATTTGGTGTATTGGAGTTACAAGGGTTTTATTGGATGCCATGTTGTGAACAAATAGTATTGAATACTCTTGTAGTAAGGGTACATAGATTCTTTCAAAACATGTCTCTCTTATCTAAGGACACACACACACACACACACACACACACACACACACACATGCACACACATGCACACACACACGCGCGTGCGCGCGCGCACGCGCACACACACACACACACATGCACACGCACAATGCACAATGCACACGCACACGCACACGCACATCCACATGCACACGCACACGCACACGCACACGCACACACACACACATCATGTGCATCGTCATGGGTTTAGTGATAGAAATTGAGATTTGATATATTACTATTTCTTTGAATTGTAAAAAAATGAACATTGTATATCTAAACTGTCTTAGTTTCAAAAATTGTTATAGGTATCTCATGCTAGATGCCACATGTTACAATGGCATAAACAAAAAAATTGTGTTGTTAAGTATAATAGCTATATCAACTCAATAATAGAATACTTGGCATTATAGTGTTGGAGGTGGAAGAGGTGGTATCACTAGGGTCTAAATATATGTTTTAGAGACTACTCTCCATGGATCTACTACTTGATTGATAGCATAGATGTCTACCTTTATAGCTTTTCCTTTCCTCCTCACATCTAACTAGTGCCCCTATTTAGGAGGAGATCCATAGGTTATGGAGTTGCCTAGAGTCTAGAGTGGAGGCCCACTTATAATTTTAGTCAAGCTTTGAGATGGATGGTATGGGATATATGGTTAATTTCACATATTTTCATATTACACCAATACTTAGGGGCTTACCTTGGTTGATTTAGAAGGTCTTAGCTCATCACTATGAGGGCATAAATGGGATTTTTTAAAGGATGTATAGTCTTTCCTAGATAGGACTATGCCTCAAAGGTTGAAATTTGTCATGAACTCTTGCAAATAGATAAAGATCTACCCAAAGGAGGCTAACAATCTAGAAATACAACATGATCCAAAAAGTGAAGGAGAATATGATGCAAATAATAATATGAATATAGTTATAATAATTTCCTCTTAAGATACTTAAAGCACAAGAAGGGGCAAGGATCTAGTTTTGAGCCTTGTGTGCATGTGAATGCACCAAAAGGAGGAGGAATCCATGGTTGTATGGGTATGTGCATCAAGAGGTACCTTAAGGATGGAATTCACTATGTGAGAAAGGGGCTTGGGTATGCAAGGAAGAATGGCATGGAAAGAGAAGCCTCCATGCTTGATCAACTCGGATGAAGGAAAAAAAGGGGGGGTTGGGGGGGGGGGGCATCATCATGTGGAAGGGTTAGACTTAGGCCTTTGAATACACCATCTGAAGGGGGATTAGTCATTAATAATTTATTATTGTTATTTAAAAGCACAATGCCCCTTTTTCTAAGGGAGAGACTTACCATAATAAGCCCCCCCAATCATCACCATCATCGCCTCATTGAAACCCTTCACCATCATCACCACATCATTAGTGATTGCAGCATGTTGTAGAGTTGGCATTCCTTTCCATGAGGCCACTTCATGCTAGCCCTTGCTAGGCTATAACATTCCATCATCTTAAGTAGCATATGTACCACCACCAGTGTGCTATGTGCACTGCCATCTCCAAGTGCCATGTGCACTACCCCACATTGTGCCCTCTATTTCCGTAAGCTTATTTGCTATAGACATGATCAAGGACAAAGGAATTATTCATATTCTCATGCATGCCATCACTCGAACTCAAAGCAAATCCAGAGGAGTTAGACTTGAGGGGCTAACAACCCTAAATGGATCAATTATTGGAAAAGATGGTATGAAAAATGGAGAAGGTGGACTAAACTCAAATTAACAAGCAAAGGCCTCTCCTCATCAATATCACTTATTGTCATTATCTCTAGTGTCGAATGTGAAACTACAGCACCACCTACTAAAAAAGAGATGCTAGCAAAAGACCACGCTTATTTATACCTAGTCCAACAATTAGCTAATGCTAACAAAGTTAATGAATGGGTAAAGAACACTTAAGATGGGTTGAAGGAAGCACAAGCTGATGAGATGATTAACCTTCCTAGCTTGTCTCATATGTCTAACACATCTAACCAAGCACAAATATGGTAGCTCATGAGGACTAAACCATTGAGCAAGCCGCTAGTAGCCCCTTGGAACAAGAGATCTCTCTTGATGCAAGTTGATCACAATATCTCTTTGAGCACATTAAACCTGCTATAGTTGCCTCACTTGCATCAACACATCTCAAGATTTAACTCAAAAAACTACTAAAAGGTAGCACAACTATTTGACAAGGATTGAAGGTTTCGGTGTAGAGGGTCTTAACCTTAGCCAATCTCACCATGATCCTAACACCAACCCTAATGCACACCCGACCTTGAGTGCCCTAAGGATCAACATGTTCTAGGAAGGTGTTGAATAGTATATAGTACTTCCTATGGAAGCCCTCGAAGACACCATGTGTCCGAAATAGTGAATACTAGGGTTGGTGTTAGTATAGTTAATCACAAAGTCCTCTAAGCATGGGATGCACCAATTCATTTCAATATAGGTATTACAAAAATGGACTTAAGCATTGACCCTTAGGAGTCCTACGAGGCAGTCTAGGAAAAATTGCTAGAGTCATGTTCAAACTTAACTTTGTTGTCATGAAGGGAGTAGACTAGAACTTATTGCTTGGTCACCCCTAGATGTGTAATGCATGAGTCATTAAATATTGGAATAATGGTCTAGTCTCCCTAGGAAATAAAAAAGAGATAGTACATGTTGAGGTGGAGTCTTGGAAAACAACCTTTATTGATCTTGATGCCATTTTGACCTTGCTAAAAGGATATTTCACAAACTCTCAATCACTAAACCTTTGACTAGATACCTTCCCTCCCCTAAGGATGAGCAAGATTGGATACACATTCTTCCCACATTGGAATTGCCATTTAGAGAAGAACTATAATATCATTCAGCCTACAAGCACATGAATTAGAAATATGTGCTTGAAACCATAATTGTCCCCTTGAGCCATCCTTGGAAACCCCTTCAGTTCCTCTTTTTATGATGGCCCCTGACTTTGCACCTCGCCCATTCTAGGGCTATCCAATCTCACAAGATAGATTTGCACTAAGAAAAATAGTAAGTTAGTGGAGTTCATGTTTTTGTGATTTTCTAGATAAAAAACTTTAACAATCTTTGAGGAATTATTGACTAGCCCCACTTGGCAATGGACAAATTTGCATCCAAGTCTTATTTGACTTCCACAACAACCTCTTCATCTCACTATGCTCAAGCAAGGCATAGAAGATGACAAGCTTAGTGACTTTGAGGATAGTCATTAGGAAGAGGATTTTGATTCAAACTTAGTGAACTATGACATTGATGACCACACCATTGAGCATATTCACTTGGACCCTAAGTCAACTCAACATAAACATCTACTCATTGATGGTGGAATTGTGAGAGTTACATCTGAATTGGAATGGTTAGACTACCTCAAGGTTCTAGATCAAAATCAAATTAGGCCTCCAAATGATGCTCTAGATCTTGACCTTGAGTTATTCCTAGTCCAACATGATTAATATAATGTCCAAGAGGACACTACAACTAGTCCAAAATCTAATTCAGAGTGTAACAAGGACTTTGACCATGAAATAACTCAACCATCCTCAAGAAGGCCAAAGTTAAACTTCCAATCCATTCATGTAGGAAGCACTTGAAAAAGCAAGCATGCTATAGTGAGTGAGAATCCCGTAGTTAGAAAAAAGCCACAAGATTTAGCACCTGGACTCACCAAGTTCAAGAAAAGTGATAAAGTCATTGTTTTGCTTGGAGCCAAGTGAGAAGGTGAATCCAATGAGCCTATTCAGGGACCAACCAATGTCAATAAGTGAATATTGATGAGGCTGGGGAACCCCCCAAACCTGTATACATTATAGAAGACCTCCGCTGGGGAGGATGAGGCACAAATTGTAGAACTATGCAAGGGATACACAAATGTGTTTGCATGGAACTATTTAGATTTAGAAGGGGTACCACCACAAGTTCAAACTCACACAATTCCACTCAAGATAGATGTTAAGCCTACGAAGTAGCAACCTTATCCAATGAATCCTTGTGATGCACATCATGTGAAAGAAGAAATTGACAAAGTTTAGAAGGCTAGATTCATTTATGAAATTCAAGATACTAAATGGGTATCACCAATTCTTGTGGTACTCAAGAAAAATGGTAAGATTTGACTGCGCATAATTGCAAAAAGCTAATAGCAGCTACCATAAGATATCACTACTCCCTACCTTACACTAATATGATCAAACAAGTAGTAGAGGAGGCTTATAGCTTCCTAGCTAGTTACTTTTCATGTGCATATGGATGCCTCCAAAGTTACAATTGGGGTAGTATTGTGCCAACCCAATGAACACAACATGGACTTTCTAGTGAGCTTCACATCAATGTCAATAGGGATTGTATTATGATTATCTACTATCTATGCCTTTCAGCTTTTTTGTGGATCGTCAAGCCTTGTTGTATCTTGTAAATAAGCCCTGTGCTACTCGACTTATTGCTAGATGACTCCTAGTTTTGTTAGAATTTGATTTTTTAGTTGTTCTACGCAAAGGAAAACAATATTTTATGGCTGATCACCTTTAAAGAGTAGTAACTAGTGATAAGGCCATGGGAGTTAATAACCAAATCCTTGATGCTCATCTCTTTCACATTAACCAAGCAGCTTAGCTCTTCAAGGCCAACCTCATGCCTCATTGGGCTAATGACATAGTACATATTCTTGAACATGGCCTTCCAAAACACCCAATTGAGAAAGCATGCCTTCACCCGCATGTTAATTAAAACTTGACCATACCAATCAATTGTACCACTTACAACATGATGGTCTCCTTAGAATATGTGTATGTGAGCACCAAATAAAAGCCACACTAGAAGAGTCACATGGTGGTATTTCTAGAGGACACTATGATGTAACCACCACGGTCAAGAAGTTGCTTCAAGCTCAACTATGATGGCCTACGCTATTCAAGGATACTAGTTGCTTTGTGAAGCACTATGAAGAGTGCCAACACGCTAAATTTCCTACTTGCAAGGACAAAATCAAGCTCACGCTAGTTATTTCCTACAAACCTTTTGAAAAGTGGGGCATAGATTTCATGAGACCAATCAGCTGACCTACTCACTACTCATAGGCTTGATACATTATCATAGTAATCGACTACATGATAAAATGGATAGAAGCAGAGACAACTCATAAAAAAGATGACTATTAGATTCCTTTGGGAAAAAATCATCTCACAATTTGGATGTCCCATAGAAATAGTCAATAATCAAGGGACACACTTCTTGAATGAGGTAATCCATTATCTTCTACCCACATTTCTAGTCATTCATTCAGAAATCTAGCCCATACTATCCTCAAGCAAATGGCGAGTCACAAGCTACCAATAAAGTCCTCATTAGTGTCCTAAACAAGACACTCTCATCTTCACGATCTAAATGGTACCACAAGCTTATGGTAGCTCTCTTGGCTGATTGTACGACCTATAAGACTACCATAGGATCACTTGCTATATTTGGAACGATTGACAGAAATATGACTACTAGCAACTCATGACTTACTTGTAGAGAAAACCAAACGAAAGGCCTAGTTTGACAAGCCTGTGAAACAATGCCCTTTCAATGAGGAACATTGTAATACTTTATTCAATTAAAGGTCACAAACAAAATCTGAAATTATGAGGCCTCAGACCTTTCCATGTCCATGTGATCAACAAAACAAGGAATGTGGAGTTATAAACTCTAGACTACCAGTCCATCAACCACTTCAATGGTAGTAGAATTTAGAAGTATTATCCACCTAGACACCCTTAATGTGAACCACCAATGGTAAATACAAAGAGTCTTGTGCTATGCATAGAACAAATGTTACATGAACAATGTGAGCAACATCAACATATGACCTCACTTGTGTCTATTATGAAGGTAACAATTGTAAATATAAGAGTTGTGACCATTAACAACACCAAGTCAATGATTGAAACTCTAATCCCGGCTACATATCTTTGCATCTACCTCATTGTAGCCCATTCAGTGACAGTCAAAACTCTCATTGATGTGAGGGATCAAATTATAATACCTTGCCATAGTGCTGTTAGAAGATCCTAGGGAAACCCTCATTGCATCCCACCAATGCAAAGCTTAATCCGTATGGAGGACGACCATCTGATTGAGATGGAAAATATCCCCTCCTCTTCGATGTTCTTTTGAACACTAAAGAAGTAGATACCAAGATCATATTGGGATGCACCTTCAAGTATCTAACCAACTACTATAACATCAACTACATTGACAAAGGAATTCAACTTCAGTTGGAAGATACCCATATGATCACCACATTTTCCCCCAAGAATGAACATGCTACATCTAGATAGTTATAAATGTCCACCTTGCCAACCTGCCAGCCATGGCCTTTTTGACCCAACTTCTAGTTGATAATGCAAACAAGAAGACACTCATTTTGCACCACAATATAGTGGCACTAGTGACCAAAAGACCCCACACATTCTCCTCAAACATTCAAGAGACCTAGGCCGAGACTTCTACACCACTACTGTTAGTCATGACAAAACCCACGCCATACACATCATTGGGTTTCTAGGAAGCTTCTAGAAGTTGAAGGCCATTGTCATGGATCGTTCAAGCTCTACTTGCCTAAATTGTCTAGCCTTCGAGCTCGTGCATCCATCACTTCTCTAGATACTTCCCCTATAGATTCCAACCACAACACATGCACTTCCACCAAGACTCTATATCTAACCTATTTCCCCATACCCCATCATTTTTCAAATTGACACAACCAGCTCCAAAATAACCCCTACAAAAGGATCCACTCCCCTCAAAATAGGACATTCTATCAGACACTTCCACCTCAATCCCATGCCGAATAAGTCCATACTAACCCCTTCCTCCAACCCACATCCCTAAGCCTCAACCATGTCCATCCATCTATCAAATGGGTAAGGACTTATCGGTCTATACCTAGAAGCCTCTTGCCAAGTGCTTTGTACTTTTGGACACCACTTTTGGCACCTTTTCCAAACTCTTTACCATGAGGGACTTAGGCATGACAAACACCAACACGCCCTCATTAGTATTCAAGTGGTTTACTACATGGGAGAAGCATTGACATCTCTTTTGCAAAAGCACTACCATCCTAGAAAAGTTAACACAAGAGATCCCACATGGCTAGTTACTAAAATGTCAACTACTTCCCTCCTATAGGAAGAACACACTCCTTTAGACTTGAGTGTTACCAAGCTACATCAGTTATGCAACTCTTCACGTCACTTCCTAAACAAATGGTTTTCTCTTGGCTATGAGGAAGCCACACTTGATAGTAAAGTGGTTATAACTATAGAGCATTGAAAGATCGTCACCTTCCTAAAGCATGAACCCACTTATTGCAAGACCATGTCTCTTTGGGCCATCATTAAAGTTCGTGCCTTGACACCTTGACAGCACCTACTAAAGAGTTTCTTCATCACCCCTCATTGATAAAATACTCATAGAATAAGAACTGCAAGGCACTAGTCATTTCAATGGCATTAGTCATTGATAAACTACTCACAGAAGAAAAACTCCATGGCACTAGTCATTTCAATGGCCCATCACTCTTGGACAACATAACCTCATATCTTTGTGAGATCTCATTTGACTTGCTGACCTAAACTCTCTTACTAAATTGGAGTACAATCCCAACTCTTATGACTGGCGGATTATCAAACCCTCTCTTATACACAAATAAAATATAACCTTTCTAAATACCAATAATACTATACTATACAAAAATATCTTAAAAATTCATGGTTGTGCACACTTGACTCCTCTTCCAAAAGCAAGGAAGCTTGACTAATTTTGTAGGAGGGAGTGAGACCAATAACAAACATGCATACTAGACTAATCAACCAATGTGTAGACTCATGAGTAGACCAATGATTGTGAATTGATGATAAGTGACAAATCACTAATAGGAAACCTACCAAAATCACAGACCCAACCAAGTATAGCCAAATCGGTAGTAAGTTTTTGCTATAAAAGTGGTAAGGTGAGAGGTAAGATGTGAATTTCAATTGTGAAATGTGTGCAGGAATAGAATCATTGGTAAATTCTATCAAAAAATAATAGCATGATAAACATTTTTCTTACCAAAAAGAAATTGCTCATGATCTATTCCATGGCTTGTAGGAGTCATAGCAACAATTGATTGTAAATGTGCCATTATTAGTCAAAGATCCCCTTAATGAGGACACAAATGTATTTTCTACTTTGCAAAGGACCACCTTTGCCATTCAAGTGAGCTTGTTTGAATTTGGACAAACCCACTTTTGAAGCACAAGAAGTCTTGACCACTTCATCAACCATCACCAAGTACTCAGAGAGATGATAGTAGCCAATTGTGAGTTAGCTACCCTAATCAAAGCATCTTCCCATCCTATCAATTTCATACCTTGTGATGCTATGATCTATGGATACTGAGTAGAAAGAAAAGCTTTTGGATGCGGTACAACATAAATAAGGGAAACCAATGGGAGCATCAAGAAAAGATCATTGAGCTCACACCAAATATAGTGGAATAAAAATTTGACCTAAAAAGAAAATGAGGAAGGTATAACAAGTTACAGAAACTGGTGATGATATCCCAGAGTTGGAAGGATCTAGATATGGTGACATAGAAGGGAGTGCTCTTGACAAAGCTAGGAGATGAAGAATTGAAGGCCATTGATAAGTCCTTCACCACCTCTTCACTTATAACAAGCCTACTTTCAGCCTACTCAAAGTCCCAAAATGATTCATGCAAGACATAATTACATGAAATATAGTGAAGTAGGCCCTCAATACAATATGGTTGGAGTGTATATATTGAGTCCTTTGTATGAATTCACAAGGTCTCTAAAAAAGATATACCCTCCAAGCTAAGTCGCACCAAGGCCAAAAATAGGATCATCAACTATCTATCCATACCAACACACTTGATAGCCACCCACCTAGAAGTGGCTTATGAACAATTGATGCCTAGCCTTGCTTAGCATAAAAAGAAAAGGAAAAGGAGGAGCAACGGAAAAGGCATAGGGAAGACATTGTAGGTGACGAAGAATAGAGCTTAGTTGATGTGTTACCAAAAATTTCCAAGAAATAATTTAACAAACTAGAGGCTCCATGGGCATTATAAGAAAGAGAGGATCTCACAAAAGCCATCCAAGCATCATTTGAGACCTCAATCTAGAAATAGGTTATGGAAATGTTAGTCCTTGAAGAAGGAGAATCCACTTCTAAGAAGGATCAAGTGGTCACTCATGAATATATGTATGTATCACGTGAGTTCGAAACGTTTTTACAACACCATTTCTATACATCTTTTACCTACAAAAGGGTTTCATATAAAGGGGCTATTTACAAATTGAATAAAAAAGAGTTGTGATTTATTGAGAGAAAATTCAAAGATAAGGATATTTATAAATAGGTCTGGAATGCATGTGATATAGAGAATATATATAGTGAATCCCCTAAGTAAAAGGGGCAAGGAGAAAGTAAATGAAGAACATATTCCCTCAAGCCTCTTGCTCCATATGTAGAAAACAATGGATTAACTACAAGCCTAGGTTTTTGAACTTGCCAAATCCAACACACCATAGGAGGAAACTATGACCAATCAAAAGAGAAGCAATAACATGTGGAGTCCACAAAAAGTACCCACAACTATCTAGAATGAGGTGGGAAAAGAGAAGGAATTAAAACCATAGAGAGGATGTACGCTAATCTCAAGAGAGCAAAGACTGATGTGCTTAAAGAAAAATAAGATTTGCAGGTGAAGCTAGATGACTTGCAAGAGGACTACAATATCTTCATTATGGAAAAAGAGAAACATGCAACAAAAATATAAGAATGGCTTGAGGAGAAGGAAGCACAACTTCAAGAAAAGAATGAAGAACTTGAACACGGCCATGGCCATGTGGGGAGAAAATATCTAGAAAACATTATAGGAAAAAAAGGAATCCCTACAAGTAGTATTCCAAAAAATCTAGCTAGAAAAAGAAACACTCCTAAGGGAACAATTTTTAAAGGACTTGGAAGTGAAGGAGAGTGACTTGGAGACATGGTTCTAGAAGGAGTGGATGAGAGAGATAGTGCCTTGAAGATGGAAAGCCAACTATAAAAGGGAAGTAGCACTTAGAAGGAGTTGGAGTATAACGAGGGTGTCCCCTAAGGCACCAAGGACAAGCTTGAGGAAGGTTGAATGAGCTACAATGCGTATTAGACAAAGAATGAAAGACTCAAGGAAGAAAACCTATGGTTGATCCATGCACTCATTGAAAGCAATGTGGTGATTTCCTAGGAAAAAAGGCCAAGGTGCAGTAGCAAGAAACATATCACCAAATGCATGTGCAAGAGAGGGACCATTGGAAAACAACCTTTGATGCCCTAGAACAAATCATCATTGGTCAACTAGGGCTCGCTATCAGTTTTGTAGAAAAAGAAGCCCTGAGATTGTAAGGAGAAACTCTCCTCAATTTATCTTATGATTTAGGGATTGCCTTATATCAAGAAACACAATATAAGATCCAGTTGGATACCCATAAGTGTATCCTTATCAAGTAATAGTAAATATATAGAGAGGCAACTATTAAAGCATGCATAACATTATCTAAGAACCCCAATGAGCTTAAAGCACAACTAGGAACATTGGAAAGTCTCTTCTTGGAAGGAATGGAGAAGATCGAGGAACTATGCTTGTTAACCATCAAGCCAATGAGACATGAGGTCATAAGTAACCTATTAGAGAAGGGATATAGGGAATGTGAAATAGAAATTATGGGACTAATAGAGGAAGAATATACTTCTCCTAAGTCTCCTCTAATCTTGAAACACCAACTACCATGACCCCCCATAGACCCACCAAACTTTGACTTTGGAGAACCTATTACCAATGGAAGAAACCCCAAAATAGAAAGAAGCTTATAAAGCCATGATTGAGGAATTGTGGCCAGAGCCATAGAAGCTCATCGATTTTCCCCTTCCTTCTGGGATTTTGGCTATTGCTGCAAAGCAAGTAAAGCCTGAGGTAGCAATTTAAAAATACCAAGCATAGGAAGAATCTAGCAATACAATGATTTTCAACTTTAAGGTGGATGAGGGAAACAAGTTCAAGGAGCCATTATCGCCACACACAGTGTGAGTGCTCACTAGGGTAGCTAAGAGCATAGCAAAAATTTGGGCATAACAACTTAATATAGAAGACTTTAAGGAATTTTGTAGGGTCACAGGAGGAAAAATCAAGTACCTCACCCCACGAAGTCGCAAGAAGCCTGGCTAGGGAAATCAGAATGGAGATACCCTATTCTAGAAAATGACAATATAGCTTGGCAAGGAATACATAGAAGGAGAACATGGTAAGTATAACTTTTCCAAAATCCCTAATATATGAGCCAATGACAAGAAGGAGACTACCTATTCCAACTCCTTGACCTCATCCCATTGTTTATCATCTTTGTGAGAAGATTTACTAACTGCTCTAATCCTTTTTTTATCACCACTTGCAACTATCTACAACTCCTCATTACTCTACTCTGGCAACCAATCACACCATATGAGGAGCAACTTCTACCATTGTTTTTTTATATAAACATAGGAATTGACCAAGTGATGGTGATGCTATGACTTCACCTTCAAGCTGTACTATTACCTCCTTATTATATTGATCTATTGGAAGATCCCCTCTACTCTATATCGCCCCCCTACAATTGCGCAATTCATTAAAAGAAATATAGATGTTCAATATGGGATGCCTTTAACATGTGCTTGGGACGGTTACCAAATAGTGCACCTAGTTATCCATATTATTCAATTTTTTTAAAATAAATAAATAAAAGGAAAGAAGAGAAAAGAAGCATAAGACCACCTTCAAAGCCCCTAGGGATCCATCCCCTAGCCCATTTTCCCACATCACAATTTCAAGCATCTCAAGGCTAGGGCATCCCAAGCTTGCTAAGGAGACTTGTCTCCCTAAAGTTAGTAGAGCACCAAAATCTTCCACTAATTGGATCCTCAAGTGTGGGACAATGCTCTAAGATTACTTGAAACTCAATCCATCTCCCAATTCCACTACACAAGCACTTCACTTTATTGAGAGGTAGTCACACCCCTCATGGAGCACACATTAACATGATATTTACATGGAGCACTTGAAGGCCCATTACCAATCGATAGCCTACATCTGCATCTTTCTATAAGCTTTTGTACCTCTAACCACCATAGCTTTCTTATCTCCATCCTTTCCAACTCTCACCATCAACATCCGAGCACCCTCTCCACCATCAGAATTGTTGCATCCATCATTTCAACACACTCTACTAGTCTCACTCTCTTGTGGTGGCTAGAGTGAGTGTCATAATACTGGCACACCATTAGGACAGGGAAAAATGTTGACTATTTTGAAAGCATGAAGACACTAGACTTTGCAACCACCTATTTTTTTGGAAAATTATATCAATTATTCAAAGGCTTGTATTAATTCTAAGAGCTAGGCTCTTTTCCCATGCAAATTGTCAAGAGTAGCATAGGAAAAGGGACTAGAAGTATGAAAAAGAGAGGAGACTAGTCAATTAGCCAAAAATTTGGTAGGATACCCAAGGAAAAAGGAAAAACCTAACACTAGAATTCATCGTAAAAGTAATGAGTTTGAATTGAAATTGTTATTCTTGCATTAGGAAAAAAATGAACTCACAAATGGGCCCTTAAAAATAATATAGTTTAAGATGTGCGCCTTTTGGATTGTCCAATAGGAAGGCTAGATGTTGACATCCATGGAGGGTGAATCTTCTCTCTCAAAATCTTGGGTTTTCTATTTAAAAAAGGGGTAGTGGGGGATTAAAAAAAGGGAGAATGAATAGCACACAAAATTTGAGTTTCTCTCACCTCGTATTTCCCCCCTTTTTTTGGAGAATTTTCAATTTCAATTTTTTTCCCTCTCACAAAATTAAATTGACCCAAAATTTGAGCAACATACCACTTTCCCTCTCTTCTCTATACTCATGAATTTTCATCTCCATTGAAGCTCCTTGCTGAGAGTAATTAGGATTTTGAGTGTTCTGTTTACCTCTACACTTTCTTCTCCATGCAACTACAGATTTTGGGCAAAACACAGGTGCCCATCTCTCTTAGCATTTTCTCTTGTTTGCTATTTTTTCAATAGGGTTTGATGTCGTTTCTTATTGTTGTTGTTGTTTTATTGCAGAGGTTGTTTGGGGCAGGAGACAGAGGTGCTCATCTCTCTCTCCTTTCTTTTCCCCCTCTCTCTATGTGTTGTTTCTCTTTTATATTGTGTTTTCAATAGAATTTGATCTTTATTCTAATTGTTGTTTTCTTGTAGAGTTTATTTGGAGCAAGAGGCAAAGGTGTTAATCTCTCTCTCTGTTTGGTTTTTTTTTAATTGAAATCTTTTCAATATAACATAATGTTAGTTCTAACCCTTGTTGTTGTTTTATTGTAGAGATCATTTTGGGTGACATTGCATAAGTGCTTATCTCTCTCTCCCTCTCTCTTTCTCTCTCTATGTTTCCTCTTTTCTACTATTTTTCAGTATACCTCATGTAAATACTAACTCTTGTAAAATTGTCTTTTGCAGAGATCAATTTGGGCAAGATTGGATAGGTGCTCATTTCTTTCTCTCTCTCGCGTACTCACACACTCTCTCTTTCTTCCTCTCTGCATTATCCCTTTTCTATTATCTTTACAATAGGGTTTGATGCTAGTTCTAATTTAAGGATCAATTGTTATTGTAGCACTTAACACAAGGTAGAGCAGAGATTCTGTAGCTCAATTTACAGGTAAATCTACAATATTTTGTGGTGTCAAAATTTATTCATTTAATTAGTGGCTTTTAAGTTTGATGGGATTGATGTTTTCTTATGTCCATCATTTGCAATGGGTTTTGATTAGCAATGATTCAATCTTATCTTCAGCAGATTGGCCATGTTTTGTATTGCTTCTATTCATACAGTTATCTAGATATTTTTTACTAAAAGGGATTCATGTAAGTATTTTTGCTAAAGGGGATTTATGCAAGTGTTTTTTTGTACATGCAGATATTGTACAAGCTTTAGGTGAAGCATATAATTCTCGATCACTTATTTTGATGTGGTGAGTGATTCCTTTGTGTTGGATGATATGGATCTGCTGGAAGTAGATGGTTCAAAAATCATCTGCTTTATTGGTCCTATGTGTCCATTTGGATCTCCATGCTAATTGGCAATGATCCATGAAACTCTTGTATCATATCATCCATATAACACACAATGTGTTGAGTCTTAGAATATCTCAGGTGTCAATTCAATGTGCCTATTAAGATTTGCATGTCATGTGGCTGCTATCCTTGTAACAACTACTCTATAATACCCACATTTCATACAATGTATTAAGTCAAATAAGACTCCTCTTCATTATAATAAAATTTATTTTGGCAAAATTCTCTGAGTATTCTTGTGCTATTCTTTTAGTCATATTTCATGTAAATGGTATGATTAAAGTGATGTCTTGAAATTAAATCTATACTTTTTGTTGATGTATATATCCACATGCATTTCGATATCGATGTTTATGTCTGTTTACAAAAGTGTAAACATCTCTTAATGCCATGTTGATTTTTATGGCATATTGGTGATTACTGGACAGACTTAAAATGCTTATTATTTAGGGGTCAATACATACTTCTTTACATCTAATGCATAGGTTATAATGGATGAGAGAAAAACAAGCATTCTCTCGATAGAAGTACGTAACACGAAAGATGAAGAAGGGAATTGGATCACTGATACATATCATTTCTTGTCTTGGGTACATATGCATCCAAGTATGAAGGGAGCTTTTAGGGTGAAAGTATCTGCAATTGCAGATGTATCAAAGCACTGGAAGGGTAAAATTTTAGCTCTCAAACAAAGAAATCTTGATTCTCACCTTATAACAGAGGCGTTTGTACAACATGTATTCATGCAAAAACAAATACATATTGCGCCCACTGTGCCCTTTCAACGAAACATTGCAAACAATAAGTATTTGCAACTCATTGAGAATGAGAAATTTCATGATACCTATGTAACAATATATCTCGTATTTACAGAAGTATACCCTTTGGATTGCTATGAGTGGCAAAATGTTGAGAGTCTCACTAGTTCTTTTAAGTGTTACCACCTCGAAATTGATAGATTTCTCTTTGAGGGGCGTACAGCTAAGCAGCTTGCAGAGGACCTTGTTTTTTTCTATGACTCCAAGTACATATTACCCAAGGGGAGTCGAGAATATGGAACCCTTGAATCTATGCACATATTGAATCTCATTAGCATAGAATGGCTATTGTGTAGTAGCGACATTTTGCACATGTGTAGCACAAAAATTTCAGTTGACATATTGAATTCTATGAAGCCAAACACCAGCTCAAAGAATGTACATCTAAGCTGGTTCATACCGATTGCAATTTTTGCACACATGTTCAAGGAATGTAAGGGTTTGAGATGTACCAAAAGCATGTACGTCATAAAAAATACATCAGAGGATTATGTAACAAGTATTCTAGGCAAAACTTGGACATAAAAAATAACTCATAGTCCTTACATAGTGGAGTGTTGAGTCATAACAAGGGCCATGGCTTTCAGGTAAAAATTTTCTCTCTTAGTTGACTATTATATTACTTTGGGATAAATCGGCTAACTTTCCTTTCCAATTATAGGTACTTTGTCGCATGACAAAATTTATGCCTAGTATTCAAGTATCGTAGATGGAGGATGCTCAAGGGTAAATGGTTGTGCCTTGATCAAGACATGCGTGAAAGTGCAGCTATGGATGTTACTGTCATTTGTGAGGGCTGCAAGCCCCAAGTGTTGCAAATGGAGGATGATTGGCCCTTGAGTATAATGCGCCAGGAAATTACAATGTTAATGCAAAATCCACCCGTTAGCTTCTATTTTAAACTAGATGGTAGGAAAATTCGAAGCTGAGCTGAGGATACTGTTACCAGTAGAAAGTGTGTGGCTCCACATATTTTAGAAATTATAGGGTCTTCCTAAAAATCCCAACACCACAAGTTGTAATATCCAACACCTATAAATTTTTGGATTTTTTTGGCCAATAGAATATTTTCGCTTACAAACTTGCAATATTTAAAATTTATGGTATTTATGAAAAATCATACACTTGTTATACACTTTCCACATCAACACATTTACATATGCATTTAAACTTTACAAAGATGTAAGTAAAGCCATAACTAAATATCGTATGCAAATCACCCTTAATGGTTTAAAACTTAAGGTTTTTAAGGTAGAACTAGTTTAGTTCTTGTTTCATTGTTTCATTTCACACTTTCTCTCTTCATCTCTTTATATCCACCACATCCCTCCTACCTGCTACAATGGATGCTCACACACACTTTGATAAGTGGATCCACGAGACTATCTTTGCCAACAAGGGTGACAAGATATTCCAGGTTTTCTCTGAGAACTTCAACCTTGAAAGCATGCTCTCATCGCTGGATCCCCCCATTCAGATTTTGAAAGACTTTGTGAGCACCATTACTACATGCATATACTCCATCGAGGGATCTGACATGACTTGGGTGCGTCTGGAACAGTTCATGGTATTTCAGGCAAGGAAGAATCACCAAAAAGTGGTGAATAGATGTCTAGCCCATGTGGATTCTTCATATAGAGTATGCACCGTTCCTGGTGCGCAGATCGGATGCAGGTAGCTCACGTAGTGAATTCCCAAAGGTCCCCAAGAACAAAGTACTCTACTTTTTAGCACAAAAACCAATGTAAAAGCAAGCACGACATGAGACAAGAGACAAATTGGGTTGAATCTCCCCCATGCCTTGTGTGAGCGCTTCACAAAGCATGTATTTAATGTATATTTCCAATCTTTATGCTCAAAAATAGCCCAATTACAAAAATATGACAAGCTTTTAGCTTTTAAGTTTGCTTTCTACCAAAAATAGGAAAATAAAGCTAATGGACGGTGCCCATAGAGTCTGGCACGCCCAATCTCAATGTCCAAATAGAAATAACATATCCAGGCGCATAAGTGCATACAAAATAATAATAAATAATCGATGTCTCTATAGACATAATCAAAATATAGGCGTGGCGCCTATCAAAATATAGTCCAAAGATCGAAAAACCGCTAGACTCCAATGCTTTCCTCCGCACTGCTGCTATCTCTACACATCAACTGAAGCATTCACAATCGTTAGTAAAATAACACAATTAAACCGACAAAAGTGAATACCTAGCAGTCTTCAGCTACATAAATAAATCAACTGGTTAGAAATAAATCCTAACCTTAATTTATTACGAGTGCGCACTCTAAACTCATAAACGTTTATTAATTTAATATGCATTTTGCGGAATCACCCGCTATGGAATCACCCATGTACACACTAAATTAATGAAACGCCCGAAAAGGACAGGCGTCCCCATCAACTTCTCGCACAAAGAATCCTCTTTGCGTATGAGCCCCGGTCATCTAAGTTTACGAAATCCACCATAAAACCTCACGGAATCCACCGTGGAATATGCCTCCTGGCATCATACCCCCGGGGTGGGATAGCAATTGACCTCAATTGCTATTAGCTCAATGTGGAGCTAACAGAGTGGGGAAAGCATTTAGGTCTCTAGCGTGCATCCATTGTGCTTCCTCTACATGATGGTTCTTAAATTTCACTAGATATCTAGAATACCTTCGGCCAGTTCTAGTGGTCATATAGTCAGTGTCTATAATGGCTTCTGGTTCAAGTATTTCAGTCTCTTCTTCTAGTAAAGGTGGGTTTTCATAGACAGGGTGGATAGGTAATTGTCCTCTAAATGGTCTCAATAAACTAATATGAAATGTATTATGAATTTTCCAATGAGATGGCAGTTCTAACTTGAATGCATTGTCATTAATCTCATGAATGATTCTAAATGGTCCGTAGAATCTAGGAGCTAATTTGACAAGTGGATGTCTATCTACACTTTGCAGTCTATGCTTTTCTATTCTAAGCCAAACATAATCATCAACTTTGAAATTCATGGCTTGTCTTTTCTTGTTGGCTTGTTTGGTATATGATTGTTGGGCTTTAGCAATCATATCCTTTACTTCATCAAAAATAGTGTTATGCATAACAGCAATATCATCGGCACTTTGTATTCTATTAGACAAAGATGCAACAGGTGTAGATAATCTATGTCCATAAATAACTTCAAAAGGTGCTTTCTTTGTAGATGTGTGCGGTGTATTATTGTAAGCAAACTGTAATAAATGCAAATGAGTATCCCATGTTTGAGGTTTAGAGATAGTGTATGCACGTAAAAGATCTAAAATAGTGCTATTTGTGGCTTCTGTTTGTCCATTTGTTTCTGGATGAAATGCAGATGAAAAATCAATCTTTGTGCCTAGATTTGCAAACAGTGTAATCCAGAAATTATTACAAAATCTAGAATCTCTATCTGAAATAATCACTTTCGGCAATCCATGGTTAGTAAAAATAGTTTTCAAAAATAACTGTGCTGCTTGTGATGCTGTTAAAGTTTTCTTACATGCAATGAAATATGCTTGCTTACTAAATCTATCTACAATTGTCCAAATCATGTCATGGTTAGATTTAGTATTTGGTAAGCCAGTAATGAAATCCATAGATATATGTTCCCAAGGTTTAGATGGAATAGATAAAGGCATTAATAACCCATACTGTTTACCATGATGTCTTTTTATTCTTTGACAAATCAAACATTCAGAAACAAAATTAGACACATCTGCATCCATATGCGGCCAATAAAAATCTTCAGTTAACATGCGTAATGTAGAAATGATACCTCTATGACCTTGATATGGGGGACAATGAATTTCATTCAAAACAAAAGATCGGAATGGAATAGTAACACACTGTCTCTTTTCAAAGAACATGAATCCATCATTATATGACAATGAATCAACAGGAATGAAATTATTTTGAACTAATTTTTGCCAATCAGAATGAAAAGTAATATCCTGGTGATATGTGTCTTTCATAGCAATTAAAGAATCAAAAGATATGATAGAAATGTTATGAATTGCAGGTCTTCTACTCAATGCATCAGCAACTACATTTTCTTTTCCAGGTTGGTATTGAATGATAGGATGGAAACTTTGAATGAATGAAGCCCATTTGATATGACGGTCAGAAATTTGGGGTTGGCTAAGTAGATGTCTAATGCTTTGCTGGTCAGTCTTTATCATGAATTCTGAACCCATTAAATAATGCTTCCATTGTTTCAATGCTTGGACAACTGCTAAGAGTTCCTTGTCATAAGTGGAATATTTGAGCTCAGAGGGTTTCAGCTTAGAACTAGAATATGCTATTGGATGGTTGTCTTGCATAAGCACAGCTCCTATTCCTGATCCGCTAGCATCAGTCACAACTAAAAAGAATGGTCTATTAAAGTCAGGCAATTGTAGGACAGGGGCATTGGTCAATGCACGTTTAAGTAAATCAAAGGATTTCTGCTGGTTTTCAGTCCATTGATAAACAATACCTTTCTTAAGAAGTTTGGTCAGTGGTAAAGCAAGTAATGAGAAATTACGTACAAACTTCCTATAGAAACTAGCAAGACCAAGGAATGAGCGTAATTCATGTACATTTTTAGGAATAGGCCAATGCAATATTGCGTCAATTTTCTTAGGATCAACTTTTATTCCTTCTTCTGATACAATATGACCTAGATATTCTATTTCTGTCTTAAAGAATTCACTCTTGTCAGGATTTGCAAACAATTGATTTTCTTTCAGTAATTGAAAAACTACTGATAAATGCTCATAATGCTCTTTTTCACTTTGACTGAACACTAAAATATCATCAAAGAAAACAATTACACAATACTGATATTTTAGAAAAATACGGTTCATCATTCTACTGAAAGTGGCAGGTGCATTAGTTAATCCAAATGGCATAACTAAGAATTCGTAATGGCCAAACTGTGTCCTGAATGCAGTCTTAAATATGTCGGATCTATCTAGCCTCACCTGATGATATCCAGATTTAAGGTCAATTTTACTAAATATAGAAGATCCTTGCAGTTTGTCCATAAGGTCGTCAACTCTAGGTATAGGATACCTATTCTTTACAGTGATCTTGTTTAATGCTCGGTAGTCAATACACATCCGATAAGTATTATTTTTTTTCTTGACTAAGAGCACAGGTGCACCGAATGGAGAACTGCTAGGTCGAATTAAACCTCTATTTAGTAATTCTTCTACTTGAGTCTGGATTTCTTTTTGCTCTATTTGATTGTGCCTATATGGGGCTTTGCAAGGTGGTTGTGTGCCAGGTATTAGGTCAATCTTATGGTCTTCTAGACGTGATGAAGGTAAACCTGGTGGTAGGTCTTCTGCAAAACAATCCTTAAAATATGCAAGAAATTCCTTATGTCTAGGGTGCATATGAGTTTCTTTTGCGTGCAATTCATTCACCCAAATGAGATATGATTTAGTATTCTTGCGTAGTGCACGTTTTGCTTGAGTACGCGAAAGCAGTGGAAACATATGAGATGCATGCATACCAAATAATGTAATAGATTTTCCTTGAAAATTAATATTCATTGTGTGTGTGGAATAATCTATATTGGGATTATGTTGGTGTCTCCATGGCATTCCTAGAATAATGTCGCTAGATTGTAATGGGACAACTAAGAAATTTCTTCTTTCAATATATGGACCAATTTGAATTTCTAAATCTTGAACTTCTTGTGTGCCATTGTACCTAGTGCCTAAAAATGCAGCTTTTATGCGATAATGCGTAGGTACTGTATGCAGTTTCAATTCCTTTACCAATTTTGCTGAAATAAAATCATGCGTACTACCGTCATCATGCAATATAATTCTTTCTTTTCCATGCACCATACATTTCATAGTCAACAATGAATGTAAAGTAGGCATACCTGGTAAAGTGTCGGAAGTAGTAGTAGGATCATCTTCTTCTTCAGTGAAGTCTGGCATATCCTCATGCTCGTCCTCGTCCATAGCTCCAAGGTAGTTGATATGTGCTGATGGCTTCTTTGAATGACAATTTGCTGCGAGATGGCCTGGCTGGTGACACTTGTAACATACGATAGGCTTGGCTTTGGTCACATTATTTGCAATGGCTGGGAGTCTGGGTATATTTGGATTTGCTTGTTGGATAGGCTTAGGATTTGGATTGACAGTGGATGGTAATGCAGGTGGTTTAGGCCAATTCTTGCGGAAAGATGGTGATGAAAAACGACCTGGATTAAACCTTCTGAAATTTGAATTGAATTGTTTAGATCCATAATTACCGTTTGCTTGGAATGACTGCGGTCGTCGATCTCTTCCACGTAACTTATCTTCAGTGTCGTGAGCTAAGGAGATGGCATCTTCAAGGGTAGCAGGCTTGAACATGTTCACTTCAGCGTAGTAATGTCCAAGAAGTCCAGACATATACTTTCGCTTATGTGTCGTCTCTGGTACGTCTTCAAGCATGCGTAGCTGTAGGAGTGCATTCCAAAAACGCTCTGTATACTGTGGAATAGGCTCACGGTCGCGTTGTTGAAGTAAATCCCATTGCTTGATAGCCTTCTCATGAAATTGCGGTGGTAGAAAATTTTGCATGAACTTCCTCTTGAAATCTTCCCATGTAGCAGGACATTCTATACTCTTGCGGACTACAGTCCACCAAAGTGATGCTCTATCTATCAAATGATTAGTAACACACTTGATTTTATATTTCTCAGGATAAGTTTCCTCATGGAAATAGTCATCAAACTGGCTAATGAATGATAAAACAGTATTTCCTTCTCTTATGCCATTGAAAGTGTGAAACTTGAACCTTCGTTTACTTATCTTGGATTCCTTGCGAATGGTTTGTGCTTCAAGAGTGGCGTCGATGGTACGGCGAATCAGATCTTCAGCTTGGGGTTCTTCTTTATCAGTGGACGCTCCTTGTAGCTTTGTCAATTGCGCTTGCAAGGCTTGCCTAGCTCTTCGCTCTTCGTCCAATTGTAGCATGATAAGATCCAGCTTTTGTTCCATGGTAGGTTCGGGTAGGTCGTCTTCAGCCATAGGATCATCCATATGTGGGGTAGTCATCCTGTAAAACTCAACAAACCTTTCTCACTCAAAATCAGTTAGCGGGATGAGCGTAGCTCAAATTTGGGGTTACAAGGCTATGTATTTTTTGGGTATTTTCTTCTTCAATTTTCAGAAATTCTGAAATATTTCTGTCTCCGTTTGCTGAAAGTACTTCAACGAACTTGTAGATAGGTAAAACAGCTTGCTGTGAACAACTTTCCAGTTCTGAGTTTTTGCAAACGAACAAGTCTTCTAGGAGTTTCGAGCGTTAGTCAGTTCTGATTTAGTCTGACTTGCAGAGTTGCAGACTTAACAGACTTGCAGGGTTGTTGACTTGCTGGACTTAGCCGATTTGCAGGACTTGCAGGACTTGATTCCAAGTGACTTACTGAACTTGACTTCTGTAGTGCGAGACCCGGAGTTTACAGACTTCTCTGCCTTCACTGACTTGCAGAGTTTGAAGTAACTTAAGCTTAATTAGTTAAGCTTAAGCTTAATAAGCTTAAGTAAGTCCGCCGTTTTTTATCGTGAGGGGGGGGGGGGCGTTTTTTGATAGCGCGGAATTTTCGGAGCTCCTCTTCTTCACCACGACTTGACGATTTGAAGCTTAGGCTTCTCTTAAGCTCTTAAGCTTTGTAATTAAGCTTTTTAATGAAGAAGATTAGAGCTTTCTCACTGTTTTTTTCAACGACTTGAAGAAGAGAATTGATGAGTGGTCCTCCGCCGACAGAGAGTGGTCCTTCGCGATCTGACAGTGGAAATAGGGGTTCTTGATCGCCAGAAGTCTGCTTGTATCGACGGTTCGTGACGAGATTGACTGTAGAGGCCGTTTGTTCCTGGAGCTCCGCCTTCGCCCGAGATTGGTAGCGATTGGAAGCCCTTGATCTCTGCTCCGCTCTGATACCACTGGTGCGCAGATCGGATGCAGGTAGCTCACGTAGTAAATTCCCAAAGGTCCCCAAGAACAAAGTACTCTACTTTTTAGCACAAAAACCAATGTAAAAGCAAGCACGACATGAGACAAGAGACAAATTGGGTTGAATCTCCCCCATGCCTTGTGTGAGCGCTTCACAAAGCATGTATTTAATGTATATTTCCAATCTTTATGCTCAAAAATAGCCCAATTACAAAAATATGACAAGCTTTTAGCTTTTAAGTTTGCTTTCTACCAAAAATAGGAAAATAAAGCTAATGGACGGTGCCCATAGAGTCTGGCACGCCCAATCTCAATGTCCAAATAGAAATAACATATCCAGGCGCATAAGCGCATACAAAATAATAATAAATAATCGATGTCTCTATAGACATAATCAAAATATAGGCGTGGCGCCTATCAAAATATAGTCCAAAGATCGAAAACCCGCTAGACTCCAATGCTTTCCTCCGCACTGCTGCTATCTCTACACATCAACTGAAGCATTCACAATCGTTAGTAAAATAACACAATTAAACCGACAAAAGTGAATACCTAGCAGTCTTCAGCTACATAAATAAATCAACTGGTTAGAAATAAATCCTAACCTTAATTTATTACGACTGCGCACTCTAAACTCATAAACGTTTATTAATTTAATATGCATTTTGCGGAATCACCCGCTATGGAATCACCCATGTACACACTAAATTAATGAAACGCCCGAAAAGGACAGGCGTCCCCATCAACTTCTCGCACAAAGAATCCTCTTTGCGTATGAGCCCCGGTCATCTAAGTTTACGGAATCCACCATAAAACCTCACGGAATCCACCGTGGAATATGCCTCCTGGCATCAGTTCCTATGGGAAGTGCACCAGGTACATCACCTTTGGATCTCGTGGAGTGTAATTACGCATTCACAATTTACCTCCTTGCAATGGATACATCCCTAGAGGAGGAGAGCAATGAAGATACAACTCCATAGGTTTTTTCTATCACATACACAGGAGAAGAACCGATTGCAGAGCTCATAAATGTTGAAGAGGAACATCGAGTGGTGGCAAAGCAAGGGTTGGCTCTCATGGTGCCATCTTCTTCAGAATAGCCACAAGTCGACAAATCCAACCTTGCCTCCTTGACACCCATTGAAGTAGATGGTGTACAATACTTGCTTCTATCAGATGTACTACAATACTTGAAAATGAAGGAATAAGAGTTGTTTTCTATCCTAGTCAGGGATTCAATGGAAGACCTGATCAATTATGATTACATGGATGTGCATCCAACAATGGCAGAGATTGGAAGATATGATGGCACAAGCTTAGATACTGTGAGTGCGATCATAGTAGCACAGGAGCATATTATCTCGGTTGAAGAAGATTACCTTGTGCCAGATATTGAATTTGAAGCACTATAGTATGATTTGTTCAAACCAAGGCCCCAACTTCCTACCAAGGAGTTTGTAGATCTCTCTGCCCAAAGAGGTACCTCCCTAACACACGAGGAAATGAAGATACAAGATGATCTAGAGAAGGTGAGATTTCTAACTACATATATTTTTATGCAATGAAACTTGATGGTAGGGTGTGTCGGGTCCTCTGGAGTCCACCAGTGAAATCTTGGCCAAAAATGATGCCTGCAGCTGCCTTGTCCGAAGTCTGGCATCTGGGCCCGACGCACCCTATCGTCAAGTTTCATCGCTTTCTGATAACTCTAGGTTAGTTGCTAAATATATTTTTTGATTTGACTTTGTCATTCACATCATTTTTGAAGCAAAGAAAGAACTTATATTTTCATCGAAAGCTGGCCCCTCCTCTCCACCGATGAAAAATCCAAGAAACAATTGAGAGTTCTTGTTGGCTATCAGCTTTTTGTATCTACCATCACTAACAGCCATCACATGTATTTTTCTTGATGAATATAAGATACTTTACTTTATCCCTACAAATAAATATTTAGTAAATAAATGTGTGGTTCGTATAAGTGTGATGATAATGTGTGGTACATGAATGACACATTCACATACGTTAACATAATTCAACGCGTAGTACTGCACTTGCGATTGTGTAAGTGTGATAATAATGTGTGGTATGTGAATGATGCATCTGCATATATTAACATAATTCAACGTGTAGTACTACACTTGCGATTGTGCATAAGTAATAACATAACTTGTATCCATACGTATTACTACTTTTGATGCATTCGTACGTTAAACAAAAATTAAGAGTCGTGCATTTCAAGAAACAAAACAAAACAACTTTACTCAATTATTTGAATTTAGTACGCATCGCATGAGATATTATGTATATATAAATAAATATTCCAATGTGGCAGAGTATAAAAAAAAATTTGGCCTTCCAAGATGTTATGGCGCTATAACACTCATTACAAACCTTTTATCATTAATCTAGTAAACTGTGGTGGAGTCCCCTTGCCATGTCGAAGCCGAATGATAAAGTTCACGTCTTTATCTGTGATTGTGACATGCTTTGCATGGATGCCCCCAAGCTGTGTATCATCGAACAAGTCGAAAGAAACCCCTCTGCAGCTGTTTGTAGGGCCTCCATAGTTGCAGCAATCCACCTTCCTATTGGTGGGCCATCTCGCACTTGTTCCCAAAATCTTTCCATCCCTTTCAGCTCCAAGTCTTACATGACTTCTCGAACAACCTTATGAAAAGAACTTTTCGGGGTGAGAAGCTCGTATCCGTGTTGGATTCTCCTTATCTCTCGAAGGGCGACAGTGCCCGGTTTCCATCTCCTCTTCTTCTGTGGTGGTCCTTATGCTCTACGAGGAGCACGTGTTGATGCACTAGAGGAGGCTCCACCTTGTGCTCCACGTGGCGGGCCTTGGCGTGATGGCTTCCTGGGGCCAAAATGACGACATGCTTGCTTGGTGTGTGCCATGCAAGCGTAAGGAGAGCAAGATGACGGAGAAGAGACAGAGGTTGGGGATATTAAAATGGAGGAAGCAAAGAAATCAAGATGTGAAAATGAGAAGAAGAATGAACTTTTAATCCATTTAAACCCCAAAACTGGGTTAATGCAGCCTCATACCTACTGTCCATCGTATGATCGTAAATCCATAACCTTTTATCGGAATGCGACAGCTAGGAAAGTGGATCTAGATGCCAGACTTCGAACCAGGGGTCTGTAGACAATTTTTTTTAAAAAAATAATAATTTTCGCTCTTGGCCACCTAACGAGTGTACATGTGAAGTTTCGTCCTATTCCGATACAATTTAGTATTTTAAAAATTATCCCACACCAAAATAATGGATGGATTGATAATTGAGAAATCAACGTCACAACTACTGGCCCTTAGAAACTTCGCACCACATAGACTCTACAGAGGCATCAGGAGTAAATTCTACAACAAGAAATGGTAAATTTTTGCATGTTATTCCTATTGAAATTAGCAGTGTTAACAAAAACTGTAAGTAAGAATTGAAAATATAGCGACGATGCACAGTCAAAGTTGAGAGCGAATGACAAGTGTAAAATTTTAATTCATATTTTAAGGGTGCATACAATAGTTTTGCACTGGGACATAGTCATATGTCCAATGCACAAGCATAATACTATGCCAAAAAAGATAACATTACAAACTGTGTTCATTCCATTGGAACGAATGCATCCTTCACTGCTTGAAGATTTCTTACAAGTTGGAAGTCCTTGGGAGTTACAGTGATGCGCTTTGCATGTATTGCACAACTTGAGCATTAGTCATCAAGTCAACTAAAAAGGCCTCTGCAGCACACTGTAGAGCATGAAGACATTCTTTTGTGAAGCAATCAGGTCTATCCTGACCTTGTGCCAAAAACCACCTCTTGCTTTCTATGTGGTAGAGGTCTTGTACAATCTCGCAAACCAAGTCTCAACATTAGGAAAAAAATGAACTCACAAATGGGCCTTTTAGTCCCCCCTCTCTCCTCCTTAAAACAAGGAAAAGAGGAGAGAAGAATAGTAAAATAATCCCCCTCTCTCTCCACTTTTGCAATCTTGTTTTGCCTTTTTTATTTTATCTACAAAGATATACTCAGATTCCTTCTCTCTCCTCATTCAAGAAGTCTTTTTCATCCAAATTTTATATTAAAAAATGAGTTAGTTACGGGAATGTGGTGCTTCATTTTCAATGCAAAATGATTCATAGATAGGAGATAATTGATTTTTTAATCGAGAACAAGGAAAATGAAATTTCAGAAGTTCCTTTTAAGATATTTTGGAGATTTTTTATATCCTAGATTTTGGTCAAAAAACAAACCAACTGGTCAAATTTCATGTTAATCAATGAGAAAGGGAATGTCATGGTTCGTAGGCTGCAGGACTACGATGGGTGGAAAAAGTTACATTTTGCAGTTCCTGATCGAAGTAATGGAGGAAAAACAAGATTGACCAAAGCTAAGGTTTGGATAAGTCTTAACAAATTGGCTCCCTTACTTCGCAAGATGGTGTTTAACAACAAAGATAAGCAAGAATTTATCAATGTTGTGCATAGCTTCTACGAAAACATGGTGGAAGCATGGGGAAAAAGCTCTATCACACATTATATGGTGCATACTAAGTTAATATTTTAAAATTGAATGAATTGTATAAACTATTGAAAATAGTTTTACTCATGTGTGATATGTTCCTTTGTAGCATATCCTTGAGGCACATGGGCCATATTTTGCAGAAAAGGGAAGCATCGAAATTTGGTCCACAGAAGGGATGGAAAATTCACATTGGATAGCATATCGTGCATACCAAAGAAAAACTAATCATGGTGGAGGGGTGAATGGTAGCAATCCAATGATCCAATTGCTATCTTGGTGGTATAGGATTATAGTAGCAGATGAGGCTAAACTCTGGCAAAAGATAGAAAATGAAAGTGCTGATGAATCGGCTATCTGCAGACATGATGGAATCATGTCATGTCACTAAAAGAGTGCGTTATGAAGCCTCAAGTGCCAAAGAAAACCATGCCAAGTGGCTAGATACAAGGCTTCGACAAGGCAGCAAATGGGTTCGAAAAGAGCTAAGATAGTAAGATGAACAATGTGAGTCAGTGTGAATGTAATTCATAGTTTGAGAGAGAAAGAGAGAGTGTGCATCTATGTGAATGAGTTTCACAGTTTAGGGTTATATAAAAGAGGGTTTCACTTTCTATCTTATTCATTAAGTTCTCACATCTCTCATGCAGGAAAGATGGCTAGGTCTAAGGTAGTTGCAAATAAGCTTCCACTCAGAGCCCCATATCGTGTTCAACCCCTTGGATTATCTACTAGCTTAGATGCACCCCCTTCTCAACCTAATCCACCTTCCTCAAGTCGCCCTCACAAGGGTCCTCCTCAGCATCCCCACAAGAAATGCAAGTGGAAGCCAGGTACAGTGGCCTTGAGAGAAATTAGAAGGTATCAACGCTCTTTTGATCTCATCATTCCAACGGCGAGCTTCTTGAGACTTGTTCGCGAGATTGTGTAAGACCTCTATTGCACAGAAAGTAGGAGGTGGTTTTTGGCACACGGTCAGGATAGACCTGATCACTTCACAAAAGAATGTCTTCATGCTCTACAGTGTGCTGCAGAGGCCTTTTTAGTTGACTTGATGACTGATGCTCAACATTGTGCAATACATGCGAAGCGCATCACTTTAACTCCCAAGGACTTCCAACTTGTAAGAAATTTTCAAGCAATGAAGGATGCATTCGTTCCAATGGAATGAACACAGTTTGCAATGTTATCTTTTTTGGCATAGTATTATCCTCATGTATTGGACATATGACTATGTCCTAGTGCAAAACTATTGTATGCGTCCTTAAAATATGAATTAAAATTTTACACTTGTCCTTCACTCTCAACTTTGACTGTGCATCTTCACTGTATTTTCAATTCTTACTTACAGTTTTTGTTAGCACTGTCAATTTCAATAGGAATAACATACAAAAATTTGCAATTTCTTGTTGTAGACTTTACTCCTAATGCCTCTGTATAGTTTATGTGGTGCGAAGTTTCTAAGGGCCAGTAGTCACGATGTTAATTTCTCAATTATCAATCCATCCATAATTTTGGTGTGGGATAATTTTCAAAATACTAAACTGTATCGGAATGCGACGAAACTTCACACGCGCACTCGTTAGGTGGCCAAGAGCCCTTTTTTTTTGTTGAAAAAAAAGTGCCTGCTGTAGACCCTTGGTCTGAAGTCAAGTGCCAGACTTCGGACGAGGGGTCTGTAGGCACTTTTTTTTCAAAAAAAAAGGGCTCTTGGCCACCTAACGAGTGCGCATGTAAAGTTTCGTCGCATTCCGATACAAGGTTATGGATTTACGATCACACGATGGACAATGCGTATGAACCTGCATTAACCCGGTTTTGGGGTTTAAATGGGTTAAAAGTTCATTCATCTTCTCATTTTCACATCTTGATTTCTTTGCTTCCTCCATTTTCACATTCCCAACGTCTATCTCTTCTCCGTCTTTCCCTCCTTGAGATTGCATGGCACGGACCAAGCAAGCATGTCACCCTTTTGGCCCCGGGAAGACATCATGCCAAGGCCCGCCACGTGGAGCAAAAGGTGGAGCCTCCTCTAGTGCAACAATAGGTGCTTCCCGTAGAGCACAAGGATCACCACAGAAGAAGAGGAGATGGAAACCGGGCACTGTCGCCCTTTGAGAGATAAGGAGAATCCAATGAAAATATAAGCTTCTCATCCCAAAAAGTTCTTTTCATAAGGTTGTTCAAGAAGTCATGCAAGACTTGGAGCTGAAAGGGATAGGAAGATTTTGGGCACAAGTGCGGGATGGCCCACCAGTAGGAAGGTGGACTACTGCAGCCATGGAGACCCTACAACCGCTATACAGGGGTTTCTCATCGACTTGTTCGATGATACACAGCTTGCAACCATCCATGCAAAGAGTGTTATAATCACAGATAAAGATATGAACTTTATCGTTCAGCTTTGACACGGCAAGGGGACCCCGCCATAGTTTACTAGATTAATGATGCAAGGTTTGTAATGAGTGTTACAGTGCCATAACATCTTGGAAGCCTAAAAAATTTTGCATACTTCACCACATTGGAATATTTATTTATATATATATAATATCTCATGCGATGTATATTGAATTCAAATAATTGAGTAAAGTTGTTTTGTTTTGTTTTGTTTCTTGAAACTCATGACTCTTAATTTTTGTTTAACATGCGAACGCATCAAAAGTAGTAATATGTATGGATACAAGTTACGTTATTACTTATGCACAATCGCAAGTACAGTACTACGCATTGAATTATGTTAATATATGTGGATTCATCATTCCCGTACCACACATTATCATCACACTTACACAATCGCAAGTGTAGTACTATGCGTTAAATTATGTTAACGTATGCGAATGCATCATTCATGTACCACACATTATCGTCACACTTATATGAACCACATATTTATTTAATAAATATTTATTTGTAGAGACAAAGCAAAGTATTTTATATTCATCAAGAAAAATACATGTGATGGTTGTTAGTGATGGTAGATACAAAAAGCCGATAGCCAACAAGAACTCTCAATTGTTCCTTGGCTTTTTCATTGGTGGAGAGGAGAGGCCAGCATTCGATGGAAATATAAGTTCCTTCTTTGCTTCAAAAATGATGCGCTCCCCCTTCAGCTCTTTCTCTAGGAGAAGCATATCCGACACTTTAGTGAGGTCACCTAATGTCGCAAGTACACACATTGCTCCACCCTGCGTTTGATCAAACAAGTACAAGCTAGATGTCACAGGTATTGCTCGAAAGGGTCCAAACTTGGTTAAAGCTCAAATTTTCATGATTATTTATTGCCCTCCAGGTAAGCACTTCTTGTGGAAGACCACCAAATCTGCAACAAGGTTACCAATATACTCCTTAAGAGCTAAATCCTTGTGTTGATCCGCATGTCAAGCTCCTCCTTGCCTTGATGCAAACTCATCTATATATAGTATCCTGAATGACAAAGTCAAATCAAACAATATATTTAGTGACTAACCTAGAGTGATAAAAAAGTGATGATACTTGATGATAGGGTGTGTTGGGTACCCGGGAGTCCATAAGTGAAATCTTGGCAAAAAATGATGCATGTAACTACCCTCTCCGAAGTCTAGCGTCTAGGGATCCCTCGGAGTCCACCGGTGAGATCTTGGCAAAAAATAATGCTTATAATTGCCATATCCGAAGTCTGGCATCTTGGCCAGAAATTATGCCTGCAGCTGCCATGTCTGAAGTCTAGCGTCTGAGGGCCCCAGACACCAGACTTCGGACATGGTAGCTCTGTAGGCATCATTTTTTGCCAAGATTTCACCGGTGGACTCCGGGGACCCGACACACCCTACTATCAAGTTTCATTGCATCAAAATATATGGTAGTTAGAAATCTCACCTTCTCCAGATCATCTTGTATCTTCATTTCCTCGTGTGTCAGGGAGGCACCTCTTTGGGCAGAGATATCTATAAACTCCCTGGTAGGAAGTTGGGGCCTTGGTCGAAACAAATCATGCTGTAGTGCTTCAAATTCACCATCACGCATAAGGTAATCTTCTTCAACTGAGGTAATATGCTCCTATGCTGCTATGATTGCACTCATAGTATCTAAGCTTGTGCCATCATATCAATCTCTGCCATTGTTGGATGCACATCCATGTAATCATAATTGATCAGGTCTTCCAGTGAATTCCTGACTAGGATAGAAAAAAACTCTTCTTCCTTCATTTCCAAGTATTGCAATACATCTGATAGAAATAAGTATTGTACACCATCTACTTCAATGGGTATCAAGGAGGCAAGGTTGGGTTTGTCTACTTGTGGCTGTTCTAAAGAAGATGGCACCATGAGAGCCAACACTTGCTTTATCACCACTCGATGTTCCTCTTCAACATTTACGAGCTCTTCAGTTAGTTCTTCTCCCGTATATGTGATAGAAACAACCTGTGGAGTTTTATCTTCATCGCTCTCCTCCTCTAGGGGTGTATCCAATGCAAGGAGGTAAATTGCCAATGTGCAATCACACTCCAGGAGATCCAAAGGTGATGTACATGGTGCACTTCCCATGGGAACACTACATACTCTATGTGAAGGATCCACATGGGCCAGACACCTATTCACTACTTTTTGGTGATTCTTCCCTACCTGAAATACCATGAGTTGTTCCAGAGGCACCCAAGTCATGTCGAATCTCTCGATGGAGTATGTGCATATAGCAATGGTGCTCACAAAGTCTTCCAAAACCTAAAGGGGGGGATCCAGCGATAAGAGCACACTTTCAAGGTTGAAGTTCTTAGAGAAAACCTAGAATATCTCGTCACCCTGGTTGGCAAAGATAGTCTCGTGGATCCACCCATCAAAGTGTGTGTGAGCATCCATCGTAGCAGGTAGGAGGGCTGTGGTGGATATAAAGAGATGAAGAGAAAAAGTGTAAAATGAAACAATGAAACAAGATTACAAGATATAGGCCTTATACCAACGTTAAAAGCGACAAAAATATAAATAACAAAATTTGGCCCCAACGTTGCAAAAAGCGTCGTTATTGGCGATGCCATAGAACAGTCAGTATCAACGTCGTTATTTGCATCGGTATCAGCGTTGATACTGACGCTCTGCGACGCTAATAACAACGCCAATAATGTTGCGTGCTATAAATTTGCGACGCTAATAGCGATGGTAACAGGAAAAAAAAATATTTGTGGAGCACTGTGTGTTTTATTTGGGCCATATAAAATAGTTTCTGCACTTGTACAATGCTCGTGTAAACAAAAAAAAAAGTATACTGAAATCATAACAGTGATATATGAAATAAATACATGATCACATAATGAAAGCGACTGGTACAATCATGATAAGATATCACTACTACATAGAAAATGTCTACACAAATCAAGCGATCAAAAAGAAATGTGTGTGAGCTCCAGGGATCCAAGGGCGAGCTACATATCCTCGCCATCTGAAAGCTCGTCCCGTCGCAAAGAAGCATTGAACGGACTCTGCAAAAAAAAACAACACATCAATCCACCATACAATAATGCATTCTAATTAAACATGGTAACTACAAACAAGAAAGATGAGTGACTTACATGGCCGCCACGTCTATACAATCGATCGATCAATACAGTGAGACCATGCCTCTCTGCATATTGAGTCGCAAGGCTGGTCGGATCGCGATTTGTAACTGAGTGCTGCAAAGAAAACAAAATACTAACTGTTAGAAACATGATTGTCAATACAAATGATATTGAAAAAAAATAAACAAGCAAAACAAAAGAAAAACTTACAAAGTTCTCCAAATATATCATGTGGCTGCCACTCCCAAGATGATGGACCACTCTGGCCTTTAGTCGTGCCCTCGCCGCCTTGCACTGCTGCTGACTTCAACGTCCTAGAGAATTTGTAGTCTCCTCCCTCAATCGGCACCAATCGTCTGGGTCTAGCCACTCAGGCTTTGCAGCCCCACTCTTGAGTACCTTGCGTACGTCCAATCATCTATGTGACATATATGCCGACGAGAGCAAGGAGTCGTACATGTATCCTGTGCCCACTGCGGGCTCATGCCTCTGTATCTCTACAGTATCCCCTTGACCCTGAAGCACTCCCTCCCTCTGGCCCAAGTCTAGAGCATCGACCTCGTTTGCTCAAAGCTGAAGCATCTGATTGCACCGAAGTAGATCTAGTAGAGCGGCCTAACGATGTTCAAGACAGCTCCCGGTCTGCCATGTCTCTAAATCTCACGATCTGATCTGGAGACATGCACGTGAAGATATCCTGCAACTCCTCATCGCTCATCCCTCAACTCATCCTGAAAATATCACTTGCACAGACAAAAAATGATGTTAGCATAATCAATTTAAATCATACAAATCACGGTAATATAAATCCTAAAAAAATGATCTCACTTAAAATGCATATCTTATGTACCCTTATAAGCAATTAGTCAACGAATTAAGTGGATGCTCCAAGTATGAAGTATCCTATGGTCCCATATCAATCTCCTGACACAATTCTGCATACACTGGAAGGTCGATAGACATGTCACCACAAAAGGATGAGTCCACCTTGTTCTCAAATGACTCTTATATTTTCATCATTGTTAGCCGATGTTGGCTCTTCTACATGCTCCAAGTTTTCGGTGGCCTCCACCCCTTGCAATATCAACCCCTCTATTTGCATATTGTCCTCATCTATACTTGGAACATCTCTTTGATCATATACTCTCGCACTTCGGGGAGCTGAAAGTATAACATTACACCATCAAGGTTATCAGGGGTTTAGATAGAAGATTACATATTCCAACACCACGTACAAGAGAGATTAAACTATTGTGACATGTACATGTCGTAATACAATTAATAAACAAATGAGTTCGTGCACCTGTTCACAATGAGCTGGCAACACAAAGGTGTCACGCAAATCTGTCCATTTTTTTTCAGAATCTATTTCGAGAAATCCAGATGGACCTCGTCGAACCGTTGCTCCAGCTCCTTCAAGTACCACTTTGAACCACTGCACATCGAATAGTATCATGGAGAAGCTACGGTAATCCACCGTAACAATACTTTGCAAGTTTCCAAAATACTCCATCTCATCTATAACCGTGTTTGGATCCATTGCTCGTCGCCGGCTCTCCTGCTCGAACCTTGCCATGATACCATAGTCCATTGTGGAGTGCATTTTGTTAATATACTCCACGCAAAAATGTTGTCTGCATGACCATGCTGCACTATATATTTTGTACTGTACATTGAAACACTCAAATTAGTTGTCGCATATAATATATATATACAAAAAATCCTAAACACCTCATCACCTTTGGACTACATCCCCTCAAGAATTTCCACTCCTCCATTGAGACCTCTGCCCCTTCGCGAGATGTTGCGGTCAAAGCTCCATGCAACCATCGCATTGACATGAACCGCGGCATCTCCTCCATGCCCTCGGGATATTGAATCGGTCGATGGCGCATACTACATCGAAATTCAGATTGCGCTTCCTCTTGATCTTGCCTAGCAATCTGGTACTTGGCGAGCTACGTCTCCATAGAGGCATGGTGCAACATACAAAAGCAATTCACCTTCTCCTCCATTGCAGCATCCATTCTTTTTTCTACCCCATTTTCAACCACCGCATCTTCGGTCAGTCTATCATCATTAGTAGCCATTGTGAAATATGCACTAGCAACCATAGCATTTTGTTTTTTAGATCCACCATTGGTAGCCATTGTGAAATATGCACTAGCACCTCAGACACCAACCAACCTTCAACCATGCTACCTTCTCGCCGAGCTCATTGTTGCACAAAGCCTTTCAGGGTTTTCATGAAGCGCTCCAAGAAAAACATCCATCGTGTATGGACAGGTCCAGCAATCTCCACTTCATCTACAAGATGCACAAGAATGTGGATTTGTATCGTGAGTATGTTGGTAGGTAGGTATTTCTCAAAGAGATAGACCGTCTCCACTGCTCCCTGCCTTGCTGATTCAATAGAGGGCATCTTAATATCCTTCTGTGAGATCCATTGCACCAAAGTCGACAACCTATAAATGGCCCCATGTACTTCTGGAGTAAGGCATCCTACGATCGCAATCGTTAGTACAAACTGCCACAAATGAGAAAGCATTATGAAGAATGGCTACACTCCAAAGCCAAATGCTCACGCCAATTACAATCCATTTGTAGTACAATCTTGACATATCTTATGCTAGTCATGGGATTTTATCCCTAATAATTGGTCGTCTTTAGAAAATGCAGACCTGAGAGAACGCATCATACCCGTCAGAGTGTAGATAGACTTGACTACTTGCTTCACAATGCACTCTTCTTTAGTGGGCAAAACCCAAGGAGCGCGAGATAGCTGCATGCGACCATCAGCACTCGACTGTGGCCAAAGCGCCTCCATCTTGCCTACCTCCTTCAAATCCATTCGTGCCCCTATAGTGTCTCTCTTTCCTGTGATGTGGTCCCATAGCAAGCTACCCACATTCTTGAAAATATGCATGGGATCCAACAAGTGATTGACTTGTAAGTGGGTTCAATATGGCAACTCATAGAAAACTGAGAACCATCACATTCCGTTTGGATGTGACTCCGCGTGGACCATTTTCAGCTCGTACTAGCTTGCGGCATTCATACGTATTAGAGGTCATCCAAGAAAACCTTCCCTGATTTCACGACTCTCTGACAAGAAAGCAGCGTGTCCTTGATATACCATCTTCTTCATGGTTCGTGACATTCGGGAGTCTAACTGTGGCCCGCACAATGGACATGTATGATAACCTGAGGTAACCAGACATGTTCCAACACCACAACCCAATGAATACAAGCTTGAACGAGATAAAATATAGATATTTCCAACGAGAATGGAAGCCTATTTACCTGAGCACTCTCCAAATCCCGAAAAGTCATGCATCATCCACATGAGAATGGCTCGAGTATTGGCGGATCGTCGACTATCACGCTTGCTCATATCTTGCACGGTGACCCCCTCCTCCCACAAAATCTTAAGCTTATCAACTAATGGACGAAGATACACGTCCATATTTTTTACTTTGTACTGGCCCGGGACGAGTAAGCTAAGGATGAGCTATCCTTTCTTCATAGAAAGTCATGGAGAGATATTGTAGTTGACAAGGACTATAGGCCACACACTGTAAGAAGTTGAGCGCAGACCGAATGGGTTCACACCATCATCGAGCTGAAGAGTCCTTGGCTCTCGGGCAAAGCCTGGGAAGGTAGAGTCAATGTGGCTCCATGCACGTGAATCCATTGATATTCGTTGAACTCCATCTGTGGACCTATTCTGTGCATGCCACGTTGTCAAGATCACCATGCCAGACGTATGAAACATGTTGTTTATGCAGGGGATAAGCGGAAAGTGTCTAAGAGCCTTTTGAGGGATCGTTTGCCCTTGCAAGTCCTGTCGATACCTATGAGTACCACACTTTGGACATGTCTCCATAGTCTCTTATTCTCCTCGAAACTGTATGCAATCGTTGATATATGCATGGATGTTGTTGTAGTCCATGCCAAGCTTTCGTAAAACATGTTGTGCATCATCACGAGACTCAGGCATGGTATTTGCACGTGGTAATATATGATATTTCAATAACCTGAAAAAAATCATAAAATACCTTGAAAAAGCATAAATGTTTTTAATAATAGTGCCAAAAATAAATCAACAAAGCGTATGTACAAGGTACCTGAACAACTCCGTCACACTCGCATCGCTCCACCTATATTTTTCTTGCACACTTAAGAGTGCAAGCAGTGCCTTCAAGTGAGATACTCGGCACCCATCATATAATGGTATGGATTCTTCCTCTCTAAGTGGATTTTAAGTCTCAACATCCATGGGAATCAATGCATCGATCATTGCCTCCATCTCAGGCTCCAAGGTTGTAGGTAGGTTTGGAAGGCTGCCTGTCTCCTTTGGCATTGATGGTATAGATTGGGTAGTATCTTGCAAGTGGGGGATTGGCTCATGCACTCCATCCATTGCACGCCCATAAACTCTTCTAATTTGTCGCAAAGGGTGCACTCCTCCTTCGAACAAGACGTCACCTCCCTGGATAGAAAATTTGCGAGCCACACCCAATCTTCTTGTATATGGCATTCAATTAGCTTGCGAGTACAATGCATGATTGATATTAACTTTTCTTACTGTTTGCTAAAAATATGCAATCGCCTGATCAATGATCTCAGATTGAAACTCGCCGAATCGTCATATGTGTTCTATAGACAATCCACGTTTTCGTCTAATTGCCAGCTTGCATTGAGAGCAAGGACATGGGACATGCTGATTAAGATACACCTCGTGATCTTAAACAACAAGACCTTCATCGTTTTCCATTTTGTCTACATTATGACAAACAATTTGTTTTTGTTATCATTCTTTTGTCTACACTATGACAAACAATTTGTTTTTGTTATCATTCTTTTTTTCTTTCTTAAATTGTTCTCCTCTCCTTCCATCTCTCTCTCTTTTTCTCTTTCTTTATTATGTTGTATGTATTTCCTCTTCCTCTCTCTCATTCCTTCTTCTTATTTCTCTTCCTCCCCCTCTCTCATTTTCTTTAACGATCACGGCTACGACTACGATGAAGACCACGACCACGACCACGACCACAACTACGACTACAACTATGACTATGACGACCACGACCATGACCACGACCACAACCACGACCACCACCACCACCACCACCACCACGACCAGGACTACGACGACCACGACCATGACCACGAGTATGATGACCACGACCACGACCATGACTATGATTACGACTACGACTACGACCATGACCATGACCATGACCACGACCACGACCACGACCACGACCACGACCACGACCACGACCACGACCACGACTATGACTACGACTACTTATATAGAGATGAAGAGAGAGACAAGAGTTAGGGAGAGAGTAAAGTTAGAGAAGAAGATGAGAGAAGTGAGAGAGGTAGAAATAGAAAGAGAGATAGAGAGAGAAAAGAGATAGGGGAGAGAGAAGGATTTAGGGAGAGTATAGGAAGAGAGAAAGAGGGAAGATTGAGAGAGAGAGAAGGGTTAAGAGAAGAGAGAGGAGAAAGAGAGAGAGATCCGACTAGAGCATTTGACACCCACAGTCAACACACCATGGAAAACACAAGCACAAATTGACATTGAATTATAGCAAGAAAATCCACCACAAAAAAATAGTTATAATACTCAAGGTAGGATTTCAAAGTCTTACTGATTTCAATCAGTCATGGATGCCATACTATGGGTAGGTTGCACTCACTAAGAATAGAATTGGAGATTCACCTCATCTTCTCTCCATCATCAATAGAATTCTCCTTTACCATTTACAACTGATCACCCACCTTCTCTCCACACTATTGCACACTACAATCTCTATGAGGGCATGAGATTGGGATCTCCACAGATACCAAAGCATGATCTCTAGCTTGATGGTTGCATATATACTACTACTACTCATGGAATAAACCTTAAAATAGTTATTATACTCAAATATATGCTTGTTAGAGCAGAAATTTATTCCTAAGACTATTCTAAGGATAAAATAGGGTTAATGATAAAAGAGTATCCTTCCTTGCAATTGATTTTATATTATATTTTTTAATTAAAATTGATAATTGAAGATGAGTTTCCTAAGAGATATTGTGGTGATGCTGTTTTAGTTTTGCGAAGCATATGAATGATGCTGTTTTAGTTTTTTGTATTTGTCTTTTTAAGAAGATATTGATTTTTATGGAATATCCAAAGTTATTTTTGGAATTACGTTATGAAAAATGAATGTTTTTCTCATTGATAGGCTAACTGCCTTCGTTGTATACTTGCATAGTGGAGGCTAGGACAAGCCCCATGTATGAGAGGTCTCTTTGTAGGAAGAACATTATGCTAAGAGGCGCAAGTGTGCTAGGGTTCTCTAGCAATATATCCCTTAGGTTTGTTGAGGATCAGCCTAACCCCTATGAGCCTGGCATGAGCTTATTGTAAGGTCTTATTTCATTTTCTCTCTTTCTCTCTCTCTCTCATTTCCTCTCCCTCCCTCACCCTCACCCTCTTTTTCTCTCTTTCCCTATTAGGTTTAATGATTTTTCTCTCTTTTTCTCTCTCCTCTCCCTCTCTCATTTTTTCTCTCTCTCCTCTCCCTCTCTCATTTCCTCATTGTTTGCAATGTTTCGTTGAAAGGGCACAGTGGGCGCAATGTGTATTTATTTTTGCATGAATACATGTTGTACAAACACCTCTGTTACAAGGTGAGAATCAACATTTCTTTGTCTGAGAGCTAAAATTTTACCCTTCTAGTGCTTTGATACATCTGCAATTGCAGATGCTTTCACCTTGAAAGCTCCCTTCATACTTGGACGCATATGTACCCAAGACGAGCAATGATATGTATCAGTGATTCAATTCCCTTCTTCATCTTTTCTGTTATGTATTTGTATCGAGAGAATGCTTGTTCTTCTCTCAGGCACTATAACCTATGCATTAGATGTAAAGAAATATGTATTAACCCCTAAATAATAAGCATTTTAAGTTTGTCCAGTAATCACCAATATGCCATACAAATCAACATGGCATTAAGAGATGTTTACACTTTTGTAAACAGACATAAACATCGATATCAAAATGCATATGGATATATACATCAACAAAAGTATAGATTTAATTTCAAGACATCACCTTAATCATACCATTTACATGAAATATAATGAAAAAAATAGCACAAGAATACTCAGATAATTTTACCAAAATAAATTTTATTATAATGAAGAGGATTCTGATTTGACTCAATACATTGTATGAAATGTGGGTATTATAGAGTAGTTGTTACAAGGATAGCAGCCACATGACATGCAAATCTTAATAGGCACATTGGATTGACACTTGAGATATTCTAAGACTCAACACATTGTGTGTTATATGGATGATATGATACAAGAGTTTCATGGATGATTGCCAATTGGAATGGAGATCCAAATGGACACATAGGACCAATAAAGCAGAGGATTTTTGAACCATCAACTTCTAGCAGATCCATATTATCCAACACAAAAGAATCACTCACCACATCAAAATAGTTGATGGAGAATTATATGCTTCACCTAAACCTTGTACAATACCTGCATGTACAAAAAAACACATGCATGAATTCCTTTTAACAAAAATACTTGCATGAATCCCTTTTAGCAAAAAATATCTAGATAACTGCATGAATAGAAACTATACAAAATAGGGCCAATTTATCTATAAGCTAATTTGTTGAAGATAAGATTGAATCATTGCTAATCAAAACCCATTGCAAATGATGGACATAAGAAAACATCAATCCCATCAAATATAAAAGTCACTAATTAAATGAATAAATTTTGGCACCACAAAATATGGTAGATTTACCTGTAAATTGAGCTACAGAATCTCTGCTCTACCTTGTGTTAAGTACTGCAACAACAATTGATCCTTAAGTTAGAACTAGCATCAAACCCTATTGTAAATTTAGTAGAAAATGGATAATGCAGAGAGGAAGAAAGAGAGATTTTGTGTGAGTACGCGAGAGAAAGAAAGAAATTAGCACCTATCCAATCTTGCTCAAATTGATCTCTGCAAAAGACAATTTTGCAAGAGTTAGTATTTACATGAAGATATACTGAAAAAATAGTAGAAAAGAGGAAACAGACAGAGAAAGAGAGAGGGAGAGAGAGATAAGCACTTATGCAATGTCACCCAAAATGATCTCTGCAACAAAACAACAACAAGGGTTAGAACTAACATTGTGTTGTATTGAAAAGATATCAACCAAAAAAAAACAAATAGAGAGAGAGATTAACACCTTTGCCTCTTGCTTCTAAATAAACTCTACAAGAAAACAACAATTAGAACCAACATCAAATTCTATTGAAAACACAACATAAAAGAGAAACAACATATAGAGAGAGGGGGGAAAGAAAGGAGAGAGAGATGAGCACCTCTGTCTCCTGCCCCAAACAACCTCTACAATAAAACAACAGTAAGAAACGACATCAAACCCTATTGAAAAAATAGCAAACAAGAGAAAATGCAAAGAGAGATGGGCACCTGTGTTTTGCCAAAATCTGGAGCTGCGTGGAGAAGAAAATGTAGAGGTAAGCAGAATGCTCAAAATCCCAATTACTCTCAGCAGGGAGCTTCAATGGAGATAAAAATTCACGAGTATAGAGTGTTGAGATGACAAGCTCAACACATGCGGACATTAATGATGGAATGCCTGGTTAGATGGGTCCACACGTCTACACTTAGCATGTCGGTGGCCATTATGACTCTCACATGGCCACTGACTCATTACTTATTATATTCAGGTTGTTACACCTATTTATAGCTGGCATAGTTATAGCGCCACTCAACTAGTGTAGTCGGTTATATATTGTTTAACTTAGTAAGCCACTTTTCTTTATGTTGTATCTTATCTATACTTTGTGTACATTGTAAAGTGTGTGGAAGAAGAAGAAGAAACTAGCAAGAAAACGTTTTGGCCTCCATCTCTCTTCAGGTCTCTTGAGTGAGCTTCTCCTTGTGCATTCTGTGTGTGTTTGGTGCAGCATCTTGAGCAAGTCCCCCCACTACGCGATTCGTGACATGGTATCAAAGCTGCACCACTGATTGAGGCTGGTTTTGAAGGCTAAAGCGAAGGAGAGAATCTAAGGATTCGAGCAAGCAAGCAGCGGGTAAGAAGATCTTCCATTCTCTACTTCTTCTCTTGGATAGTGCTTGTGGAGGCACCGGAAGCAGGGCAGAGCAAAAATCTTAGATTGCAATGAGATTGCAGTGAGCTACTATTTTGGCCATCCGAGGTCATTTCAGGCCCCGTTTTAGACTCTCAAGGTTGTGGACAGTAGTTCGAGGTATCTTGCAAATTCAGCTATGTCTGCCATATACATGTGCACAAGTTACAGATTTCAGATCTGTAAGTTCAAAGGTGTTTACCAGTGAATAAACACAAGGTTTATCTACAAACTGGTTATAGATTGCATGTATTGTTGAGCAAACAGTGAAAAAGGTTATCTGGTGTATTGTTGTGCACTATAGATCGAGGGTTGCAAAAGATTTGCTTACTATTTGGTATTAGTTTTGTGATAATAGTAGAGAGTAGTGGAAACCCCATCGTTAAGAAGCTCGACAAGAACAATTACCCTTCATGAAAGCTCCATGTCACAAACTTCCTTATTGGAAAAGACCTCTATGAGTTTGTTTCAGGTGAAGAAAAGGAGCCGGAGGTGAGTGATCCTCCAACTGCAGAAGAGACAAAGGCACGGAAGGAATGGAATGCAAAAGACAAAAAGGTCATGTATTGGCTGTCTGCAGTAATTGACAATAATATACTGGGACATATTAGAAATACAAAGAGTTCATATGCAGCTTGGACCATACTTGAAAGTATGTTTTCCATAAATACAAAGGCACGAAAGATTCAACTCAAGCAAGAGTTGAATACATTGAAGAAAGGGAAGATGTCTATCAATGAGTATACACTGAAGGTAAGGAGATGCCTTGGCAGGGATTGATGCAATGCCCGATGATGATGATTTGGTGTCATCTACCTTGGGTGGACTCAACAATGAAAATGTTTGAAAGTCTTTTGTAACTTCCTTATATGTCAGAAAGCCATTTCCAGATTTCGATGAGTTGGTCTCCCTTATGATCACTGAAGAGATCAACATGTAGAGTGAGACATCTGAAAAAAGTGGTGAACATGTCCAAGATTTCTACTCCAGTTTAGAAAGGGGATGTGGCAAGTCCTCTTCAATAGGCCGTGGTACAAGACATGGTAGTGACAACTAGCAAAACAGATTGAATCAGCAATTTGGCAATATGCAGGTTTCAGGAGGTCCTGGTAACTTTAGAGGCAGGGGGAGCTTAAAAGGAAGAGATGGATGGCAGAATAGAGGTTCTAACAACTCTGGTATTGTGTGTCACTACTGTGGCAAAACAGGTCATATTGCAGCCCAATGTTACGCTAAGAAAGATGATATTCGTAGTGGTAAGTTGCAGCAAGGAAACTATGCATCGTCTTCACGACAAAATGAAGACAAAAATGAATGTATGTTTGTTATGCAGCATATGCTGAATGCTGTTACAGGAAAGGGAACACATGATGATGTTTGGTATGTTGATTTAGGTGTATCCAATCATATGACCAGCCATGCAGAATGGTTTGGAGAGATGCAAGATTTGCAAAATACAGGTTATGTGCAGACGGGTGATGATTTATGCCACCCAATTTCACACATTGGAAAAGTTTCCTTGTCCTTGCATGATGGTAAGACAGATTCTTTCAGATGTATTACATGTGCCATCTATTATAAATAACTTGGTGTCAGTCCGGTCAGATGGTAGAGCAAGGGCTGCAAGTCAGATTTAATGCAAGGGGCTGCTTTGTAGAAGACTTCAATGACAAGTGCAGATTGGTTGCAAAGGGAAGTAGAGTTGATGCTGGAATTCCTACTATGAATGCTGCTATGTATGCTAAAGGAAAAGGTTTTGTTGCAGATATTGAAATTTGGCACAAACGCATTGGACATGCAAATGTACAAAGGCTGAAATTAATGCAGTCCAAAGGGTTGGTTACAGGTTTGCCTATATTTAGAATTGCAGAATTTCATAAAGTACGTGAAGCATGTCAGTTTGGTAAGCAGGCAAGACAACCCTTTTGACATGACAGAGATGTAAGCAGAAATATCCTTGATGTTGTGCATATAGATTTTTGGGGGCCTACACAAAATGTATCTCTTGGAGGCAGTTCATACTTTGTCATGCTCATTGATGATTGTTCTAGAAAGCTATGGGTATATTTTATGAAGGAAAAGAGTGAAGCATTTGAGCACTTTAGAACTTTCAATGCTGCAGTTGAAAGAGAAACATGCTTGAAAGTAAAGTGCTTGAGGTCATATGGAGGGGGAGAGTACCTCTTGAATGAGTTCAGTGATTTTCTGAGGTCTCATGGGATAAAGAGACAGTTCACATGCAGGTATACCCCACAGCAAAATGGAGTTGCAGAAAGAAAAAATAGGAGGCATATTGCAAAAGTTGCACGTGCCTTGATGGCTGAAAAGAATATGCCTAAGCATTCTTGGTTTGAGGCTATTCATACTGCTCTTTATATTATGAACAGAACTCCCACAATTGCAGTTCATGGTATGACCCCCGAAGAATGTTTTACAGGTAAGAAGCCTGATGTCTCACACTTAAAAGTGTTTGGTTGTATTGCATATGTTCATGTCGTAGATGAGTTGTGGAAGAAACTGGATCCAAAGGCTGAAAAGTGTGTCTTTGTTGAATACTCTTTAGAGCAAAAAGGATATCGTTGTTATAACCCTGTCACATGTAAGTTTAGAGTGAGCACGGATGTCATCCTTGATGAAATAAGCAGTTGGTATGCATCTAGTGGTGATGCATTGGATGATGATGATGATCATGACACTCATGTGCAGGCTGAAAAGTAAGAATCACAGACTCTTAGTGGACCAGAGACATCATCTGGTAGTCCTTGGTCTGGGAGACTAAGGAGTAGCTCTATATCTTCAGGTGCATCTAGTAGCACTACAAGTAAAGACAAAGGAAAGAATAAAGTGTCAGATGGCATTGATGTAGTTCTTGATGGAGACTCCAGTGGCTCAGAGAGCTTGGATGATGATCTTGGCATTCCTTTAGTGAGGACTCCAGGTATGCAGAGAGCACGCATCAATGCAAAGACTCGATTGAGTGATCCAGTGGTACACATGACTAGCAGGGTGAGATACCCTGTTAACAGATTTGGTTTTGAAGGTTATGCAGCTCACCATTATGCTTATATGGTAAAAGTGATTGAGGATGTTGAGCCCACATGTTTTGAGGAGGCTGTTGGTCATGCTCATTGGGATGCAGCAATGGATGAGATGGCTGCATTAGAGGCCAATAAGACTTGGGATCTAGTATATGTTGGGGTAAAGGCGCCTCCGCCGTGCCGCCCCGTGTATTACTACACTGACAGTACCCGCCACTGCACACTGCAGGTGGCGGGCGCCCGTCACGTCACTTTATTCTTTACATTCATTTTTTAGTGACTAGTAAATAAAGGAAGGCCCGGTCACACATTGTGACAGTTGGAGTTCCCATTTCTTGTCTCTCTCTTTCTTGCTCTTACTCTCCCGCCATAGCTCGCGTGCAAGCTTCGATCCTTCTCACCTTTCAACTGGTATCAGAGCTTGGCTTCCTCTTGCTCGAGCTCGACTCGGTGCTTCTCTACCTTCGCATTGACTCCCTTCACGCATTGGATCTCCATCCCGGCAGCCATATCCGATCTCCCCGAGCTCCCGTCACTCCCCGGCTTCCCGAGCACCTTCCCGGCCTATTGAGGCACCTTCAAGGCATTGATACTGAGGTATTTGATCATTCTTTCAGGTTTTTATTTCAGTCTACAAGTTGCAAACAGCAAGGGCAGCCATGGCTTCAAACCCTTGAAGCTTATTCTCCTCATATTGTGCCTAACACCTATCAAGGCTCAAAGAGGCTTGTCATAGGCCTTTGATAGGCCCTTCTTGAGCCCCCCATTACCCCCTTTTCAGCCCATGTGGAGCAGCAGCAAGTTCAGCACCAACAGGGCAGATTGCACCATTTTTTTTTAGGCTGTTAGCACTTGTCTACTTCAGCTCCACACTTGGCCATTGCTTCTTGCTCTCTACCTTGATCAAGAGGGCTATAGACTTCATGTTTGATGTCATTCAAGCTTTGGGCATTGGTCTTGATCATTCGGGGCTGATTTCTTTAGATTTGGGATTGTCATAAACTGTCATAACAGGCTGAAAATAGGGCAGCACCATTGGCATTAGCATTTGTTGCTTATACTCCATTCCGGTTGTGCTATTTGATGCCCATATGCGGTCTACATGATACCTAGTGCCTTGGGAATGTATGCACATGATTATGCCATGATTTTGGCCTAAAATATTGGCTGATTTGGGACTGTTATTTACTGTTATACAGTGCTGAAAACAGGGTAGCCACACTTGGCATTGCCATTTGATGCTTATACTCTACTCCGGTTACCTTGTTTGATGCCCGTATGCGGTCTACATGATGCCTAATGTCTTGGGAACGTATGCATTCGATTTGCCCATGATTTGGCATTGTTTTTGGGCTGGAAATTGACAGTTTTGGACCGTTTAGAGCTGCTGTACATAAGCGGTGTCGTATTGCTGCGCATTCGAGGTGTGAAAACCATCCAAAAGTTGTGTGTGGGATTTGATACTTTTTACATATTTAGTTGTCGTGTTTATACTTTTGTTTTACGTGGAAGAGGGCTTGGAGCAAGAGGAATTAATCAATAATGCTCTGGTTGACATGTATGCAAAATCTGGTATGCTTGGAAAAGTCAAGAAGTATTTGACAATATGTCAGATCAAGATGTCGTATCCTGGATGACACTGATTGCAGGCTAAGCTGACACATGACCAGATCATTAAACATAGATTGCAATCAAATTTCCTTGTGGGAAGTGCTTTATTGGACATAAATGCAAATTGCAGAAACTTGGAGGATTGGTAAAAGATGTTTTATCTTATGCCAAAGCAAGATGTTGTATCATTGGATGCATCAACAGTGGGAAGTTAGTTTTCAGAATCTGATGAATAGCAGTGGTAGAATCGAGTGGGAAGGATATGAACCCGAAAGGCTTGATTGTTCTTTTATCAACTATTGTTCTTGCAGACCATCCAGGGACAACTATTGTGACTAATAGTGTTATATCATAGTGAACAAATTGGGTGGTACTGCCCTGTAAATGGATTAATCATGATAACAGCGGGTCATGTGCCATACAATCGAAATGGCTTTAAATGTTTACATCCAATGGAATGACATTATGGTCAGAGCAGTGAAATTCATGACAGTATTACATATGAGAATGTGGAAGGAGAAATTAGTCAATTATTTTCAGGAAAGAAAAAACACAATGCTGGAACACTAAGAAAAGAAAACAGGGTCTCAGAATAGAGGGAAAAGCCATATCGGATTGGCAGGGCAATACGTTGGGGGGATCTGTTTTTGGAGGATCATCGAGGACGGCAGAAAAAGCGTAGATGGATGCTGCTACAGCTACTGCCGCACCTGATAATTGATAGCACCCAGAAGCAATAGAGTCTTCTCTTCCGATTCTTCTCTCCTTGTATCCTTGAGCTAGCACCCAAGCTTTGGCCAAGCGTCAAAGCACCAGACTTTTGATCAGAAAGATACATTGCGCTAAGATAATCTCATACAAAGACCGAGTCTGCAGTACCTATCTGAAGATCCAGAGAAATAAGACTCAATCTGCAGTTAAATTAAACAAATTTGGCTATCCAAAGAAGAAAGAGACAACAGCAGCAACAGTGAAGACGGTGGACTGGAGAGGACGAGCTCTGAAGACGAAGTCGAAGAAGGAACGTGACGTAGGCAAGTGAAATCGGCAGATGAGGCAGGCGCCATGAGCGCTCTCGACGAAACCAACCAGGCCATTCACACATTCGCAGGACCTTGGTTCGAGTGCAATCATGTTCAAGATGGTTGCTGAGGATCTAGAAGCTGAAAATCAGACGGAACTCGTGGAGGAGCTTGAAGATGCGACACATTAGATAATTGCACTGATGGAAGAATTTGATTATTACAATAAGGCTTTGCGGTGTATAAAAGAGAGCTACACTATTGGAACTGAGCCTACAGACTTTAAGAAGCTTTTATCAAAAACTGTAGTTCAGCTCAAATCACAGTCCCCTCAAGTACAACCTGAACAGCATCATCTATACAAGCAATTCTAAGAAGCATAGGTACGTGCTTTCAAGTGTTGGGTCCATTATAAAAGGACAGAAAAGGACGCTGAATGAAGGATGGGATGATGAAGATGAAGATGAAAGCTGAAGAAGTCGACAGATCACAGAATTATTGGGTCCTTATGGTCTTCAAAACAGTCTACGATTGGGAGTTTGCAGGACTGGATGAACTTCCATGGCAGAAGGTGAAAAATTTTGTTTGTATATGTAGTTCATATACTCACTGTGCGATGTGGAGCAAGAGCTAGCACAGTTATGCGCTTATTGTGGTGTTAGAATGAGAGAATATTTCTGTGTCAAATGCAATTTCTAGGACAATGACGTCTCGAAAGGGCAGTTTTAAGAAACACTTCATTTTCTGTGGTAAAAGTGTCAAGTCAGTATAGAGAATGTGGAAGCCTACCGGATGCTGCAACAGTGTTTGACCTTCTTGAGGATCGCAATGGGATTACATGGAATTTAATCATCAGAGGCTATGCTCAATGTGATTGTATTGATGTAGTCATTCAGATTTATTTTTTTTAGTATATGCAACACGAAGTTACCAAACCAGTTAATGTATCATGGAATGCCTAGAATGCTGTACATGCATCAATTGGAGAAGGTAATAAGGCTTTTAAGTGGTATCAACAAATGGTTGACATAGGTGTGGACATTGACAATGTCACCTTCGTCAACATCCAGAAAGCTTGTGTGGCATAGCCTGATCTCACTTGTTTAATCTTCTATCTTGAAATTTCTCAAGAACCTCCATGGTTGCGACTTTACTTTCAAAAAACCCTTCGACATCTTTGGTGAACCCGACGTGAAAGCGTCGCAGAAATTTCAGGATGGGAGATACTTCAGCCTCTATTTCAGCCTCTTCTACAATTCCAGCCGTGTCCTCTACTTCAGCTCCATCAATGACTGCTGCGTCAAGTACTTCAACAGAGGATCTAAAGCAGATTTTGCAGAATATGTCCATGTATATGCAGCTCCAAAATCAACAGACACAATTGTATATGCAGCAGCAGCAACAATTGCATCAACAGCAGTTGTCTCAGCAAAGGCAACTCTATTCGGAGCAGGAGAATGCAAACAACGCGACTAAGGCTATTGAAGCAGTTGAGAATGAGAAGAAGCTATTTGATGGCCGTAATGTTTCAGCATATTTGAAGACATATGAGATCAAGATGGGGTTTTTCGGAGTTCCAGTTGGACTTATGAGTAAGTATTTCCTTCGTCTTGTCACACCCGCTTTGAGGGCAAAAGTGACTGATCTTTTTATTCAAAATACACATTGGCAAGATTTTAAGAAGGCCTTGAAAGAAGAATATTTCCTTGAGGACTTTGATATGGCTACTCGGCGGTCATTCCGAGAGTGGGTCTACATGCCAAACAAAGGTCTAGCTGCTTCAGAGTTGATTCGAGAATTTGAAGAGAGGCATAGTCAGCTTGATGCTATTGAACAAAGAGCATTGGATGTTGAAAAAGTTTAGCTTTTCTTGCAAGCTACAGATCCTGCTCTTCAGGAGAGTTGGGTGAGCTTCTTGAGGATCGCACAAAGCCTATGGGTCTTAAAACGGATTGGCAGGATGCCCAGGATGCAGTCTCGACTTTGACCAAGAGGAGGATATGGAAGACTCGCCTACAGAATGGTTCCATGACACCTACACCATCATCTGCTCCTATGCCTGCTTCTATCCCTGTTATTTCTTCTCCTCCTCAGCCAGTTTCTTGGCCTATGCCAGTGCCTACTGTTTCCACTCCACCTATTCCTCCTGTTCCACGATCGATGCCTACACCTTCTGCTCCAAAACCATCCGCTCCATCGGTGCCTACCTCTCTTGATGACATAATCAAAGGCATAATGGATTTGACACTGGAGTCAATTAAAGCGGAGTTGGTGGAAAATTTGAAAGAGCAGTTTGCTTCGACTGCGCCTACTACTTCTTCTAGTGCTCCTACTGCACCTAGGAGTGCTCCTAGTGCACCTAGGAGAGATCGGAGATGTATTTGGTGCGATAGTACGGACCATCAGCATTGCAGGGATTGTGAATCTTTTCAGGATGCAAGGAGGAAGAATTTGGTATATTGGGGACAAGATGGTAAGATTTGGTTGATTGAGACAGGAGCTCCACTTGCTACCAACTTTGGTAAAGGTGGAATGAAGAAGTTAGTGGATGACATGGCTGTGCGTACTTCTTATGTGACAGCTAGAGGTGATGCTTCTGCATATGGAGTCCAGATTGAGAAGGGATCAGAGACTCAGTCAGCACTATGGACTTATGCTATGGAGACTGCAAACAAGGGAAAAATTCAGCAAACTGTTTTGACTAGTACAGGCTCTAGCATCAGATCAGAGACAGGTTGGGATTCGCCTGTTGACAGGTACTCTATTTATGCTTATTTGGCTAAGTCTCAGGGAGCAGATGTACTTGTTGAGGAGAAGCGTAAGAGGGATGAAGAAAATCCAAGTGCAGCTAAGAAGACTAGAGGGGGTGAGTTTGTTACTCCACCTACTGCAGGACCGTCTTCAAGACCAGGGCCAGATCGACAGATGAAAGATGCTCAAAAGAGAGAAAAGAGGCAAGAGCCTAGAGAGAGAAAGCAGCCAGGGTTTAGATTGATGTCCGATATTGAGACATCTACAGACATGAAGAAAATCTTTAATGACAAGATACTTGGCAGTGAGGTGACTTTCACTATTTCTGAGGTTTTGGGCATCTCGAAAAGAGAGTTTCAGGATCAGTTTCAAGAGGTCCTGAAGAGGAAAAGACATGCATTGCCTACCACTGATACACATGGAGTTTTGATTGGGGAGTTGGATGAGGATGAGGATGAGGTTATGGTTGAGAATGCTTCTGTTTTTCCGCAGGTAGAGAAGAGGGTTCAGCCTATGCATTATGCTGAAATTGAAGAGCATGTCTTGATACCGCGTAGTCACTTTTCGCAGAGCCATTGGGCTAGGGCAACTACAGAGATGATGGTAAAGATTGGAGAGAAACAGGTGCCTTATGTTGCATTGGTGGATCATGGTTCAGAGATTAATCTCATAGTTCGTGGAGTTTATGAGAGTAACAGATGGCCTATGGATGTAGAGCATGGGTGGCGTATGAGAGCTGCCAATAACACTGCATGTGATTTGTATGCTACCTGTCCTAGTGTCAGGGTTTCTATTGGTGATGTAGAGGAGGATTTTCATTTCTTTGTGTAGGATTCATGCTCTTATCCTATAATTCTTGGACAGCCATTCATCACAGAGATGCGCATGGAAACAAAGGTAATGGATGATGGATCTGCTTATGCACGGATTCGTAGTAAAGATGCTATGAGAGCAGTTCAGTTTATGACTGTGTGTGTGAACCATGTTAGAAACAGGGATACTCTCAGAGATGCACCTTTGCCCACTGTGAGGGATTCGGGTTTTCATTAGGTACCGCCGTTTCACGAGACGACGGTGGTACAGAGCAGAGGAGATTGGAGTTCTTGTCTCCTGGCAGCAGTGTTTTCTCCTCTGGTTTTGTTGGGATTTCAGCAAACAGTTCGATGAGCTATCAGAAGACTTCTAAGTTGCCTAGAGCTGCCAGGCAGTACATATGCAGGAAGGAGAAAAATTTTAAAAATGCAGGAATTTTGGAGGATGATGAGCACATAGATGGGATGTATGACAGTATGATTTGTGCAGATACGATGGAAGAGATGAAAGATATGCTGAAACCGATATGCAGAGTTGTCACAGTAATGTATTAGTGCAGTCCCTGGACATGTTTCATGAAATTGCAGATTTTGTGTCACAGATTGAGTCAGAGGCTGAGGTGGCTCAGCAAAAAGTGTTGAGTGCTGAAGAAATTCAGCAAACAAAGTTTCCAGCTGGTTATGATCAGCTTTCAGAGACACAAAGGGCTGAAAACTTTAAGCCAACAGAGTTTACTGCTGAAATATTTCAGTATCCAGAGTTTAGGGTTGTTTCTATGCAGTCCATAGAGCAGAGGGCTGAGGATATTCAGCCATTGGAGTGCAGAATTACTGATTTACAGCAAGATTTGAGTAATGCAAAAGAGCATAATGAAGCCAGGGTTGACGCGAAATACAAAACTGTGGATAAGAAGGTGAAGCTAGTAGTTGTACTGCTTCCACCTGGACAGTGATCAACAAATAGAGAGGGTTGCTAAACAGCCAATTTTGAGGAATCCGCAGCATATTGGTCATAAATTTTCAGCAGAGACTCTTGCTGAATTGAAAATTGGAAATGGTGATTTCTTGCTACCCATAGAGAAGCAATGCTTTCAGGAGATGCTTAAGCAACATGGAAGGGGATTTGCTTTTTTCCCGTATGAAATTGGATGTGTGAATCCAGATATTGTTGCTCCTATGGTCATTTTTACTATTCCTCATATTCCATGGAATCTCTGACCTATTCCAGTGCCTAAAGCACACTTGCCAAAGCTGATTGATTTATTGAATGAGAAAATCAGGATGGGAATTCTTGAGCCTTCATCTGCACCATACTCAAACAGGTGGTTTATAGTTCCAAAGAAGAATGGTACTCTCTGATTTATTCAGGACATGCAGCCAATGAACAGAGTTACTATTAGGAATGTTGGTATAGGTCCAGTTGTGGATGAGTTTGCATAAGCATTTGCTGGACATGTCATCTATTCTTTAGGTGATTTGTATTCGGGATATGATCAGTTTCAGCTGGCTTTGGAAAGCAGGGACATAACCACCATGAGAACTCCTATTGGGCTTGTCAGGATGTGTACCTTGCCTCAAGGTGCCACTAATTCTGTTGCAAATATGATGAATGCCATGCATAAGGTCCTTCGAGATTACATACCTCAGCTTACTATCCCTTTCTTGGATGATGTGCCCATTAAGGGGTGTGTAGAAGAAGAGAAAAATGAGAGTCTAAATGATCAGGGATGCAGATACTTTGTGGCTGATCATATTTCAGCATGTGAGAAGATTTTGGCTAGGTTAGAAGAAGTGAACTTGACACTTTTAGGGCAAAAATCTATTTTTGGAGTGAATGAGGTTGTCATTGTTGGACATATGTGTGGATATTATGGCAGGAAACCCTCACCTGATAAGGTGAATGCTATAGCCAAGGTTGCGGAGTATTGTTCTACCACTTCAGAGGTACAGAGATTCATTGGAGCTTGTGTGTTTTATATGATTTGGATACCTCATTTTGCACACATAGCAGATTGTTTATATCAGCTGCTTCGAAAGGGGCAGAAATTCTATTGGGATGAGAGCCACACTAGAGCCATGCGGAAATTGAAGAAGTTATTGCAGAATGCTTCTACTCTTAGAAAAGCAGATTATAATTGTGGAAATCCTATTGTATTGACAGTTGACACTAGTCCAATTGGCATAGGTTGGGCTGTGGGTCAAGATGATGCAGATGGAAATAGGTATGCTATTCGGTTTGGGGCGAAAGTCCTAAACGAGAGATAGAGGAGATATCCGCAAATCAAGAGGGAGCTACTGGGGATTGTCACGGCTCTCAAATGTGACAAGGAGTACTTTATTGGAGCTTCAGTTGTGGTAGAGACAGATTGCTTACCATTGATTGGTATGATTACGAGTTGCTCTACTCCGGATATAGCTATGCTGAGATGGATTGCATACATCAAGTCTTTAAATCCGAAATTTAAACACATAGCAAGGAAGGATAATCCAGTGGCAGATATGTTGTCTAGAGCCAGATATGATGATGAGGAGACTCTACTTGCAAAAGAGGATGATGCAAAAATTTCAGCCACTATGGTTGATCATGTTTGTCATGTCTATGATATTGTGGCTTTCATAGAAGAACTCTATGTTGGAGATTGGTTGCAGATTGGCAAGTACATTAGTACACTAAGCAAAAGAGATGAATGGACAGATGAAGAGTTCAAGAAGATCAGAAGGAAAGCCTATGGTTATTTTCTCAAGGATGGATTTCTTTGGAAGAATCCAAAGAAAAGAGGCAGATTACATTTGCGGGTTGTCTGCGATAGAGAGACACAGTTACAGGTGATGAGGGAGTTTCATGAGAGTCCTTGGGCTGGTAATAGAGGAGTGTGGGCTACTTATGAGAAAATGAAGGAGAAATATTGGTGGAAAGGCATGTATAGAGATGTTTCTCACTTTGTTGAGACTTGCAGAGACTGCCTGATATATTCGGTAGTGCGACATCGAGATGAGCTTCATCCGACCTATCCGCTATGCATTCATTATAAGTGGGTAGTTGATTTGGTTACTATGTCTATGGGTCTATGGCAAATGAGATACATTGTTTTGGCTAGAGAGGATCTTACCAATCATGTTGAGGGCAGATCTTTGAGAATGAAGACCACTAGTGCAATGTGTAAGTTCTTATTGGAGGAAATTTTCTGCAGGTATGGTTGTGTGGGTAAGATCACTGCGGATCGCGGTGAATTGGATGCAGATGAAGCTAGGGAGTTTTTCTCTCAGCTAGGAATCAAGTTGGCTCTAACTACAGTATATAATCCAGAAGGAAATGGGAAGAGTGAAAGAGGGCATCCGCCGATAGTGAAAGCATTAGCCAAAGCATGCAGAGGACGGATTGGAGAATGGCCGAGACTTCTACCATTTGCTTTGTGGGCTGATCGTACGACTCACAGTGTTACCACAGGATATATTCCTGCAGAGTTGATGTATGGTCAGAAACCTGTTATGCCGACTGCGACTTGTGCTTTGACTTGGTCAGCTTTACCTTGGCAGGAGGATTTGACGAGAGAGGAGCTCTTAGCTCTTCGGATTCGACAGTTGGAGAGGAGACCAAATGATATTCAGCTAGCTATTGATAGATTGAAGGTTGCTAGACTAAGAAATAAGGATAGGTTTGATAGCAGGCATTGCTTGCGGCCTAGAGCAATAGAAGAGGGAGATTGGGTATTAGTCTTTGATAGCAGCCTTGAAAATCAGCATACTGCACTTCGGAAGATGGTGAAAAGATGGTTTGGGCCATACATAGTCAGACATGTTTTTGATAATGCAACATATGAGTTGACAGAATTGGATGGGACAGTGCTTAGAGTGCCTATTGCTGGAAAAAGAATCAAGATTTTCAAGAAAAGAGATGATGAAGATTATGCATTGGAAGAATTTTCAAGAGAAGAGCAACGAGAAGAAACTCCAATGGAAGAGATAGATGATATGACAGATAATCTTATTGATATACCAGAAATGCATAATGAAGAGATTGATATGTTTGTGGATCTTGATGATAATGATCATGGGTAGTTGGCCCATCCGGAGGATGTGTAGGATTAGAGGGGGTGGATGTCGTATTGTTGTGCATTCGAGGTGTGAAAACCATCCAAAAGTTGTGTGTGGGATTTGATACTTTTTACATATTTAGTTGTCGTGTTTATACTTTTGTTTTACGTGGAAGAGGGCTTGGAGCAAGAGGAATTAATCAATAATGCTCTGGTTGACATGTATGCAAAATCTGATATGCTTGGAAAAGTCAAGAAGTATTTGACAATATGTCAGATCAAGATGTCGTATCCTGGATGACACTGATTGCAGGCTAAGCTGACACATGACCAAATCATTAAACATAGATTGCAATCAGATTTCCTTGTGGGAAGTGCTTTATTGGACATAAATGCAAATTGCAGAAACTTGGAGGATTGGTAAAATATGTTTTATCTTATGCCAAAGCGAGATGTTGTATCATTGGATGCATCAACAGTGGGAAGTTAGTTTTCAGAATCCGATGAATAGCAGTGGTAGAATCGAGTGGGAAGGATATGAACCCGAAAGGCTTGATTGTTCTTTTATCAACTATTGTTCTTGCAGACCATCCAGGGACAACTATTGTGACTAATAGTGTTATATCATAGTGAACAAATTGGGTGGTACTGCCCTGTAAATGGATTAATCATGATAACAGCGGGTCATGTGCCATACAATCGGAATGGCTTTAAATGTTTACATCCAATGGAATGACATTATGGTCAGAGCAGTGAAAATTCATGACAATATTACATATGAGAATGTGGAAGGAGAAATTAGCCAATTATTTTCAGGAAAGAAAAAACACAATGCTGGAACACTAAGAAAAGAAAACAGGGTCTCAGAATAGAGGGAAAAGCCATATCGGATTGACAGGGCAATACGTTGGGGGGATCTGTTTTTGGAGGATCATCGAGGACGGCAGAAAAAGCGTAGATGGATGCTGCTACAGCTACTGCCGCACCTGATAATTGATAGCACCCAGAAGCAATAGAGTCTTCTCTTCCAATTTTTCTCTCCTTATATCCTTGAGCTGGCACCCAAGCTTTGGCCAAGCGTCAAAGCACCAAACTTTTGATCAAAAATATACATTGCGCTAAGATAATCTCATACAAAGACCGAGTCTGCAGTATCTATCTGAAGATCCAGAGAAAGAAGACTCAATCTGCAGTTAAATTAAACAAATTTGGTTATCCGAAGAAGAAAGAGACAACAGCAGCAACAGTGAAGATGGTGGACTGGAGAGGATGAGCTCTGAAGACAAAGTCGAAGAAGGAATGTGACGTAGGCAAGCAAAATCGGCAAAGGAGGCAGGCACCATGAGCGCTCTCGACGAAACCAACCAGGCCATTCACACATTCGCAGAACCTTGGTTTGAGTGCAGTCATGTTCAAGATGGTTGCTGAGGATCTAGAAGCTGAAAATCAGACGGAACTCGTGGAGGAGCTTGAAGATGCGACACATTAGATAATTGCACTGATGGAAGAATTCGATTATTACAATAAGACTTTGCGGTCTATAAAAGAGAGCTACACTATTGGAACTGAGCCTACAGACTTTAAGAAGCTTTTATCAAAAACTGTAGTTCAGCTCAAATCACAGTCCCCTCAAGTACAACCTGAACAGCATCATCTATACAAGCAATTCTAAGAAGCATAGGTACGTGCTTTCAAGTGTTGGGTCCATTATAAAAGGACAGAAAAGGACGCTGAATGAAGGATGGGATGATGAAGATGAAGACGAAAGCTGAAGAAGTCGACAGATCACAGAATTATTGGGTCCTTATGGTCTTCAAAACAGTCTACGATTGGGAGTTTGCAGGATTGGATGAACTTCCATGGCAGAAGGTGAAAAATTTTGTTTGTATATGTAGTTCATATACTCACTGTGCGATGTGGAGCAAGAGCTAGCACAGTTATGCGCTTATTGTGGTGTTAGAATGAGAGAATATTTCTGTGTCAAATGCAATTTCTAGGACGATGACGTCTCGAAAGGGCAGTTTTAAGAAACACTTCATTTTCTGTGGTAAAAGTGTCAAGTCAGTATACAGAATGTGGAAGCCTACTAGATGCTGCAACAGTGTTTGACCTTCTTGAGGATCGCAATGGGATTACATGGAATTTAATCATCAGAGGCTATGCTCAATGTGATTGTATTGATGTAGTCATTCAGATTATTATTTTTTTTAGTATATGCAACACGAAGTTACCAAACCAGTTAATGTATCCTGGAATGCCTAGAATGCTGTACATGCATCAATTGGAGAAGGTAATAAGGCTTTTAAGTGGTATCAACAAATGGTTGACATAGGTGTGGACGTTGATAATGTCATCTTCGTCAACATCCAGAAAGCTTGTGTGGCAGTAGACAGCATTAAGTTGATTCATGCTGAGGAACATGGAATTGGTGACTGTGCCCTGGATCTCTTTGGAAAAAAAAATAGTGGCAACCCTTGCTGGAAATCTTATATGTATCTTATGGTGTTAGAGAGCTTGGTAGAGACAAATCTAGCTTTCTGCAGAGTCATAGATTCCAGCAGTGAAGTATTGCTATAGAGTTTGTTAAACTCGCGCAGGATTTAATAATTTCTGATCAGAAACTGGCCTTTGATTATTGGAACTGGTGATGCTTGGATTCAATAGCTCTTCAGGCTGTGAACAGCAAGTTTATTGAACAGATGCATGTTAAATCAACAATCTTTGCATTCAAAATGAAGAGTCTGGAGTTTATTGTTGCATAGCCTGATCTCACTTGTTTAATCTTCTATCTTGAAATTTCTCAAGAACCTCTGTGGTTGTGACTTTACTTTCAAAAAACCCTTCGACAGCGGGCTGAAGCTCATTTGTCACATGTATTGCTTCTCTATCGATACCGGATGTATGCTATGGGTTATGTCATGATGTATTACACTTTGGGGATCGACTTCAAACTCATGATCGTGATTCCAGAATGCTTTTGAGCATCGCATTTGCTCCGTTGTTATTGGTTTGTCATTGGCAGTTTGGTCGACTTGACTGGCATTTGGGCCGCTTATGCCTATTGTCTGTACTTGACGGATAAGCTCTATGCATTACATGCTTTGGTCCGTGGTTGATGCCTCTTAGTTCGTCCATGCTTGACAGATATTTTGGAGCTCCAATTTGGATGTTTTGAGCACTTCCGACTCACAGGGATATTGACTTTGGCTTGCTACTGGATGTATTGACTTGACAGAGATCTTGCCATTGGGATTATGTCTTGCTTAGTAGTTGCTACATCATTTGCTTCATGTATGTCATGCTCTTGGGAAGCGTATGACGCATTGACTTGGTCACTTATCACTGGTACTTTGTCTTGGGTTGCTTGAGCCCTTAACTCTATTGTACGCCTTTTGTGCCAGTGGGAGCATCTTGCATGCTTACTTGACCTTGAGCAGGGATTACATGCTATTGGAGCAGTCTATGTCATTGAGCAGTTATGGATGTATTGAGACTTTGGGATTATACTCTGACAATTGGATGTTGCATTGAGTATATGTCTTGGTTCACAGGATGCTTATGAGCTGAGTCTCTAGGGTGTGCCTCTTACTGGCAGATGCTATTTGACATCTCTCGGTGTTATGCTCATGTATTTTCACTGTCATTTGTCTTTGCTTTGTCCTCTTTATGCTGGCTTTGGACCTAGCATTGTTTAGTTGACATTAGATCCAGTTTTGGGATAGTTTGCTCTCATTATTGCAATTCTGAAATTTATTACAGCAAGCATTTATTGGTGAACTAAGCAGTATTTTTTATGCTGAAATATCCTAATTTGGTGTACCACACCTAGTACTAAGTGGGCAGCATCTTTTGGCACACTTTTCTCGCCATTTGGAGCTCATTTCAGTGGATTTTGGGCATTTTCTGCAGTAAAACAGCCAGCAGTTTTACATTGTCTGTGCATTTCCAGGCTGCATTATGGCATCCTCTTCGACTGATAATGCCATATTTAACATCACAAAGTTGGATGGTACCAACTACTCTTATTGAAAGAGTCAAATTTGGCAGGTCTTGGTGCAGAAATCTCAGATTAAGCCCCTTCGGTTGAGTGGGGAGCAGCCTGAAACTATGGACAATGACGACTGGCTTGAACTTGATGAGCTATACAAGTCCACGATTGTATTGTCTCTCACTGAACAGGTACATTATAATGTATTTGAGGAAGCACAGAGTGCATGGGATCTATGGAATAAGATCAAGAATCTTTATGATAAGAAAAGTCCGGCGAGTCAGATGTACTGGTTGAAGTAGCTTATGGATCTGTGCATGAAGGATAATGCGACTATGTCTGCTCACTTGAGCCAGTTCCATGCTATGCTGAAGAACTTGACTTTGCAGGATATCACCTTTGGAGAGGAAGTAACTCCTCTTTTCTTGCTTGGGACTCTGAATGAGTCATGGGATGAACTGAATGATGTTGAGAGTGCTCTTCTGCAGGAATAGGTTAATCGCAAAAACTTGGATGCCTCTCGTGTTTCACATGCTTTAACAGTTAGAGGCAGGAATGACAGGAATGATCGTGGTAATAACTGTGGTCGTGATTCGCAGAAGGGTCGGTCTAAATCTCGTGGAAAGACGCGTAGTAAGTCGCGTGGGCACAACGCTAATGTCACTTGTCATCATTGTGGGAAAAAGTGCCATATCAGACCACAGTGTCATGAGTTGCGCAATGAGAAGCGCAAGGATAAGGGCAAAGAGAAAGTGCAGGAGAAGTCCTCTGATCGCAGCATAGTACATGCGAAGTCCAGCATCAAGATTGAAGAAATTAATGTCATGCAGACCGAGGATTCCGATGGTAATGATGAGTTCATACTTACAACTAGTTCTTCTGATACTTCACACTTGACTGAGACACCTAGTATGTATGCACAGTGCTGGTTATTGGATTCAGGTGTATCCTTCCACGTGACACCTTACCGTGAGTGGTTTCACTCTTACCGTACTGTATCTGGATCAGTCAGACTTGGAGATGACAGATCTCTTGATATTGTGGGCTGTGGAGATATTCAGTTGTTGCAGTTTTCCACTGGCAGTTCCTTTTTGCTCAGGCGTCATGTACCTGCGCTTACGCACAGTCTTATTGTTGAGATATCGAGCTCCACTCATGATATGCCAGGGTGACCGTTGTGCATTTATGTCACCGACGTGTTAGTTGCAGATGCGGTTGGTACACCGCCCATGAATAATAGCTACATGACAGCTATCCTTATCTACTCTAGTTCGTGGCTCAATTAGTATGCCACCTTAGTTAGTTGAGTTTGGTTTGAGACCCATATATAGGGTTCTTCTATTTCTTTGTATAAGAGTTCTTTTGGCTTACACAACTAAGAAGAGGAAAATTGTTTTTAGCCTCCACCTTTGTGTGTATTCCCCCATTGTGCAAGCAAGAAAGCTACAAGTGAGACTCCTTCCTTCTCTCCCACAATCTTGACATGGTATCACAGGCTTGTTCGTGGTAAGGAGCTCAAGAAAGCAAGCCAAGCTCGCGGTGTTCTGGTAAGAGGAGCAGTGTTGCTTTCATTTTCTGTTTTGGGAGCAGATCTCTGCAGGTAGCACAGCCGGGAATTGCAAGAGTGCATTGTCTCAGGTTGAGACACCCTTCGCGGTGAAGCAAGAGGGCAGTATATGCTGTGGGATAGGGCTTTAGCCCTTGGCGACCCTGTTTTTTTTATTTGAGGCCATTTCGGGGCCTGTTTTGGAGGCGGAAGTTTTCTGCACGCACTCAGAAAAAGGCCCAGTTTTATGCTGTGCGACCACTATTCTACAAGTCGATGAAAAGTTACCACAGAAATTGCATCGTATGCTTATGTGCAGAGACATTGGGAGTTACAGAATCATCCTTGGTTCCTATTTATGTAAAATCGTCACTAGGAAGTGATTGTGTGGTCAAATACCACTTTCGCTAGTTTTGCAAATTTGCCCTTGTGAGGGTGAAGCTGTGTTTTTTGTAGTGATAGAATTTTTTGCAGTGTTCTGTAATAGCGTCTGATTCTCTTTCACAGATTGTAACTGAAAAGCTTGACAAGAACAACTTCCAAGCATGGAAGTTTAGAATGACGAATTTCCTTATGGGAAAAGGATATTGGGAATTTGTTGTAGGAAATGAAGAAGAACCAGTTCTTCCTGATGTTCCCAATCAACAGCAAATGTAGGTATTCAAAGCATGGCATGAGAGAGCCAGGAAACTTATGTACTGGCTATCTATCAGTATTTCAAACTCTATGATTGTGCATATTCAGGATGCAAGTACGCCAAAGGAGGCATGGGATACTTTGTTAAAAATGTATAGCACAAATACGCAAGCCATGAAAATGCAGCTCAAGCAAGAGTTGCATAATGTGCAAAGAGAAAGTATGAGCATCAATGACTACCACATGAAGGTGAAGAAGATTGCAGATACACTTGCTTCCATTAGGTCGCCAGTGGAAGATGATGATTTAGTTTCTGTGACCTTGAATGGTCTAGAAAAGGATTATGCACAGTTTTGGACATCCATTTCAGTTCGTAAAAGATTTCCTGATTTTGAGAAGTTGATTGCTCTTCTGATTTCTGAGGAGCAGAGAAATTGTGGTGCATCTTCTTCAGGAGGAACTTCAAAAGAAACTGTCTTCTACTCAAATGCTGGAAGAGGTAGAGGCAGAGGTAGAGGAGGCCGATTTGGAGGCTGTGGTAGAAATCAGAATATGCAGCAAACTCAAGAAAACCAGTCCTATGGAGGAGGACGTGGTAACTCTAGAGGCAGGGGGAGCCAAAGAGGTCGTGGTGGATGGCAAAGAGGCCAAAATGCAAACAACAATGTTGAATGCTACTACTGTGGTAAAATGGGTCATATGGCTAAAGATTGCTATAAAAAGCAGAATGACATCATGAATGGAAAATTGCAACAAGGGAATTATGCATCTTCTAGTAGACAGGGTGATGACAGAAATGAGCATTTGTTTATGGTGCAGCACTTGAACAATTTTGTGACAAGTGTAGAAGAAAGCAACGATGTGTGGTATGTTGACTCAGGTGCATCAAACCACATGATAGGTCATGCAGAATGGATGGAGGATGTAAGGAAAATGGAAAAACCAGGATTTGTGGAGACTGGTGATGATACTGCACATCCTATTGTGCAGATTGAAAAAATTCATTTGTCTATGCAAGATGGGAAAAAGAAATACATGTCCGACGTATTTCATGTCCCGAATATCACCAAGAATCTGGTTTCTGTTGGTCAAATGGTTGAGCAGGGCTTGCAGGTCAGATTTAATCCTCATGGATGCTTTGTTGAGGATATGAAAAATAAAGGTTGCTTGATAGCAAAAGGAAAGAAGAAGGGCAGAATGTTTACATTGGATGCAGACATGCCTGAATTGAGTGCAGCAATGTTTGCACATGGGACTGGTGTAGTTGCAGATATTGATATCTAGCATAAACGCATTGGTCATGTTAATGTACAGCGACTTAAATCAATGCAGACCCAAAACATTGTTGCAAGATTGCCTAAATTCAAGGTTGCAGAAATGCATAAGGTATGTGAAGCCTGTCAGTTTGGAAAACAGGCAAGGAAACCATTTCCTAGACATGTTCAAGAGAGTAAGAAGCCATTGGAATTAATCCACTCTGATGTGTGGACTACTAAAGCTGCATCTCTTGGAGGCTATCATTATTTTGTTACTTTTATTGATGATTATAGTAGAAAAGTTTGGGTGTATTTTATGAAAAAGAAAAGTGAAGTTTTTGGGCATTTCAAAACTGTTAAAGCTATGGTTAAAAAAGAAATAGGCTTGCAAATAAAATGCCTAAGGTCAGATGGAGGGGGAGAGTACCTCTCAAATGAATTTACAAGGTTCTTGCAGGAGCATGGCATAAAGCAGCAATATTCATGCAGTCATATCCCACAACAAAATGGAATTGCAGAAAGGAAAAACAGGCATATTGGAGAGGTATCTCGTACCATGCTTAATGAAAAAAACCTGCCAGATTTTTATTGGGCTGAGGCAGTTACTACAGCAGTCTACATAATGAACAAGACTCCCACTGCAGCAATACATGGGATGACTCCAGAGGAGAGGTATACTGGTAGGAAACCAGATATTTCTCATTTAAAAATTTTTGGTTGCATTGCCTATGTACATGTGCCATATGAGTTGAGATCCAAGTTGGATCCAAAAGCTGAGAAGTCATCTTTATTGGTTACTCTCTGCAGCAAAAAGGGTATAGATGTTATAACCCTTCTACTCGTAAGTTTACAGTGAGCAGAGATTTTGTTTTTTATGAGATGAGTAGTTGGTATAAACCAGTAAATGTGATTGATGATGTAGATGCACAAAATGGTAATGCTGCACAAAATTCACAGCAGCAGTCACAAAATATTAGTGGACCTGGAGCGTCCTCTAGCAGTGGTTCACATTCTTCACCATGGACATGCAGATTGAGATCAGGAGAATCTTCTCAAAGCAATGCAGATAGTGGTATGCAGGTATCACGAAAAGGAAAAGAGAAGGTTGATCAGCCCATGTTTGATGTGAATGCAGGTCACTCTTATGTGGATGGTGAATCCAGTGGCTCAGAACAGAGCATTGATGATAAGTTGGGTATTCATTCTATTGTTACACCTGGAGTAAGGAAGACCAGGGATGTTTTGAGAGCACCTGGGAGTGAACCTACTTTGCGCAGGTCTACGAGAGCTAGGTATCCTGTGGATAGGCTGAAATATGATGGATTTACAGCCATTCACTATGCATATATGGTCAAAATGATACAAGAACCAGAACCCACTTCTTTTGAGCAAGCCATGGGAAAAGAAAAATGGGAGAAAGCCATAGATGAAGAAATGGATGCCTTGGAAGCAAATGCTACATGGGAATTGGTACCTTTGCCTAAAGGTAAGAATGCAATTGGCTGTAAGTGGATTTATAAGGTGAAGCACAATGCAGATGGTTCTGTGAACAGATACAAGGCAAGATTAGTAGTCAAGGAGTATGCACAAACATATGGCATTGACTATGAAGTAACATTTAGTCCGGTTGCAAGGATGGCAACCATAAGAGAAGTCATTGCTATGGCTCCATCAAAGGAATGGTCTTCACATCAGATGGATGTAAAGAATGCCTTCTTGCATGGTGATTTGCAATAAGAGGTCTATATGGAGCAGCCACCAGGTTATGTGCATGTTGTTCATCTTGAGTTTGTTTGCAAGTTGAAAAAAGCATTGTATGGCTTGAAGCAAGCACCTAGAGCATGGTCTGACAAGATAGGACAATATCTTGTCACTATTGGCTTTCAGATTTCCAAGGCAGACTTCTCACTTTATGTGAGAAAAACAGAGAAAGGTATTATGCTACTTGTCATTTATGTTGATGATTTGATTATGACAGGTAACAATGATGAAGATATCCTTCATGTGAAAATGCTATTGAAGCAAAAGTTTGAGATGAAGGATTTGGGAGAGCTGAGTTATTTCTTGGGCATTGACTATTTTATGAGACTGGGATTCAGATACAGTTGCATGGATACACTGATATTGATTGGGCTGGTAGCATTTCTGATAGACGATCTACCAGTGGATATGTATTCTCTTTTGGGAGTGCTGCAGTCACTTGGAGCAACAAGAAACAGCCTACAGTTGCCTTATCCAGCACAGAGGCTGAGTACAGGGGCGTAGCAATGGCTGCATGTGAGGTAGCTTGGTTGCATAAGCTACTTTATGATATGCATCAGCCTACAGATGGGCCAGTTGTTATTTATTGTGACAACATGAGTAGTATACACTTGGCAAATAACCCAGTCTATCATGCTAGAACAAAGCACATTGAGATGCATTATCACTATGTGCGGGAGAGGGTTTTACTAGGTCTTATTGATCTAGTTTATGTCAGCACAGAGGATCAGGTAGCTGACATATTCATGAAGGCATTGGGCGCAGAGAAGCTGCACAAGTTCAGAGACCTGCTTGGTGTGCAGAAATTGGGATTGAGCTCGACGGGGAGAGTTGAGATATCGAGCTTCACTCGTGATATGCCAGGGTAACCGTTGTGCATTTATGTCACTGACATGTTAGTTGCAGATGCGGTTGGTACACCGCCCATGAATAATAGCTACATGATAGCTATCCTTATCTACTCTAGTTCATGGCTCAGTTAGTATGCCACCTTAGTTAGTTGAGTTTGGTTTGAGACCCATATATAGGGTTCTTCTATTTCTTTGTATAAGAGTTCTTTTGGCTTACACAACTAAGAAGAGAAAATTTGTTTTTAGCCTCCACCTTTGTGTGTATTCTCCCATTGTGCAAGCAAGAAAGCTACAAGTGAGACTCCTTCCTTCTCTCCCACAATCTTGACACTTATGTCTGCAGGACAGTTGGATGATGCAGGGTTTCATGTCTGTTTTGGGGATTCTGCCTGGAAGATTACCAAAGGCAGACTTGTGCTTGCTAGAGGCACCAAGGCTGGCAGCCTCTATCCTCTTGTTGTATCTGGGTCTTCTGTAGACCATGTTTTGGCAGTGGGCTCTATCCCACATGTATCACTTTGGCATGCCCGTTTGGGACATATGTCTTTGAAGGGAATGAAAATGTTATCTGGTTTGCAGTATCTTCCGCCTTTGGACTATGCACATTTTGACTCGTGTGATCATTGTCTTTATGGTAAGCAAAATAGGTCTACGCATAAGAAATTGGGTAGGCCATGCATGAGTGAGCCCTTGGCTTTGGTGCATTCAAATGTTTGTGGGCCCATGCCGTGTATGTCTATGGATGGCGCGAAGTAATTTGTTACCTTCATTGATGATTTTTCTAGGAAAGTGTGGGCTTATCCCATAAAGCAAAAGTCCGAGGTCTTGGCAGTCTTTCAGCGTTGGCTTGCTCTTGTTGAGAACCAGATTGGATATAGGCTGAAATGCCTTAGGACTGACAATGGGGGAGAATATGTCTCACATACTTTTGAGCAGTTTTGTGATGACAGGGATATTAAGCGTCAGTTGACCGCCCCTTACACCCCCGCCCAGAATGGTTTGGCTGAGCGCATGAACAGGACTATTCAGGAGCATGTCCGCTCTATGCTTAGCCATGCAGGACTACCACAGATCTTTTGGGCTGAGGCAGTTAGTACGGCAGTGCATGTCATAAACCGATCGCCTTCTAGTGGATTGGATTTCCAGGTTGCAGAGGAAGTTTGGGCTGGTAAGCCACCCTCTTATGCGCATCTCCGTGTCTTTGGATGTGAGGCATTCTGCCATGTGCCCAAGGACAAGAGGAGTAAGTTGGATCCAAAGAGCATTAAATGCATCTTTCTTGGTTATGGTGATTCAGGAGAGATGGGCTATCGCCTATGGGATCCGCAGGTGCGAAAAATAGTACGCAACCATGATGTAGTCTTCCATGAAGACAAGATGCACAGGCAGCCTGAGAAAGTGGTTGAGATCCGCAGAGTGATCTTTCAGGAGGAGCCTAGAGCTCCTGCACAGCCAGTTGGACAGCCTACAGCTACAGCAGATGCTCATGGTCAGGGTGTTGGACAAGCAGCTGGGCAGGCAGCAGAGCCTGCAGTGAGACGGTCTGCTAGAGACAGACGTCCACCTGATAGATTTCAGCCCTCTATGTATTATGTTTTGGTTACAGATGCAGAAGAGTCTTTCACTTATGATGAGGCTATGCGCAGGGGTGACAGTCACTCCTGGGAGAGGGCTATGCAGTCTGAGATTGACTCCTTGCATAAAAATGAGACTTGGGATTTGGTTGCCTTGCCTAAGGGCAAGAAGCCTTTGCCATGCAAAAAATCAACAAGTGTCGCTTGGGCGCATTTAAAACACTTTAACGCTTAAAATACCGCCGCCTTCGATGTTGAATATTTTTTCCTTGATATTCGTAATTTTTAGCTATTTTTAAGCACTTCTCGGCATCAAAATTTCGCTCTCAATTGTCAATGCTTTAAGTAGAAAACCGACTATTCATAATATCTCTATGATATCTTTTAATTCTCTTCTCCCTATGAAAGATACCTATAATTAAGACCCTAGTTTTCAAGCTGATTGGAATAAATTAGTTACAAATAACTGGATTCCAATTGATTCATTGTCTTACGCTAATGGATTTATGTTTTATGAAAAAAGATTGTATAACTAGTCTATTTCGATCATTTGTCTTGCACGAAATTCATTCTCCTATATCAAGGCCATAGAGGAATTATTTCTACTTTGCGTACATTGATTGAAGATTTTTATTGGCCACAGATGGAATCTAATGTTTCTAACTTTGTATCTAAATGTTTAATTTGCCAAAGAGTTAAACGACACCATGGTAAGCAATATGGTTTATTAATGCCTTTACCAATTTCAAAATGACCATGGGAACAGATTTCAATGGATTTTATTATTGGTTTGCCCAACACTAAAGCCAATCATGTGTGGGAGCTTTCGCTCAATCGCCAAGACCCACAAACCGCTTATTGTTTCAAGTATTCTAAGCCGAGCACTAATGGCTACCTCTCATATAGCCGACACACCATCCATATCTACGAGTGTAGTGAGCTTACCTCCATGCCGACCGAGTTACCTCCTCTCCCGCGCACTCCGGTAGCTCCATGATTCAAGTGCACGCTTTAAGCAAGCTCTATCCTCAAGCTCCATGCTCCAAGCTCCATCACCGCGAGCAAGACAAGAGAAGAGAAGAAAAGAGAAGAAGAGAGGAGAAGATGGAGAGCTTCTCCTCCCTGGTCCCTCACTCTCACACACTCACTCCCTCACACTCTCACACTTCCTCTCTTAAGCACAAGCTCAAGCAAGCAAGAAGAAGAAGAAGAAGAGGAGAGCCACTTTTAGCCACACACAAGAATGAGCTTCTCATTCACTTTTCAACTTTATATACAAAACCCTAAATCCCTTTTGGGCGGTCATCCCCTTATTCCCTTTTTTACATGGCTGGCCGTGGCCTAGGCCATTTTTCCCATTGTCCTTCTATCTTCCTAGTTTCCTTCCTACCGCCCATCTACCTTTCCAAATTGCACGGGTGAGAGCCCAGTGCTCCTTAAATTAAATCATGATGCGCTTGTGCTCTTTTACAAAAGTATTGACTTGCACTTTTCCTTATGTGTCTTTCTCCCTCATTTGGGACTTTTCTGCACTTTTGTGTTTCTAGATTTTCCTTGTGCGCCTTTGTCTTCCATTTCACTTTTCCTTGGCCTTTTTCTTCTGCTTTAGCTTTTTCAAAATTTCCACCTTGTTCGTCTGATGGTTAACATTACCCCCCTCCGAGACGAGTGCCAGTCCCATGGCACTCATGGTCGTAGGTAGCAGGCTTTGGCATGCACTGAAGACGTGGGTGGAAGGAACATCAGTGGTTGTCGTGAAGGAGTGTTGATGGTGGTGTGGAGGAAGGTCATTGGGGACACATTGGTGGCCTAGGTGGTTGGTGGTAGGGTTATTGAAGTTGGTGGTAGGGCTGTTCTTTGTTGGGGATTGCACTGATGGCCAGCACAAGTGTTGGTTTGATGGGGATTCTATACATGACGATTCTTGGCGGGCTTGCAGGATGATAAATGATAAGAATTCAGAGTTGAGTGTCAATGAAGAGCGAATGACACTTTCGTTGGAGTCTTCAATTGAAAACCTCTCATAGATGGTCTCCCCCTAGGGGTAGTGCTAGTCTTCTCTATTGTGCACAAGATATAGTTCAATTAGTTTGGGAGACAGGTCGAACTCTAAGCGAGCTGAGAGTATTGTCTTGCACATGAGGACCCAAACTGCGTATATATTTTGGTGCAGATATTATGTGAGTGCTAGTGTATACTTAGATATTATATAGTTAGAAGACCACGGGCTGGTTTCTCGTAACAATGTGTGGATGAAGCAAAGTTGTCCATGTTGAGAAGAAGTACACGTAAAGCTGTATGATACATCATTTGCATTGTGCCTGCACGACGTAGCATAATTGAACACAGGGACACTGCACTTTCGGTAGCTAGGAGCTAGTGGACTTGCTTAATGAGGACGGTGTACTTTTCATGGCCATTCGTGCGATGCTTACCACAATTGAATGCAATGGTATTAAGACAGTGCAAGAGGGAATCGTGCGAATGGGTCAGGGTGACAGGTCTAACCATAGGCGAGACAAGCTCCCTAGGTATGTCCTACCCTTGATGTGCCCTGAACAATTGTGGGTGATGCTAACGGACTAGGGGACTAGGGACGGAGCTAGCCGACCAAGGTCATTGAACGTACCTAATTTGAGGACCCCTAGGTATTGTGCTGTGATCACGGTGCTTTATATCTTTTCGTTTTTTCTTTTCTTTTATTATTTTTTCTTTTCTTTTTTTTCATTTTGTTTTTCTTGTGCTTTTTTTTTTTACTTGCCTGAGTACAACCATTGCAATATGTTGAGGCTATTAGCCTTTCAATGGGTTGGGAAATGTCAAGCTTTGAAGACTTAGGAAATGGATATTACAGTGATGATTGTGCCCTAGCCTCGTTGTTAGAGAAGCACTCGTTGAGATAGGGAGATACACTTGAGATATTGCAACCCTCTTTGGAATGTGTGATGGTACAATTGGGGTATCAGTTGCTCTGAGTGCCCAACGCAGAGTGTAACCCAGAAAGATGAAGTGGTTAAGATCATGCTTTGGGCCATGTGATATGGGCACTCGCACGGGTGATTTTTGCTTTCGGCAGCGTGGCTTTGTCACGGCTCTTTGTGGAGTCGGTGGTCTTGCGGTGACTTGGACATTGAACACTTTTGCACAAAGACCTATGTCATCCTGCATCCACTTGTCACTTCATGAGAGTACATGCATGGCTCATGCCACAACTATAATAAACCAATGCAACTCAAGGAGACATCACTTATTTCAATTCCATGGTGTTGACTTAGATACTTATCACATGTGCTTAATTATCTTTTTATTTTGCTAAAGACATGAAACATAGTAAACGCAAATATTGAAAAGTTTGTACAATTGGGAAACATGTCAGTACGTAACCCTTTTAGAGACAAAAAGTCATGGCCAAGTAGCATTTGATAAGCCTTTTTCATAACATGGGGCTACTCTATTTGTACTAGGCGGGGCGAGTCTGGGTGGTCGGGCAACTGAAGCTTTGTTGGTTTGGGGCTCCTATGAGGTTGTGCAGGGAAGATGTCGCCCGGGACCTGAATGGTGTAGTCCCTATAAAAATTACATGGCGCAGCGAACAGAATCTGAGAAAGAGATAGAGAGTACACAACAGATAAGAGGAGAATCAGTAAATTCTTTAGCTCCAAACAATTGATACAAAGATGGCTCTGTTATCCACCCGTGCGCTTCCACTGTGTGAAGCTTAGATGGCGATCTAGATAGAAGATAAGTAAAGAGCTATGATCGATGGTTGTGAAGGGGTTTAGCTTTTATAGCCCGCAAAGGCCGTTAGGTCAACCTAACTTACCTAACATATGAGCCTCCACTAGTCGGCCAGGAAATATTCCCTTTACCATCGGGCCAGGGGCGCTGCCCCCAGACCCCCGCCAGGGCCGCTGGCTCCCCTGGGACCCCCCCAGCCAGGGGCCCCTTCCGTGGCCGTGGCCCCGGATCCCAAAATAGGGGCCCCTTTTAACTCCCTTACCCCGCAACTCAATGCAATGCGCCTCAAGTTGCTACCAACTTAACCACTCTGTCTAACCCAAAGATTAGACCCACAACCGTCACCTTTTTGCCATCCGGTCACATAGACCTCATCTGATATACAAGTCAGGACTCAACCAATATCCGGGCTCACATTTGGCTTCTCGTTATAATGGGGGCCTTACAACTTTGAGCACCATGGATCATTGGTGGCACCTAATGAGGGTGGGGCATTGATCATATCTAACACCCCCCCTCAATGTCCACCCATAAGTGAACTATCTCCTCGGCCCAACGTCGAGTCTCTGAAGATGAACTTGAAGCAGATCCTTCGTAAGTGCTTTGGTGAAGATATCTACTCCATTCTCCTCTGTTGGACAGTAGACCAATTCCACTATCCCATCCTCCATCAAATCACGCACATAGTGATATTGGATCTCTATATGTTTTGTGCATGCATGAAACACTGGATTTTTGACAATGGCGATGCAACTCTGATTGTCACATCTTAGCACAGTTGGTTCTTCATCCTACACTCCCATATGCCATAGAATCCTTCTCAACCATACTGCTTCACATGCAGCAAAACAAGCTACCTTGTACTCTTCTTCGGTAGAAGACAATGCCACTGTTGGCTGCTTCTTACTAATCCAAGAGAAAATTCCTGAACCCAAAGAGAAACAATAACTAGAAATTGACTTCCTGGAATCACTGTCTCCTGCCCAATCTGAGTCACAGTTCCCCACAAGAGAAGTTCTGAAACTGTATGTGATACCATAGTCAAGAGTTTCCTTCAAGTATCTGAGCACCTGCATCCCAGCCTTTCAATGACTCTCATGAGGTTTGTTTGAGAACCTGCTCAAAACACCAACAGCAAAACTGATATCTGGTCTGGTGTTACACAAGTAGATCAGACCTCCTATACCTCCCAATGTCTGCTAGTGCTGATATATCCTTGACGGATAACTTTGCATTCACCTCCATAGGTGTAGCTATCTCCTTGCACTCGGTCATGTCAAATGCCTTCAAGATCTCCCATGCATACTTCTTCTGAGAGATGAAGATCTTTCCTGGCTCTTGCTAGACTTCAATCCCCAAACAATAGTACAGCAAGCCCAAGTCTATCATTTCGAACTCAGAACTCAAAGCCTTTCGAGTTTGGTTGATCATATCTTCATAGTCACCTGTAATAAGAAGGTCATCCACATATAGGACACTCACTACAGACTTTTTACCATCCCTGTAAACATACAAGTTAGCATCTAAGGCACATCTTTTAAAGTTTAGGTTTAAAAAGAACTTATCTATCAGCTGGTACCATGCTCTGGGGGCTTGTTTCAGCCTATACAAAGCCTTCTTCAGCTTACACATCTTGTTCTCAGAATGGGGGGCCTCAAACCCCGATGGCTAAGCCACATACACCTCCTCCTTGAGGTCACCATTTAATAATGCTGACTTAATATCCATTTGGTACACTGGCCACTTCTTGTGGGCAGCCACTGCAAGTACCGTGCGAATAGTGGTCATTCTGGCAGTTGGGGCAAATGACTCTTGAAAATCAAACCCTTCAACTTGTAAAAATCCTTGGCAACCAGTCTAGCTTTGTACTTTTCTAAGATACCATCATCCTTGTACTTTACCTTCCAGGTCCACTTGGTGCCAATAACCTTCCACTTTGCTGATTGATCCACTAGCTCCCAAGTGTCATTCTTCATTATGATGTCATACTCTGCTTGCATAGCAGCCTTCCATGATGGATCTGCAAGTGCTTCTTCTAAGTCAGTTGAATCCTTTACTTCTCTCATAATCTCAACCATCAAGGTCATATTGACTATGTGAGCAGAAGCCCTCCTTTGCTCCTCTATTCTTTGAGACCTCCTTGGTCCGTCTGCCTTCTCCTCAACAGATGCAGGCATAGGATTATTGTCGTCATAGAGCTGCTTCACCTAGCATGGCAATGGCTTTTCCGGTGGGGTGATGTCAGGTTGGTGAACTTTTTCCTCATCATTTGAAGATGATGCTTCCTCCTCCTTAAGGATAGGGATAGCTCTCGAGACAGGTTCATAGTGGACTACTTCTTCACTTGATGATAAAGTGGAAGAACTTGCCTTCTCCTCCTCCACTGTATGCGGCTCCTCCTTGAATACCACATCACGACTCGCGATGATCTTCTTTGCCTCTTGGTCATATAATTTGTAAGCCTTCTACTCATTACTATAACCCAAGAAGATACATTTTCTTATTTTTGATTTTAACTTGTTTCTCTTCTCATCTAGAACATGTGCATAACATTCACATCCAAAAATTCTGAAATGTGAGACAGATGGTTTCTTACTAGTGTAAGCCTCATGAGGTGTTTTTCCCTTGAGAGCCTTTGTGTAGCTCCGATTTAGAATGTAGACTGCAGTATTAACAGCTTCAGCCCAAAAATGGTTAGGCAATTCCTTTCCCTTTAGCATGCATCTTTCCATCTCCACAATTGTGCGATTCCTACGTTCCACAACACCGTTCTGCTGAGGTATGTGAGGCGTCGTCAATTGACGCTTGATCCCTTTGCTCTTGCAAAAGTCTTCAAACTCCTTTGAGTTGAACTCACCACCACCATCTGTTCTAAATTTCTTCACACTTTTCCCTATTTCATTCTCAACAAGTTTTAGCCATTCTTTAAACTTACCAAAATCTTGAGCCTTATCACGAAGTACACCCACATCTTCCTACTGTAGTCGTCGACAATCAACATAAAATAAGATCCCCCCAAGGCCTATGTAGGCATCTTACCACACAAGTCAACATGCACCAACTCTAGAGAAGCCTGTACTCTATTCTTGCTTTCTTGTGGAAATACCTTTCTCTATTGCTTGCCCATCATACAAGCTTCACATGGTTCCTTCAATTCAATTATTGTAGGTAGGTGAGCAACCATACCTTGCTTTTGCATCTCCTTCAACACTGTAAATCCGATGTGTCCAAACCTTTCATGCCAAAGCTTACTTGTGCCCACTCCAACGGTGGCTGTAAGAGCACTTAGCTCATACAGGTTGTTCTTTCTTTCTCCTTTGCTAACAATTGTGCCAGCACTATCAAGAATTTCTGCACCTGTCTTCTTGAACCTCACTTCATGACCAAGATCAGTTATGGCAGCTGATAACAGATTTCTCCTGATTTTGGGAACATACAATACATTTGAAAGCTTTTTGACTTCACCATTTGCAGCAACAAAAGAAATAGTACATGTGCCTACAACAGGGCATTTAGCATCATTTCCAACCGTCACAGTGATGGATTCTTGTAGAGGCTGCATAGAACTGTATAGACCTTTCTTGTTAGTCATGTGACGGGAGGCCCCACTATCCAAAATCCATGAGTCAGTGGTAGATTCTTCTTGCGTCGAGGGGCACACTTCCTCAATAGTCGCCATGAATAATTCCAACTCTGCTTCAACCGTATTGGCTGTCTCTTTCCCTTTACTTTTAAGGGTACCATTCTTTTCATCTGCCTTCTTGACATGACAATCTGCAATTGCACGTCCTTTCTTCTTGCAGTAGAAGCACTCTCCTTGAAACTTCTTCTTGCCGCCCTTCTTCTTTTTGTCACCATCATTTTTGGTGGAGGAACCACCTTTGCCTTTTGCATTGGCAGAGAATGCAGCATCTCCATTGTTGCTTCCTTCTCGGGCTTTCAGCCTCAACTCCTCCTCCATCAATAATGCACAAAACTCCTCAAAAGTCAAAGCTTGAGGTCTCACTTGAGTATTAAGGGTAGTTACTAGTCCATCAAACTTTTGTGGACAAATCTGAAGACACCTCCGAGCTAGCTCTTTGTTAGTATTTTGTATCCCAGCGCCAGCCATCTGGTCGTGCAGATTCTTAATCCGAGTGATGAATGCTTCAATCGTCTCTCCTTCAGCAAACTTCTTCGCTGCTAGTTGATTCTCCAAGTTTTGAATCCTTGTTTGGTTTCGTGTTTCATACTGACTCCTTAGTACATTCCAAGCCTCTGACGCTTTAGTTGTATACTGAATCAAATTCATAACACTATCAGAACAGCTTGTAACTAAGGCCCACAATGCATTTGCATTCCTTCGCTTCCAAGCTCGTAGAAGATCTGCATTCGAAGGAATCATCATACTAGAATTTGATGGATCGGGGGTAGGCTGTGGTTCTGCGTCAGTCCCCAACACAGTCTCTAAAAGCTCATAAGAATCAAGGATAGTTGTAATTTTGAACTTCCACAAGGTGTAGTTTGTACCATCTAACTTGCCTTCGCTGAAGGTTGGTGGACGAATCCTCAGTGTTTGAATAGCCGGTACAGCAACACCACCTCCTGCACCACTTCCTAATGCGCCAGAACTGCTTCCAGAAGTCGACATAGTTTCTCTTTGTTGTTGAAGCCTTTGCCTCTTGCACACTCTCCGATCTCTAGAGCCCCCTGGGCTCTGATACTATGTAAAAATTACACGGCGCAACGAATAGAATCTGAGGAAGAGATAGAGAGTACACAACAGATAAGATGAGAATCAATAAATTCTTTAGCTCCAAACAACTGATACAAAGATGGCTCTGTCCACCCGTGCACTTCCACTGTGTGAAGCTTAGATGGCGATCTAGACAAAAGATAGGTGAAGAGCTTAAGGCTAGCTAGAACAACTCTGACTGGGTGAAAGATGAATGATCGATGGTTGTGAAGGGGTTTAGCTTTTATAGCTCGCAAAGGCCGTTAGGTCGGCCTGACCGACCTAACATATGAGCTTCCACTAGTTGGCTAGGGAATATTTCAGGGAATATTCCCTTTACCATCGGGCCGAGGGCGCTACGCCCGGACCCTCGCCAAGGGAGCCACCTAATGAGGATGGGGCATTGATCATATCTAACAATCCCTGGCCGCAACTATTTCCAAAATACTTTTAAACAATGCATCAAATTTTTGCTTGTCTCGAGCTGCCCTCTCCTCTTTCGAGTACTTGGTGCCCGAGCATCTGTTTGGGGCCCGCACGACCGGTGTTGCCACACCTTGTGTGGTCCCTTGAGCTTCTATTCCCCTAGCCTGGGGATTTTTCGGCCTACATCTGGGGCCTTGTCGCTTGGGGCCTCATTTCTTTGCATACCTTTTAAGGCTAGGTACGTAGCGTTTCGGCGGAGGAGCTTGTGCTGCATGCTCCCTTCGACGATGGATAGCGTCTTTGCAAGCCAACTGCATTGGGTGCTCCACGTTTGCTACCGTAGGGGAACCTGCAAAATGAGAACCAAGGATTAGGCCTTGAGATATGATAAAACTATTTGCATGGAAGGGATTATACAGTGGGTTATCAAGCGCATATGACAAGGGGAGAAGTGAGGCATGCAGTGTTTGTAGTAGAGAGATGGCCCCTATGATGATGTTTATTTGGCCTCCAGTCATTAACAGATCTTGGCTTATGCTAAGTTGCGTGGACTGGTTTTCATGGAGTGGTCATCCTCGGAAGGATAGATCGAAAAGGGGGAAAGGTGTATAGAAAGGGATGGTACCCTGTCTATACCCTCAGAGATGTTGGTCAGAGCTTCTTATGGTGGTGATGAGGATTGCATGCCCTCCACCTGGAGGTGGGAATGGTCACACAACTTCTAAATGTGTGGTGAGAGGACCTGAGGAGCTTAGCCTGTTGAACCCAACTCTTCTCCTTGTGCTTGACTATCATTGCTTGTGTGTGTTGATATTGTCTATACAGGGTCACAAAATTCATTGTTTATTTATGTACATATTTATGAATTCATGTCACTTCTCGAGGATAAAAGCCAATTGTAAAACTCCGGATTGTATTGGAGTGTGGCACACGCATCTAGTACTCGTGGCAACTTACTCAATACCGATAGATATTTTGCAACATCAAGTAGCATGGAACCTTTTCCAAGTCTATTGGCAACATGTAACTCCTCTTCAGTGAGAACCTTATTAGACAGAGAGTTCTCTTTGCTAGTTTCAGCTAAGTCCATATCCCAAATGACAGTCAACACTTAAAAGGAAGTTGGTGCCATATAAGTTGGGTCTCTTTGAGACCACCATTTAGCTAATCGCTCCTCTGAGACTACTGTCATGATCTGGGCTCCTAGTTTGACCATTGCAACGTGGTTTTCAAACCAACATTGTTCAAATTGACTTCGATCCTCTAATTTTTGCTTTAGTTGCTCTATCTCTAAGAGATTTGGTTGATAGAGCACATCATTGAATGTTACACTTAAGCGTAGTTTGTCGGCTTCCTCGTCAGAGATGAGTCGCATGCATTCATACAAGAGCCTGTTATAGTGCTCGTCAAGATGTTCTTGCTCTTCCCAAGATAAGGGAAATGGCAAGAATTCTTCAAGCTGCTCTTTAGGGAATGCACCCATGTCTGCCAGAACATAGACACGTGCAATCACTTTGAGCTTAGCATCCAACTCGGTTAAGCATTCTGCAACACTCTTATGTTCAACGAGGGCTTGCTCAGTTGCTATCTCATGCAAGGTTCTAGGAGTTTACCTAGGCCTTAGCATAGCTGAGGGCTCAGGCCTGGACGAGCAAGATTGGTCAATGCTAGGATTTCTTATGCTCTTGGGGTTTCCATGTTTCTCCTGAGGCTTTGTTATTGTGTCATGGTTCTCCTTGGATGTGACTAGTATAGATTTGTCACCCTGTTGTTGTCAAGAATCGCGTGGTGGGGGGACTTGCTCAAGATGCTGCACCGAACACACACAGAATGTACAAGGAGAAGCTCACTCGAGACAAGAAGAGAGATGGAGGCCAAAAACGTTTTCTTGTTGGTCTCTTCTTCTTCTTTCACACACTTTACAATGTACACAAAGTATAGATAAGATATAACATAAAGGAAAGTGGCATACTAAGTCAAACAATGCATAACTGACTACACTAGTCGACTGGTGCTATAACTATGCCAGCTATAAATAGGTGTAACAACTTGAATATAATAAGTAATGAGTCAGTAGCCATGTGAGAGTCATAATGACCACCGATGTGCTAAGTATAGACGTGTGGACCCATCTAACTAGGTGGTCCATCATTAATGTCCACATGTGTTGAGCTTGTCATCTCAACACTCCCCCTCAAGCTCAACTACATCTCTACAACTCCAAGTAAGCTTCGAAACTTTTGAAGCTTCTCTGTATCCAATGCCTTCGTGAAGATGTTAGCTATCTGATCCTGTGTGCTGACATACACTAAGTCAAACTCACTTGCTAGTACCTTCTCTCTCACAAAGTGGTAGTGTACCTCAATATGTTTTGTCCTGGCATGAAACACATGGTTCCTAGCCAACTGTATATTGCTCATGTTGTCACAATAAATGACAACTAGACCTTTCACTTGCACATCTAAATCAGTCAATAACTTTTGCTGCCATACTACCTCACATGCTGCAACAGCAACACCTCTATACTCAGCCTCTGTACTCGACAAAGCAACTATAGATTGCTTTTTGCTGCTCCAAATAATTATTGTACTACCAAGAGAGAACATGTATCCGCTAGTAGATCTTCTATTAGACATACTACCAGCCCAATCTGCATCTGTGTATCTAAACACATGTACATCTGTACCTGTCTCATAGAAAAGTCCATAATGTAATGTGGACTTCACATATCTCAATATGCGTTTGACTGCATCCAAATGTGGCTTTCTAGGTACTTGTATAAACTGACTCACAATACCAACAGTGTAGCTCAAGTCTGGCCTTGTAATGGTCATGTAGATCAAACTCCCCACTATCCTCCTGAACATAGTAGGGTCTTCTATCTCATCCCCAACATCGGCACTCAACTTTACATTCTGCTCCAACGAGACTGAAAATGGTTTGCATGCTATCATACCATACTTGGACAATATATCCAAGCCATACTATCTTTGGGATAGCCATATACCATCATCATATCTGATCACCTCAATGCCAAGGAAGTACCTTAGCTCATCTAAATCCTTCATCTCAAACTTCTTCTTCAAAAAATCGTTGACTTCAGCAATCCCACTATCACTATCACCTATAATAATCAAGTCATCCACATAGATGACTATGATGACCAAACCTGCATTTCCCTTTCTCACATGAAGTGAGTGATCAGCATCAGAAACATAAAAGCCAATATTGACAAGATACTCTCTGATCTTGTCAGACCATACTCTAGGTGCTTGCTTGAGCCCATAGAGCACCTTCTTCAACCTGCACACATACGTGGGATGCTCTAAATTTTCATAACATACTAGTTGATCCATATACACTTCTTTCTACAAATCACCATGCAAGAATGCATTCTTTACATCCATTTGCTGCAACCTCCAAGCTTTGGCTGCTACCAAAGCAATCACGCATCTGATAGTTGCCATCCTAGCAATTGGACTGAAGGTTTCTTCATAATCTATGACATATGTCTAGGCATAGCCTTTTGCAACCAGCCTAGCTTTGTACCTACTAATAGAACCATCTGCATTGTGTTTAATCTTATAAACACACTTACATCCAATAGCTTTCTTGCCCTTCGGCAATGATACTAGATCCCAAGTCTTATTGGCCTCTAATGCAGCCATCTCCTCATCCATTGCTGCATCCCAATGAGCATGACCAATAGCCTCCTCAAAACATGTGGGCTCAACATCCTCAATCACTTTCACCATATAAGCATAATAGTAAGCTGCATAACCTTCAAAACTAAATTTGTTAACAGGGTATCTCACCCTGCTAGACCTGTGTACCACTGGATCACTCAATGGAGTCTTTGCATTGACGCGTGCTCTCTACACACCTGGAGTCCTCATTGAAGAAATGCCAAGCTCATCATCCAAGCTCTTTGAGCCACTGAAATCTCCATCAAGAACTGCATCAATGCCATCTGACACTTTATTCTTTCCTTTATCTTTACCTGTAGTGCTACTGGATGCACCTGAAGATGTAGAGCTACTCCTTAGTCTCCCTGACCAAGGACTACCAGATGATGTCTCTGATCCACTAAGAGACCGTGATTCTTGCTTTTCAGCCTACACATGAGTGTCATAATCATCATCATCATCCAATGCATCACCACTAGATGCATACCAACTGCTCATTTCATCAAAGATGACATCCCTGCTCACTCTGAACTTACATGTGACAGGGTTATAACAATGATACCCTTTTTGCTCTAAAAAGTATCCAACAAAGACACACTTTTCAGCCTTTGGATCCAGTTTCTTCCGTAACTCATCTGGCACATGAACATATGTAATATAGCCAAACGCTTTCAAGTGTGAGACATCAGGCTTCTTACCTGTAAAACATTCTTCGGGGATCATACCATGAACTGCAGCTATGGGAGTTATGTTTATAATATAAACAACAGTATGAATATCCTTAGATAAAAAATGCTTAGGCATATTCTTTTCAGCCATCAAGGCGCATGTAACTTCTGCAATATGCATGTTTTTCCTTTCTGCAACCCCATTTTACTGTGGGGTATACATGCGTGTGAACTGTCTCTTTATCCCATGAGACCTTAGAAAATCACTGAACTCATTCGAGAGGTACTTTCCCCCTCCAACTGACCTCAAGCACTTTACTTTTAAGCATGTTTCTCTTTCAACTGCAGCCTTGAAAGTTCTAAAGTGCTCAAACACTTCACTCTTTTCCTTCATAAAATATACCCACAGTTTTTTAGAACAATCATCAATGAATGTGACAACGTATGAACTGCCTCCAAGAGATAAATTTTGTGTAGGTTCCCAAATATCTGTATGCACAACATCAAGGATATTTCTGCTTATATCTCTGTCATGTGAAAGGGTTGTCTTGCCTGCTTACCAAACTAACATACTTCGTATACCTTATGAAATTCTACAATTCTAAATGTAGGCAAACCTGTAATCAACCCTTTGGACTGCATTAATTTCAGCCTTTGTACATTTGCATATTCAATGCGTTTGTGTCAAATTTTAATATCTGCAACAACACATTTTCCTTTAGCATACATAGCAACATTCATAGTAAGAATTCCAGTATCCAGAGTAAGCATACGTCCAACTCTACTTCCCTTTGCAATCAACATACACTTCTCATTGAAGTCTTCTTCTTCTACAAAGCAGCCCTTTGCATTAAATCTGACTTGCAGCCCTTGCTCTACCATCTGATCGACTAACACCAAGTTCTTTGTAATAGATGGCACATGTAATATATCTGAAAGACTCTTTGTCTTACCATCATGCAAGGACAATGAAACTTTTTCAATGTGTGAAATTGGGTGGCATGAATCATCACCCGTCTGCACATAACCTATATTTTGTAAATCTTGCATCTCTCCAAATCATTCTGTATGGCTGGTCATATGATTGGATGCACCTGAATTTACATATCAAACATCATCATGTGTTCCCTTTCCTGTAATAGCATTCAACATATGCTACATAACAAATAGACGTTCATTTTTGTCTTCATTCTGTCGTAAAGACAATGCATAGTTTCCTTACTACAACTTACAACTGCGAATATCATCTTTCTTAGCATAACATTGGGCTGCAATATGACCTGTTTTGCCACAGTAGTGACACACAATACCAGAGTTGTTAGAACCACTTCTTCCTCTAAAGCTTCCCCCGTCTCTAAAGTTACCACAACCTCCTGAAACCTGCATATCGCCAAACTGCTGATTCAATCTGTTTTGCTGATTGTCACTACCATGTCCTGTACCACGACCTCTTGAAAAGGACATCCCATGTCCTCTTCCTAAACTGGAGTAGAAAGCTTGAGCCTGTTCACCACTTTTTTCAGATGTCTCTCTACATGTTGATCTCTTCTGTTATTATAAGGGACACCAACTCATCGATATCTGGAAATGGCTTTCTAACATATACGAAAGTTACAAAAGACTTCCAAGCCTTTTCATTGTTAAGTCCACCCAAGGTAGACGGCACTAAATCATCATCATCGAGCATTGCATCAATCGCTGCCAAGGAATCTGCAATGCTCCTTACCTTCAGTGCATACTCATTGATAGACATCTTCCTTTTCTTCAATGTATTCAACTCTTGCTTGAGTTGAATCTTTCGTGCCTTTGTATTTACGGAAAACATACTTTCAAGGATGGTCCAAGCTGCATATGAATTCTCTGCATTTCTAATATGTCCCAGTATATTATTGTCAATTACTGCAAACAGCCAATACATGACCTTTTTGTCTTTTTCATTCCATTCCTTCCGTACCTTTGTCTCTTCTACAGTTGGAGGATCACTCACCTCCGGCTCCTTTTCTTCACTTGAAACAAACTCGTAGAGGCCTTTTCCAATAAGAAAGTTCGTGACACGGAACTTCCATGAAGGGTAGTTGTTCTTGTTGAGCTTCTCAATAATGGGGTTTCCACTATTCTCTGCCATTATCACAAACTAATACCAAACAGCAAGCAAATCTTTTGCAACCCTCGACCTATAGTGCACAGCAATACACCAGACAGCCTTTTTCACTGTCTGCACAATAATACATGTAATCTGCAACCAGTTTAAAGATAAACCTTGTGTTTATTCACTGATAAACACATTTGAACTTACAGATCTGAAATCTGTAACCTGTGCACATGTATACGGCACACAGCTGAAATTGCAGGATATCTCGAACTGTTGTCCGCAACCTTGCAAGTCTAAAACGGGGCCTGAAATGACCTCGAATGGCCAAAGTAGCAGCGGCAGAGTTCTAAAGGGCATATCTACACAATACACAGCACTCTTCGCACACACCAAATCTCACTGCAATTTGAGATTTTTGCTCTGCCCTACTTTTGGTGCCTCCACAGGCACTGTCTAAGAGAAGAAGTAGAGAATGGAAGAGCTTCTTACCCGTTGCTTGCTTACTCGAATCCTTGGCTCCTCTCCTTTGCTATAGCCTTCAAAACTAGCCGCAATCAGTGGTGCAACTCTGATACCATGTCAAGAATCGCGTGGTGGAGAGACTTGCTCAATATGCTGCGTCGAATACACACAAAATGCACAAGGAGTAGCTCACTCAAGAGACAAGAAGAGATATGGAAGCCAAAAACGTTTTTTTGATGGTTTCTTCTTCGTCTTTCACACACTTTACAATGTACACAAAGTATAGATAAGATACAACATAAAGAAAAGTGGCTTACTAAGTCAAACAATGCATAACCGACTACACTAGTCGACTGGCGCGATAACTATGCCAACTGAATATAACAACCTAAATATAACAACCTATAAATAGGTGTAACAACCTGAATATAATAAGTAATGAGTCAGTGGCTATGTGAGTCATAATGACCACCGACGTGCTAAGTGTAGACATGTGGACCCATCTAACCAGGCGGTCCATCATTAATATCCGCATGTGTTGAGCTTGTCATCTCAACAGTTGTGACAGCGTTGTATCCACTCTTGATTGGTTAATGTGAGTTCTATTGTCGGTGGATTGAGTGTTGCAAGCAGCCGTTGATAGTAACAACTGCTTTGATTTTTTAGAGCACACGGATGTGTATGAGGTTTCACCACTATTAAGAGAGACATTAATGGAACAACCACTTGTAACTGCTATTGTTTTTGTTGTTTTCTCCTCTTTTTCTTGGTCAGTGAAGGTGCATCTCTCAACGACTCAGGATCCTGGACTAGGTTAACCATTGATGTACCTGGTTGGGCCTTAGCATTCTCTTTCTCTAGTGCGTCCTTATGGAACATAGCCGTGGCCTGCTAAATAGCCTCGCTAGATTGTGAGGGTGCAACTGCCTCCCTTTTTGGAGAGTTTAGGTCTTCCCTTCTGTTTAACTCCTCCAGCCTAGACTTTAGGCACTTTGGAAGTGCTGGAGTTGTCAATGAAGTTGGTTGCGACATCTCCTCCACATGTAAACTACAAAGGAGACGTTCCACAAGGGGCATTGTCATGGCCAAGGGCTGTGACTGCTGTGATCCCTGATTGGAAATAGTAGCAGCTAGTTCAGTGGACTTGCTACTATTGATGGATTGCGGTGTCAAGTCCTTAGGTCGATTGGAAGTGGTCGTGTCTTTTGTTGCCCTTAGAGCATTTACTTGCGTAGATCGAGTATCAGTTGAGCCGGCCACAGTGGATTGCACAGGCATATCCTTAGGTTGAGAGCTAAGGTGGTGTCGTGTTCTGCCTCTTGGAGATTTGGAAGCTCTAATGTAGGTAGAGATTGGGATTGAGTAGCCACACTTGATTACTGTTATGCTTCCTATGTCCGTTTAGGAGAAGAGGGTGTAGGAGACTTGGGACTCCTAAGTGGCTTTGACACTGGCTAGGAGATTTTCTCGTGGCTGTTAGATGATTTTGCTATTTGCTTTGTTGAGCATTTAACCTTGCCATGAGCAATGTTGTGCCTATGATGCCTGCTATCCTCTTGGGGAATCAAAGGCTCCTTGGGCACTAGTGGCTTTTGCATATCCTCAACGATTACATTTGATATCTGCTTATCAAGCATGCTAGGCTGAGGATCTACCCTCCGATTGGTCCCATATGGTTTCTTGATTTCGACCATGAGGGGCTTGGTCATTCCACTGTTGTTGACTCGAGACTTGGTTTTTTGTTTAGATCTCCTCCTACGCTTCTTTACTCTTGATACGGTTTGGCCTTCAGTCGACAAGGGAGGTTTAGCAATGGGGTTTTGGCACCCAAATCCATCAGTTACCTGCATAATATCCTTGAGCATGTAGCAATACTTTGGATATCCATCGTGGCGCTGACCCTCCATCGATGCCTACATCTATAAGGCTTGGGCTTCTATTGGGGTCTTCTACGATATTTGTAAATCCAAAGCCCGTCCTTGGCATTGTCTCTTGACTTTCTTGTTTCAGGCATGGCCTTACTCACTGGTTCTCGTTGTTCGACATGTGCTCGTATCAACTCTTCCAACAAGTCCTTGCTCTCGTTAGTAGGCTTGACTGTTATGTCAGCACCCTCCTTGCCTTTCCCTCGAGGTTCGATGAGGTTACCCTTGCTAAAGATTGTGACTATCCTCACACCCGATAGTGTCAGGTGTATCCTCTATGCTACATAGTCGACCTCACACTTGGTTGCCCTTTTGAAGGGTCTTCCTAGGAGGGTTTCCTTCTCGTAATTAGCACCATTTGGAGGAACATGAAATAGGATAGACAAGATTTTAGTTTCAATTGTCGCAAGGATTTTGCACTTCCCTATGGGTGCTTGTGGGTGTCCCCCGTAAGGGCTAAGAGTTGCATTAGTCGATGTGAGTTCTGGTTGACCCAGTAGGGTCCATGATTCATAGGTCAAGATATTAAAATATGCTCCTTCATCAATCAAAGTATCGATAGTATGCTCTCTTTTCGCGGTGAGTTTGACCCTAAGATAAGCAGGTGGTACTATGTCTTCGTCTTCTGGGTCTTGGCTTGTAAATTTAAGCCTTCTGATAAATGCCCTTGAGTCTCCAACTGCACGACCAGATGTGGATTCTCCACTGATGTCTTGGATCGTCAATGCAGTGCTATTCAAGGAGCATCTATCATCAAGAGTGTCATATCTAGTCCTCCTCGCAGTTGTAGCTTTATGTTGTTGATTTCTGCTTTGACTAGATGCAGTCCGTATACAATACATATGTGTTTTTGCAGTGTGGCCTTTTTGCCCATGTTGGCTAGATTGGCCCATTGATATTCTAGGGTCTCTGTTTCTCTCTGTTCGAGTAGGGGCTTTTGGTTGCTCTTTTGCAAGTGAGAATCCATGCTCGTGTAGAGCTATCACTACACTAGGGTCCAATTTGGAGGACCTGTCACGATGCACGTTTTCTCTTCAACCTACTTGGGGAGGTGCGGAGGGGGCAGAACCCCCTCTGTGAGGGTCCGGGGGGGGAATCCCCCCCTGCCCGCAGGGTCGTTACGGTAAACACCATGCGCAATTTGGAGAACCGTTTATAGCCAAATTTTGAACTACTTAATCTAAGTTTCAGCCCAATGATGGATTTGTGATGTGCCTTTAGCTCTACGTAGCCTTTGGGGTCAATTTCGGGGTTTAGATGCATCAAAATATATGTTCTAGATACCTATCCGATTTTGACAATTTTCTGTCTAATTCTCAGATATCCAATCTTCAAGAGTCCGATTATCAGGATCAAACGTCCAATTTTGGGTTGGTTCGATCGGCCCAGTGGTCCGATTTTGGTCATGTCCGATTTCTGGAATCGGACGTCTGATTTTGACATGCGTCCGATTCCTTGTGTCCGATTTTCAACGTCCAAGTGTCACATTTTCAAAATCGGACGGTCGAGTGTCTGATCAGCCAAGCAAAGGTGGTCCGATTCTGGGACTCGAAAACCCAGACAACGTGGTCCAACTGCGCAGACGACGGCCCGCGGGTTGCGTGCGATGATTCAAACCCAACGCCTACTCCACGGAATCATCCAGCACCTTTCAGATATGTACAAAACACTACAAGGAAATGCCAAACTTACCCGGAATCATTGTGGCGCTCGAATCGATCGGCACTTCAGAGGTCTCCCCGTTGCTCTCTCTCTCGCTCTCTCCCTGGCTCTCAAGCTCACTGTGGTCTTTCCTGGTTCCTTGGACCTCTTATTGCCCCATCCCAACCTATTGTAACCTTAGAAATTAATCTCTCATACTTTTCTAGCCAAAAATCTGAATTTATGTCTCTATTTCTCTGTTTTAGCCTGTTATACAGCAACAGAAAACCCTACTGTTTGCTCCAATCCTTCCTAAATGTAAGAAAAAATTATAAGAAAAATACCTACACTACTCCATCATGCTTTCCCAAGTCCAAAACAACAAAAACCTACTTGCTAAGGAGATCGAATACCTCTTCAAACTCCCTCGCTTCCTACCTATCTACCTCAAGCACCGGTTCAGAGAAAACCCTACTTCAATGCTCGATTCGAAGCGCGCAAGCGCTCAAGGCTTGAATCCGTTGGTCCCGGCAATGGAACCAAGATGTGGGAGCTTTCGCTCAACCGCCAAGACCCACGGACCACTTATTGTTTCAAGCGTTCCAAGCCGAGCGCTAATGGCTACCTCTCACATAGCCGATGCGCCATCCATATCTACGAGTGTAGTGAGCTTACCTCCATGCCGATCGAGTTACCTCCTCTTCCATGCACTCTCTGATAGCTCCACGATTCAAGTGCAAGCTTCAAGCAAGCTCCATCCTCAAGCTTCACACTCCAAGCTCCATCACCGCGAGCAAGACAAGAGAAGAGAAGAAAAGAGAAGAAGAGAGGAGAAGATTGAGAGCTTCTCCTCCCCGATCCCTCACCCTCACACACACTCTCTCACACTCACACTCCCTCTCTCAAGCACAAGCTCAAGCAAGCAATAACAAGAAGAAGAAGAAGAAGAGGAGAGCCACTTTTGGCCACACACAAGAATGAGCTTCTCATTCACTTTTTAACTTTATATGCAAAACCCTAAATCCCTTTTGGGCGGTTATCCCCTTATCCCCTTTTTTACATGGCTGGCCGTGGCCTAGGCCCTTTTCCCCATTATCCTTCTATCTTCCTAGCTTCCTTCCTACCGCCCATCTACCTTTACAAATTGCATGGGTGAGAGCCCTACGCTCCTTAAATTAAATCACAATGCGCTTGCGCTCTTTTACAAAAGTATTGACTTGTGTTTTTCCTTGTACGTCTTTCTCCCTCATTTGAAACTTTTCTGCACTTTTAGTATTTTTAGATTTTCCTTGTGCGCCTTTGTCTTCTGTTTCACTTTTCCTTGGCCTTTTTCTTCTGCTTTAGCTTTTCTAAAATTTCTACCTTGTTCATCTGACGGTTAACATCATGATATGATTTGGACTATTGTAGATAGGTTTAGCAAACAAGCCTATTTCATTCCACGCAAGAAAACATTAACTACATCTCAAGCTGCTCAATTGTTTTTGAAAACTGTTTTCACTAACCATGGTTTACCAAAAGTTATTATTTCTGACCATGATTCTAGATTTTGCAATAATTTTTGGACTACTTTGTTTGCTAATTTAGGAATAAAGATTGATTTTTCATCTGAATTTCATCCTGAAACAAATGGACAAACAAAAGCTACTAACAGTACAATTTTAGATCTTTTGCATGCATACACAATTCCAAAACCACAAACATGGGATACACATTTACATTTACTTTAGTTTGCATACAATAACACACCACATACAGCTACACAGAAAGCACCATTTGAAACCATTTTTGGATATAGATTGCCTACACATGTTACATCATTGTCAAACAAAGTTCAAGCTACTGATAATATTACTAACATGCATGCTTTTTTTTTGAAGTTAAAGATATAATTGTGAAAGCCCAACAATCATATACAAAACAAGCTAACAAGAAAAGAAAAGCTATGAGTTTCAAAGTTGATGATTATGTTTGGTTACGCATTGAAAAGAAAAGATTACAAAGTGTTGACAAACACCTTGTTGTAAAGTTAGCTCCTAGATTTTATGGACCTTTCAAGATCGTTCACAAAATCAATGACAATGCATTTAAACTAGAATTACCCCAATACTGGAAAATCCACAACACTTTTTATATCAGTTTGTTATGACCTTTTAGAGGCCAATTACCTGTACACCCTGTCTATGAAAACCCTCCTTTATTAAAAGAAGAAACTGAAATCCTAGAACCTAAAACTATTCTAGATACTAACTTTATGACCACTAGAATTGGATATTCTAGATATTTGGTTAAGTTTAAAAACCATCATGTTGAAGAGGCCCAATGGATGCACGCTCGCGATCTAAGTGCTTATCCCTCATTGTTGGCTCCACATTGAGCTAATAGCAATTGAGGACAATTGCTATCCCACCCCGAGGGTATGATGCCAAGAGGTATATTCCACGGTGGATTCCGTGAGGTTTTGCAGTGGATTTTGTAAAATTATATTTATTGCCAAGGCTCATGCACAAAGTAAATTCCTTGTGTAAAAAGTCGATGGGGACGCCTGTCCTTTTTGGGCGTCTCGTTAATTTAATGTACAAGTGGGTGATTCCATAGCGGGTGATTCCGCAAAATACATATTTAAATTAATGGACGTTTATGAGTTTAGAGTACACACTCATAATAAATTAAGGTTAGGACTGAGTTCTAACCAATTTATTTATTTTGTAGCTGAAGACTGCTAAGCATGCTAATTGTAAATTTGGGCTAATTTTGAGCTTGGAGATGAATAATATATTAAAAACATGCTTTGTGGAGCCCTCACACAAGGCATGGGGGGAGATTGTACCCAATTAGTCTTTTTACTTCATATCATGCAAGTCTTTTCTCTTGTTTTTTGTGCAAAAGTAGAGTTCTTTTGTTCTTGGGGACCTTCCGACACTTGCTACGTACGCATACAGCATCTGATTTGCGCACCAGGTATTAGAGCACAGACATTGGAGCTTGACCGGCATTCTCTTCAACCCGGATTTGAAGAGCTTCAATGGCAGCCATGGCACCTTCATTTACAAGTACATTTTGATCTCCCGCCTCCTCCCCGAGCTTCCAAACCTTCATAAGCTTCTTGTCGGGCTGCATTGGAGCCCCCTTGACCTTAGCTAATGCCCCTAAGGGCTATTGTAGATTCCCCAGCCCCCAAGAACAACCGGCACAATTTTCGGTGCATTTTTAGGGGGCTAGGCTGATCTACTCCCCAACATTTCCCTGCTCCTTCTCGCTTCTCGGCACTCTTGACAACCTTCCTGAGCATTGCTTGACTCCTTGGCATTGGTGCTTGACTCCTAGTGATCGATTTGAGTGCTTTTCCCTTCAGCCCTTTGCTGTATACATAGTCCCAAGACTATCAAAACAGGACAGCACTTGACATTTACTATTTAATGCTTCTTGGCATTGCCCATTTGATACCTATTGATACACAGTGATGCCCGAATGTTATGGGATGCTATGTCTATGCTTTGGGACTGATTTGGAGCAGATTTGAACACCATTTGAGCTTCATATAACATTAAATTACTTGTTATAATATAGTGGGCTGAAGTTGGACTGAAGCTCATTTACTTGGTATATATCTTGGTTCATGAATACGAGGTGCTTCCTAGAGGTTTGAATTATCATACCGATATATCTGGAGGCTGTCAAATGCTTCTTCTTGGTTCCAGAATGCTTTTGAGCTTGTATTAAGCTCCAAGTTAGTTGTTCTTTACTGGCATTTGGCTTCAGTTGGCATGCTTTGGACCGGTCTATGCCTATTATTACTGCTTGACATTTAGACTCCTTGTATTTATGCCTTGGTCAGATATGGATGCCACTTGGTTTGCCCATGCTTGATAGTTACTTGGACCTTCGTCTTTAGATGTATTTGAGCATTTTGGATCTACTGGGCATTTCATTGGTTGTTAGCTACATGCTCCTTGATGTTTTCAAGCTTATGCTTTACGGGTCTGAGATAGCTTGGGATTTATGCTCCGGATGTACCCTACTAGGATTAGGCATGTCTGATGCTATGTATTTGATGTATTAGAGCGTTGCTTTCTCTCTTTGCATCAAACTTCACTTCTAGTGAGAGCCTTTTGGTATATTTGGATGTACACAATCTTATTTACTGATGAGCTTGAGCTTGTGGGACAATTACATGCATTTGCTCTCTTGAGCGCTTTATGTCTGCAGTTTGTCTATAGTGGACTGATTTGATATGCCTATTGGGACATGCACATATCTTTGTTATAAGTTTGTTAGTTTTGTATGCATCTTGGATGGTTATGTATTGAGCTTCTTGCTCTATTAGTTGTGCTTGTGCTTGGTCTCTTCTCTTACCCCGAGACTCATTACATGCATGACTTCTGGACTTACGAGATATCTCTTGCCTGACAAGTTATTGGTTTGACAGTTCTTGGTACCTTCTTCCCCTTGGAAACTCACTGTTGGATGTATCCTGCTACCTGGCAGTTGCAGTGATATATGTATCAGTGATGGCTTCATTTTGGGACAGTTTTACATACTATTATCATTTATTACAACAAGCTAAAATCTGCAGATTTTGAGCACTTCTATGAGGGTAATACTTACTATTTGATGTAATCTTAGTCATATTTGGTGGACAGGTGCTTCTCTTGGTGAAATCCACCCTTTTAGCCAGACCTTCGCATGAAGGACGGGACCTCCCTTTCATCTCGTTTTAGTCAGTTTCATACTATCATGAAGAGTCTGTTGTCACAGGGTATTGAGTTCAAAGATAAATTGCATCCATTGTTTCTGCTTGGCACCTTGCCTGAATCATGGGATGTCTTCCGTGCTACCATATGCACAAACAAGCTTGATGGGCTAAAAATCAAAGATATTAAGAGTGCTTTATTGACTGAGGAAATCAACAGGAGAAACAATGATGTTTCTCGATCTTCACATGCATCATTAGAGGTGGCAGACATGGCAAGCATGATAATGATCATAAGGGCAGGGACTCTCAGAAGTCCAGGTCCAAGTCACGTGGTTGCAGTAAGTCCCGTGGACGGAAGTCTGATCTTACCTGTCATTATTGTGGAAAAGTAGGACATATTAGGCCGCAGTGCCATAAAATGCATGATGATAAGCGCAAGGAAAAGGGAAAAGAAAAAGTGCAGGAAAAGTCTTCTGAGCGCAGTATTGTACCTACAAAGTCCAATGTGAAGATAGAAGAGGTCAATGTCACGCAAGCCAGTGATTCAGATGATGATTACATACTTGCAGCTGCTTCATGCGATGCCTTACAGACTTTTGAGATACATTCTATGAATGCGCAGTGTTGGCTCTTGGATTCGGATGCGTCCTTTCATGTGACACCCTGTAGAGATTGGTTTCATACCTATCGTACCATGTCTGGTTCTGTGCATCTTGGTGATGATAGGTCTCTTGACATTATGGACATGGAGATGTTAGACTGCAGTTTCCTTTTGGCAGTTCTTTTGTTTTGCACGATGTACGCCATGTACCTGCGTTGACTCATAGCCTTATGTCAGCTGGACAACTTAATGATGCAGGGTATTTTGTGTCTTTTGGAGACTCTGCATGGAAGATTACTCGTGGTAGGCTTGTATTTGCAAGAGGTGCCAAGTCTAGCAACATCTATCCCTTACGTGTATCTGGAGCTACATTGGATCATGTTTTTTCTATGGGTTATATTCCCCATGTATCCCTTTGGCATGCTCATTTGGGACATATATCTCTTAAAGGAATGAAAATGCTTCGTGCTTTGCAATATCTTCCGCCTTTTGACTCTTCACATTTTGATTCTTGTGATCATTGTTTGTATGGAAGGCAGACTAGAAATACACATAAAAAGTCTAGTAAGAAACGCATGGGCGAGCCCTTGGCTCTTATGCACTCAGATGTATGTGGACCCATGCCCTGTCGATCACTTGGTGGGGCAAAGTACTTTGTTACTTTCATAGATGATTACTCACATAGGTTTGGGCTTATCCCATAGAGAGAAAATACAATGTCTTAGACACATTTCAACGTTGGCTTGCATTGGCAGAGAACCAGTCTAGGAAAAGGCTCAAATGTCTAAGGTCAGATGATGGGATTGAGTATGTATCACGTGCTTTTGAGTAGTTTTGTGATGAATAGGATATTAAGCGTCAGTTGACCGTCCCTTACACCCCTCCCCAGAATGGTATGGCTAAACGCATGAATAAGAACATTAAGGAAAGGGTCCGTAGCACGCTTAGCCAGGATGTCTTACTGTAGCACTTTTGGGCTAAGGCAGTTACTACTACAATCTCACTGCAATGCATTTCATTAACAGGTCACCTAGCAGTGGCATTGACTTTCAGGTTGTAGATGAGATATGGGCAAGCAAGCCCCCCTCTTATGATCATTTGTGTGTCTTTGGATGTGAGGCATTCTGCCATGTGCCCAAGGACAACCGCAATAAGCTAGATCCTAAGAGTGTCAAATGCATTTTCATTGGCTATGGAGATGAAGGAGAGATGGGTTACCGTCTATGGGATCCACATGCGTGCAAAAAGTGATCCGTAGCCATGATGTCATCTTTCATGAGGAAAAAATACATATATAGCCTGAGAAAGTGGTTGAGATACACAGAGTTATCTTTCAGGAGGAGCCACCTACTCCCGTTCAGCCCACTCCACAACCAGCTAGACAACGTGGAGCATCACCTGATGCCCATGACCCAGATGCTAGACATGCTGATGTTAGACAGGATATCAGTTAGACAACAGAGCCTAGATTGAAGCATTCTACTAGAGATCGACGACCTCCTGACCGTTTTGCGCCCTCTATGGATTATATACTAGTTACAGATGCAGGAGAGCCTCTCACTTATGATGAGACTATGCGCAAGGGTGATTGTCACTCTTGGAAGAGAGTTATGCAGTCTGAGCTTGACTCACTACATAAGAATCAGACTTGGGATTTGGTTTCCTTGCCTCAAGGTAAGAAGACTTTGCTATGCAAGTGGGTGTATAAGCTGAAAAGTACCCCTGGACATCCTCCTATCTTCTCTCTCTCTCTCTCTCTCTCTCTCTCTCTCTCTCTCTCTCTCTCTAGTAGTGGATTGGTGGGTAAGGAAGAAAAATCATCCTTGTGAGTGCCTTTGTTAAGGCTTTATAAGTCTTTAATATTACGTGTGTGATCACATGGAGTTTGACAAAGGTGAGGCTGTTGGGAGTATTGCATAGTGATAATCTCAAGAATTAATGCCAGTTGCACAATTGCATATTTAATCATGTTGATGATGAGTACTTTGGATGATGGTTGTTTATTAGTAGAATGTCAACTTGTTACTTATTATTTCCCTTTTTCTTCAAGGTTTATATCCTTTATTAACTCCCCCTCCCCCCCTTTAAAACCTCATTCATACACAAATTCTTGGATTATCATATCATTTTACCCTTAGAGATTTTGAGATGTCCTTATCTTGGGAGAAATTAGGAGTTCTAACATGTGATACTTTGAATACATACAAAAATTGAAAGTTCAAAGCAAAATGTGGTGATTATAAGAGCAAGCTGAAATAGCCATTGTAAGGTAGTTCTTATTACAAGTGTAGGGCTTATTAAATCTTATAAGGATCTTTCTAAGATTTCTAATCATCTTCAAGATTTTAATGGGTTCTAGTCCTTCATCATGAAAGAAACTAGAGATGTTATTTACATAGAGTATCTTCATCCATCCAAGTGGCATTCTTTTCAGGAAACTAGATGAGATATTATCTAAGGATTCTACTTCTAAGGATGTATTTCTTTCATCAATTATTATATCACGTTGAAGCTCAAGGACTCCTTGGCTTGGCATTACAACTTGTTGATAATCAGGAACATGATTAGGATTGAGTACATAACCTTTTAGAAGGGGGTTAGAAAGCTAATATGAAATACATTATGAACTTTCAAGTATTCAGGAAGTTGTAACTTTTAAGTGTTGAGTCCCAAACACTTGAGAATCTTGTATGGTCCACAATATCTTAGGCTTAACTTCTTAAATTGCCCAAAGGATAAAGAACTCTTTTTAGGACAGGCATGGATAAAAACCATACCTTCTTCCTTGAAGATGCGTTCTCGTCTTCCTAAATCAGCATATGCTTTTTGTTGATCCTTGGCAATCTAAATATCTTATCTAATAGCCTTAACTTGTTTATCCATATCATCTAACATATTCTTGAAAGCTTCTACTTTAAAGTTAGAGTTTTTTTTTTTTTTTAATCAATGGGGTTAGGCCTTTTTGGGCCGGGGAGGGGGGGGGGGGGGGGGGGGGGGGGGGGGGGGTGTTTTGCAGTGGTGTTACCTTATAGAAGCCCTCTATATAACTTGTTCAAAGGATACTTTAAAACCCCCTTTTTTTTCACCATTTTATATACCCCTTTTGTGAATTTTGAAGGCAATAGTTATATCCCCTCTGTAAATCTAAAATTCAAATTGAATGTGCATTTTCATGGCCCCTTCTGTACAATTCAAATTAAAACATAATACTACAATATTTTAGCCAAGGTACAATGATCCAAGATGGATATCCGAACATGGTGCTAGTATTATGAAACTTTTACAATAGCACTATAACATAGAGCTATACGCAAAAGACTCCAAGATCCACATGTCCAAAGCATGTCTTACACATTTGGATTGTGTAGTATACACTATCAAAGTGATTACATGTGACACACTATCAAAGTCAGTCGTGGAAGACTCTCATGAAGAGGGTTTACTATCAAAGGTCTTGCATAATTTCCCACCACATGATTTTGAAAGGCATCCACTATCTTATTATAACCCTATGATCCCTCCCCCACAATAATTGTGTCATTTGTAACGCATTGGTGACGCTATCCTTCACTTCCACAAAATCCAATATGAGTGTCATCCTTCGCATTCCACCTACATAAATAAAAGTTTGCTTTAACTTTCAATATCTTACAAACTTCCTTTACATGATTGAAAGTAAAAAATGCTGCAAGCTATAAGACATTAGATTTATTAGGCTCACCTTATGTGATGTTTGATAGCTGTCTCATCTTCAACATTGATAATCGACACCATTGACAGTAGTCCATGTTTACTTTTTGCATCCATGTATATTTTACCCACTGCCTCAAAGATATCCTCGTGCTCTCTAGGCATGAAGTGAATTTCTTTCTTCCCTTGCCTTCTTGTAGTACACATGGACGGCCCTCCAAGGTTAGTACTCATAAATTCATGCAAGCATGACCCACCCCAAAGCGTAACAAGCTCAAACATGGCCTTTGTGGACTCACTAAATCATTGTGCTTGTTTTATTCATACTATATTCTTTACTACATCTTGAAGAAAGTCCCACAAAACTTGTTTACCTCCAAATTTACCTTGTCAATGGGCCTCAACTGTATTATTACAAAAGTGCCGCACATTCTTCCAACTAAAGCATTCAAAGTTTGCTTCTTTCAAGGACCTAATCCTCACACAAAGCATGACAATTCTTGCTTCTAAGCACCATAGCTTTCTCTTGGCTTCTTTCAAGTATGTCTTGGACTTAACTGTCACATTTTTCAACTCTTCACTGCTAATATAATCTAATCGTCTTCCTCATCATGTATTCCTAGCTCTTCTCTTCTCAATAGCACGCACTCTCTGTGTATACTCGTGCGAAAATCATCAGAAGTGGAAATTTTTTTACAATACTCACAAGTAAATCTTTCCAAGGGATTTCCACCATAGGAAATACGAAGGCAATTTATGTGCATGTAGCATCCATCTACCATGATTTCAAGAGATCCTCATATAAGATATCTTTTATATATGACTCTGGATACCATTCCTTTCATATTTTAAGGTCGTGTAGAATAGATTTTATGTTGACATCACATGCTTTGTAAGCCACGATCCTTTGCCATAATCCCCAACAAAACAAATTTAAATCACAAAAAGGCATATATGGGTGACCTGTACAAGTAGAAGATCTTTCTAAATCTATCAGTATGGTACTTTCTTTGATTGGCTGAAGAAAAGAGCTCGGTGACTTTTGTTGTGGATCTGCATGAAAGAGCTTCTTTGGTCGCCCTCTAACATTTGCCAAAACTACATGGTTGGTAGATATTTTTTGGGATATATCTATGATGTGAGACTTTAACTTGATATGCTTTGTGAGAATCGTATGCAAGTCTGATCTTGAAGGGCACAAATGTAACCATTTCTGATCATACTTACATACAACTCTTATTCTCCCTTTATCTTTGTAGTCATTTAATGTTGCCTCTAAACTCAAAATCAAATCCTGTATGATTTCAAGTTAAGAATCTCACAAATTAATCTCCAAAATGTTTAAAAATTAGCCCTAAGATACATATACAAAAGTCATTTTAAACAAACCCAAACCTTACTAACGTTCAACTCTTTCATAAACCAATAATTGTCCTATATGAAAATAACATTTTACTAGAGGCTTCAATGGTTAAAAATATGTCACTTGCCTTCATGAGTGATATCAAAAAGATCCATCTCCTCTACTATAGCTAAAACCGCAACTATATTATCTTCATTGCTTTCTTCTATGTCTTTTGAGCTAGACGTCACTCCCACCTTCAACCCTTGATTTGTCAAATATCTTATTTGATGCACTTGACCTTCCAATATATGGATTCTCATGAAATTAGAAAGACACAAGTAGGTAGATTGCTTGCCAATGACTCTTGATCCATAAGAAACTTCACATTCATGGAACCTTACTCAAGCCAAGGGTGCACCATTAAAATCTTCTGTGGCAAGCTGAAACCTATTATCTCTTGGTGGGTTTTACTCCCTCAACTTCTTGCAAGTATTCTCACATTGGTTTAGCCAACTTTCAAGAGTAGACTTTGAAATCAATGTGCTCTTGAGCATGCGTTTAACATGCTTTAGATTGTCACCTCACTTGTGCAAACTATGATCACCTTCATCACTTGCATTGAAGTTAGTGTCCTTGAGAGTATCCTTCAAGCCTTCACACATGCATTTTCTAGGCCTGCCCTCATCCCCAACCTTGTCTACCATGCTTGAATCTCTCTTTATACCAATAAACTTGGCATTAGCCTCAAGCCCAAGCCAACTAACAATATTTATTTCACATACATTATAACTTCTGACTTTTAAGTTTTTCATATTTGTCCTTTGTAATGACTAGACCTTTTGAATTACTAAGTGTGCTTGATTGGTACACAATAAACTTTTTTGAGCTATTTATTTTAAAGCCCACTACAAGCTCCACTTCCCTTACTAAGGATTCCAATTGTCATCAAAATACAACCTATTATAGCCCCTTAGAACCCACCCAAAATTTCTCAACTACCATATGTTTTGGATCCAATTTCCCAAAACATTTGTTTCATGCTCCAATATTGAAATAGCAACATTATAACATGGGTTTTCTTACAAAGCTAGCATTATTTCTTCATGAATTCACCACAATCCTTAACAACCTCCCAAGTTCCTTAGTCTGTAAAAAATTGCGTATACTGCTTGCAAGAAAACATGTAAAGAACAAGCATATGTTATATCATACCTTGATGCCTTAAAAAGAACAGTCACATCTTGCTTTCCTTTCATAAATGAGTTGCTATAATTCATTGCCTTGATAATCTGTGAGAGGAGGATTACTAGGCATGCTTGGTTGGGAACACTGGTTTGTTGTGGCAGAAGGCAACTTTGTTTCAGAAATCTGCAACTCTGAAGGCTTAACTTCCATGTGCCCACCTTGTGTGGACAACAAAATTCCCTTCAAATTGTTGCCCTACTCCACAATTTCCTGTGACCTCTCCTCATCAGCAATTGTCTTTGCATCCTGTTCTTGAGAATCCAAACTTGGTCGAACATGTCTCACAATACATTATTTCCTCTTTTTTGTCACTGCCAGCACTCTTATTAAGTTCCCCACTGCTAGATTTTCTATCTAGATGAGCATCATCCTTATTCAACGTTCCTTCACCTAGCAGAGAAGATTTTGATGTCAAGCTCAACTGATGCCTGGTAGCACTTATATCACTTTGCATAATCTCCTCCCTAGCTTCATGATATCCATTGGCCCTGCTTTTTCCTGTAGCTTTGCTATGCTTGCCTCCTTCTCCAGTTCCATGAGGTGAGATAGAACCTGATTGTTCTTGCGACAACTTTGGCTAGGGCATGTCTGTTTCCAACATCAACCTACTTGAATTAGATCCTTATTGGTTAATCGTAGGATTTATCACCATCTCTTCTGCTGTCTCAGTTGCAAGGACACTACTATTTCCAGGATTGCCAATTGTTGTTGACCTGACAACATCCTTTCTCCCCATATCAGAAACTCCACCTTTCAGAGATATTGAATTTTGAGGACTCTCCATGATTGGTTCTGCAGTTTCAGTTGCACACTTTCCATTGTCTTGATCAGTGTCCACTGTGTCCTCTCCTGTGTTGGCAGCACTTCCCCCATCCACATTTTCTAGCAGTGTCTGCTTCTTCTTTTGAGAAAGTTAATGAGTTCTAGATTTCTTTTTACCTTGTCCTTTCCTGCCTGATTTAGGCACATAGCTACAAACCAGACAAGCCAGATATCAAAATGACATTTGCATATTGAATAACATATCTGCACAGTAAAGACAACTAAAGATCTCAACATACCTCTTGTCAAATTCCTCTATGATGTCAGCACAAGCCTTGACATTCTCGAATGGTTCCCAAGTATTATCCAACTCAAGCCACCCTCACCTACAATGTAACACATGTCAGATACTCTAAGTTAGGCCATAAGAGAAGTATAAGTATCAAGCAGAACTAAATCTGATGGATTACTGTTACCAACTCTGACCACTTTATCAAGTACTACACTTGACCCTACAATCATCATGAAAAGCAAGATTAGAATTGTTGCTTTTGAAACTGACAATGTGCTACAGAGGGCTAAGCAACACAATTCAGCATAACTATTTATGATATCAGGAAACATGACAATGGCTGGTTTGCAGGATACAACATAGCCTCAAACGTTTCAATAACCTGACTTGCAAATTTAAAACATAAAATGTCAACTGGTAAGCCAAACAGATATGCAAGAAGGATTCATTTGACTTAGGAGCATAACCAGTCAACAAATTTCACCTTTGAAGCTCGTGTGCAGGTTCAGGAAGAGAAAAAGAATTGAGGAATCTCATTGCTTTAATATGATAGTTAGCATACATGGCGTGAAAGTGGTGAGCAAAGATAGAAAGGTGATGCACCTTGCGTACTCACCTCTTTTTCACAGCTTCAACTTCATAGAAGCCTTCTGCGAGTCCCTGGACTCCTGCATCTTGCCTGGAACAATCTTCTCCTTTCTCGCTCCCACTCGCTTCCTCCTCCTCCTCCTCCTCCTTCTCCTCATCATCATCATCTTCTTCCCCTCTTCATCCAGCTGTGAAGGTCCATCACCATGGCCAGCTTGTCTCTCATTTTCCTTCTCGTCAGCGTCCTTGTTACATTTCCTCTTGGTGCTGGAGCTCCTCACGTGCTTTTCAACTACTGTGTCCTTCTTCTTGGCGGATGGAGGAGTCTTACTTGAGCGTGGCTAGAGGGACTTACCGAGGGAGGAAGAGACGGATCTCTGAGGGCGGTTGCAAGACAACTCCTCATGAGGAGTGGCGGGATCATGTCCAGGCTAGAGGGGCGGGGCACGACGACCCATAGGACGGTGTCCGTGCATGTAAAGGAAGCTCTTGGTCCTCGTGAGCCTTCGTTTGCTATGCGGAGATAGGGTTTAGCAATGATTCTCTGAACTAGGGAGAGAGAGAGTGTGCAGAAACTGAGAGTGCCCGCGTATGCACAGAAGAAGAGATGGAGGAGCAAGATAGAAGGAGCTAAAGTAGAAGAAGGGAGAAGAAGAACTATGTGTATTTGAAATTTTTTAATGTGAAATGGAGGATGTGGTTCCCTATGCTATTTCTATTAACTCTTCACTCGTATCCCACCAAATCCTCTCCTTTCATGAAATGTCTTTGTAAGTATTTATATTCTATAAAGGTGTAAGCGTCCTAGTAGTATTCTTGGTCTTCTTGAGAAATGGCTCAGTGTACAAGCTCTGGGGTAGGATTTCAAATATTAACATGGTTCTTAGCCTTTGTATCTCTCAACAATACTATTGAGGAATGCTTTTCAGCTCAAGGCATTTGCAACAGCATTGTCCTTTCCATGGCAAAAATTGAACTCTTATAGTATTTCAATCCACCTTCTTTGTCTCATATTGAAATCAACTTGGGTTAAAATCTACTTAAGACTCTTATGATTTATCAGTAGAATGAACCTTCTTTCCAACGTATAGCGTCTCCACAGTTTTAAGACATGGATCATTGTAACTCAAGATCATTAGCAATACAAAGCATCCTATATGTATGCAACCAAATTGTGACCCACCCAAATTGATGCTTCTCGAACCGGCCTTGTAGGAACTCTCCTCTCAAGTATAGCTTCCTCTTGGTTTGCCCCCTTTCTTGAGAAGGAATCCCCATTGCTATATAATTTTAAGACCTTCATACAAGAGTTATTTGCCACATTTAGAGAAGTAGACAGAGCAAGAGTAGTTGAAACAAAGATTAGAAATCTATGCCAAGGGTTGAGACCTGCCTCAGTCTATGCATTAGAATTTCAACAACTCACATGCGATTTAACATGCCATGAGGATTATTTTATTAGTCAATTATGTTGGGGATTGAAATATGATGTTAGATATCTTTTGCTTACCATGCCAAAAGCACATACACGTATTGAATATCAAGTAATTGAATGTGACAATTGCTTGTTTGAGAGAAGACAAAAAAGATGTCAAGGAGCCACTTTGAATTTAAGCATGATGAAGACTTTTGAAGACCCAAGTGCCCAAGCATACCAAGTATCTAAGGCAAAGCTTATGTAAATTGATATGATGCAATCCAAGCCATTAATAGCTCAAGAAAAACAAAGGCGTCACATTAATGGATTATGCATGTATTGCTACTAGTCATTGGGACACACAACTAAATATTGTCATAATAAAGAAAGGATGAGAATTCATGGTGCCACTACTCCATCATTGTCTTAAGAAACATTGACGTCTTGTCTCAATAGAGACCATGCAGTTGGAAAAAGCTTCAAGAAACCCAAAAGAATGTCTCCTTCTATCTGCGAATCCAACATTTAGCTTTATGTTACCAATAATGATTCACATAAAGGGAAGATAGATAGATTGACAAGCTTTGTTAGACTCTAGAACCAAAACATGCTTCATGGACGAGATATTTGTAAAGCGATATGTTATACAACTTCTAAGAAAAGAAAAGTTGGTATGCACAGAAGTAATTGATGGTCGACCTTTTTTCACAAGATATTAGTTTTGAGCGATGTCAAGAATGAGACTCGACCCATAAAAGTTACCCTAAGGAGTCTTATATCAGATATAGCCTTCAACATCATCCATTGCCCAAATAGTCACATTGTTATTGGGCTACCCTAGCTAAAATTGCATAACCTTGACATCAATTATAGGTCTAGAAAGGTTGAATCAAGGCCAGTGCAAAACAATAAAATGAAAAATTATTGACCAATATACATTGGGGAAAAGGTGTTCATGCATCAAGCAAAGAAGAAATCATCTTTTTTTATTTATTCAATTTCAATGGAGAAACCAAAGGATGAAAACTTGGACATACGCCCAACTCAATATGTAGAGTTCAATGATGTGTTTGGAAGAATGTGGATATGGTACCAGAATATTTACCTTATGATTGTGCAATGGATTTATAAGAAGGAGCTCAACCTCCTTTTGGCCCCATCTCTAAGCTATCCCAAGATGAGTTAGCTAAACTCAATAAACATCTTGATGAGAATCTTGCCAAGGGATTTATACATCATTCAAAATCTGTAGAGGGTGCTCCAATTCTATTCATCGATAAAAAGATGGATCCCTCTACATGTGTGTGGATTATAGAGGGCTCAATAAGATTACTATCAAGAATTGCTACCCTCTTCCCTTGATTCTAATACTCCTTGAATGACTTGGGAAAGACAAAGTATTCACCAAGATAGATCTTCGTGGTGCTTACAATCTTGTCAAGATAAAGAAAGGTAATGAATGGAAGATGGATTTTTGCACAAGGTATGGGCATTTTGAATATCTTATCATGCCATTTGGCCTCATAAATGCTCTAGCAATTTTCCAACATATGATGAAGGATATCTTTCAAGAATACTTGGATGACTTTATTGTGATCTATTTGGATGACATCTTGATCTTTTCCAAGAACCAAGAGGACCATGAGCATCACGTCAAAATAGTCTTAAATAAATTGCAAGAAGTAGGCTTGTATGCAAAACTAAAAATGTGTTCTTTCCATCAAACTAAGTCTAGTTTTTGGGTATGTCTTTTTTTAGAAGGGAATTTCTATGGACCATAAGAGACTCCTTCATTTATGTAAGATGTTCAATGATTTTTGGGATGTGAAATTTTTTATCGAATCTTTATTCAGGGTTACTTTGATATTGTTGTCCCTGTAAGTCAACATAATAAAAATACCCTTTCTTTTGAACTCACGGGTATATTATATGTTCAACAAGGTGAACCCCCCCCCCCCCCCCCCCCCCCCCCCCCGAGGGTTAGGCATTCTTGCCCATTGGAATGGTGTCATCTGAATACTTTGATGATAGGATGCATTGTAGGAAAACTCCACTAAAGATAGGTATTGTATCCATTGCTTAGATTCCTTGCAATACTAAGCTCTCTTTGATGACTTGGCTAACCTATTTGATTTCCCCATCTGTTTGCAGATGATAGGTAGTGTTGAAAGAAAGTTGGATACTAATGGCCTCAAATAAGCTCTTCCATGAATGAGAAGTGAAAAAAGAATCACTATCATTGATGATCCTTTTAAACAATTCATGTAGCCTGAGGATCTCCTTCACAAGATCCTTGCAAGATACAAAGCCTTGTAGTTGGTTTTAATTGGCATAAGGTAAGCAACCTTAGTTAGCATATCCACAATCACTAAGATTGAAGTGTATCCTTCTTGGACACAAGTAATCCAACTACAAAGTCCGTGCTTATAAATTTTCACTTCATTTGCAAGATGTCAAGTGGTTGGAGCTTTCCTACATCTTAGTGCACTCAGTCTTTACCCTTTGGCAACTCAAGAATTTAGTGATATATTTAAGCACATCTCCTTTGATCTTTTCCTAATGAAAGCTTATTCTTATATTGTTGAGAGTCTTTCATAGTCTAGATGTCCTAAGAAATGGAAATCATGGGATTCTCAAAGTATCTTCTTCTTGAGATCTTGACTTCTTAGGATGCATAGCTTATCTTGAAGTAGACAAGTCCTCCCTTTGCACAGAAGTTCAAATAATTGAACTTGGACTTAGGGTTGATCTCCTTAGATAGAACCTCTTTTATCATATGTTGATACCTTGGATCCTTACCTGCTTCTTCTTTGGCCACTTCTATAATTGGACTACTGGGCATTGATACCATTGCTACTAGAGATCTTGCCTTAGAGGGTTCCTCTGAGATAAGGGAATTGAGAAATCATTTGCATCTTAGGGCATCCATAATGGTATTCTTCTTATTGTATTTGATCTCAAAGTCATACTCCTATAGGACTTTAATCCATTGTCACTGCCTCATATTTAGGTATGGCGCTAAGTGAAGATCCATTTGAGACTCTTATGGTTACTATCCAAAGTGAACTTGTTTCCAAGCAAAGAGTGTCTCCATAATTTGAGAGTATGAATTATAGCAAGTTGCTCTAGATCATGGGTAGTGTAATTCTTCTCATGAGTCTTCAGCTTCCTAGAAGAATAGGCTATCAGATGGCCTTCTTGCATGAGTACACAACCTAAAACAAGAGAGCTTGCATTAGTGACAACTTTTAATTCTTGGCTCAAGTTAGGTAGTTTTAAGATAGGAGGTATGACCAAGCTTTGTTTAAGCTTCTCAAAGCTAGACTATTCTTGGCTCAAGTTAGGTAGTTTTAAGATAGGAGCTATGACCAAGCTTTGTTTAAGCTTCTCAAATCTAGACTATTCAGTGGGGGTCCATATAATGGCAGCCTATTTCTTGAGTAAATCAATTAAGAGTGCAGCAATCAAGGCATAGTCTCTGAAAAAAATCATGTACCATCCTGTCAAGCCCAAAACACTTCGGACTTAAACATTGTTGGGAGTGCCCATTCTTTCACATATTTAACCTTGGTAGGATCTACCACAATCTCTTCGTTAGAAACTATAAATACAAGATACTCAATCTACCTCTTGAAGAAGGCAAATTTTTTCTTTTTCGGCATAAAGTATGTATGTCCTCATGGTTTCAAGGAAAACTTGAAGTTGTAGCTCATGTTTCTTAGCTTTCTTTGAGTAGATTAGGATGTTAACGAAGAAGAAAAGGACACGGTTGTCAAGATAGGGTTGAAAGATGTCTTGTATTAGCATGCTAAAGGTTGTAAGTGCATTGGTTAATCCAAAAGATATCACAATGAATTTGTAATGGTCATACCTTGTGTTAAAGGTAGTTTTTGGAATGTCGTCTTCTTTGATCCTTACTTGATAATAACTTGATCTTAAGTCAAATTTTGAAAATATATTTGTAACTTGAAGACAATAATTCATCTTTCCTTGGGATTGGATACTTATTCTTGATTGTCACTTGGTTTAGTCCATGACGGTAGTCGACAAACATATGGAGGGTTCTGCTCTTCTTCTTTTGGAATAGCATTGGGGCTTCCCATGGTGAATTGCTTGGTTTGATGTATCCTTGGCTGTTGTTCTTTCAATTCAATGGCTTTTGGAATAGGCACACAATAGGATTGCTTTGCTATTGGAGCAGCTTCTTGTATTAGCTTAATCTCATAATGATCAACTTCTCTTGGTGGAGGAAGTTCTATCAACTCTTCTAGAAACACATCTATGTATTCTTTTAACAAGGATGGTTCTTTTCCAACTTCCTTTCCTTGATCAATCTTATTAAGTTTGATTAGGTAGATAGGCAGTCCTTTTCTTAGTCCCTCCATGATTCAAGAAGCCTTTGCTAAGTTGGATTCTAGGGTTTTGGCTTTCCTTGAGTGGTTACTAACTCTCCTTTTTTTGATATTGGAATGTGATTTGACCTTTTCCATAATGAATATGAGCATCATTGGGGATTAGCCAATCCATACCTAGCAAACACTCATAAGCTCCTAGATTTAGAATTTTGAACCCCATGTTGAAAAGATTGTCTCTTAAGTTAAATTTCACTCTTTTAGTCTATTGAGAAAAAGTTTCCTTTCTCATTTTCTAATTCTACTAATAACTTAGATGCAAGTATAGTGACTATTTCTAGCATTTTTATACACTTTAGTAAGATAAATGAGTGGGTTCTTCCACATCAATCAAAATCTCAAAGGCTTTACCATGATAGATTTCAACATTCTAGATCATTGAGAACTAGCAATTTGGGCCCTTTTTGTTGAGAGAATCATGTACTCTAGCTCTTTCCATGCTCATCTTCTTGATCTTTTCCCTTGAAGGTTATTCCACCAACTTTTCCTTTTGTTGTTGAGATTGCTCAATTCTAGCCATGAAATTGTCCTTGGTGGATTGTTTGGCCTAACTTTTCCTTTTGTTGTTGAGATTGCTCAATTCTAGCCATGAAATTGTCCTTGGTGGATTATTTGGCCTAACTTTGGGCATTGTCTTTTGAAGTGGACAGGTTCATTACAATGGAAACAACTTGGTGCCTCCTTGTTACCGATTGTAGGTACAAAGTTTTCAAATGTAGTTATCTTGGCCTCCTTTCTTTGGCCGGTTTGGTATTGTCCTTGGATCCTTTTGACATATCCTAATGGTCCTTTGTATGAAGAATCATGTTCCATAAATTTACCACTCTTTGATCTTGTCTAGAGCTCTTGTGGATAATGGGCCTTGCTTGAATAAATGCATCATATAAGTGGAATGGGTGCATTGCTTCAAGATGAGTATCCAATGGAGGCTTTAGTCCATGATGGCAGAACTTTGACACCTATTGGGTGATTTCCATGGACAAAAGAGATACAAATCTAGAATCTAAGCTCAACACCAATTACTTCAAACTAAATAATTCATTTATTTTTAGGGTGTGGTATATTGGTGAAAGATATCACTTACATACAGCTTCCTTCAACTTTTCCCAAGTGATAGTTTCTTCCAAAACCCCTTTTTCTTGCTTCCACAAAAGTAGAGCTACACTTATCACCTTTAGCTTAACTATCATTGCTTGATTAGGATGATTAGTACCTACAATAATAAGTAATCCTCCATAAACAATCCAAATTTTTTCTTCAGACTTGATATCCTTTTCTTTGCCATCAAACTTGGGTGGTTTGATTTTCTAGAGAATAAGTTTCTTCTCTTGTGCTTTGGCCTGGATAAGCATAGGTATGAAAGGCATAATACCCTATGATTATTCACACAAGAATTCGAGACTCTTTTATTATTCATAGTTGCAATAGTACTAGCCAAGTTTTATTATTACATCAAATAGAGATAATTGAGATCAAGCTAGAAAGACTTTTGAGTTACAATGGTTCTAATTGTGAAACTCAAATACATCAATAAATTTGTAGGTTGGAGGCTCATCAAATATATTTAAGACTTTGTAATTTTGAGGGAGATTTAAAAAATCACATTTACAATAAATATTGTGACACGAGCACCCAAAATTGTAATGCACTCAATTGGGAGAATGTAAAGCACTTGGTCATAAATATAATAGTTTTGGTGGTGAATCCATTTTCTCCCCATATTGAGGATGAGATTTAGGTGTGACTCTTTGAAGATGAATAGGTTGATTAGCTTAAGGTCTTCCATCCACTTGATTCTTTTAAGGTTGTCTTAAAGATAGGAAATTTGATCAGCATTAATGAAGTAGTAGACTTCACTTCATGTCCATCGATGCTCCCAATACAACGGTAAAGGGTTATACATATGCTCCAATATTTTCATGAAGCGATCTCACCAATCAAAATCAAGGAAATGCATCATGGAGGTAAACATTTCTCAAAATACCGAGAATTTTTGCTAATCTTCATTATTTTGGAAGAGATTATACCAATGTTAGAGGGTGAATCATATTTGCATCAATATTTTCCTTAAATAAGGTTGCAAATAAACCTTTCTATACATTAACTCAATTTTTTGCTCTGATACCATGTGTGACATGCTTGCTTTGAGACATCCTCAGTGGCATGATTTAGTGGTCCATCGAGATGATTTTCTAGGTGATGCTACGTCGGTACTCTTTTGAATAACATGAGGTTTGTTACTTAGACTCTCTTGAGTCCACTTCATAGCAGAATGTCTTGGTCATTCCCATGAGAATTGACCTAAATTTTGGATTGTAAGTAAACTAAGGTCACCTATTTAGATTAACTAGCATCGATATTTGAGAAATTGCTTATGCTAGATTGCTATGAATCATATCGCACTTGGTTCAAGGAGAGTGAGAAATAAGAGGGAGTATGAGTATGTCGATCCCTCTACCCATAGGGCAAAGTCTCACTTTATTTCTCTAAAATGATATGGAGTCAAGGTTCTAATTGATTCTATGTGGTCAACGTTACCTATACTATAATACATCAAATTATAAAGAAGCTCTTGGCTTACCAAGACCACCAGATTCGTCAAGAATCTCGCCCTCACACTTCTCTCAATTGGATAATTTTAGTTATCTACTTATATAACATATTTATATTGTACAAATAAAATAAACTTCCTTAATTAGTCCTTTTCATCTCATAGTGTTTGTTCGTGTGACTTACATCACAACATAGAAACAATGAAAATAATCCATTGAAATACACCTTATTTATTTATTTGAGAATCTTATACAAGTGCTCACCTTTTGTCCATATGGAATAATAATTTGAAGGCCTTTATTTTACTAAGATTCTTATCCCTAACTAGTATAGGGGCCCTTAGAAAGTCCATCCTTAGTGATGCAAGGGTTTAGACAGTTCCTAGGAGCCTAAGAATTTATTTGCTAGAGTTTCTTGGAACCCTCAACTTCTCATGCCCAAGGATCTTTGTAGTATCGAGCAAACTCTTGCCATCGGGGTTGGTTCGAACTCTTTCAGGAGGCAATAAAGCCAATCACCCTTGGGTAAAAGGATTCACAATTAGTCTTAAGGGAGGTCTAGTAAATTTTTCTTTTATCCTATTATAAATTTGGTACATTAGGGTTTTGATCAATTCAATCAAACTTTCTAAGTACATCAAGTAAACTTATATGCACCTTTTTGAAGCACAAGTATTTATTTTTCAAGCAATAATTCTACACAAAATAGAAAGGCAATTAGAGTAAGGTTTTAACTAATTAGTGTCAATTCTTTCCAACTTGGTCTTATCACCTTCTTGGATTTCTCCTAGTTTCTATTCAAATTTTCTAAGTCCCCTTTTGAAATCCACATTCTAACTATTCTTCCTTTGTTGGATCTTTCCTTGGTTTTTATTAAATTTTCCAACATGTTTCCATTAACTTTTCTTCAAGGCATAGATCTTATATGCATTTTTTCCAATTATAAATGTATCATCCACATAAAGGATCAACAATATCATTGTTATCCTTAGCCTTTCTAGTGAATAAGTAGTTAAAGACTTTAGAGTATCTAGAAGAGATGGTTTGGCCATGTTTGATGAAGAGTCCTAAAGGAGAGAGGAGTAGTGAGGTACCCTTTGAGAAGGATGATAACCTGCTAATCAATGTGGTCAAAGATGAGTTAGTTGACTTGGATTAGAGGGATGTCCAAAGTGGAGATCTTTCTTTGTAGGAGTTGCGGTTCCCTAGAGAAAGTCCTACTTGTATTGAGTGAAGAGGGAAAAGCCCTAGATCAATCAAAGGTAAAAGGAAAATCTACATTGAGCGCAAGTTTGCAAGTTGTGTTGACAATGATATCTTAGAACATGGAAATTTTGTTGTAGATCGTAGAATTAAACTAAATGGCTCTAAGGACAAACTTAATATTCATGAGAGCCTTATTGAGAGTATGAAAGCTTAGATAATGTACTAGAATTAGATGGATTAGTTGTTGATATCCAAATAATCTCTAAATAATAACTGCCTAAATAAGACCATTAAATTTGTAAAATATATTAAATATTTCAAGTATTTCTAGATTTAGACTGGTGCTAATCATTTAATAGACTATGTGAAAGTTATTCTAGCTTGGCTCAATCATGTGAACTAGATGATAATGATAGGTGACTATAGGTCATAGATGAAGATGTTGACTATATCTTTTCTAGGGCTATTAGATACTACAATGTTAGTTATCTCATAAAACGGGATCATGTGAAGGTTATTCATGATGCTTTTATGGATACCCTTGCAATTGAATGCATATGATAGTGATGTTTTCTATCAAACTAAGGCGAGTGGGGCTTCAAAAATGCATCTTGTGGTTGGACTACCAATCTTTGACGATGATGAGATGGGTTATGTGTCTCTAGAATTTGACCTAAAAGAAAAATGGTTCCATAGGGAGATTAGGACATGATAGATATGCTAGTTAGAGTGGACCAAAATGGAAATGCATGTGGTGAGACTAAAAACAAACAAGAGGGGAGGAAGGTGAAGCACTTAAGAGCTTACATGCACACACACAAAAAATCAATGCAGATTGAAAATGACCAATATAGGCATACATCATGTAGATTAACAACTTTATTCCTTTAGAATTTTTACCATTAATAGACCAACTAGGAAAACTTCCCACTTTCTTTGGTACACCTAATTTTTTAGGCTTCTTATCACCATCCTTCGAAGAGGAATGGGCATTAAGGAACTCAACATTAGGGTTTTCATGATGTGGAATTATGCGTTGAAAAGATTCATCTACAATATCATCATCCATAATGCTATTATCATCTTCATCTAAAGAGGAAATGAAATAGATATGATGGTTATAAGCATTAGTATCAATAAAATACCATGCACGACAGTGAATTCTAATGATTCACCCATTGTTTTAGAGTTGAGTTTATTTTGTACATATTGACTTACATCATCTTTATCAAAGTTGTCTAGTGCAACTCGAAGAGGCATTGCTTGGAGCAGAGCATCTTCTTTTTGTTGTTGGGTTTTAGCAGTCAATTGATCAACTTTAGCAAAAGTAGCTTCATAGTTAGTAAATTCCGAGTTAGAGAATACCATTTCCATATATTCCTCTAATGTTAAAGCAACTCGCTACCTCCTGCTACTATTGCCATCATCTTGGAGAGTGTATTGCCTCCTCCCTAAGTCTCCGTCAATCCTTTGCATCCAACCACTTGGGTGTTAGGAAGGACTAAAAATGGGCTTGACACTGGCTTTAAGGCTCTACCAGCCTCCTAAACTCACCTAAACAATCCCATGACCTTGTGGTGGCCAGGAATGTATAGACACTATGAATTGCTTACATGAAACAAAGCATTTGTAGATAGAATCTCTAGATCATAGTCCAACATGATGTCCTTTTCGAATCCAAGTATAAGGAGTACTCGCACATATTAGTGTCTAATACCTCATATCACAAACAAAGGGAGCATCCCCTAGCTTATTGGTGTGGCTCCACTATGGCTCTTCTACAATCTAGGTATAAGGAGTACTCGCACATATTAGTGTTTAATACCTCATATCACAAACAAAGGGAGCATCCCCTAGCTTATTGGTGTGGCTCCACTATGGCTCTTGAATCTAGGGATTAGCCCTAGGATATGCCATGTCAACATAAAGCACATATGCAATATAGTCCTCTCTTTTAGTGAAACATTCCAGGAGATAATTTAATCCTTACTAAGATCGGGTCCCAAAGGAAACGATAACACTAAACCTATGGCTATAGGGAACCTCGCACTCAACATGGGTCAATCACTTAAAAATAAGTGCTATGCATGTAGGAGATCATTCTCTTATATCATGTATGTAAATGTGAATATAAGGTGAATGACATAGAGTGCACAAACAAGTAAATTTATAGATCAAGCAGCGTGGATGTGTACAAATAATTATTTTCATGATTTCACTCTAGTGCACTACGTCTTTGCTAAGGCATCATCAAAATAATTCATGCTATTGCTCCTTTTAAACTTAAAATAAATGGATTCTATATGCCAAAATATGCATAAAATCAACATTCCACATGATACTTAACTTTCCTTAGTCCTTTTCTCCTACTGTTCATGATATTGCTTATGGTGGTATGTGTAAACAATATTTTTAATGTCTTTTTCTTATGTAAAAAGCAATAAATATATACTATAACATAAAGAATGGGATAAACCTCATGCCCTATCCCCACTATACATTCATGGACATATTCATAAATTTTTGTAATTTTTCTATGCATAAAATCTAAATCCTTTCTTTTTCTTGATTTTTATGATCTATATTATTATTTATATGATTTTTTTCTAATTTTCACACATGTAAAGCTTGTATGAACCAAGAACTAGCATTATACTCCATATGATCCCATATGAATACTATAAGGACTATGAAAACTTATAAAGCCCTCAATTCTTTCAAAATCTTGCAATTCTCACATTACAAATTTTCTCAATTTTTATTTTTATTATACGAATAGAAAGAACTAATTGAGAACTTTGACTTTTTAAGAAATGGAAATCATATTCAATCATTTAAAACCGTTTTTCATAATATGCACAAAAAATCATCATGAAATGTAAAAAAGGAGCACTTACATGATTAATATTATACAAATCCATATGCATTTCAAAGTAAAAAGCCATTGATACTCTTCTATGGCTGTTGACGCATCCCAACATTCACTTTATACTCTATAATACTTTAGCGTCATCACACATCTAAAATCTTTCATCTTGGCCCATCCCCTCTCTCACATAAAATAGCCATTGGGAATAAGGTGTAGAGAGGAGAGAGAAAGAGGAGAGAATAATATTGAACTAAGAATTCAATTCCTTATGTCATACCTCTCATACATACAACCAAAATGGAGCCTTCTGCATGTAGATCAAAGCCTTGCCTTCCATCCCTAATGAATTTGCTAGGTGGAGAGAGCCACAAATGAGGAATCAAAGGGGCACAAAAAAAAGTGCCCCCTCCTTTTCATATTGAATTTTTGGTTTTTAGTTAAGCCATTAATGTTTAAACATTAATCATTAAATTAATCAGCTTAAGTTTTGCATATGAATGCATTCACACTTCCTAGCAAGTGGTTTTAGCTTCATTGGAGGGGTAAACAGTCTCCAGATTTTGATTTGACTAGATAGATGGCTTTGTGGCATAAAAAACTATCTACTTGGCCTTTGCCCCGCACTTTTTGACTCTTGAATCTAATAATCACTTCACAAAACCATATCTTGTGACCATTAAATGGGGGATTAAATGACCTTCGATTGATGAGCGGAGACTTGTGTTGGCTTCTCGACACTGAAATGCATCTAGGAAAACTCCAACTCCTTCATTCGCTCTCGATTCATTTTCCATGAAAATTTACTCTTTTATGTCTCTTGAGCCACTTTTACACTCTAAAAATGGCTTCAAATTTCAACTCTCATCAGCAACCATGAGATACTGAGTCAATCCACAAACTAACCTGCACATTAATAGACCATAAAGAGCATTGAGCTACTCCAAAGAACAACACAAAACGAAACATAGACATAGCTCTCATCCTACCTCCCCTAACTAAATCAATGGTTTGAGAGCCGCAAGGGATAGGTCAAGTATAATTTGACAAAGATATAGAGCTAGTCGCTAACCAGTGGCTCCAACACAGACTGGCTAAAAAGAACTATCAAAGGAGTTATCCTAAGTGGTGGTCTAACCTACCTACCTAATCTAGGATAACTAGACCAGGATCTCCTATTGGTAGGTGAGGATTCTTATAGCCTGGTCTTTTAATTTTAAATACTTTTGATTAATCTCTTTGGTTATACTTCATGATTTGATACTTAGGCATGTAAAAAGGAGGGAGCTGAGCGTATTGTGACCCAAGGAGAACAATGTTGTTGTGCCGCTACACGCACACCATGTGAAAAACTCTAGAGTGCAGTTTTCTTATTGATCTAGAGAGCCAATCCCATTTTAGACATTAGTGTTAGTGACCATGGTTCAGAAATATTAAAATTTTGGACAAGTTTAGCTAAATTTTGATATTTTAGATATTATCTCTTGTAAAAATCCAAGAACTGTAGATAACTTCTAGACTAGGATGACATGTAAAAGAAAGTAGGTAGCTTTTAGCCATTTTTGAGAGGAATTTATGTAAAAAGAGGGATTGGCAAAATTGCGCAATGTGCAATCGTTGTTTTCAGGCAGTTAACAACACTCCGAAGTGGGAGATGAAGAAGGAGTGATTTAGTAGAGTTCTGGCCAGGTGTCGTGGTATTTTACCCCCCTTTCGGAGCCTCAGGGAAGTTACTATATGTATATTGTCTACATCGCGTGCATTCAAGGCCTATTTATAAATATCCTTATCTGTGAAATTTTCCTGAATAAAACATAAACCTTTTCTTTTCATAAACCTTTTCTTTTCAATATAAAAATTGTATTTTAAAAATACCTTATTTTGAACCCACATGATGCACACATATATTTATGAGTAACTTACCCGAGTTCGGAGCCAATGGAAGCATCAGATTGGCGGTCCAAGCAGCATAGAGGAAGGTATTGTTTTATATATGTTTTTGTCTACAATAGATTTGTCTTCTCATGATTCAGAAATAAACTGACAGGCTTCAACTCTGTGAGTATTCTTGTATATCTCCTATTTCTTTCTGTTAGTATTATTCTACATCTTCTATTTCTTCGAACCCCTTCTCTTCCGTCTACTCCTCTCCTTGAATCTTCCTTCACCCTGCTGTCTCTTATCCCCTGGTAGACTTTCGACCCCAAACACTCTGACAATGCATCAGTCGTAGGTTTTGTCTCGATACCCAAGAATCTACCAAGCTCTTATAAGGTGACACTAAATCCTTTTTGTCTTTTAGGTACTTTTATTTTTTTCTTCAACAATTCTTATTTATTTTTTTGGCTAAATGTCACCCTTAAGAAGACAAGGCATTGGTCTCGGGTCTATCTTGTCACCAAGAACTTACTAGGCCTTCCCAAGGCAATGATCATCTACTCTTGGAAAATTTATTTCTTTTATTTCTTCTCCAGGGGTTAGAATCCCTTTTTGTACATCTCTATAATTATATAGGGTTTTTAATATATACTCATTATTTCTTCCCTTTCTTTCATTTACCTGGCTTCTCTATCTGCCTCAAGTAGGCTAGCAAGATAGGGTCACTAATGACTACTCTTAAAATAGATCTTTAAATGCTTGATGGCGAACAACTGCTCAGACCCCTCCAAATTCACATAACCTAAAATTTGCAACTTCATGCCTTGATTTTGCTACTTCCCAAAAGAAGAAAACTTCCCATATACACATATACATATATAACACAAAGGGAAAGCACTCGTAAAGAAAGGACATCACTTGGATTGGGTAACAAGAAGCTACTATGTAGTAAGAGGCTTATTTTAGGTACTCCAACAAATCTATTTAGTACATCACTAAGATGAGAAACCATTAACCATACCTGCACCAAATAAATACATGGCCCTCTTGGCCTTATGAAATCAACCAATACACTGCAAAAGAAATGACCCTCTTGGCCTAATTAAAACAAAACTATAAAGCACAACATACAACATCTTATGGCTGAAAATAAGCCATTGGTCTCCTATATAAATCATACAAAAAAATAACACTGGACCAAGGGATGGGCCACTCATCAAGCCCTATACTAAATCCATCAAATTATTAGCTAATGCCCTACATAAATAGAAAGGGGTGTCTGATGAATATACCATTTAACGATCCTATGCATCCATGAAAGGATAGGAAGATGGTCAATTGCAATCTGACTCATCATGTTGTGAACAATGGATGCGTGGTTTGTGCGTAGCGAATGGAAGAAGCTCCCTCTTTCTCTCTTTTACTCATAAAATTGCATATGACTCATGAGAAGTTAAAAATAGACTAAAAGAGAGGGTAAAGTAAGATGAAGCGTTACAAGATTGGGTACAATCCCCCCCCCCCCCCGACATGAAGTGGGAAGCTCTCTTCATGTCGTATTTATAATAATATTATGAAATCTTCTTTGCCCAAGATTTAGGCCCTTTACAATCACTCTTTGCATAAAGAGTTTGAGTGTACTGGAAAAGAGATATAGTAATTTGAATTAATGGATGCTAGTAGTTGTGCATCCCACAATTCTCTAGAACCATTAATATTTTATTGGACATATCTTCTAAAAATCTATTTTGCTAATAAATATTCACATAGAGGCTATGTGCATGCTTTATAAGAAATAGCAGTGCGTCTAATACAATAATCCAATAATTTTCAAATAAATTCTTGAGGAATTAATATTTAAAATGCTTGTGCGTGGCGCTCCTTTACAATTCTCCTTGCTCTACACATTAGAATAATTAATTCACGAAGACATTAATACTTGTGTGGATAAAATGGTATCACCCACGTTCACACTAGCATCGACGCCTGGAAAGGATAGGCGTCCCCATCGACCTTCCGCCTAAGACAATTCTTAGGAACGTGCCTTGCATTGATGGAGAACCATTTAAGGCACTCATCCTGCCAACGTACACACAAAGGAGAACCATTTAAGGCGCTCATTCCTTTGCGTAGGTGCCATCTGGCAATACATCACCCATACTAACTATCAGTAGCCATAACAAGATGTGTTAGCAAGAAATCCCCACATTAGTCTTGAGCTAATAAGATCGGGCAATTCTGACAACCCCTCAAGACCAAAATTGAGAAATACACCCTCAACAAAGGCATATTTGCCAACAAATCCAGAAAGCAATTCCACCAATGATGAACCAACTGACAAGTCACTGTTTAAAACATCTCATGTATATCTAAAGCTACATGATGATACATTCGTAGAAGGGGATCCCTTACATATACATCCCATTCAATTGGTTGATCACTAATTGCAAGCCGCCTTTCACTAATAAATGATGGATGCCACCATATCGGGCTATATTCAACCCCATGATTAAGGCCTTGTATTCTACCATGTTATTAGTAAAAGCACTAGCTAAATAAACTCCCATTTTCAAGATGATTCTATGTCAGGGATCTTAAGCATACTAACACTTGCATGATGACTCTACGTCAAGGATCTTTAATAACGATACCATACCGACACTCACATGCTTAGCGGGTCCTCGTGAAGCTTCATAAAAATACAAAGTATAGATCCATGATTCATTGATAGGCCACGCTATACTAATCAACCTACTTGTACTTATGACAATCAACGTCAAGACGAGAGAGAGAATGTAAGATAGATACAATCCCTCCTTCCTCACTAAACTCAATAAGGATGCTAGTATAAGAACCTATGACAATGGTGGAAATAGACCTTAATATCCCAAGTAAAAGATCCATCTTGCCACTCAGTAATATGATAACCCTTACTCCACCAGTTCACATTAACTTGGTGGTAACGTTGCTCTAAATATGGATGTTTAAGATAAGGAATGAGTTTGCCCATCCGATTACCTTGGCACCTACTACAAGTTTAAGCTAGATCATGGAAGACCTGCAAATGTACCAAGTCCGATGTCAGTCCTTATACATAATAGGGCTTCAATTGATTAAAGTTTACTTTAATTTAAAACTCTACCCCTTACAAATATGCTAAAAGGATTGTAGAGCCATTCTTTCCTAAACAAACGATCTTATAAGGGCCATCGCATTTGGGTCCTAACTTGCTAGGAAATAACTTGTGATGTGCATCATAAAATATGAACAAATGACCCTTCACAAATTGATATATTTTAGCATGAAGATCATGAAGTGATTTCATCCTCTTCTTCCCTACCTCTTGATGTAGCAAAGCTTGCAATTAGATCTCATCAAGATGTGCGAGGAAGGTCAATGTTTTTCTTGCAATGATTCCTATTTACCTAGAGAATGGTTCAACTCAAACCTCATAGTGGATAACTCAATTTCCAAGGGCAAGACACAACATATTCAAACTTAAATGAAACATGGCCTATTTCTCTCTTGAATGTTGTATTATAAGCCAATTCAGCCACATGAAGTTTCTTATCTCAATTGCACTTACTCTCAAATGTAGTATTGGATAAAATCCCTACAAGTTGTTTGTTGGTACTCTCTACTTGCCCATTTGCTTGGGAATTATAGTGGGTGGTTTTATTATGATTAATTTTCAAAGCTTCATTCAAGGCTTCTATAACTTTATTCAAAAAATATATTCCACAGTTGGACACTAGTTCTTTAGATGGACTGAAATTGCATACTATTTGTTCCATGATTAAACTAGTTGTTTTCTTGGCATTGTCCTTTATCATAGCTTAAGCTTCATACCATTTTTTAAAATAGTATGTCGCCACAATGATATACCACTTTTGTGTAATAGACGAAGGATGTATAGGTCCAATGAAATAAATGGCCCACTTCTCAAAGGACAAACTTATAAGAATAGGATTAAGCAGTCGCTTATGATTTTCCCTAGTATCATGTCTCTGAGACAAACATCACAACACTTAACATATGTAAAAGCATCTTGAAAAACCATCGACCACTAATAGCTAGTGACGAAGGAAATTCGGTATGGCAGCCTCTATACTATACCAAACTCCCTTCTGCCACAAAGTGAATGAGGTAAGGGCACCACCTAGTCATGGAAGAGCGGACTAGGACGCTATGCAAGAGGGAGATGAGCTTTTGAGGGAGAAGAGAGGAAAACTGAGAGAGAGAGAGAGAGAGAGAGAGAGAGAGAGAGAGAGAGAGAGAGAGAGAGAGAGAGAGAGAGAGAACTACAAAAAAATAGATGAATCAATAAACTTAAGAGATGGAGAACCCTTGAGACATAACCAATATACACAATATGGATACCAATAGCATGGGCTTATTACACTGTAGAGCATACATAAGCTATAGTAAGGGAATGAACTGCATAAGCTCATGAGAGAGAATGGAGAAGGCTCAATAGGGCTGAAGAAGGCATCTTAGCTCTCTCTGTTCTTGCAAATTACAAAGGAGAAGGCCTCTTTATATAGGCCTTGAGGGTGTTTAGGGAGGAGGTTAAGATAGAATAGGAATTAACACCACCAAAGCTGCATTAAGGCGGTTCCACCAATGTGGAAGCTCCATCTAGATGTTTTGTTGACCAATTTGTACTTAATCAAGCTCCATCATAGGTGAGTTGTCTCCATTCTCCCCCCCATAGCTCGAGTCTAAGAGCTCTCCTATTTAAAAATATAGAGAATCTTTGTAAAATAAGATCATATCTAGCAATAATAGAGAGAGAGTAGTGAGAATTCATACATTACTATTACAATTAAGGATGATTTGAGGGTGATTTAGGAGGGGAATTCTAATGGTTTATTAGCTTGAGAGAGAGGAGAAGAGAGGGGAAAGGGTTGGGAGTCTAATGAATGATGTTCTATGGAAGTTGATTCGAGAAAATCACAAAAAAAATATTTTTCTAATACTTTGTTGATTTTTTGTACATTTAGGACTTTGAAATAAAGATGAGGGTTGGAACAACCTCTTGGGAAATCCAAGAAATCATTGGATGGAAATATTTCATGGACCAGTTTACCAAGGGGGGGTGAAGAGTAAAGATCAATGGAGGAAGGTGAAGGGAAAATGTATAATGTGAAAAGAAAAGATATGAGATGGATTTGGAGCCATCCAAAGGGCATGTGAGACTTATAATGTCATGACTTTGGAGCTTTATGATAATTCAAACAAATGGGACACTTCTTGGAAGCATTAGTGGAAGAAAAATCAGGTACATGATTTTGTAAGATTTTTTAAAAATATTTTCACTCCGATCCAAAAAAACTTTTCAGCATGAAAGTTGTAGCGCATGAGCTGAAGTTTTGGCTGGTGTTTTTTTATAATTTTTTGGAGCTACGAGTCGGGAGATATGGACAAAATGGTGGATGCTAACTTTTTCCAACTGCAGTGGAGACTACCTTCCAATTTTATGCACACCCACACTTTCTTCCCCCCACTTAACACTTCCATAAAATATTATTCATTAGACTCCCAACCCTTTCCCCTCTCTTCTCCTCTCTCTTAAGCTAATAAACCATTAGAATTCCCCTCCTAAATCGCCCTCAAATCATCCTTAATTGTAGTAGTAATATATGAATTCTCACTACTCTCTCTCTATTATTGCTAGATATGATCTTATTTTATGAAGATTCTCTATATTTTTTTATAGGAGAGCTCTTTGATTCAAGCTATGGGGGGAGAATGGAGACCACTCACCTATGATGGATTGATTAAGTACAAATTGGTCAATAAAACATTTAGATGGAGCTTCCACATTGGTGGAACCGCCTTAATGTAGCTTTGGTGGTGTTAATTCCTATTCTATCTTAACCTCCTCCCTAAACACCCTCAAGGCCTATATAAAGGGGCCTTCTCCTTTGTAATTTGCAAGAAGAAGAGAGAGAGCCAAGAGGCCTTCTTCAGCCCTATTGAGCCTTTCCCATTCTCTCTCATGAGCTTATGCAGTTCATTCCCTGACTATAGCTCATGTATGCTCTACATTGTAATAAGCTCATGCTTTTGGTGTCCATATTGTGTATATTAGTTATGTCATGAGGGTTCTCCATGTCTTGTGCCCTCTTAAGTTTTATTGATTCATCTATCTTTTGTAGTTCTCTCTCTCTCTCTCTCTCTCTCTCTCTCTCTCTCTCTTAGTGTTCCTCTCTTCTCCCTCATAAGCTCCTCTCCCTCTTGCATCGCATCCTAGTCCGCTCTTCCATGACTAGGTGGTGCCATTACCTCATTCACTTTGTGGTAGAAGGGAGTTTGGCATAGTATAGAGGCTACCATACTGAATTTCCTTTGTCATAAATTGGTGCCCCCGTTGAGAACATTCTCATCCATAATTCTCTACCTCCTTATGTGGGACGATACAACACATGGTGGTGCATCCTCTACAACAAGTACTCCAAGTGGCTATTCTCTAACGCCTTCACCAAGTATTTTTGAAGCTGGTCGAAGTCCACGACTCCCACAATGGTTTCCCAAGGAAGCCCAAGAAAGGAAGTATGCCTATCGGATGACGGCACGTATATGGATAAAAGGTGTTCACCTTAGAAATTTCATTCTCTCACAACGGAAAAAATCATGTTGCCATTAATTGCTAGGTTTTCATAATTGTGGCGAGTGCTTTGTAAACAAAGTGAAGGCCCTTCCGGAAGGTCCTCATCTCCAAATCATCAAATCCCTCTCTCTCTCTGGCCTAATCCACATCAAAGGAGGACAACTATGCATGAACGGTGTGGATTTTTGTAGAGGTGCAAAGTATGGAGATTACCTTCAATTGTTGTTAGTTCGAAGGTTGGGTGTGGTTGAAAATGTGGCCATCACACCTTATGAAATATATGTTGCCGAGGATGGACACACTAAGGCAAGAACAATCACTGGTGAGCAAATTCTTTGTATAGCAAAGTTGGTGGGCTTTAGAAAGAAACACTCTGGGGAAAATCCTTTATAATTCAAGAAAGTGCATTCCCTCTACTCCCTTAAGTAGTCTCCACTGATGAATAATAATAATGGCCCGAATTTCTACACCTTCCACTCTATACAAAACATCCGAGTTAATGTATGCATCAGTAGGAAGATTTTCTTCTAGTAGCGTCTTATCATGTACTTTGGGGGGCTGAAAGATTAAGGGAGATTCTTGTATCACCAGAACCTATAATCTTCCCAATGCTAGACTACAATGCATCCTTCAATGTACATGTCTTTATTTTATTATAATATTTTCTCATGAATCACCGCGAGTTGTATGGACCAATCCAACCTCTTGCTATGCAAACTGTGCATATTGTAGCCAACACAAAGCTTAGATTCCAAGGCATTATTAGAAGTATACTGGGGCCTAGGCGTCTTACTGAAATCAATGCATCTGTGAACCCATTCATCCTTCCCCTCATAAAATACAACTTAAGTCTAGACGTGTTTATTTTTGTACTCTATTGAGGCAACATGGCATTTCCAAGCTTCTTTGGGCGCAATGGAAAAAATGCAGTGGATTTTTTGGACAACCTTGAGATGGCCTTCCTGGCCTCTGGGAGGGATGATGAAACATTAAAGTTGAGGGATTTTCCTTTGGTGCTCAAGGAAGAAGATAGAATGTGGTTCCAAAGTCTAAATTCGGCCCAAAGAGCTGAATGGGAGGGATTGAAGGCAACTTTCTTGCAGAGATTTCAACAAACTAACTTAGCTGAAGAGTTATGGCAACGGCTTTTGGCCCTCCATCAAAGTGATCCTTATGGTTATGCAACTTATGAGGAAGGGCTTTTGAAGCTTTGGGGGCAATGGTTAGACTCACTGAACCCTAGAGAGAGAGCTCCAAACTGCCTTCAAAAGAATCGATTTATTTCAAGTTTGTACCCCTTGCTCAGGGAGAAGGTAAAGGTGAAATTTCCAAACACTTTTGAAGATGCTTTGAGAATCACTAGGGAAAATAATCGAAAGATTCTCTACCAAGGCCAAGCTAGCCAAGTAGTTTTGGGAAACAACATTACAACTATGGAGGCCTCTCAAGTTCCCCCAAATGTATCTAATGCACCAGGCCTTGTTAGAGGTCAAGAAGACATGATCCAACAAATAAACAATCTTACTAATCAACTAGAGGGTTTGAGAGTAAATCTTCTGTAAGGTGCAAGAAGACCTATCGAGGGGAATGGTGGGAATTGACCACAAATGCGGCGACAAGCAAGGGAGATGTTGTGTTACAACTGTAGAGAAAATGAACATGGCATGTACAATTGTCTTCACCCTAAAAGATATGATCACCTTGCTAGAGGTCCTCGGCAACAAGTAAGCCCTCCTCATGCTAGGACTCAAGTGCAAGAGTAGTCATGACCTGCAATTTTACAACCACCTTATGTTCAAGCTGAAACCCCTGCCGTTCAACCAAATGTTAATGTCATAAAAATATAGGAGGTGGTCAGGAATAGAAGGCTCCAAGACGAAATAGCGAGAGGTAAGATGAAGGTAGATGTAGTAGAGACCATGCCTACCAAGAGGGTACATGTCCAAACTGAGGCAAACAAGGAAGCAATCAATGAGGCAAGTACATCACGGGCACCTAGAGATGAAGGGAAGAAGAGAAAGACTCGAGCTAGGTCTAAAATTGATATCTCCGACTTCCCTTTGGGTTCTCGGATACAATCTTATGATCTGGTAGCAGATGTGAGCTCTCAACGGCCAAAAATTACTTGGCCACAACTAGTTCATGCCTCTCCAAAGCTACGACGACAATGGTAAAAAATGGTAAGCACAAGGGCAAGGCAAGGTAAAATGGTTAGTGCAATCAAGGCATATGGCCTTAAAGATATAGTGCCTTTAGTGGAGGCTCAAATCAAAGGTCAACGGATTCGAAAAACATACATCGATAGTGGAAAAGAGGTTTGTGTCATGACAGAAAAGCTTATGCATCAATTAGGCTTAAAAGTAATGGAATCCTCAACTTTTAGGGTAAAGATGGCCAACAATGATGCGGTCACATGTGTGGATGTAGTGAAAGCTTTGAGAGTTTCTGTTTTTGGAATCACTGCAGCAGTGGATGTTTATGTGATGCTAGTAAAGGGAGAAGGATATCCCCTCATCCTAGGGAGACCTTGGCTTATGGGCATCGGAGCTAGGCAAGATTGGGCAACATGAGATCTGGAGTTGAGGCCACGTAAGGTGGGTGGCCACGATCAAAAGGTGGTTTTCAACTTGAAGAGTGGGTGTCAAGAGAACCTTGAACTAGAAACATCTGCTGATGACTGGAGCTCAAGTGGATGTTCCTCATTGGTAGAAGAGGAAGAGAGTTCAAGTGGAGAGAGTGATAGCACTCTTGAAGTTATGGGCGTCACCTTAGAGGAACCTACCTCATCAGAAGGCAATCCAAGAATCCAAGGAGAAGATGTGTGGGATGCTAGCTTCATTGTTTATTTCTGATTATACTCACATTACAGGTATCACTGTAGTGAAGCATCACATCCAACTCAAAGAAGGAAGCAAATCTGTAGTACAAAGATTGAGAAGACTGGGAGTTGTGCAACAGGATGCACTGTTGATGGAGGTGAAGAGACTCTTGAATGCATGATTTATATACCTAGTGGAAGATTCAGAATGGGTCTCCCCAGTAGTAGTGAGGCCAAAGAAAAATGGTAAGTGGCGAGTATGCATAGATTACAAGTCACTAAATGTTGCAACAAAGAGGGACCACTTCTCTCTCCCATTTCAGAATGAAATCTTGAATAAAGTAGCTGGACATGAGCGGTATACAGTGTGTGATGGCTACTCTGGCTACTTTCAGATTCTCATTGCAGAGGAGGATAGAAAAAAGACCACTTTTATCACACCATGGGGTTGTTTTGCCTTTCGGGTCATGACCTTTGGTCTCACAAATGCCCCAGTAACCTTTCAACGATTCATGAATATGGTCTTCCAACCTTACTTTGTAAGTCCATAAGAGTTTTCATAGATGACTTTTGTATTTACAACTCAAGGAACATACATTTACTCAAGGTTGATGAAGGATTTACTCGCTTAGCTAGGTTGGGTGGACAACTAAATAAGGATAAATGTCACATTGGGGAAAGCAAGATTACACTACTAGGGCATGTAGTGTCAATTGAAGGAATTGAGGTAGATCTAAAAAAGGTAGAAACATTGCTAGCTCTACCTTCCCCAACCTCCATCAAACAATTAGTCTCCTTCTTACAAAAGCTAAGATATTTGGGTAGATTTATACACTTACTCTCTTAGGCCATATATCCCCTGCAGCAAAACTGACACGCCAAGAAACACTTGTATGGAGTGAACAAAGTGAAGGACATTTTAAGGAGATTAAACAAAAGTTGGGGTCACTTCCTATAATCCTCTAGCCTTGTTGGGAAGAAATATTCTTTGTAAACCCTAGCATGGGAGAAGAGGCCATTGGTGCTGCTCCCTACAAAAAGATGCAAAAACATCCTTTATGAGGCCTATGTATTTTGCCAGCCGCCTCATGAAAGCCTCAGAGAAGGCTTACACCTCCATGGAACAACTAGTGTTGGCCCTCATGTTTGCAGTGACCAAATTTCGGCCATATTTGCTTCCAAAGAGGTTTGTGATCATCACTGTGGAGGATATGTTTCCCTATGCACTACAACATATGGAAATCTTTGACAAAATAGCAAAGTGGGTGGTCCGACTTCAAGAGTTTGATTATACAGTGCAGGTTGAAAAAACAACTCGGGCATGCTTGGCTGATATTTTGACAAATAGGAGCTATGAGAAAAATCTCAGGGTGAAAAGAAAGAACCTTCCACCACCACCATCCATAAAAACTCTTGTAGATGCTTATAGCCTCTACTTTGATGGTGCATACAAAAGAACTAAGGATAAGGTAGCCGCAGACATCGTTGTTTCTATGGTGAAGAAATCCTTTAGGAGAGAAAATCTATGGTGAAGAAATCATATTGGAAGGTGTCCACTCTAACAATGAGGCAGAATATCAAGCTTTAATTCATGGTCTTTGTTGGTGTCTTAGTAATTCAATCGAGAGGTTGAATGCTTTTGGAGACTCCATGCTATTGGTAAGGCAGATGCAAGGTACATGGGCATGCAAAAATACAAACCTCTCTAGTAAAATGAGAGAGGCCAAATCTCTTATGAGAAGATTTAGGAGGCACAAGTACATCATGTGTCAAGAGACTAGAACAAAGATGCCGACCATCTAGCATCATTAAAGCTGAATGAGTCAATGGTGGGAGCAGTGGCTATCAAACCCCCACTTCGGCAAGGCGAGGAAGACTTAGAAGATATTCTACATCTCTTAGAGCAATGAGAAGCTCCCAAACACCTGACTAAGGGAGAAAGACAATGGCTAGCTCAGAAGGCTACAAGATATCGCATGGTAAATGATAGTTTGTATTGTCTTGGCAAGGATGGTGTGCTTAGGAAAGTGCCTTCAAAATGGGAAATTGAAGAAATCTTAAAAGCTTGCCATGATGATGTATGTGGAGGCCACTTTGCACATGACATCACAAGTAGAAAGTGCCTTTAAAATGAAAAATTGAAGAAATCTTAAAAGCTTGCCATGATGGTGTGCTTAGAAAAGTGCCTTCAAAATGGGAAATTGAAGAAATCTTAAAAGTTTGCCATGATGATGTGTGTGGAGGCCACTTTGCACATGCCATGATGATGTGTGTGGAGGCCACTTTGCACATGACATCACAAGTAGAAAGGTTCTACAAGGCAGCTTTACTTGGCCCAGTCTACCCTGAGATGTCAAATATTGGTGTCAAACATATGAAGAATGTTAGAAATTAGGACCACGACGGCTCATAGCAGAACCCCAAACCCCAATCAAGGTATATGGACCCTTTGAGAAGTGGGGAATTGATGCCATAGGGCCTCTACCACGCACTCCATCATGAAAAGAGTATATTATCATGGGGGTAGATTACATGACTAGATGGGCCGAGGCTATGCCAACTAGAAGAATCACTGCTAAGGAAGTGAGTAAATTCATCTTTGACCACATTTGTTGTAGGTTTGGTATCCCTATTGAAATACTATTAGATAGAGGACCAGGGTTTAGAGCTAATGTGGTGGGTGAACTCATGCAAAAGCTAAATATTCAACGACGACACTCTACCCCTTACTACCCTCAATGCAATGGATTGGTGGAAAAGGTAAATGGAATGATTTGTAAAATCATCAACAAACATGTACATTCAAGTCCCTGGGATTGGGACAAGCACCTTAGTGGAGCTCTATGGGCTTACAGAACCTCCTTTAAAACCATGTTAGGGTTCACACCTTTTCATCTAGTTTATGGACAAGAGGCTCTTTTGCCTATTGAGGTGAAATTAGCTAGCCTTCGGGTATTAGGTGGTACAGTAGGCTCTCAAAAGGAGAAGTTACATCAAAGATTATTGGACTTAGAGAGGCTACAATTGGATCGTGAATAAGCCATCAACCACTACTCCCAGGAAGCTGAGAAGTGTAGAGAAAAGTTCAACAAGAAGCTAACAGATAAAAACATCAAGGAGGGATCTTTAGTGCTTCGATATGACAATCGCTTTGATAAAAGAAAGGATGGCAAGTTTCTCTACCAGTGGGAGGGGCCATTTTGGGTCACAAAAAAATTCAACAATGGCTCTTACAAACTTCAAGACATTGAGGGAAAAGTGCACAAGACCACGGTAAATGGATGGTGCTTAAAACCCTATCACATCAGGGTGGGGCCAGCTCAAGATACCAAAGAGTGTCTAGAGGCATAGATACCTCTAGCCAGGTTGGGGGGGGTATATGATCCGAGAAAATCACAAAAAAATATTTGTCTAACACTTTGTTGATTTTTTGTACATTTAGAGCTTTGAAATAAAGAAGAGGGTGGGAACAACCTCTTGGGAAATCCAAGAAATCACTGGATGGAAATATTTCATGGACCGGTTTACCAAGGGGGGTGAAGAGAAAAGATCAATGGAGGAAGGTGAAGGAAAAATGTATAATGTGAAAAGAAAAGACATGAGATGGATTTGGAGCCATCCAAAGGGCATGTGAGGCTCATAATGTCATGACTTTGGAGCCTTATGATAATTCAACCCAATGGGACCCTTCTTGGAAGCATTAGTGGAAGAAAAATAAGGTATATGATTTTGTAAGTTTTTTTAAAAATACTTCCACTCCGATCCAAAAAAACTTTTCAACATGAAAGTTGTAGCGCGTGAGCTGAAGTTTTGGCTAGTATTTGTTTATACTTTTTTGGAGCTATGAGTCAAGAGATATGACCAAAATGGTGGATGCCAAAATTTTCCAACTATAGTGGAGACCACCTCCTCTCAATTTTATACACACCCACACTTTCTTCCCCACACTTAACACTTCTATAAAATATCATTTATTAAACTCCCAACCCTTTCCCCTCTCTTCTCCTCTCTCTTAAGCTAATAAACCATTAGAATTCCCCTCCTAAATCACCCTCAAATCATCCTTAAATGTATAGTAATATATGAATTCTCACTACTCTCTCTCTATTATTGCTAGATATGATCTTATTTTATGAAGATTCTCTATATTTTTTTATAGGAGAGCTCTTAGACTCAAGCTATGGGGGAGAGAATAGAGACAACTCACCTATGATGGAGCTTGATTAAGTACAAATTGGTCAATAAAACATCTAGATGGAGCTTCCACATTGGTGGAACCGCCTTAATCCAGCTTTGGTGGTGTTAATTCCTATTCTATCTTAACCTCCTCCCTAAACACCCTCAAGGCCTATATAAAGGGGCCTTCTCCTTTGTAATTTGCAAGAAGAAGAGAGAGATCCAAGAGGCCTTCTTCAGCCCTATTGAGCCTTTCCCATTCTCTCTCATGAGCTTATGCAGTTCATTCCCTTACTATAGCTCATGCATGCTCTACAGTGTAATAAGCTCATGATTTTGGTGTCCATATTGTGTATATTGGTTATGTCTTAAGGGTTCTCCATCTCTTGTGCCCTCTTAAGTTTTATTGATTCATCTATCTTTTGTAGTTCTCTCTCTCTCTCTCTCTCTCTCTCTCTCTCTTAGTGTTCCTCTCTTCTCCCTCACAAGCTCCTCTCCCTCTTGCATAGCGTCCTAATCCGCTCTTCCATGACTAGGTGGTGCCCTTACCTCATTCACTTTGTGTGGCAGAAGGGAGTTTGGCATAGTATAGAGACTTCCATATTGAATTTCCTTTGTCGTAAGTGTTAAGTGTGGGGAAGAAAGTGTGGGTGTGTATAAAGGTGATCTCCACCGTAGTTGGAAAAAGTTGGCATCCACCATTTTGACCATATCTCTCAATTCATAGCTTAAAAAAATTATAAAAAATTACCAGCCAAAACTTCAGCTCACGCACTACAACTTTCATGTTGAAAAGTTTTTTTGGATCGGAGTGGAAGTATTTTAAAAAAATCTTACAAAATCATGTGCATGATTTTTCTTCCACTAATACTTCCAAGAAGGGTTCCATTTGGTTGAATTATAATAAGGCTCCAAAGTCATGACATTATGAGTCTCATATGCCCTTTGGATGGTTCCAAATCCATTTCATGTCTTTTCTTTTCACATTATACATTTTCCCTTCACCTTCCTCCATTGATCTTTACTCTTCACCCCCCCTTGGTAAACGGGTCCATGAAATATTTCCATCCAGTGATTTCTTAGATTTCCCAAGCGGTTGTTCCCACCCTCTTCTTTATTTCAAAGCTCCAAATGTACAAAAAATCAACAAAGCGTTAGACAAATATTTTTTTGTGATTTTCTTGGATCACTAGTACATAAAGCGTTCTTGTTGGTAAGTCATCCAACAAAATAGCATTCACATGCTAAATCATGACATTCCTCTAGGATAAATGATACCTCATTCGACATGTAAAGAATTGAATTAGGGGTATATAAAAGAACAAAGGACTATACATGAAATGATTTTTTTATACAATAATACATATTTTTCCTTATTCTCTCTCTACCTCCTCTTGTCCTTTCATGGCTACCAACCATCTCTCTTCTTTCATGTCTTTTTCTCTCCATTTCTAGTTTTTCTCTCTCCTCATCACTCTTCTTTTTCTCTCCCTTCTATAGTATTCTCTCTCCTCTCTCTCTCTCTCTCTCTCTAGTTTCCTCCTTGATAGTTGGTATCAGAGCAATAGGTTCTTGATCCAATTAGCCAACATTCCATTCAGTTATCCTTTTTCAACCACATAGATTTAAGAGCCATAGATACACAGGTATAAATATGACATGGAGCAGCAATGGAGTTACCAAGGATTTTTGGACCACAAGGACTATAGGTCTAGAGCATTAATGGAGTCTTGGACCAAGTTTGGTGGCAGAAGACTGAAGCTAGCAACTTGTTGGTCATTTTAGGCAATTTTCTCAAGGTATTTTCCTAAAAAACAGTGGTAACAGGAGTAGAAGAAGGTATAGTTACTATTGCTTTTTAGGGAGAGTCTTTCTCTCTCTTTCTTTTCAAGCTCTTCTCAAGCTTCCATGGAGGAAATCAACCCATTCTTCCTTACTATCACTGCTCTTTCCATCATGCTCTTCTTTTTTGAAGCATCCAATCTCTCCTTTCTATGGCTTTTGCTTCTGCTACTTTTAGAACCTTTAAGGAAGTATTTTCCAAACTTTTCCTCTATTGCCTTTTCCATTGTTGAGTCTTTAGAGCTATCTGAGATATCACTCTCATTTTCATCATCAAAACTTTGCCCTTGAAGAGAAGGGTCGGTACTTTGAACCTACAATGCCATTAGATGCTTTGTCTCTACATGTGCCACCATCTATAGTAGACAAGAAGGACCATCCTTCATCATTGTCATCATCAATAGAAGAAGCAGAATCAAAAGAGGGGGCTCAAAAGGGAGAAGAAGGACACAAAGGATCATCCTTCATCATCATCATCATCATCATCAACAGAAGAAGAAAAAGGAGAACACAAGGAGGAAAGTAGGAGAACACAAGGAGGAAAGTAGAAGAACACAAGGAGGAAACCAAGAGAACACAAAGAGGAAGGAAGAAAACAACAAGACAACAAAAATGCACAACGGTTTTTCTCTTGTCTGATCCATCTCTTTCCTACTTAATCTGTAGCTTGAGAAAGGCACAAGGAAGATTGTAAATCATGTCTCAACAACACTAGTAGAAAAAGAAGAATCATACAACTAGTTTTTTTTTTCAGACCTTCTCTTCATTTCTCTACCTTTATATCTCTACTTCCTTCTTGTTTGTCTATTTTCTTAATGATTGCAAGCTCCCATGGGAAAAGAAGGTCCTACCATTAGTATCGACCTTGGCACTACCTACTTGTGTATCAGTGTTTGGTGGTACGATCGAGTGGAGATCATTATCAATGACCAGGGCAGTTTAACAATGTAAGTTTAGATTTCTTGATCAATAGATGTCTTGCTCAAGATAAGTATCGGACACCTATAGAGATTGCACTATACTTGACATTGCTAGCCACAAAGCTAAAAAAACAACTTAGCGTGCGTTTAAAAAAAAACCAGATGAAGTAACCCTAGGATTTCCTAAAGACAAGGAAGAATCAGACGATTTTAAAAAGAATAGTCTTGCTGGAAACGACTTATATTTTGAAAGTGAATCCACATAGTTTTTAAGCATCTTGCTCATTCAATTTCTGATGCTTTTCTTGGGCATTTTTTGAATTTTGAGCTTGATGGGATGCTCTAATTGATTCATCTTTTTGCTTCTTTCTGGCGGCTTTAGTAGAAGGCCCAATCGCCTCTCTAATTGAGATTTGAAGGAAAAGTGACCACATAGATGAAGTGAGATTGGTGTGGAGATACATGCCATTTTTGAAGTTCACTAGTAGAGACGTTGAAAAAATCACGCTAGGATGAACAAGGTTAGGCAGTGATTGATCATATAGCGTCGAATGGATAGATGTATTATGTGGTAGATTGAACATGATTATCCTCCAAAACATTATGGTTTTCCTTGCAATAGAAGAGGCAAAACATCTTGCATGATATAGATCAAGTCATAATGCAATCTGACATGCTTTCACTATCATATCTCCCTTTCAAAAAGAACAACAGCAACCTAGCTTGCTTTTAGTGTCATATCTCCCTTTATAGATACCATCTTTCAGAACAACAATTGAGTAAGGTGTGGGGTCATGCTTTCATCAATAAGACTCTTGCATGTTTGCAAGGAACTTGTGGTGTTAGACTAGCCCTCAGTGGCCTTTGGCTTGTCAAATTCTTTTCTACAATTTCAGCATTGTATTTGATCTAACTCAAGTTTTTCTACTGATGAAGGGGTATCCATAAGATTCCATAGTTCAACAAGGGAAACTCCCAGATCTTGAAGATTCTGAAGCCCTTTTTTCCTTTCAAGCTACAAGGACTGAATGGTTAACTTTAAGCCATTTAAAGTGTCGTCATTGATGCTTTTGGAATGGCCTTATTAATTGGACATCTAGTTGTGAAGCAAAAGAATCGTTCGTTGATAGGGAAAGTAACATCATACAATTCAACATCCTTCACCATCTTTTGAATGTCATCTTTAGAAAGGCCTCCAAATGATTGAATGAGTGATCATCATCAGTGGTGATTAGAGGCAACTTGATGTGGTCATGCTTGAGCTCACTAGGATCTATAGCTTCTCCCTAATCAACAAATGCATATGACCAAGCTACCCCTATGCTTGTTGTTGAAAGCCATATGGCCTTGTTGGCACAAGGTTTGAAGAAGGAAATTGTTATAAAGGTCAACTTGACAATGATAAGAATCACATGTACAATAAGAGTTGAGCCAATCACCATTTGACTAGGGCATTTAGCACATCATCAGTAACCTTGACAACTATGGATGTTATTGATAGACAGTTGGTCTTAGAGTAGGGAGGCAACAAAAATAAGGTCATGCTTTAATTGAATAGCCATGATTCCAATCATAGCCAGAAAAGTCTCTGCTTCTGGGTTCAGAATTTTTTTTTTCAAACCTTTTATGAACTAGCAAAGCATTTGGCTCATGCCATGAGGTTTTTGGTGGTTGCTTTTGTGGCATTGGAGCATAAAGTTATTGGGTTTGTCTCATTATGCATGGTACATTCCCTATCATGACAGTGGGACACAAGATAGAGATATTTTGGCCTGCGGCTTTACTGGCCGTGTTAGCATCCAGTAGAGTGATAGACCCATGATTATCATTATGATCCATTTCATAATTCCTTGAACCACTCACAAGATTCATGTGTAGGTACTCCTTGAAAGTTGGGGAGCAAAGTTGAAGCTGTATTCATTAACATGTAGAACTTGAACCTTAAAATGTTCATGTGTGCTAGTATCTCAATAACCAATACATTCCCAAATTTGAGACTATGATGCAAATAAAATTTAGGCCATCTAAGAGTCACGTTCTCTGAGTTGTGGATGATACAAAAACTAATATCCAAGAATAGGTACTGCACAAATCAAGTACTTTTGCTCAGGAATCCATAGTTGACCAAGCATACTTTCTGGTGAATGGGCATTATTCTGGAATTGGAAACAGATGTAGGAACAAGTTTGATATGCAGCTCCATGACTTTAGATTTCACCACCTATTCATGACAAGAAGGAAAATCTTATATTAGAGTTTACAACTCTTGCTATAGTTCTTGCTAATGGGAAGTAGGAAAGCAATAATTTCTAGACTGGATAATGGCACCATAAGAAATTACATTGTCCAGATTGATGCTCATCTTTGCATCCTGGATAGTAACATGCCTCAAGGGCCATCTATTACACTCTTGAATAGGTTTGACCTTTCTAGAAAGGTTAATGGCTTGAGCAAGGATTGAGTGCAACTATTGTTAGTTGATATGTTGTTCTTATAACAAGTTCACCACTATTGGATTGGTTACATACTTGCTTTTTAGAGTGGACTTTATAGAAATTGTAATTTTAGCCTATTTTTATAACAAAAATGGCAACAGAACTTCATCAACATTAGTGGATTATGATGCAAGAGATGCTTCAATAAGGGTATTGCTCACATGGTTTTGATCTCTATCATGTACCACAAGGAAATATTGGCTATGAAGTGTCTTATACGAGGAAAATGTCATCCACTAGAAATATTAAGAGTATCATTTGAGAAATGGAATTCAACAAGTCACTTGCTAACATGCTTGACATGATTGATGTATTGGCATATGCACTTATGCATTTTGATGCAACCATGATGGCAGGTGAAGTGATAGATGCCATTTCGATAGAACGAGCACTTGTCAAACATTTGACATCTCATGTGGATCAATTGGTATAGCCATGCATCTTGTAAGCTCTCATCGATCTTTATGGTAACGTTGTTTTGCAAGAGGGTTTGGCACATGTATATGACAAGTATATGCAAGTTGTATCGATTGCCATTGATGATGCAGTAGTTCAGCAAGACTTATTGCAATCGTTGCCAAATATGTAGAGTGATGAGTATAGGCAATTACTCCTTCATTGACACCAACACATATATGGACAGCAATATGACCATGAGCAACATTCATGTACTTCTCAGCCATATGCTTCTCATGAGTACCATGGACAACAGTATGATTATTCTATTGCTGATCTATATAGTGATGATATGGGAAATATTGGATCTAAAATCGGCAAAGCTCGACAGTTAACCAATGATCAGATAAGAGAGTTGCATGCTCAAGGGTTATGCTATAGATGTGATGAACCAATGTATTCTAATAATCAAGACATCTGTAGAGCAAAGAATGTAATGATATTTTTGGTACTTGAATATTCAGATGAAAAAGATAAAGATAGTCATGCTGAAGATAATTTTGATGATGATCAAGATGAAGATAAAGGGTTTATCCTTGCAGCCTATGAAGATTCCATTGCTAAAGACCATGACCATGGGCTTCTATTTGATTCAAATTATAAGTACCATGAACATGGGCTTCCATTTGATTTATTATCTTATGCTTTTGTGGATTCATTTGTACATGCATATTATCTCATGATTGATGATATCTCTGATTTGGTGGTCATGATGCATGGACGGGATATTACCTTTTCTTTTGACCTAGTAGGTTAAGGGCTGGACTTAATTTGTGCATGGACCAACATTACTTTGGTAATGATATCCTTACCTTCAAGAATTTTTAGACAATATCATGCTAACTAGTGGGCTTGGTTTCACTGTAGAACAGATCTCTGTTTTAGACAAGATTTAATGCCGAATTAATGTCAGAGATGCATAAGTCATATGGACTGAAAGTACTTAAAGAGAGCTTCGTCTAGAGCTATAGCATATTTGATTTGGATTAGCCAGTCCAAAGTTATTACAGATTTAGTACATCAAGGTCTTCAATGGAAAACACAGAGTCTCCATCTAGGAGGAGCTCTTAATGGAAGCATTTTTGGTCAAAGATTTCATTTTCATATTTCCCAATGGTTTTCAACACTTTGTACTTGATTCTTAGCCCTCCAATTGTGCTTGTTTTGTAAATCCTTGAAGATTAGGCCATTTTATTTTAGTCCATGTAGAGTACTGTATCCCTTTCCACCACTTGGCAATTCGTAATAAGTTCTATTTTGTTTTTGAGGACAAAAACATATGAGTGGGGATGGAATGTAAAGAAATGAATTAGGGGCATATAAAAGAGCAAAAGAATATACATGAAATGAGTTTTTTACACAATAATACATCTTTGTCTTTCTTCTCTCTCTAGCTCCTCCTTTCCTTTCATGGCTGCCAACTGTCTCTCTTCTTCTTTCTTGTATTTCTCTCTCAATTTATAGTCTTTCTCTCTCCTCTTAACTCTCTTCCTCTCACTTTTGCACTTCTTCTTCTCTCTCTTTTATAGTCTTCTCTCTGCTCTCTCTCTCTCTCTCTCTCTCTCCAGTCCCCTCCTTGACAAGACACTACACAACGATGATAAGCCTCATCCATACCTTTGCTATATAAGGCACTCGCTATTATTGAAAAGTGAAGTGCTTGTTACTTAATCTTCCTCATCTGAGATTTAGAAAGAGTTTTCACTAGGTTTCTTGTCGATAGATAATGTGTGATGAACGCATACATGATGGAATAGAGGATATATCAATTTTGCATAAATCCTCTGTCATGAAGGAAAAATACTTTGATATTTTTGTACTTTGAAATCATGCTAATTCCATACCTAGTAATTTCTAGCCTTGTAAATTCAGCCATTGCCTTTGTAAATGTGCCCTTAACTTTGGAAATGAGGGGTAAGGATAAAGAAGGCAAGAGGCTAGGAGAAGAGATCTTTTGGCTCATTTACTAAGTTTTGTTGTTTACTTTCTTGATGTTAGCTTCCTTCTTGCTAGATGAAGCATCAGCCATGGCTGTCATGTATTTTTGGAAATCTCTTCATTAATACATGGCAAGATGTCTTGGTGCAATAGTTCTCTTGTTATTTTATGTTTGTTCCAGTTTTTAGTTAGATTTCTTTTCTTGGTAGAATGCTTCATTACATTGGTACCAGAGCACTAGTTAGATCCTTTTGTCAGCAGTCATTTTCTTGTACTTGATCCAGTTACATAGACTAGGGAGTGGAAACCACAGTTAGATTTGAGTGGCACGACTTAGTTTATTCATAATCGGGGTTACATTTGAAGATCTGCTACTACAAAGAAAGCTCAAAGATGGAAGTTCTTGGCAAATTTTTGTGGAAAATGGCAGGCTCCAACCAATTTGGCAGGTCGTGACGAAGTTTTGGACCAAAAATTGGAGTAAGTGGGACAAACTGAGGGTTAGAGGACTTAGTGGAAGTTAAGTTGGAGTTACTTTTCAAGAAACAAGGGTTTTCTTTCTTTCCTTTCAAGCTGTCCTCATGAATCCATGGCTAAGATTGATTTGATCTTCTCACCCTGACTCCTATCATGCAAATGGACCCATAGCTTGCTTCTTGACCTCATAAGCTTCTTATAGAGTAGTCTTATGACTACCTTTTCTAATTCTTTGCTCTGCTGTATACGATTATGTCTCAGCGCATTTTGTCCTTGCTGACACACTCCCCCATCATGGTGAAAAATCTGAAGTATGCTGCCCTTTGAAGCATGGCAATGGTCACTACTATGATTAGCATGTGGTCTCTTTCAAGCTTCTACAAGATCTCCTCCATTTTGAGCTTCCACCTCTCTCATGAAACCCTAGGTATGACAGTTTTGGACAAAAAGTTTATTTTCATGAATTTCTTATCAAGATCATGGGGCTTTTGATCAATTTCAGTTCGTGAAGCCTCTACACAAAGGATAGTACCAACATTGCATGGATTTCCCATCATTGTGGAATAATGGAGTGGATTCTTGAAGGATTCATGGAAAGGGCAGCCAATATCATTTTAAGGAAGGGAATTATTGGATTCTCTTTCAAAAATTTGAAGTCTCTTTGGAGCCTACTTCATACAATGAAGAGTAATCAACATCCTCAACTCAAGTGGCATCTCTATTGAAGCCTTCTTCATCAAATTTTGGGTCCAATGATTCATGGGAGCACTGCTCATGAAGAATTTTGATCAAGAAGCTTGATACTAGCATTGGAAAAGCTAAAATGGGGGTTTCTTGGATTAATAGAAGCTCAAGTCAAGTTCTAATTGCTGAAGCCAAGTTCTATTTGTGGGAGATTCCTTCATCAACAACAACACTCTTCTCCTACAAGCTTAAGAGATACTCTAATCATATTTTAATCTCTCTTTAAATCCTCTTGCTGAGCTAAGTCCAATTGATGAAAGAGGGATTAAAATAATAAAGAATCCCATCCATTCTATCAAATGCATTTCATGGGAAATCCATAGAGCTATCTTAGTGATTGATCATTGCATAATCACTCTCATTCACTAAAATAATCACTTCCAGGTGCCTCAAATTCTCATTTCATTTACCTAACCCTGATATTGAATTGTTTGCCTTTTTGTTTCATTGTCATGAGTGAAATTTTACCCAATGGTAAGTGGAATAAGAATTGTTAAGCAGTGAGTCACTGCTAAGGTTATCCCTTGCCTATCCCCATTTAAATTTCAGCCTATTTCATTCGAGTTATTGCATATCATAAAAGGCAATCAAATTCTTTTCATTCCATGCATTTTATGTTGATTTTTAGAGCCTAGCATTTAATTGCCACGTATATACCCACTAGGAAAAGTGGATGCCGGGCGAGTTGGTAGGACAAAAGAGAGGCGACCCTCCCCTACTGACAAGGACCCTGAAGGGGAGCACAAACTGGCTTGAGAGGGAAATTTTCACACCCCTTAAGTCTCGAATCCCATGCATTTAAGTTCAGGTGCAGGTACCACTTAAGGGAACAAGAATTTAGCCTTCAGCATGGTATATTTGGCATGGGATTACATGATGCAAAAGAAAATGTATGGCAACATAATGCAATGCAAGTGGTAATTGTGAACAGAGTTATGCTGAGCATTATGAATGCTATTGTTGGCATTTGTTAATTGGGGGTTATTTTCAGTATTAACAGATGTTGCGGGAATTTCTAGATAGCTACAGTAAACAATTTACAGAATTTTTTGTATTCAACTACTTTCAACACTTGATAGCTCATTAGAAAGGGAACTTCTCAAGATTCAAGAAGAGCCAAAGAGTTTGTTATTCGGAGCACTAGAACTCAAGATATTTGAGTTTTTCTTCTATTGTATATATAGGACAAGAAGTTACTCATGGCAAGAAATAAAAAAAGGGATCCTATTTTGGAGACCATCAATGAAGAGCTGAGAGAATACCAACATGAACATGAACATGAAACCCATCAAGAAGCTATACACTGTATGCATTATGAGAATGAAGAGGTTGATATAAGCTCCACTCATTCTCCTGTCAATCAACCAATGAATGGAGTTGAGATGTCCCATGCCTCCATGAACTCTAATAGTCCACAACAACTCTCAAATGATATTAAAGACATGAAATCAGGCCTTGATGGTATGAGGATGGGTATTGACAAGTTAGTGGCTATCTTTAGTGAAAAGATGTTGCCTACAGCTGGTCCTAATGTTCCAAACCCTCCTTTGGCTGAAGAGCAACCCAAACCCTCTACTCCAAAGGTGGTAGGACAATTTGAGATTGGGGAATCTTCAAAGGCTAAAGATTTTATTCAGTCCACTTCATTTCAGCCTCAGCCCCATCAATCCAAGGCCTATTCTCAACCACATGGGCAAGATCCACATGATAGTGTTCAAGCAAGCTCTAGGCATGAAGAGGACATCCACGATTGCAATCCATTTTATAAACAATTCTATCCTCAACCAAATATTGGTAGGCATGAACAAGGACATGTGAATTCAGCCCCAAACTTCTATGGACGGCAACAACACAATTCTCATACTCAAGTTCAGCCTAATAGACCGAGTCCCTTATCCAATCATGGTTGGCCTAAACAAAACAGTGGGCAGCAACCACCATTTAATATTCCTATGCATGGACAACATCAAGGGTACCATGGACAACCTTCCAATATGGGCAACACTCATTTCCAGCCTCAAGGACATTATTTCCAGCCACAAGGTTATGGTATGCAGTATGGACATCAAACCCCATATGAACAAGTGATGGGACCTAAAATGGGCCAGCACTGGCTATGGCACTAGCCGGACCTCATGCATACGACAGACAACCCCACCACATGGTCTCACGGGCCAGGAGTGTTTAAAACTCACTTTGTAGTAAATGCTTATGATGATCTTGCGTTTGTATCCAATATGTAGTCCAAAGTTCACCTTCCCTTCTCCTCAGAGGGAGATCCCATAACATATAGGCATAATGCCTCTCGTAATACACAAATAGGGAAGCACCTCTCGACTGATTGCCGCGGCTCCACTGCGACTCTCCTACACCTTGGGGATTAGCCCCAAGATGCGTCACTAACACATATAACATTCACACAAATTTCACTCTTTCATAATTTAGTGTTCCAGGAGATTTTGATTTTCCTCACAAAACTTTCCCCAACAGAAGCACCCGTCTAAACCTACAGCTTAGGTTTCCTATCCTCTTAGCATTGGTCAAAGTTTATCAATCAATTGCAATGCATTCGAGGAGATACCATGTGGCATGCTTGATGTAAGGTGTATGACGATTGTGCACAACCATTTTATGATAAAAAAACTAGCCATGTGAAGTGCGGAAAACAGCCCTTTCATGAATTTTAATTAGGCATTACGTGCTGCACTGATTTAGGGACTAGCAATGGAACTTCTGTGCTACTAGTCGCCTATATTTAGTTATGGAACGATCCCTAAATGCTATGCACAAAGAGGAAAATCAGAATTTGTATCTTTTCAGCAATTAGATCGTCACACAAACTTCCTCCCTCCCTCACCGTTTAGGTGTTGTTGCGGTGCATAGGTGTAAATGATTGTTTTGTATCATTTTTGTATGAAAAAAACTAATAACACGTACTATAACACAAAGTATGAGGCCAAAATGAGGCTTAACCTCATGCTTTAACCTTGCCAAACATTCACACACATAAATCTTATTTTTCCATATCTTTTGAGCGTGAAAAACCTAATTTTCTCTATTTATTATTATTTTTTTCTATTTATTATTCATAGAAAATAGGTATTTTTTGATTTATATGTATTGTCTTATTCTTTTGATTGAAACTTAACATTTTCTTTGAGTTTATCCCATTTCCACTAATTTTTCCCAACTCAAAATCGAAAAAAACCACTAGTTTCCATTAAAAATGATATTTTACGGGTTTTAAAGAATTCATAATGGCTCTACATCATTACGGGTTCTGTATTTCTATAGTTACAGCCCTCAAACATGATGCAAACAAGGTTCAAACAAAAATTCATCGCATATGAACAACATTTGGACCATGAAACAACAAAAACAAGCAAATTTCTTCATAAAATTGGAGCGGGTTTTTAATAATTATTCTAGGCAGCCCACAGACCCGACCAACAACCATTCTTCAGTGCTGAACCTCTTTCCTCAGCCTCCTCTTTATCTTGAAGCAATCCGATCACACTCGAACAAGCATCCTTCAGCCCCTCTTCTTCTTGATTTCTTGCACAAGAATTGCCTCTATGCAGGAGAGAGAGGGAGGAGAGAGAAAGATTGGTTTTTTATCTCTTTGCTCAGTGCATCATTCCTTGATCCGTTTGTGGCGATGGAGGGCAAAGGATAGAAGCATCTCAGGGCCAAGATGATTCCTCCTGCCTCTACCGATCAAAAAATCATGATAATTAGAGGAAAAATGAGAGAGAGTATAAAGTGAAAATTGTCATTTCAAATTTCAAAGGAGAGAATCCTTCACCCACGGAGTTGGAGGAGTGGTTTGACAAATTGGAGATGTACTTTTCCCTTTATCCAAGGCCCGAAAATGCCAAAGTGAAGTTTGCAGCCCTCATTTAGAAGGCTATGCACATACTTGGTGGAGATATATGACAAGAATCGGGCATGACTTCTTATCTTGGGAAGCACTAAAGAATGCCATGATTGAAGTTTTTGTCTCTCTTATTGAAAAAGAGCGCTTGGAAAAGAAATGGTATTCCCTTGAGCAACGTGGTCTCTCGGTTAGAGAGTATTCAAATAAGTTTTTAAACCTCTCAATGTATGTTCATGGAGTCTCCGATAGTGCCAAATTGAACAAGTATATATTTGGTTTGGAGTCTACCTTATCATCCGAAGTTAGAGCCATGAAGACTACATCTTTGCAAGATGCCATTCAATTGGCTGAGCGTTATGGACAGAAATACAAGCGTTTCCAGCCAAAATTAGGGCATTTATTTGAGCCTACAGAGTCCCCAAAGACATCAGGCCATTATGGGCATGTAAGGAACACTCGACCATAAGTCAAGTGCAAGGCTAAGAATTTGAAGGTTAGTATGATTTATGAAGATGATTCTGATGTTGAACCTATTGAGGGGAGTCTTGCACAGCTTGAAGGTTCTACTACTCAAGAAGAGATGCATGAAAATGAAGAGAGTATCCATGATGACTTTTATGACCCAATGGATGGCTTTCCTTTTGATCCGAGCAATCATTACATGGATGATTCTTGGATTGATTTATATCCTTCGCTATGTTCCATATCAAATGATGCATGGAATGGTTTAAGAGGGGACAATACCCTATGCCCCAAAGGCCAAATCAAGGGAAGGACCGCTCACATACTCATTGATACGGGCAGCACACATAGCTTTATCAATTCCAAATCACTCAATGGGCTGAAATTGAGTACACATGATATGCCTTCTTCCCTCAAAACCTAAGTGGCAAATGGAGAATTTGAAAATAGCAATCAATGCTACCCAAATGCTCATATTACTCTATCTCCATTGTGCACTACATCAGTGAGTTTGATCGCATTAGAAATGGGTCCCATTGACATTATACTTGGCTGCAATTGGCTGAAATCTTTGGGCAGATTTACTATGAATCTTAACAAGCTGGAAATGGAATTTCAATGGTGTGGACAACAAGTAACTCTACATGGTGTTGAGAAGAAGAAAATGGAGTTGATCATCCTCAAGAAGATAAAAAAAGAGATAAATGCAAAGGCATGCATGTTCACTATCCTTCTTTTGAAGATTGATGAGGATCAGCCCTCTCCTCCTACCAATGACATAGATCCATGTCTTTGCAAGTTGCTGAAGGATTATGATGATATTTTTCAGCCACCTACTTCCCTTCCTCCCAAAAGAGAAGTGGATCATCCTATAGACTTGCTGCCTAACACTAAGCCTATTAACAAACCACCATATCACCTCTCCAAAGTGGAAAGGGAAGAGGTAGAGTGCCAAGTGAAAGAGCTATTAGAAATGGGTCTCATCAAGGCAAGCCAATTGCCTTTTGCCTCTCCGGTCCTTCTTGTAAAGAAGAAAGATATCTCTTTTTGCATGTGTATCGACTACCGTGATCTTAACAAGGTCACTATCAAGAATAGGTATCCAATACCTAGAATAGATGACCTCCTAGATGAATTGAAGGATGCTAAGGTGTTTTCCAAGATTGACTTGAGATTGGGGTATCATTAAATATGCATGAAAGAAGGGGATGAGTTTAAAACAACCTTTAGGACGGAAAGAGGCCTCTATCAATTCATGGTTATGTCTTTTGGTTTATCCAATGCTCCAGCCACATTCCAATCTCTTATGAATCAGATACTTTAGCTTTTGCTATTTCAAACAGTTTTGGTGTTCTTTGATGACATTTTGATTTATAGTAAGAACAAAGATGACCATTTACAACATGTAGAAGAGGTCTTTCATATATTGAGGAAGCACAAACTATTTGCCAAGGCAACTAAGTGTTCATCATGACAAAGGAAGTTGAATACTTGGGTCATATAGTGGGAGAAGACGGAATCAAAGTGGATCCTAAGAAGGTGCAATGCGTCAAAGAATGGCCTACTCCAACTAATGCCACTTATTTAAGAGGCTTTCTTGGGTTATCATCTTTTTACCATAGGTTTATGAAGAATTATGCTCATGTTGCAGCTCCTCTTACCGATTGATTGAAAAAAGAGGCCTTCTTTTGGAACGAAATTGTCGACAAGAGCTTTAATGAGCTGAAGCAATTGCTTGTTTTAGCACCAATATTAGTTTGCCCTAATTTTTCCAAGACTTTTACCATCTATGTGGATGCTAGTGGTAGAGATTTAGGGGTTGTTTTGGTTCAGGAGTATGGTGTCATTACATTTGCGAGTAGAAAATTCGATGATAAAGAGAGGGAGATGCATGTGTACGAGCAAGAGATGCTTGCTATTCTACATGTGATCAAGAAATGGCATCATTATCTCTATGGAACACATTTTAAAGTCAAAAGCAATCATAAGGTGTTGAGGTATTTTCTCTCACAGCCAACCTTTCTCCCAAGCAAAAGAGATGGCTGGCTACCTTGCAGTCATATGATTTTGAAATAGCATACATGGCTAGGAAGGATAACATTGTGGATGATGTGTTATCTAGATTGTGGGCATGCACTTTATCTACAGTGTCTACAATTTATAAGGATTGGATAAACGACATCCAAGAAGAATATGTGCTGGATGAGCATGCTGTCCAGATTTTATAGAAATTACAACAAGGACATGATGAAGAATTTCCAAATTTCAAAGTGCATAATGGACTCTTATGGTTTAAGGGTAAAGTATACTTGGTTCCTAACAATAAATTCAAGTTGAAAGTGCTCCATGAGATGCACTCATCATGAATGGCTGGTCATTTGGGTCTTTTCAAGACCTTTGACAAGGTCCATAAAAGTTTTTATTGGAAGAGTTTATGGAAGGACGTCAAGGAGCATGTATCTAAGTGTTTAGAGTGCCAACAAAATAAGGATTCCACCTTATTACCAGCCGGACTCCTTTAGCCTTTACCTATTCCTATAGGAAAATGGACCGACATTTCCATGGACTTTATAATGGGATTACCTACTATTAGTCATGGAGGGAATAGTATCGATGTAGTTGTTGATAGATTGACTAAATCAATCCACTTTATTCCAACCAAAATACAATATTCAGCAAGTCAAGTGGTTGAGCAATTTATGGAAGGTGTGCTCAAGCTGCATGGTATGCCAATGAGAATAGTATTGGATAGAGATACAAAATTCATGAGCAACTTTTGGAAAATTCTATTCTCTTCTATGGGTACTTTTCTCACTCCTAGTACAGGCTATCACCCCCAAACCGATGGGCAAACGAAGAGAGTCAATCACTTCGTGGAAGTGTACCTTAGGCATTATTGTCATGACACACAAGCTTTATGGGATCGTTGGATTCACCTTGCTGAATTTTTCTATAACAACACGTATCATATGAGCATAGGTATGTCCCCATTTGAAGCACTTTATGGGTAAGTTCAAATTCCATCGGTTTTGTTTCAAGATATTAACCTCCAAACAAAGGAAGAGTTGGAAAGGATGGAGATGCTCATGAGACAATGCAAGGACAGCATAAGGAAAGCACAAGAAGTAATGAAAGCTTATGCCAATGAGAAGAGAAGACATTTGGATTTCAAAGTTGGAGATTGGGTGTTTTTTAAAGCACCTAAGACATAGTATGCTTCATTGAAGGGTGGGAACACTAAGCTTGTTTACATATTTTATGGACCATATTTGATAGTGGACAAAGTTGGAGAGCTTGCTTATATTTCATGTTTCACAGCTTAAGAAGTATGTTGGAGCTGAGGTGCAGGTATTGGAAGAATTGCCACCAATGGATGAAGTAGGACTTGTCATATATGAACTTGAAAGCATTATTGGAAAGAGAGAAAAAGTGCTCAGAAATTGTACTCTTACTGAGTACCTCATTAAGTGGAAGATTCTACCTATAGAAGAATCTTCTTGACAACCATCCACTTATGTGAATGATTTTCCTTGGTTATTATAGGATGATACATAACAGACTGTGCATGGACTATGCAGGGACAGCTTGCTGTGATATATTAATGTCTGGAATAAAACTATCCTAACTTTATCAAAAAAGTGTTTTTGATGTTATGGGGTGATACTAGGGATTGTATACTTCATTTCTATACCTCATATGTGTCATTTGGACCAATCTATCAAAACTTATGACAGTTTTTTGTAAATCAGCCCTATTTGGACAACAACGAGTTTACTCACAGTTTGGTATACATAAAGGTCTCTCTTTCATGGAAAGTGCTTTCCTATCATATCAGAGCTACATGGGGATGATTACTATCATCCTTGGTATGGATTTGGTCCATTTATCCTTGGTTTTGAGGACAAAACCATCTTAGGACGGGATGGTTTGTCATGAAGGAAAAATACTTTGATATTTTTGTACTTTGGAATCATGCTAATTCCATACCTAGTAATTTCCAACCTTGTAAATTCAGCCCTTGCCTATGTAAATGTGCCCTTAACTTTGGAAATGAGGGGTAAGGATAAAGAAGGCAAGAGGCTAGGAGAAGAGATCTTTTGGCTCATTCACTAAGTTTTGTTGTTTACTTTCTTGATGTTAGCTTCCTTCTTGCTAGATGAAGCATCAGCCATGGTTGTCATGTATTTTTGGAAATCTCTTCATTAATACATGGCAAGATGTCTTGGTGCAATAGTTCTCTTGTTATTTAATGTCTATTCTAGTTTTTAGTTAGATTTGTTTTCTTGGTAGAATGCTTCATTACATCCTCACAGTCACTAATATCAGAGCTCTCTTCCTTGGGCACACAAAAATCTACTAGGTACTCTATGATACCTTGCAGCTTTGGCGGCTTGCTTCCAATCTCATAATCAAACTCTTGGAAAGAAATCAACCACCTGGCTAGGCGATCAAGGGGTTGAAGCTTATTCAGCAATAAGCGCAATCCCTTAGCCTTGGTGAAAAACACCACCTTCTCATGTTCGAACTTCTTGGCAAATACCATAGCCAAGCAAACCTTATCTAAATAGCTGTAATGAAGCTCTAAAATTTCCAACTTCCAACTCAATAGGATGATAAAGTTGTGCCTCCCAAATTTGGGATAGGCAACACTACACCTTGTTGCAGTTGTGAATTTATAGAAAATATCACCTCTTTTGGGAGCTTTAAGACGAGTGCTTTGGATAATTCCATTTTACCATCTTCAAACAACACTTTGCATGCTTCTGTCCATTCAAAAACATGGCTATGAGATAAAAGATTTGTTAAGGGTAATGAATGTTTAGCTAATATATTAATGAATCATTGATAATATCCCACGGATAAAACAAAACTATGAAATTTCCTAGGGAAAGTGGGTGGGCTTCATTTTTAGAAAATAATGTTAGCATAATCAATATAAGGACTTAGGTAAAGAATGATAGTTATCTGTAAAAAACAATGTTAATTAAGACACATCAAAAACTGAGAATCCTCGCATTTCATTTCAATGTGACTCCTTGTGGACTATTTTCAACTCTTGTACTAGTTTTGAGCATTCATTTGTGCTGGAGGTCATATAAGAAAACCTTCTCTCAATTCATAGCCCTTCAGCAAGAAAGTAGAATGTCCCTGATATACCATCTTCTTCATGGTCTGTGACCCTGAGGAGTCTACTATGGCCCACACAATGGACATGCATGATAACTTGAGGCAACTAGACCCTTCGGCAAGAAAGTAGCATGTCCCTGATATACCATCTTCTTCATGGTTTGTGACCCTGAGGAGTCTACTATGGCCCACACAATGGACATGGATGATAACCTGAGGCAACTAGACCTACCATAATATCCCTATCTAGTCAATACAAACATGAACAAGAAATGTTTAGCAATGAAAATGGAAGCCCACTTACCTGAGCACTTTTCGAATCCTGGAAAGTCATGCGTGGTCCATATAAGAATGGCTCATGTATTAGCAGACTGTCGACCAACATGCTTACTCAAGGCGTCCACAACAATTCCCTCCTCTTCCAAAATCTTGAGCTCATTAGCTAATGGACGGAGATAGACATCCATGTTTGTGACTTTATACCACCTAAGAACAAGTAAGCTAAGGATCAAGTGTCTTTTCTTCGTAGAAAGCCATTGCAAGATGTTGTAGTTTACAAGGACCACATACAACACACTAAAGAAGTTGAGCAGAGACTAAATGGATTCACACCATCCATAGCAAAACTGAGCCAAAAATTCATTGGCTCTCATGCAAAGGCTAGAACAGTGGAGTCAATGTGGCTCCATGCACATGAATCTATTGATATTCGTTAGACTCCATTTGTGGATCTATTTTGCACATGTCACATTGTCAAGATCACCATGCTTAATGTATGAAACATGTGATGTATATGTGGTATAAGTAAAAAGTGTTAGAGAATCTTTTGAGAAATGGTTTTCCCTTGCAAGTCTTGTCCATACTTGTAAGTACCACATTTTTGACATGCCTCCATAGTCTTGTAGTCTCCTTGAAATAGTATGCAATCGTTAACACATGCATGGATCCTGTTGTAGTTCATGGCAAGCTTTCATAACACCAGTTGTGCATCATCATGAGACTCAATCATCATGTTTGTAGGTGGTAATATGTGATGTTTCAGCAACTTGAAAAAAAAATCAAAGAAAATTTGAAGATGATAAAAAATATGTTTATAATGAAGTCAAATACAAAGGAACATAGTATGTATCGGAATAACTTGGTCACACTCGCATTGTTCCATCTGTATTTTGCTTGTACACTTGGGAGCACAAGTAATGTCTTTAAGCAAGATACCCGGAACCCATCATGTAATGGTATGGACACCTCCTCTCTTAGTGGATCAAATGACTTGAAATCCATGGGAATGCATTGATCCTTGCCCCCATCTTGGGCTCCAAGATTGAAGGAAGGTCCGAAAGGCCCACCCTCTCTTCTGGTGTCGAGGGTGTATTTAACAATGTGTCCTCCAATGGGTTTATCAGCTCAGGCACTATCCATTGCATGTACACAAACTCTTCTTACAAGCTGCAATAGGTGCATTCCTTGGGATGGAATGGCACCTCTCTGTAGATATTTGTTGGATACATCTAATGTTATTGCATGTGATATTCAATTGTAGTGCAAATGTAAAGAATGATTGGTACATACTTTTCTTACCATTAGCTCAAAGTCTCAGATTGCTTAGTTAATGATGTTCACTTGAAACTCGTTGAAGTGTTGCATATGGTCTATAGATAAGCAATGATTTTTATCCAATTGCCAGCTTGCATTGAGTGTAAGGACACAAGACATGTTGATTGAGATACACCTCACGATCTTGGATGCCACATTTATCATCATTATCCATTTCATCTATGCTATAGCAAACAATATACTTTTTTTTCTCTCATTGCTTCTCTTTCCCCATTTGAGTCTCTACTTTTCTTTCTTACTTGCTATTCCTATCTTTCCCTCCATCTCTCTATTTGTGTCCCCTTCCCTCTCTATTTCTTTCCCATCCCTCTCTCCATAAACAAAAGTAAACAGAGAAAATAAAAGACTAAAAAAAGAAAAAAATGGAAAGAAAGGTCTCTGTCCCTCTCTTTATCTCTCTCTTTTCTTGCTTGGGTGATGAGAGTTGAGCATCGATTTACTTTCAATTGAAAGCCAGTGGAGATGGTCAAGTAGTATGTTTATTTGGGGGTCACATTGAAGGGAACATAGTTCTCTTAGAGAGAGACATATAGGCTTGTTTGGAAAAGCATATGTAACCTTAGGTGCATTGGAGAGGCAATGTGTTCACATACAATTTCATGAATCATGTACCAAATTGTGGCCTTTTAACACCCTCGTTACACCCACACTCCAATATGGGGCAGCTATTTGGGGCTGAGTCCCTTCCACGTGAGGAGAGAGAACCTTTTAGAGAGACCATTAGTCATGAGGATCTCCCAATGGATGATATGATCAAAGAGCTTGATCCCACATGAGATTATCAGAGCTAAGTTAGGAGCATCACCCTTGGTGGTTGAGGCCTTGGTCCACAGGCAATGAATTAGTAGATGCCCAGTAGATGGTGATAGACATTGGAAGCTCTCTCAAGATAGATACCCATAGCTAGCCCTAGCCTCTTCTAGACAACTATTAGTAGATGCTCAGTAGATGGTGACAGACATTGTTGATATGCCCAATAGACTGTGACAAATGCGGGATCTAGAGCATGGAAAAGGCGGAAGCTATGGAGGATGGAAGGAGAAGTGTGGACTCATGATGGAAAAGACACTATTTGTTACACAAGTGAATTAGGTTCCAAGATTGAGACTTGGACTCATAAACACAATCTTGTGTATGTAGACAATGACATTGACACTTCACTGAAAAGAAAAGAGTACTATCATTGCATTAAGAAAAGGAAGCAAGTACAATGCTTTATAGGAAAGTAGGAAACTGCAGTAGGCACCATTGTGCATATGGGATAAGTTAGCTTGCATGTCCTTGACCTTGAAGCTCCATACAAAGAGGCTGTTTAGTGAGTGTGATTGCTGATTCTCAACATAGACTATTGCCTAGAATGACCTACACTTGTTGATCTATCACCAAAGGTAATAGCAATGCCACATAGCTTGTAAGCTGATTAGAGCTAAACCATGTGATCAAAGCAAACATACTAAGGTTAGATGTGGAGAAGACTTGGATATGTCAAACTCCCTCCTCCCATGGCATGAGATAGCACACTACCAGACCCACTTCCTGTCTGCAAGAATTTGAGGATGGTTTCATCACCCAACCTAGTTACATGCATACACAACTACCTCATGGATTACACACATTTATCGGTCAGATTTGCACCTCATCCCACCACCTAAGGATTGAGATAGGTAGATGGGAGGTCCTACTATGAAACAAAGAGCCAGAGCAAGAGGATCCCTAAAGCTGTTGATGTAGGGTATATTATGACATATGAGGTAGATATCACTATCTATTTTGAGAGGGTTTTAGACCCTTGAGATGAACGACCCTTGAGATGAATCATGCAGCTTGAGGATCAGAGATATTGGGGTCCCTTTGGATAGAGCAATGGCACCACTCATTGGTCTAGGCACCCATGTCCACTTAGATGAAGGCCTAGGCATCCACACCATAGACAAATTAGAGCCATCATTGAGCGCAAGTGGAGATGCCTTAGCCATGTAGAGATACATCTCCTTAGAGGACATACATCTCATAGATGGAGAGTTTCATTTTTCTACATTTACTTCTTAGATCATTGACATGTTTTATTTTTATAGGACACCATTTCACTTTTTAGTCTTATAGGCATGTTGTCATCTTTTCTCATTTTGGATGTGAAACACACCATCATTGTATGTATTGCTCTAGTCTCATAGGCCAAATTTTCCTTTTAGAGACATTACTATACTCTTTCTCTCTCCTCTCTCTCTCTCTCTCTCTCTCTCTTCTCTCTCCCTCTCTCTCTCTCTCTCTCTCTCTCTCGGAGTAGGCTTTCATATCATCCATTGAAATGCAATTATATATTAGCAAGTACATTGATGGTTTACAAGGAATGACTGTAATGTGAATGAAGTCTATGATAATTTGCAATAAATAAGATGGCACTTTGTAACTTTTGATATCACAGATAACATCAAAGTGCATTAAAAACAAATGTGCCTCATATGCATGTCCAAATTTGAAGCCCAATTTTGATGTCACGATGATTTTGGGTAGCATCAAATGACAACAAACATTTTAGGACAAGGTGTCAACATGAAAACCCAATATTCAAACAAAGGTTGCAAATGAAGTCCGAACTTCTTCCATTTGTATTATTCCAAGGTTTTTGAGAGGGCCACATGGCGCTCAGATAGCCTCTCCCAAACCACTCTTCTCCTCTACCACATGTTTCTTTCCACATGACTTTATTTCTCAATTCAACATGAGGGCATCTCTCTCAAGTCTCTTTTGCTCTCCTCTTGAGAGACTAGTCGCCACTCCCTTTTCCCTCTCTCAATCCACCCCCCTCTATCTCTCTCTCTCTCTCTATTGTTTAACATGGCAAACAAGGAGTGAGTGTTGGTAAGGAGCCATCTATCTATCTATCTATATATATCTCTACCCCCCCCCCCCCCCCCCCTCTCTCTCCCTCCCTCCCTCTCTCTCTCTCTTTACATTAATATTTTCTTTTGCATCTCTATCTATGTTGTTTTCTTGGGAGCTCACTCATGAATATGTAACCATATTATGTAGGTTCAAAAGAAGGGACTTTTAAAGCATAATTTTTATACTCTTATACATACACAAGGGCACCATATAAAGGATTATTCATAGATTGAATAGAAAATAGGTGTGTTTTATTTAGGGAAAATCCAAGATAAGGGTATTTTCAAATAGGCCTTGAATGCATGTGATATAGAGGATTTACACGTAATTAACCTTGGGAGGTTGATGTGCAACAAATGAAAGTCACATGAGCCAATGAGCTTGATGTCTCCTAGGTGTGCAAACCTAATTATTTGTGTATGTTGGGCTTGGATCCATGGAAAGAACCAGAGAGAGAGAGAGAGAGAGAGAGAGAGAGAGAGAGAGAGAGAGAGAGAGAGAGAGAGAGAGAGAGAGAGAGAGAGAGAGAGAGAGAGAGAGAGAGAGAGAGAGAGAGAGAGAGAGAGAGAGAGAGAGAGAGAGAGAGAGAGAGAGAGAGAGAGCTTTGCTCTAAAAAATGTTGTTATGGTCCAAAATATTTCTACAAGAGTAAGGCCCTAATCCATGGAGAGAGAGAGAGAGAGAGAGAGAGAGAGAGAGAGAGAGAGAGAGAGAGAGAGAGAGAGAGAGAGAGAGAGAGAGAGAGAGAGAGAGAGAGAGAGAGAGAGAGAGAGAGAGAGAGAGAGAGAGAGAGAGAGAGATTTGCTCCAAACAATGTATTCCTCCATGGCTAGAGAAAAACAATATTTTGTTAGCATATATGGATAGGAATGACAATTTAACTAAACATGCTGTGGTATGTGAAGTGGATAGAATACTATATTAGAGAATTTGGAAATTTCCATGCACTCTGGGAACCCCCAATACCTTTATAATTTAACCACATGGTCAAATCTTGTTCTCTTACTTAAAGATGGAGTCTACTCTAAATACTATATAAGCTACCTTCCCAAATTCCACTTTCAAATATGGAATAAGATTTAGGCACATGGTCAAATATTTATCACTTATTTGAAATTGTCTTGGAATATTTTCAAATTCTCTAATATGGTGTTATAGAGAAAAAAAGAATGCAAATTAGCATGGTTGGAGAAATATCGCAATCAAAATAACTTATGGAAAGTTTGTATGGAGGATAACTGCATGAGGGACTGGAATTATTGTATCACAATAGTATATGGATGGTTGATAAGGAAAAGGAGGAGATAAATATTACCCTTTTAGAGAATTATGTGATTTTCCAATGTCATGGATGTCCTAAATTTATGCAAAAAAGAGATATGTCTTCATAGGCTATATACATGCCTATAAATGTAAGTACTTTTTATAACATCATTTCTATTAAATTAATCCAAGTTTCATGCAACTTTAAGTCTAATATTTACCATTTTGTGAAAGATTACTATCTTAAATGTTATACTTATTTGACTTACATTTATATTTTTTAAAGGTTATATTTTACAATGGCCTCTAATGAGGTCATGGTTGTAGATGCACCAATGTATGAGCATATATTTTTCCTCTGCCATCAAATAGCTGTAATCCTAATAAGAAATATGTGAGAAAATATCTCATAGTATATTATTGTAGTACACAAATCCAAATTAATTGTGCAAATCAAGACACTGTAAGAAGGTCGGTAAAATATGTGGAAGAAAAGTATAAAGATTTGTGACACAAGCTTGAATTCCAAGACGAGATAAAATATTACATTGAGTCTAAGCATCATGAGATTAGGCCACTTAAGTTTTCAGGGGTAACTTATATTTGGAGAAAAGAAGACATCTACCTATATCTCCTTTGAAATATGTAAAAAAATAGAAAGTTCAAGAAACAAAAGATGAGACACTTATCGGAGAGCTCCTTTATGGTGCACTCTTTTATATGTATTACAACTTAGTTTATTTTTTATGCTACTCATAATGCAATGTCTTTTGTAGAAATCAAGTACTTTTATAGTGGGAGAAGATGTTAAAGATGATCAAGAAGAAGTTCAACAAGTTTATTTCAAAACTTTTATTTCCTTTTTCGAGTGATGTTTTCTTGAATTATGATTTAGTTTACATAATTGTATTGATATAAATCATACTTTTGTAGTTATATTTTCTTTAAAAACATTGTAGCAATCCCAAGCTTTTAACAATAAAGAAAATGATGGTTTGGATCAATGTGTGTGGCACAATAAAGGTTTATTAATAAACTATGATGCACATAATTGATCATTACTTTTTGAAATATTTATGCTTTTTATTTGATTACTGAGTTTTCTTTTAAACAAGATGGAGATAGAGGATGTTTATCGTCAAGAACTAACTTCACATGATATTCATAACTATTTTTAACAAGAACTTTGGGTCATTTTACTAATATGTTTTGTTTTCTTTTAAGGATGACATGCTCAAGAAGCATAGATCATTTACCGATCTTCTTGTACATACTACACATGTTAGTTATCTTCAATGATTTGTAAAAATTAAATATTAAGACATATCACAGTGTAATTTAATACTATTATTTTTCAAACAAATTATAGATTGAGGAGAACACTATGTTAGCGAATAATGTTATAGTTTTAAATCAAAAAATCAAAAAAATTCTAAAGATAATAAAATATTTCTCATTCTTTTATCTCTATAATTTTTATTAAATATTATATTTGTTTAGTTTATTTATTTATTTATTTTTAGTGGAGTGAAAAGATGAAAGATAACATGAAGGAAAAGAAGAAAAAAGCTTCAAGGGATATAGAGAATTATAATAGATCCAAAATGTATTTTGAGTGTCTCTTAAGATAAATACGGATGCCTTTTTTTTTATAACTTTGCCCTTTTATGATACTTAATAGAGGATTGAAAACTCCAATGCAGCTAGCTAGGAGCCATGCCAAGACACTTGATGAATGCCAATCATCTCAGGTTATATATGTTGTGCTTATTTAGTGTATGTGTATATTGCTAAATATGTAAATATAAATTATTTTTACTAAATTTATTTTTTTAAAAAGTGTAGAGTATGTTGAGTGAGGTGGATGAAGAAACAATCTTGTTAAAATATTTGGATATTGCTAGGGTGGATGAGCTATATACGTCATTACAATCCTCTTTTAAAATGATCAAGAGAGATTCCACTTTCACTTCGAATTGTATGGAGTATAATGTGGATGCCATGAGAAAGGCTATAGTATAGTGGCTCATGGTGCAAAAACAAGTTATTATCAAAGATACAATCATTGGAAGTTTAAGCCTAGATGATGTTCATGTGGTAGAATAGGGACAATTTGGATTTCACACTATAGTATGCTACTTTTCTATTATGGACATTGGCAAAAATTATATCATTCACTTTTACTCTATTAAAATGCTTTTTAAATCAATTATTCTTCTATTATTATTATTTATTTGAGAGATATAAAAATGTCATTCTATGAGATCTTATTATGTCACTATATGCTAAGTTTTATGATAAAGTTATTACATAGATGTTATATGTCATAATTTCTTATATGGTAAACTTTTTAATGAAGTTATTATATAGATAATGTCTAATTATGAAGTTACTATATAACAACTTTTTTGATAAAATTCATACATAGATAATTATGATAATAAACTTCATATATAGTAATTTAATTAAAAAAAAGCTTTCTATATGATAAGTTAACTAGAAAAATCTTTCTATATTGGAAACTATCTTTCTAGATTGGCAATCTAGTAAAGTTTTACTTTTCGTATATTAAACTCTTTCTAGTTATGTGGTAATGTAATTAGCAAATTCTCTTTTTTTCCCTATATGGAAAGTGGTTTAGAGTTTCTTGTATAAGTCTTTTCTGAATTGTCTGCCCCTATAGTCAACATGATGCATCATATTTCAGTCTCCCAAATGAAGCTCTCTCCCTTATTTTTCTTCTTGCCCCTTCTATAGCAAACATCTCCCTAATCTAGCTCACGCCCCCCTTCCTTGTTGATCCTCGTGCTCCGAGCTCAAGATCTAGTCCCCCCCCCTCTACAACCAAATCTTTCTCTTAAGATTCTTCCACTAACTTCCCTTTCTTTCCACGGATGCTGACAGGATACTAAATTTGGCTTTTTGGATAAGGGTCATAGAAACCTTGTTTACATGCAGACACCACACCAATATAATCAAGCACCAATACACAAATACAAGCACACTTGACCACATTTGCATGCATAGTTAGGCATACAAACACACTCACCCAAACATCCATACGTAATCATAAATATTTACTCACACTCGATCATAAAGATAAACACTTCCATTCATTTGAAGACTCACAAAATATATGTATATGCATACATTTATAGTACTCCTCTTATAAATCAGGAGCACACTCACACAAACATAGAAATACATATAAAACAATCATATCCCATATGCAAACGAGGCCATAAAATATAGAACTAATATAGATAAAACCTAGTCTCACACTAAAACCCATTATTGGGTTTACCGCCATGACCCTCTGGGCTCCTATTGTGAAAGATGCTAATGCCCTTGATGTACATTGTGCCCATACATTCTATGCTTTGAAGAAAGTGCAACTCAAAGAAAATGACATGCACTTAAGACATACAATGTTCACATAATAGGGATGGATGCATTGAGGAATTTAGTACTTAGCCTAAGCTATTGTACTCCGTGCTTCATGCACATATACATATACAAAGGTTAATTTAGTTAAGTTTGTTTTCTTTGCACACTCACCAAGACCTCACCCCTGAAGATGGTGTATGAAATGCACTCTATCCCCCACTGTCACAAGAGCTCAAGATTATGGATTTCAATACATAAACCCCTCTTACAATCATTGTAGACCTACACAGGCCTCAACTCACCCAATCACCTTTCTCACTCTACAAAGGGTTTCTATGGAGTGTATGAATTTCCCAATGTGATATGCCATGAGGTGGTGTGTGCTTGATGAAGGTGCCCACTCTAGTGCTGCAACATCTAAATTTACTAGATATAGCTCCAGTTTGCCTCATGTCATGAAATGCTAGAATGGTGCATTTAAGTGCATATTTTCCCATGGCATGGATGGAGTATGGAATTGAACAAAGGGGGTATATGAAGCCCTAGTATAGTGTAACAAAAAATGGTGTAATGTAGTGTTCATTGTAATCTAAGGATGAAAAAAAAGAACCTTTATTTCTACTTATTGTTGGGATATTTTTTCGATTAATCTTCTCAATCGTGCACATTGTTAGCTAAAAAAACTTATTGCTTATGGCACTTGCTTTCTTCTCTACAAAATGGAGCAAAGCTAGTGTACACCCTTAAATCTCGAGCTACCACATTATTGTCAACTAGTCGAAAAACTATCATATTATACATAGTTTCTACATGGGGAGGGGGGGGGGGGGGAATCCCATCTTTTGCCTCCCAAACCAGTTTTGGGTAACACGTAAGCACCAAAACTTAGGTTGTTTTCCATTCTTTGTTTCTGAATTTTTATAACAACATCTCATACTATTAAATGACTTTGTGTAACTAACATCCAACTACAAAAAAATACGATTCACTTCTCCCCTGCCCTTTTGGTTACATCCAATGCTCGTAAATTTCCATACAAACTCCACCTAGATCAAATGCCTAGGTAATTCACTATATGTATACCCTCTATATGACATGCATTCAAGGCCTATTTATAAATATCCTTATCTGTGAAAATTTCCTTAAGAAAACATAACCCTTTTCTATTTAATTTGTAAGTAACCCCTTTATATGGGACCCTTTTGTATGTAAAAAATGTGCAAAAATGGTATTTTAAAAATCCCTTATATTGAACCCACATGATACACACATATATTTATGACTCACCTCCTTGGGGTCAAATGAAAAATGACACTCAATGAAAGCTATAAACAAACTAACCCAATCTTGTATGCACATACATAGATCTAATCTCTCTCTTGGGACAAACACAAATCTAAGCAACAAGTTAAACATTCTACCAAGACACAATAGATCATCATAATTACATGATTACATGTTAAATTATTTGTCCAATGATTTTCACTATGTTTTGACAGCAAGAGTGAAATTAATTTTATGATTTAATTATTGGCTAGTGAAATTGATTTACTAAGATTTCATAGCAAGATACACTTGGATTAGTGGAGTAGATCAGAGGGTCTCAGTTGTACTTCTTCCATTTGCAGTATAAGATGAAATACCGCAACGGTGCCCCAACCAAGTATCCAATGTCCAAGATTAAAGTGGTAAAGTGCAGATTTTCCATTTATGTGAATATATGCTTGCTATAATTAGTGTTAAATCAAGTTATTTACCATTGTATTCGAGAAGGAAGGCTAGTTTCAAGGATCCCTAAGCCAATTGATTGAGGATCTACATCACAATCATTGCCATGTTTCCAAACCTCAACTTCACAAACACTTGGAGGTTCAATGTAGGATTTACTCTCATCACCCTTGGACTGATCTAGGTCCCCACCCATAACACAATCTTGAGTTTCTCCAAGGAGGTACCTAACCTCCTATAAAGTAGACTCAATGCTAATAGCATTAAATTAATCCAAGTCTAAAGGACTTTGACTAATCACTCTCATTACCTCAAAACATGCCTCAACACTAGGCGGATCTATCGCATTCCCATTCCCATAGGAAAAATATCTACTTGACAAGTCATCCTCATCATATGATGGCTCCAACATGCCCAACTTAAGTACCTATTTTTCACTAGGTCTCACATTAATCTGAATGCCTTGAGAGAACCTATTCAAAGGCACAATGTCCAGTCCACATACATCCTTTGCTCCAAGGAGAAATTTTGGCTCTCTACTAACCTTCTTCTCTAGCAACAACTTATCAACACCATTCACCTCCTCTACTATACACATCGAGGCTTGCATATTTTTGATTTTATCTTCACCATCTATCAATGATACAAGTGCTTCCAAAATACCTATTTCCCCCCTCTCATTGTTTAGTCTTTGTTTGGTTGCTCTTATCTTGTCTATTTTCTCTATACTTGGCTTAGTCTCTTAAATAAATGTTCTCCACTTAAATTATCACGTACTTCAAATTCAAGTACCACATTAGGATCCAATTTTTTTTTGTCCAAGCCTAGGGAGTCTCACACCAAGATGATAAAACTCTAAGCACTCTATGTTGGTCTTTATATTGTAAGTCTCTAATCCCTCAACCCCTTGTCTCAAAAAATTTATCCATATTTACCTACATGTAGGTCAAGTCTAAATTGCTTCTCACTGTACTCTTAGTTTCTCCATTTGGTCTTCCTAGATCATAATCTTCTTGCAATATTTTAGGTCCTAGGGATATAAAAGGATTCCACAATTCTTCTCTATCTCCTAACAGGTCATACTTCTTTGAGTTACCTTAGGATCTTCACACATATTTCTAGTAACATGCCAAATAGGTTATCCTTTCAAAAATACATTAAGGTTTCTCAACATAGTGTTACTTTGTGTATTCCTTTGGCCTAGTCCTTTGAGGAATCTCAACTCTACTTTCTCTCTTAATGTGGGGTATAGGGCATTCACAAATGCTTCCTTCTTTAGAAAGGCACATGATATCTTGTTATCTTGCAAGGATCTAGCCAATTCATTCCATAAGACATGAAACTTCTCAATTAGGGAATCCACAAACACTATAAGGGAATGGGGAGATAGCGATGGCGATTTGCGATGCAAAATAGCGGCATCGCTATTAGGGTTGCTATTTGCATTGCTAGGCATTGCTATTTGTGCCACTATAAGGCGTCGCTATTTGCATCACTATAAGTGTCACTAAATTGCACTAGTGATGCTATTTGTGATCCAAATAGCAACGCCGATTTGAGGAAAAAAGGATCGCAAACCCAATCACAGCATTTGTTGCAAACATTTTTGAGAGAGCGAGAAAGATAGTTGCCTTGAGAGAGAGAGGGAGAGGAAGAGGGAAAGAGAGAGAAGGAGAGCTCCTCATTGGCGTCGCCCTACTATCACTATATGCGAAGAAGGGGAAGAAGTGCACAAGGGAGAAAGTAGGGATGTCGCGAAAAGAAGTGGAAAAGAATTCATCTTCAAGCCTTTATGGCAGGCACATTGCCCCTTTTGCTTTGTTTTTTTGTTTTCTTATTTTCTTTCTTTTTTGTTTTTCTTTGTAATGATATGCATTGAAAGAGAGAAAGGAAGAGAGGGAGAAGAAGAAAGGAAGATGAAGAGAGAATGAGAGAGAGAGAAAAATAGGAAAGGTAACAAAGAAAGAGAGGAAGAGAGAAATAAGATATGAAGGAAGGGAGAGGAAGAGAAAAAGAGATAGAGATAGAGAAAGGGGGGAAGAGTAACAAAGAGAGAGGAAGACAAAAAATGAGATATAAAGGGAGGGGGAGAGGAGAATGAGTGAGAGAAACAATGAGGGGATAGAAAAACAAAGAGAGAGGCAACAAATAAAGAGAAAGAGAGAAAGAAAGATAGGGGGGAGAGGAAAAAACGAAGAGTGAAAGAAGAGGTGGAAGAAAAGGGTGAGGTAAAGAGAGGAAGGAGAGTGAAAAGAAAAGAGTGTTATCTCAGTGGATTACCGTAGCTTTCCATGATTATATTTGATGTACAATGGTTTAAAGTGGTTTAAAGTGAAAAGAAAAGAGTGTTATCTCACTCGATTACCATAGCTTTCCATGATTATATTTGATGTACAATGGTTTAAAGTGGTGTTGGAAGGAGTTGGGGCAATTGTTTGGTGAGGTGTATTTGGATTTTTGAAAATAATTTATGAGAAAAGATGGATGGATTTGTGCAATACATTTGTCCTGTCGGGTCATTGTGAATAGGTGCATGACCTATTTTTTAAATCTTTCCACGACATGAAACAATCACAAATCTTGATTCATTATTATATATGATATTGAACAAGTAATCTTCTATCAAAATCCGTGATAACCTGGATGGTGGTATGTTATGTCATCAAATTCTTAGAGTGCATGAGTGTATGATGATGAAAGCAATGTTTCCAATGTAGATGAGGAGAATACGTAGGTAGAGGGATCGATATTATGGACGGTGGAGGGTGAAGAGGGCTTGGAGCAAGCAGATGAGACATGCATGGGTAACGTAGACAAAGAGACATGAGACCAAGAAATTTTTGAGAATGAAGTGGATTTATCTTGCTACGGTGACCTATCTGTAGACCTTCCAGTTTACGTTGAGTTGTGCTAGGAGATTGACATGGGGCCATAGGCTGGGTCGTATTTACATCCACTTGCTCAATTCATTGATAAATTGCTTTTAAAGATACTTTAGTATATGCATTTTAAATAGCATCCTTTTTTTAAAGAGTTATATTGTTGTGCTTTACCTAGATCCTTATATTGATTATGCTAACACCATTTTCTATTTGTGCAAGTTACCTTTGATGGTACCCAAAGAGCAAGATGAGTTGAGGAATGACCGATGAGAAGTTGTAGGAGATATTCACACATATGTCTCCAAATCATCATATGAATTGATTTGGAGATATGGCAAACTAGGAGTTTCCACATAGACATCATTGTATTGTTCTATGAGGTCTACTTTGGTACGCTCTAATGCTTTGATTTCTAGTAGAGGAGGTCGACACTCTAGACTGGACCTGGATGGAGGGAGTGGTTCCAAGGGTTGCTGCAGAGATATGGATACTGTGAGTCCATGGTCGATTCGAGAGAGGGTGGCTCAAATGGGTGTTGTGGAGGCACCGATGTAGTGTCTTTGTCTCATCGATTTGGTGGATATTTGTCGCCTCCAAGATTTATCATGTTTGTAGGGACATCTACTCATGTTGTTATGTGAGCGGTGATCAAGAACAAGTCTTCCTCACAACCCAATAACAAGATGTTAAGGAGTGCTAGTTGTGGAAATTGACTTTTCGGATGCACAACACAATATAAAAAATTTAAATATTTTGACAAACACCACATGAACCACACATGAAACCAAATGCCAAACTATGCCTCTCGTAGCTCAAAACAACTTAAAACCCAAATGCAGGTAGAGTATCACAAATTTTGAAAACACCAATACTTTTCACAAAAGTCAAAACAAACCTTGAAGACAAATCCAACATCATGAAAAATCTCGTACCTTGATAACCTTTGGCCAACACTCGATGCTTCAACTTCCAAGTTCTCCAACTTCACAAGTTAGCATGTCAAGAGTTGACACTCTTACATGTGACCCTCCTCTCACCTCTCTCACAAGTTACAATTGGAATTGAGGGGGAAGGCCCCTAATCCTCCATTCTCATCTCCTTATATAGTTTTCTTCCACTCACATTGGTCTTGCTTTTTGCTTTTCAAAAGGCATATTAAGCATTTAGCTTTTCCTTCGTTTAAAAGACTTTAACTTAAGAATTTTAAGTTTTATAAGCTTTAAATAGCCTTAATTAGACTAGCCACATTACTTTCGACAATGCACCTACCTTGCATTGTTGTGCCGCTACACGCACACCTGTAAAAAAAATCTAGAGTGTGGCCTTCTTGTTGATTTAGAGAGCCAATGCCATTTTAGACATTAGTGTTAGTGTCCATGGTTAAAAAATATTAGATTTTTGGACAAGTTTTAGCCAATCTTTGATATTCTAGATATTATCTCTCGTAAAAATCCATAAAACTATAGATAACTTCTAGATTAGGATGACATGTAAAAGAAAGCATGTAGCTTTCAGCCAATTTGAGAGGATTTTATGTAAAAAGAGAGATTGATGAAATCGTGCGATGCGTGATTGCTGTTTTTAGGCAATGAACAACACTCCGAAGGGGGAGATGAAGAAGGAGTGATTTGGCAGAATTTTGGCCAGGTGTGCTAGTATTTAACTTCCTTTCGGAGCCAATGAAAGCATTAGATTGGCGATCTGTTGAGTAGTATAGAGGAATGTATTATTTTATACACATTTTTGTCTATTAGAGTTTTGTATTCTCATAATGTAAAAATAAATTGACACGCTTAATGTATGTTAGTATTCTTCTACATTTTCTAATTCTTTTTGGGAGTATTCTTCTACGTCTTCAATTTCTTTGAATCCCTTCTCTTTCGTCTACTCCTCTCCCTGAATCTACCTTCACCCTGCTGTTTCCTACCCCCGTGGTGGACTCTTGACACCAAACGCACCGACACCATGTTAAGGAAAGTTTATGCTATCATCAGAGGTGATTTCGGAAGAATTAGTTGTAGAAGTGTTCTTTTAATTCATTTCTTGCTCTACAAAAGACATATGTCAAAATATGCAAGTATTATGTGCCCCTATGACAAGGCAATGTTTGTAGATCATTCATAGATGCTTTGAGTTGAATTAAGAGGAGCCTTTTCTCTTATTTCTTGGATGTGGTAACTTATCCTTATCAGGAACTCAATTTGAAGCCCTCTTGAAGCAAGTCTCTTTGCCCTACAAGCCTTGTAATTGACTCATAAGCTTTTGTCCCTAACAATCTACATTGAATGTAATAATGCAAACTTGATTCATGCTATGGCATCATGTATGAATTATGGGATGTAGAGTTGTTTATGATACATAATAGCATATTGTACTTGTTTTTTTGATTGCTCTTACAGCCAAGAAAACAAGCTTGATTTGAGTTAGAACTTATGAGATAATACTCTTGTGATCTTTGCTAAGACCATGCAGTTGGAAGCTCTATCAACATCTTCAAGAACTTGGTTTGAAACCTTCAACCCTTCTCTTATCTCTAGCATCTTTGGAGTCTAAGCTCCTGAAACTCCATACATTCTTTTCTCTTAAACCCCTATGATTGACCGTGAAGTGCCTCTTGAATCTTTAAACATTCGTTGTAATGTTCTTATCTCTTGATGACACATCTCCATCTATCTTGTCCAGTTTTCTTGCCAAACCCTTGTGGTGACCTTCAACCCTATGCGCTGTGACAATGTTGACCAATCATGCAACCTCATGCCTTGCCAACGAGAACAATCACCATCCTACATTGTCAAGCATTTTTCTGAAAACTGAAATCCCCTAGTCAAATTGTAGTTAGGTTTGATTTTTTGCTAGTTTAGTTGTTGTGTGATAGTTTGTTTTGTTGTTTTGTAATTCGATTTATTGTGTTTGTCTAGCTTAGGATTTGTTTCTGCCATTTTGTTTGATTTGTAGAGTGTGAAACTTGATAGCCTTGGTCGAGATTGGTATTTTTTTGAACAGGATAAAGTTAGAGTTTGCTATTAGCTACCGAACATTGAAGAGCTAGATATGTATTCTTATTGCGACTCTTGCACAGCACAGGGGATAATGGGTTCACGAGCACTTCACGTTGCACTTATTGATGCACTGCACTCGGGGGTCGTCTCATGTTCCTATCAAATACTTCCATGCCATGGGTTGGGATTATGCATGTTTTGCACCATCATTGAGCACTAGCACGGCATGAGGTCCACTACAACTATATGCAGTAAATCTTAGATGCACGCGCACATGAGAGAGCACCTGTCATTGAGCACACACGTTTCTTGCACGCATCATTTGGGATGTTCATCACAAAGTTAGTAACCTCTGGTTGAGAGGGTTAGGTGGTTGGGTGAGTTCGAGGGTCGTGACGGACACCATCAATTGTGAGGAGGGTTATTCATATTTGGTCAACATCTTGAGGACCACCATTTCCTAGAGAGATGTGAGATTATGGGCGGGTGGAGCGGAGTATATCATATCTTCTTATGAGAGTTGAGAGGTGAGGATAAGGAATTTTGAAATAATAAGGAATTATGTTTGCATTTTGCATGATGCAAGATCACATGTAGATAGGCTAGGCACAATATTTTCAATGCATTCATATTTTTGTGTGTAGCATCGATTGATTGGTAGCATATCATGGATCCAACATTGCATATTTTTTCAAATCATGTATGGTTGAGCACGAAGTTCTTCCCAAATCATATTTCTGCTAGGACACATTGTATGAAATAAAATTCCAAGAATGGCTTCGATCCTAGCATTCAGAAAGATGCAGCTGTTCCAGTAACACATGATAGGTCGAGTTTGTGGTTGAAGGAAGGCACTGCTGATCAGGGCAGTGAACATCCTCAAAATAACCAATCAAAGTATACTGGAGGATTTGATGCCATTTTAGTAATGATAAGGCCAACCCTACATAGTTCTAATTTTTGGAAACTCTAGCCATCTTAAACATACTCAAAGTGATGTGGTAGGAGCATGGCCAGGACAGTAAGGGTACAAATGCACAGCCTGCTTCCCAGAGCTCTCGGTCTAATAATCTAAGGAACCAGACTGATTCAGATGTGAAAAGTAAAGATGGAGATTCCTCACAACCAGGTTCTAATTCATGGTTTTCTTGGATCAAAGGATCAGCTATAGCAAGGTTTAAGGAATTTCTGGAGTTAGTGAGGAACGAGTAGAGGACACAATTGATCCGTTCAGTATTCCAAATGACTATGTGTGGACAAGCATGGATGCAAAGAAACGAAAAAGCAAAGATAAGAAATCAATCTTCAGTCTCAGGAAAAGGATGATGCTCCACGCATGAGTTTTGCATCTGGTCTAGACCTTGAATTTAAAGATGACAAGAAAGGGTGGTTTGGCTGGGGCAGGCATAGCTTGAAGGAGGGCCAGGGTTGTGATACTATTTTTGTGAGTCCTACTGCTAGGACCATCAACCTTGCATCAGCTTGGATTATGAAGTGATCAGTTATACTCTTTATATCGCCAAATATGCGACAAGGTCTTTCCCAAATGCTGAACAAATTTGAAACAATTTATTGTGACCTCTATCCTGGGATTGAATGTTGCAGTATGGAACTATGTGTTGCAGTCTCTCATGAGAGATATGGGAGCAGAGTTTTCTGAGGATGGTGTGGTTCAATCCTTTGGCAATGATGAAGAAGCTCTGAAAGCAACTGATGAAGGTGCTGATGTGGTTGAAATGTCCCACATTGGCAGGCTAAGAGTAAGTGGGGACGATCGGATTCGATTTTTGCACAATCAAAGTACTGTAGATTTTCAAACCTTGAAGGAGGGCCCTAAAAAGGTAGCTCCTCCAAGAAGCTCTTTGTGTGTTAAAGGTTAGTGATCTTCTAGGGGATGGTGAAGATCACAAGAAAAATTGGGTTCAAAGAGGTTGTAGGACCGTTGATGGTTGGCTGCCTATCCAATTCCAGGGCAGAAGAAAGGTACATGTTTCGGAAGGACAAGGATGGTAGAATGTGAAGTATCAAGAATATGCGACAAACAGAGAGGCAGGGAGGGAGAAGATTCAAGAAGAGGAAGAGAGATCATGTACTCTTTTGTGATGGGGAGTGCCAAAGCTACTTGGAATGGGGCCATCTTGGCCTCCACAGACAAGTACAAAATGGTGGAAGGGAATGTGTATTTTCCCCCAGAGTTTGTCCACATGTAGTACGTGAAAGCCAGCTCAACCCACACAAACTGCGACTGAAAGGGCTAGGCTCTATTTACAGATTTATAAGCATGAAGAATACCAGATGGTGGAAAGAGGATAATTGAGCGTGATGTGGTCATTGCGGAGAGCATACTAAGGAGTCACAACAACATAGAAGTCGAGCTTGTTTGGGCTGGGCTTAGAGGAGCTGTAGCTTTGTCTTTAGCTTTGTTAGTGAATGGAACGGACACAAGTGATTCATTTGGCACTGCTTTTCTTTCCAAAAAAACAAGGGCCAGGCGTTGTTGAGATATGAGCTCCACTCGTGATATGCCAGGGTGACCGTTGTGCATTTATGTCACCGACTTGTTAGTTGCAGATGCGGTTGGTACACCGCCCATGAATAATAGCTAGATGACAACTATCCTTATCTACTCTAGTTCGTGGTTCAGTTAGTATGCCACCTTAGTTAGTTGAGTTTGGTTTGAGACCCATATATAGGGTTCTTCTATTTCTTTGTATGAGAGTTCTTTTTGGCTTACACAACTAAGAAGAGGAAAACTGTTTTCAGCCTCCACCTTTGTGTGTATTCCTCCATTGTGCAAGCAAGAAAGCTACAAGTGAGACTCCTTCCTTCTCTCCCACAATCTTGACATGGTATCAGAGCCTTGTTCATGGTAAGTAGCTCAAGAAAGCAAACCAAGTTCGCGGTGTTCTGGTAAGAGGACCAGTGTTGCTTTCATTTTTTTGTCTTGGGAGCAAGTCTCTGCAGGTAGCACAGCCTGAAAGTGCAAAAGTGCATTGTCTCAAATTGAGACGCCCTTCGCGGTGTAGCACTCAGGAAGTTTTTTTGATTTGAGGCCATTTCAGGGCCTGTTTTGAAGGCGGAAGTTTTCTGCACGCACTCAAGAGAAGGCCCGGTTTTATGCTGTGCGACCACTATTCTACAGGTCGGTGAAAAGTTACTGTAGAAATTGCATCGTATGCCTGTGCGTGGAGACATTGGGAGTTACAGAATCATCCTTATTGCCTATTGATGCAAAATCGTCACTAGGAAGTGAGTGTATGGTCAAATACCACTTTCGTCAGTTTTGCAGATTTGCCCTTGAGAGGCTGAAGCTGTGTTTTTTGCAGTGACATAATTTTTTGCAGTGTTTTGTAATGGCATCTGATTCTCTTTCACAGATTGTCACTGAAAAGCTTGACAAGAACAACTTCCAAGCATGGAAGTTTAGAATGACGAATTTCCTTATGGGAAAAGGATATTGGGAATTCGTTGCAGGAAATGAAGAAGAACCAGTTCTTCCTGATGTTCCCAATCAACAGCAAATGCATGCATTTAAAGCATGGCATGAGAGAGCCAGGAAAGTTATGTACTGGCTGTCTATTAGCATTTCAGACTCTATGATTGTGCATATTCAAGATGCAAGTACGCCAAAGGAGGTATGGGATACTTTGTCAAAAATGTATAGCACAAATACGCAAGCCAGGAAAATGCAGCTCAAGCAAAAGTTGCATAATGTGCAAAGAGAAAGTATGAGCATCAATGACTACCACATGAAGGTGAAGAAGATTGCAGATGCACTTGCTTCCATTGGGTCGCCAGTGGAAGATGATGATTTAGTTTCTGTGACCTTGAATGGTCTAGGAAAGGATTATGCACAGTTCCGAACATCCATTTCCGTCTGTGAAAGATTTTCTGATTTTGAGGAGTTGATTACTCTTCTAATTTCTGAGGAGCAGAGGAATGGTGGTGAGTCTTCTTCAGGAGGAACTTCAAAAGAAGCTGTCTTCTACTCAAATGCTGGAAGAGGTAGAGGCAGAGGTAGAGGAGGCCGATCTGGAGGCCGTGGTAGAAATCAGAATATGCAGCAAACTCAAGAAAACCAGTCCTTTGGAGGAGGATGTGGTAACTCTAGAGGCAGGGGGAGCCAAAGAGGTCGTGGTGGATGGCAAGGAGGCCAAAATGTAAACAGCAATGTTGAATGCTACTACTATGGTAAAATGGGTCATATGGCTAAATACTACTATAAAAAGCAGAATGACATCATGAATGGAAAATTGCAACAAGGGAATTATGCATCTTCTAGTAGACAGGGTGATGACAGAAATGAGCATTTGTTTATGGTGCGGCACATGACCAATTCTGTGATAAGTGCAGAAGAAAGCAACGATGTGTGGTATGTTGACTCAGGTGCATCAAACCACATGACAGGTCATGCAGAATGGATGCAGGATGCAAGGAAAATGGAAAAACCAGGATTTGTAGAGACTGGTGATGATACTGCATATCCTATTGTACAGATTGGAAATATTCATTTGGCCATGCAGGATGGGAAAAAGAAATACCTGTCGGATGTATTTCATGTCCCGAATATCACCAAGAACCTGGTTTCTGTTGGTCAAATGGTTGAGCAAGGCTTGCATGTCAGATTTAATTCTCATGGATGCTTTGTTGAGGATATGAAAAATAAAGGTGGCTTGATAGCAAAAGGAAAGAAGAAGGGCAGAATATTTACGTTGGATGCAGACATGCCTGAATTGAGTGCAGCAATGTTTGCACATGGGACTGGTGTAGTTGCAGATATTGATATCTAGCATAAACGCATTGGTCATGTTAATGTACAGTGACTTAAATCAATGCAAGCCCAAAATATTGTTGCAAGATTGCCTAAATTCAAGGTTGCAGAAATGCATAAGGTATGTGAAGCCTGTCAATTTGGAAAACAAGCAAGGAAACCATTTCCTAGGCATGTTCAAGAGAGTAAGAAGCAATTGGAATTAATCCACTCTGATGTGTGGACTACTAAAGCTGCATCTATTGGAGGCTGCCATTATTTTGTCACTTTTATTGATGACTATAGCAAAAAAGTTTGGGTGTATTTTATGAAAAAGAAAAGTGAAGTTTTTGGACATTTCAAAACTCTTAAAGCTATGATTGAAAAAGAAACATGCCTGCAAATAAAATGCCTAAGGTCAGATGGAGGGGGAGAGTACCTCTCAAATGAGTTTGCAAGGTTCTTGCAGGAGCATGGCATAAAGCATCAATATTCATGTAGTCATACCCCACAGCAAAATGGAATTGCAGAAAGAAAAAACAGGCATATTGGAGAGGTATCTCGTGCCATGCTTAATGAAAAAGACCTGCCAGATTTTTACTGGGCTGAGGTAGTTGCTACAGCAGTCTACATAATGAACAAGACTCCCACTGCAGCAATACGTGGCATGAATCCAGAGGAGAGGTATACTGGTAGGAAACCAGATATTTCTCATTTGAAAATTTTTGGTTGCATTGCTTATGTTCATGTGCCAGATGAGTTGAGATCCAAGTTGGATCCAAAAGCTGAGAAGTCCATCTTTATTGGTTACTCTCTGCAGAGCAAAAAGGGTATAGATGCTATAACCCTTCTACTCGTAAGTTTACAGTGAGCAGAGATGTTGTTTTTGATGAGATGAGTAGCTGGTATAAACTAGTAAATGTGATTGATAATGTAGATGCACAAAATGGTAATGCTGCACAGAATTCACAGCAGCAATCTCACAAGATATTAGTGGACTTGGAGCGTTCTCTAGCAGTGGTTCACATTCTTCGCCATGGACATGCAGATTGAGATAAGGAGAATCTTCTCAAAGCAATGCAAATAGTGGTATGTAGGTATCACGAAAAGGAAAAGAGAAGGTAGATCAGCCCATGTTTGATGTGAATGTAGGTCACTCTTATGTGGATGGTGAATCTAGTGGCTCAGAACAGAGCATTGATGATGAGTTGGGTATTCCTTCTATTGTTACACCTGGAGTAAGGAAGACCAAGGATGTTTTGAGAGCACCTGGGAGTGAACCTGCTTTGTGCAGGTCTACCAGAGCTAGGTATCCTATGGATAGGCTGAAATATGATGGATTTACAGCCATTCACTATGCCTATATGGTCAAAGTGATACATGAACCAGAACCCACTTCTTTTGAGCAAGCCATGGGAAAAGAAAAATGGGAGAAAGCCATGGATGAAGAAATGGATGCCTTGGAAGCAAATGCTACATGGGAATTGGTACCTTTGCCTAAAGATAAGAATGCAATTGGTTGTAAGTGGGTTTATAAGGTGAAGCACAATGCAGATGGTTCTGTGAACAGATACAAGGCAAGATTAGTAGTCAAGGGATATGCACAAACATATGGTATTGATTATGAAGAAACATTCAATCCGGTTGCAAGGATGGCAACCGTAAGAGCAGTCATTGCTATGGCTGCATCAAAGGAATGGTCTTTACATTAGATGGATGTAAAGAATGCCTTCTTGCATGGTGATTTGCAAGAAGAGGTATATATGGAGCAGCCACCAGGTTATACGCATGCTATTCATCCTGAGTTTGTTTGCAGGTTGAAGAAAGCCTTGTATGGCTTGAAGCAAGCACCTAGAGCATGGTTTGACAAGATAGGATAGTATCTTGTCACTATTGGCTTTCAGATTTCCAAGGCAGATTTCTCATTTTATGTGAGAAAAACAGAGAAAGGTATTATGCTGCTTGTCATTTATGTTGATGATTTGATTATCACAGGTGATAGTGATGAAGATATCCTTCATGTGAAAATGCTATTGAAGCAGAAGTTTGAGATGAAGGATTTGGGAGAGCTGCGTTATTTCTTGGGCATTGAGGTGATTAGATCACCAAGTGGGATATGGCTCTTGCAAAGGCAGTATGGATTGGAAATGCTGTCCAAATATGGGATGACAGGCTGTAAGCCTATTTCAGTTCCTTTGGAGCAGAATGTGAAGTTGAGCGCAGATGCAGGTGAGCTTCTCGAACACCCTACTATGTACAGACGCATAGTAGGAAGTTTGATTTATATGAATATTACCAGGCCAGATTTGAGCTATGCTGTTGGATTGGTAAGTCAGTTTATGTAGGCTCCAAGGAAACCACATTTGGATGCGGCTAGATGCATACTCAGGTATGCGAAGTCCACATTGTAGTATGGACTATTTTATGAGATTGGGGTTCAGATACAGTTGCATGGATACACTGATGCTGATTGGGCTGGTAGTATTTCTGATAGACGATCTACCAGTGGATATGTGTTCTCTTTTGGGAGTGCTGTAGTCACTTGGAGTAGCAAGAAACAACCTACAATTGCCTTGTTGAGCACAGAGACTGAGTACAGGGGTGCAGCAATGGCTGCATGTGAGGTAGCTTGGTTGCATAAGCTACTTTATGATATGCATCAGCCTACAGATGGGCCATTTGTCATTTATTGTGACAACATGAGTAGTATACACTTGGCAAATAACCCACTATATCATGCTAGAATAAAGCACATTGAGGTGCGTTATCACTATGTGCGTGAGAGGGTTTTACTAGGTCTTATTGATCTAGTTTATGTCAGCACAGAGGATCAGGTAGCTGACATATTTACGAAGGCATTGGGTGCAGAGAAGCTGCACAAGTTCAGAGACCTACTTGGTGTGCAGGAATTGGGATTGAGCTCGAGGGGGAGTGTTGAGATATCGAGCTCCACTCGTGATATGCCAAGGTGACCGTTGTGTATTTATGTCACCGACTTGTTAGTTGCAGATGCGGTTGGTACACCGCCCATGAGTAATAGCTAGATGACAGCTATCCTTATCTACTCTAGTTCGTGGTTCAGTTAGTATGCCACCTTAGTTAGTTGAGTTTGGTTTGAGACCCATATATAGGGTTCTTCTATTTCTTTGTATGAGAGTTCTTTTTGGCTTACACAACTAAGAAGAGGAAAACTATTTTCAGCCTCCACCTTTGTGTGTATTCCCCCATTGTGCAAGCAAGAAAGCTACAAGTGAGACTCCTTCCTTCTCTCCCACAATCTTGACAGGCCTCTTACTACACCATCGAGGTCAACGGAAAGTAGAACAAGGATGCCGCCTGGTTCTACCTTTTCCAAAGCCCGCTGCCGCCAACATCAAGGACCATGTTGCCTTTTGGAAAGGGGTTACTGTTGAGAAGAGTTGAAGGATTAAAGATCAGAGAAGAGGGGATAAGAGAGAGAGAGACAGAGAGAGAGAAAGGCGAAGGAGTAGCAGAAGAGAAGAATAGAGGAAGAAATAGTACAAGGAGAAAATGAGGAAGACGTAGAGTGAAACAACAAAAAAGGAGGGAAGACAATTAAAAAAAGAAAAAAACAAAGCAGGTCATACAGCAAGATGCGTTAACTTAACGCATGGAATAAAAGGCATTAAAGGCTTAAAAGTTTCCTAAGCTTTAATATCTTAAACGTTAAGAATAATAAATTACCTTAAATTTGAAAGGCATAAAAAGCCTAAGGCTTTTTGGGAAAAGCAAACACTTCTTCAACATAAGATAGGATGAAAGAACTATAAAATGAGAGGAGAGTGGAGATTTAGGGGCCCCCTTCCCTTGTATCTACTTGTCATCTTGTGAGAGATGTGAGAGGAGGGTCGCATGCGAGAGATCTTTGGACGTGCTATTGTGGAAAAGAAAGAAGTTAGACTTTGTTGTGCCAAGCTTCAGATCGAGGCTATCAAGGTATGAGAATAAAATTTATTTGTTTGTTGTCAAAATTTTGGATATTTTCTTTGTGAGTTGTCTTGTGTGGTTGTGCGTCTCGTTGAATATTTAATTTTTCATAGTTGAATTGTGCATTCGACAAGGTCAAATACTTTAACCGGCACTCCTTTACATCTTGTTATCGGGTTGTGAGAGAGGCTAGTTCTCGTTCACCGCTCGCGTAACAACGTCCATCTATAGCTAGCATCTGCGTTGCCAATATAATATACCATCGTCGCGTAGCATCAACCATTATCAAGTTGCCATTAAGCCTTTTTAACGGCAGCTGTCCTTGTCGACGAATATGCAGAATATGCCGCCAACTGCCCTGGCCTTTACTCAAGTCGCCATATCTATCCGTAATGCCATCCAATCAACCATCATCTTTCTCGTGTCAGAACCCTGTTTTGCCTCTTGCGAGCTTTGTCTGACTTTCTTAGGCTTTGACCCATATGGACAATAAGGACCACTTTTTCTCGACACTTGTGACTCTTGAAACCAACAACTTCTTGAATATTTTTTTTAGTAATCCCATCTGCATCCCCATGAAACCACAATGGACAAAATTCACACTTTATATAGAGCATATCATTTCCATACAGTTGTCGGCACAAAGAGCACTTAGGAGTATCCATTAACTCTCCCTTAAATTGACCAGGTAATAGAATCTTATTTTTGTCTAGCATCCTTGCATCCATTTCATTTTTCCTTAAGAGAAACCCCTTCTTTAGCTTGTCATTCTTTTAACTCTTGTTTTTTTCTTAGCACCCATCTTCTTTGATAGTAAGCATTAGTTGTATTCCTGCTATGCAATATGATCCTAAAGACAATGCTTGAAATAGAACTTCATGCTCATCCAGTCTTGACTTGAGAAATCATGCATTTGGTTGAATCCATGATATGCTTCCATTCAAACAATGCTCACAAAAAAAAATATGGATGCATTGAAGAACTATGCCTAGCCTATCTACAGGTGCTCGTGCATCATGCATAATGTAAACAAAGTTCCTTGATTATTTAATTCCTTAACCTCTCTCTCAACTCTCAGCAAGAAGAAAAAATATCAAACTCCGCTCCACCTATCCAATTCTCACAATCTCTTTGGGAATGTCCTCAAGATGTTGACCAGATATGAATAACCCATCTCACAATTGGTGGCATCCTTCATGACCCTTTGACTCACCCAACCACTTACACACTCATCCAGAGGTTTGTAACTTTGTGATGAACATCCCAAATATCGTGCGTGCGCAAGAAATGTGCGTGCTCAATGATAGGTGCTCTCTCAATTGTGCGTGTAACTAAGATTTACTGCATATAACTGTAGCAGGCCTCATGCCATGCAAGTACTCAACGATGGTGCAAAATGTGCCTAATTCCAATCCATGGCATGAAAGTATTTGATAAGAACAGGAGATGACTCCCAAGTGCAGTGCAACAACAAGTGCAACGTGAAGTGCTCGTGAACCCATAATCCCCGTGATGTGCAAGAGTCTCAACAAGAAAACAAACCTTGTTCCACAATTTTCGGCATCTACTAACAAAATTTAGCTTCAACTTGTCCAAAAAAATACCAAGCTCGACCAATGCTATCAAGTTTCACACTCAAAAAATCAAACAAAATGATAGAAGGCAAATCCTAAGCTAGACAAACACAAGAAATCCAACTACAAAACCACAAAACAAACTGTCACACAAACAACTAAGCTAATAGAAATAAAACCTAGACTAGATGTTTTCAATTTTCAGAAAAACGCTTGACACCGTGACTCCAGGTTTGCCTCAGCCATCGGTATAGGTGGCACCCCTATGAGTGCTACTCCAAGAAATACTACCCTCACAGATATACCAGACATACAAGAAGTTCATGGTTATACCCAGGAGCATGGTCGTAGATGGGAGAGGACATACCTTAGACATATCTCAATAGGGTATGGATACCTCATAGATGACAGGTCATGTGTTGTAATTATGAATGATGAGGGGAGGAGGGTGATGTCTTGCATGAGGGAGTTGTGCCAACAAGTGATTAGGCATACCATTCACGATCATTGGAAGAATATATCCGAGGGTAGCAATGACTATATAGTGGTCTCTTTGCATGAGGATTTTCCAGTACCTATGGTAACAAAGAGGTTTTCCACTGGGTGGATGATGGAGTGTATGTGTGTATACATGTCACATAGACAATCAAACATATGAAAGGCAATCAAGAGTAGTGTGTTAAAGCTTGAGTGGCTAGGCGTAGAGGATTGGTAGAGATTGCGAGAGGAGGCTATATATTATTTAGGATAATGATGTAAGTAGGAGGAAGCAAGGGCACGATTGGAGGAAAGGGTCATGCATCATCTGGGGAGTGGCTGCCACAGGATTTATTTGGAGGACTTTGTAAGTTTTCTTTTGTTTCTTCTCGCTTTCTTTTTTGGAACATCACTTGTACTAACAATCGTGTTTCTAATAATGCTATTCTATTTTCTTTGTAGCACTCCATCACAAACTGTGATCTTGCATGTTTGGAGACTCAATATGTAGAGAAACATGGTCTCACTACACTTATCGATACACTACAAGGATATGGAGGTATAGCGACGGCGGTTTTCGATGCAAAATAGCGGTGTCACTATTTGCATCGCTTTAGACACAAACAACGATGGTGCTTAGACGAAAAAAACACGGTCCGAAAACCGAGCGTGTTATTTTGCACGCATACACAAAAGAAAGAGTGAACATCTTGCATTTGAGAGAGAGATGGAGAGAAAGAGAGAAAGAGGGAGAAGCAAAGCTTCTCACCGCCACCGCCGCCGTTTGTAAAGAAGAGGAGGAAGTGTATGGAGGGCAAAGAGGAGTCGCCGTCGCGAAGAGGAGCCACCAAATCCATCTTCGAGCCTTTATGGTGAGTGCATTGTTCCTTCTTGCTTTGTTTTTGTGTTTTCTCTTTCTCTTTTACTTGTTTTTGTTAAAATTCATGTGTATTGAGAGAGGGAGAGGAAATGAGAGAGAAAGAGAGGGAGAGGAAATGAGAGAAAGAGGGAGAGGGAAGTAGAAGAAAGAGAGGGAAACATTAAACATAATAGGGAAAGAGAGAAAGAGAGGGAGAGGGAGGGAGAGGAAGAGAGGGAAACATTAAACATAATAGGGAAATAGAGAAATAGAGAGAGAGGGAGACGGAGGGAGAGGAAAGAGAGGGAAACATTAAACATAATAGGGAGAGAGAGAAAGAGAGGGAGAGGGAGAGGAAGAGAGAAAAGGAAATGAGAGAGGGAGAGGAAGAGAGAAAAAACATTAAACATAACAGGGAAAAAGAGAAAGAGAGGGTGAGAATGAGGGAGGGAGAGGAAATGAGAGAGGGAGAGGAAAAGAGAAAAGGATATAAGAAACGAGAGAAATAGGGAAAAAACATTAAACATAATAGGGAAAGAAAGAAAGAGAGGGAGAGGGTGAGCGAGGGAGAGGAAATGAGAGAGAGAGAGGAAGAGGGAGAGGGAGGGAGAGGAAAGAGAGAGAGAGGAAAGAGAGGGAAACATTAAACATAATTGTGGGAGCTCTCGCTCAACCGCCAAGACCCTCGGACCGCTTATTCTTTTAAGCGTTTCAAGCAAGCTCCAATGGCTATCTCTCACCTAGCCGATGCGCCGTCAATCCTACGAATGTAGTGAGCTTACCTTGATGCTCGATCGAGTACCCTCCTCCCTCTTGCACTCCGGTAGCTCCACGATCCTAGATGCTAGCTCAAGCATCCTCAAGCCTCCTCTATCTCCAAGCTCCATCCTCCATAGCCGCGTGCGCAAGAGAAGAGAAGAGAAAAGAAGAAGAGGAGAGGAGATGGTGAAGAGCTTCACCCTCTTGATCCCTCACTCTCTCACACACACTCACTCCCTCACACACTCACACTCCCTCTCTCAAGAGCACACACAAGCAAGAAGGAGAGAAGAAGAGAGGAAGAAGAAGACTTCTTTTGCCACACCAAAGAATGAGCTTCTCATTCACTTTTCAACTTTATATACAAAACCCTAAATCCCTTTTGGGCGGTCATCCCCTTTTTCCCTTTTTACATGGCCGGCCATAGCCTAAGCCCTTTTTCCCATTGTCCTTCTATCTTCCTAGCTTCCTTTTCCACAGCCCATCTACATTTACAAATTGCACGAGTGAGAGCCCTGGGCTCTTTTACAAAATTTCAGGGTGCGCCTTTTTATTAAAAAATGCGCCTTTCCCCTTTTGTATTTGCCTTGGACTTTTAAGGTTGCCCTTGCGCTTTTGGCCTTTTCCCCTTTTCTTTCTTCAGTCCGGCTACCTTTTTTCCGCCTTTGCCCTGCGTCTTTTCCACTTCCTTTTGCTTTCTTCGTGTTAAGGTTAACATTACCCCCCTCCTAGACGAGTGCCAGTCCCATGGCACTCATTGTCGTAGGTAGTAGGTGGTAGCATGCACCGAAGACGTGGGTGACAAGGACGCCTGTGGTTTTCGTGGGGTTTGCATTGGTGGCCGGCACACGTGTTGGTTTGTTGGGGATTCTGCATAGGACTATTCTTTCCGGGCTTGTCGGATGGTGAGGGGTAAGCAGTTAGAGTTGGGTGCTGATGAAGAATGAATGACACTTTCGTTGTGGTCTTCAACACCTGCAATTGAAAACCTCTCAGGTGGTCTCTCCCTAAGGATAGTGCTAGTCTTCTCTATTGTGCACAAGATATATTTGATTAGCTTGGAAGACAGGTCGAAATCTAAGTAAGCTGAGAGCATTGTCCTGCACTTGAGGACCCAAACTGTGAATATACTTCAGTGCAGACATTATGTGAGTGCTTGTGCATACTTAGATATTACTTAGTTAGAAGACTGCGGCCTGGTTCCTTGTATAGCAAGGGGTCGGTGAAGCAAGGGGCTAAGTTGATGGAAAAATGTGTCAATGAAGATGGGGAGTACACTTGAAGATTGCTGGAGACGTCATTATGGTTTTTCCGTTGTCTTTCAAGCCTTGCTTACCACAGTGGGTTGTAATGGCATTGAGATGAGTGCAAAAGAATATCATGGGCGAGGCGAGCTCCCTAGGCATGTCCTGCCCGTAATGTGCCCTCAACAATTGTGGGGGATGTATGAAAGGGCTAGGGGTTTAGGGACGGAGCCAGCCGACCAAGGTTGCTAGACATACCTAATTTGAGGACCCCTAGGTGCGGTGCTGTGATCGTGTGTGCTTTTTTAAATTTTTTTTAAAAATATAATAGCATGAGGAGGTGTATACATGGAGGCAACGGTACAAGGGTGTTGAGATGACAAGCTCAACACATGCGGACATTGATGATGGACTGCCTGGTTAGATGGGTCCACACGTCTATACTTAGCACGTCGGTGGTCATTATGACTCTCACATGGCCACTGACTCATTACTTATTATATTCAGGTTGTTACACCTATTTACAGCTGGCATAGTTATAGCGCCAATCGACTAGTGTAGTCGGTTATGCATTGTTTGACTTAGTAGGCCACTTTCCTTTTATGTTGTATCTTATCTATACTTTGTGTACATTGTAAAGAGTGTGGAAGAAGAAGAAGAAATCAGCAAGAAAATGTTTTGGCCTCCATCTCTCTTCTTGTCTCTTGAGTGAGCTTCTCCTTGTGCATTCTGTGTGTGTTCGGCGCAGCATCTTGAGCAACCCCCTCCACCACGCGATTCTTGACATGGTATCAGAGCCGCACCATTGAGAGAGGCTGATTTCGAAGGTTGAAGCAAAGGAGAAGAAGCAAGGTTCGAGCAAGCAAGCCACGGGTAAGAAGCTCTCCCATCCTTCAACTCTTTCTCTTGGATAATGCCTGTGGAGGCACTGGAAGCAGGGCAGAGCAAAAATCTCAGATTGCAGTGAGATTTAGTGTGCGCGAAGAGCACTGTGTATTCTGCAGATTAGCCCTTTAGGGCTAGCCCGTAGTTATTTTGGGCATCTGAGGCCGTTTCAGGGCCCGTTTTAGAGCCGCAAGGTTGTGGATAGCAGTTTCAGGGTATGCTGTGACTTCGGCTGTATTGACCGAAAGTGGGTGCACAGGTTACAGATTTCAGATCTGTAAGTTCAAAGGTGTTTACCAGTGAGTAAACACAAGGTTTATCTGCAAAAAGGTTGCAGATTGCATGTATTGTTGAGCAGACAGTTAAAAAGGCTGTCTGGTGTATTGCTGTGCACTACAGGTCCAGGGTTGCAGAAGATTTACTTGCTGTTGGTATTAATTTTGTGATAATGGCAGAGAACAGTGGAAGCCCTATCATTGAGAAGCTCGACAAGAACAACTATCCTTCATGGAAGTTCCGTGTCATGAACTTCCTTATTGGAAAAGGCCTCTACGAGTTTGTTTTAGGTGAAGAAAAGGAACCGGAGATGAGTGATCCTCCAACTGCAGAAGAGACAAAGGCACGGAAGGAATGGAATGCAAAGGATAAAAAGGTCATGTATTGGTTGTCTGCAGTAATTGACAATAGTATGCTGGGACACATTAGAAATGCAGAGAATTCATATGCAGCTTGGACCATACTTGAAAGTATGTTTTCTGTAAATACAAAGGCACGAAAGATTCAACTCAAGCAAGAGTTGAATACATTAAAGAAAGGGAAGATGTCTATTAATGAGTATGCACTGAAGGTAAGAAGCATTGCAGATGCATTGGCAGCGATTGATGCAATGCCCGATGATGATGATTTGGTGTCGTCTACCTTGGGTGGACTTAACAATGAAAAGTCTTGGAAGTCTTTTGTAACTTCTGTATATGCCAGAAAGCCATTTCCAGATTTTGATGAGTTGGTCTCCCTTATGATCACTGAAGAGATCAACATGCAGAGTGAGACATCTGAAAGAAGTGGTGAACAGGTCCAAGCTTTCTATTCCAGTTCAGGAAGGGGACGTGGCAGGTTCTCTTCAAGAGGCCGTGGTACAGGACGTAGTAGTGACAACCAGCAAAACAGATTGAATCAGCAATTTGGCGATATGTAGGTTTCAGGAGGTCGTGGTGACTTTAGAGGTAGGGGGAGCTTTAGAGGAAGAGGTGGATGGCAGAATAGAGGTTCTAACAACTCTGGTATTGTGTGCCACTACTGTGGCAAAACAGGTCATATTGTAGCCCAATGTTATGCTAAGAGAGATGATATCCGCAATGGTAAGTTGCAGCAAGGAAACTATGCATCGTCTTCATGACAGAATGAAGACAAAAATGAACGTTTGTTCGTTATGCAGCATATGCTGAATGCTGTTACAGGAAAGGGAACACATGAAGATGTTTGGTATGTTGATTCAGGTGCATCCAATCATATGACCAGCCATGCAGAATGGTTTGGAGAGATGCAGGATTTGCAGAATGCAGGTTATGTGCAGACGGGTGATGACTCATGCCACCCAATTTCACACATTGAAAAAGTTCCCTTGTCCTTGCATGATGGTAAGACAAAGAGTCTTTCAGATGTATTACATGTACCATCTATTACAAAGAACTTGGTGTCAGTCGGTCAAATGGTAGAGCAAGGGCTGCAAGTCAGATTTAATGCAAAGGGCTGCTTTGTAAAAGACTTCAATGACAAGTGCAGGTTGGTAGCAAAGGGAAGTAGAGTTGGACGTATGTTCACTCTAGATGCTGGAATTCCTACTATGAATGCGGCTATGTATGCCAAAGGAAAAGGCGTTGTTGCAGACATTGAAATTTGGCACAAACGCATTGGACATGCAAATGTATAAAGGCTGAAATTAATGTAGTCCAAAGGGTTGGTTACAGGTTTGCCTACATTTAAAGTTGCAGAATTTCAGAAGGTATGTGAAGCATGTCAGTTTGGTAAGCAGGCAAGACAACCCTTTTCACATGACAGAGATGTAAGCAGAAATATCCTTGATGTTGTGCATACAGACATTTGGGGGCCTACACAAAATGTATCTCTTGGAGGTAGTTCATACTTTGTCACATTCATTGATGATTGTTCTAGACAGCTGTGGGTATATTTTATGAAGGAAAAGACTGAAGCATTTGAGCACTTTAGAACTTTCAAGGCTGCAGTTGAAAGAGAAACAGGCTTGAAAGTAAAGTGCCTGAGGTCAGATGGAGGGGGAGAGTACCTCTCAAATGAGTTCAGTGATTTTCTGAGGTCTCATGGGATAAAGAGACAGTTCACATGCAGGTATACCCCACAGCAAAATGGGGTTGCAGAAAGGAAAAACAGGCATATTGCAGAAGTTGCACGTGTCTTGATGGCTGAAAAGAATATGCCTAAGCATTTTTGGTCTGAGGCTATTCATACTGCTGTTTATATTATGAACAGAACTCCCACAGCTGCAGTTCATGGTATGACCCTCGAAGAATGTTTTACAAGTAAGAAGCTTGATGTTTCACACTTGAAAGTATTTGGCTGCATTGCGTATGTTCATGTGCCAGATGAGTTGCGGAAGAAACTGGATCCAAAGGCTGAAAAGTGTATCTTTATTGGATATTCTTTAGAGCAGAAAGGGTATCGCTGTTACAACCCTGTCACATGTAAGTTTAGAGTGAGCAGGGATGTCATCTTTGATGAAATGAGCAGTTGGTATGCATCTAGTGGTGATGCATTGGATGTTGATGATGATCATGACACTCATGTGCAGGATGAAAGGCAAGAATCACGGACTCTTAGTGGACCAGAGACATCATCTGGTAGTCCTTGGTTTGGGAGACTAAGGAGTACCTCTACATCTTCGAGCGCATCTAGTAGCAGTACAGGTAAAGACAAAGGAAAGAATAAAGTGTCAGAAGGCATTGATGTAGTTCTTGATGGAGACTCCAGTGGCTCAGAGAGCTTGGATGATGAGCTTGGCATTCCTTCAGTGAGGACTCCAAGTGTGCAGAGAGCACGTGTTAATGGAAAGACTCCATTGAGTGATCCAGTGGTACGCAGGTCTAGCAGGGTGAGATACCCTGTTAAAAGATTTGGTTTTGAGGGTTATGCAACTCACCATTATGCTTATATGGTGAAACTAGTTGAGGATGTTGAGCCCACATGTTTTGAGGAGGCTGTTGGTCATGCTCATTGGGATGCAGCAATGGATGAGGAGATGGCTGCATTAGAGGCCAATAAGACTTGGGATCTAGTATCATTGCCGAAGGGAAAGAAAGCTATTGGATGTAAGTGGGTTTATAAGATTAAGCACAATGCAGATGGTTCTATTAGCAGGTATAAAGCTAGGCTGGTTGCAAAAGGCTATGCCCAAACATATGGCATAGATTATGATGAAACCTTCAGTCCAGTTGCTAGGATGGCAACTGTCAGATGTGTGATTGCTTTGGTAGCAGCCAAAGGTTGGAGGTTGCAGCAAATGGATGTAAAGAATGCCTTTTTGCATGGTGATTTACAGGAAGAAGTGTATATGGATCAGCCAGCAGATTATGAAGATTTAGAGCATCCCACGTATGTGTGCAAGTTGAAGAAGGCACTCTATGGGCTCAAGCAAGCACCTAGAGCATGGTTTGACAAGATCAGAGAGTATCTTGTCAATATTGGCTTTTATGTTTTTGATGCTGATCACTCACTTTATGTGAGAAAGGGAGATGCAGGTTTGGTCATCATAGTCATCTATGTGGATGACTTGATTATTACAGGTGATAGTGATAGTGGGATTGCTGAAGTCAAGGGCTGTTTGAAGATGAAGTTTGAGATGAAGGATTTAGGTGAACTAAGGTTCTTCCTTGGCATTGAGGTGATCAGATGTGATGATGGTATATGGCTGTTCCAAAGACAGTATGGCTTGGATATGTTGTCCAAGTATGGTATTACTGCATGCAAACCACTTTCAGTCCCGTTGGAGCAGAATGTAAAGCTGAGTGCTGATGTTAGGGATGAGATAGAAGACCCTACTATGTTCAGGAGGATAGTGGGGAGTTTGATCTACATGACCATTACAAGGCCAGACTTGAGCTATGCTGTTGGTCTTGTGAGTCAGTTTATGCAAGTACCTAGAAAGCCACATTTGGATGCAGTCAGACGCATATTGAGATATGTGAAGTCCACATTACATTATGGACTTTTCTATGAGGCAGGTATAGATGTACAGGTGTTTGGATACACAGATGCAGATTGGGATGGTAGTATGTCTGATAGAAGATCTACCAGTGGATACATGTTCTCTCTTGGTAGTGCAGCAGTTGCATGGAGCAGCAAAAAGCAATCTACAGTTGCTTTGTCGAGTACAGAGGCTGAGTATAGAGGTGCTGCTGTTGCAGCATGTGAGGTAGTATGGTTGCAAAAGCTATTGGCTAATTTGGATGTCCAGGTGGAAGGTCCAGTTGTCATTTATTGTGACAACATGAGCAGTATACAGTTGGCTAGGAACCTTGTGTTCCATGCCAGGACAAAACATATTGAGATACACTACCACTTTGTGAGAGAGAAGGTACTAGCAGGTGAGATTGACTTGGTGTATGTTAGCACACAGGATTAGATAGCTGACATCTTCATGAAGGCCTTGGATACAGAGAAGCTTCAAAAGTTTCGAAGCTTACTTGGAGTTGCAGAGATGCAGTTGAGCTTGAGGGGGAGTGTTGAGATGACAAGCTCAACACATGCGGACATTGATGATGGACCGCCTGGTTAGATGGGTCCACACGTCTACACTTAGCACGTCGGTGGTCATTATGACTCTCACATGGCCACTGACTCATTACTTATTATATTCAGGTTGTTACACCTATTTACAGCTGGCATAGTTATAGCGCCAGTCGACTAGTGTAGTCGGTTATGCATTGTTTGACTTAGTAGGCCACTTTCCTTTTATGTTGTATCTTATCTATACTTTGTGTACATTGTAAAGAGTGTGGAAGAAGAAGAAGAAATCAGCAAGAAAATGTTTTGGCCTCCATCTCTCTTCTTGTCTCTTGAGTGAGCTTCTCCTTGTGCATTCTGTGTGTGTTCGGCGCAGCATCTTGAGCAACCCCCTCCACCACGCGATTCTTAACAAAGGGCATGACATGAGTTTACTCCTCGTCATCTAAATAGTGGGTAGGGGTTGGTGGAGGGTGGGGGGCCTTGTTAAGGAATTTTAGACTCAACAAGTAGCCTTTGATGTGGAGGCGGGTTTTGAGGGTGGTGGTAGAAATAAAGGGATGGTTGCACTGGGTGAATTTGCTGTCGTTCATGTCTTCGAGTAGTGCACCACAGAAAGATGGCAAAAGAGAAGCACACATCATGAGGCAAGTCATGGTGTTGCTGTCTATGGCGTTGGGGTCAAAATAGAGGGGTGAGAGGTGGCGTTCTTGGGGTGCAGGCTCTTGGTGGACTAGGATCCTAATTAACCTAAGATAATTACAAGTGGTGATGAATGCAAGGTCGGGGAAAGAGGTGAATTCGCTAAGAAATTTATCTATAGAGCTATACAAGTTGGGGAGGGTGAAAAGGAGGGCGTTTCTATGGGAGGTGCTATTGGTATTATGGATGATGGGGAAATCGAACCTGCCGTGGATGGACGGATTGAAACCCACTTCTACCCTTCGAGAATACGGCATAAAAGTGGGGTCGTTTCTCTCTGAAGGGAGGGTGTTGCAAAATGCCATCCATGCTTCCAGGTTGACGTCAAAAATGCGTCTCCTCCAGATGGGTTGGCAATTATAGCCTTCCACTGATCTAGGCACCTGGAGGACTTTATCTTGCCAAAACTCGCGGTCCTCGGCTCCCCAAGCAGTTGGGTGAGCCTCACGCTCCGCTAACCATTTGGATTTGAGCCTTGCTCCCATGGCAATGACATCCTCCACCAGTTGAATGGGTAGTACCCCATTCAAGGCAGTGGGAAACTCAAAGCGCAAGTCGAAGGGGTCGCGGTTATACTCCTGCTGTTCCCAGATAATTAATTTGGCACGAAATTCAACAGGGGAGTCTTGGGTGCGCAGTAGGAGAGGGGCAGGCTGTCTCGGGACAGGTCTGGCATTCAGCTTTCTTCTTGCCTTCTCCACCATCTCTTTCCTACGGTTGGTTTGGGCCGCTCTTCTCTCGGCAGATGTATCAGGGGGCTGTACTTCGCCTTGTTGTCCTCCTCCTGAGGTCCCAGATCGAGCTCCGATTCACCCCCTTTTGCTTGCTCGTCTTCTTGTGTTTTTTCCTCTGTGAAACCGAGGTCATCTATCTCCTGCGCCGTCAGGCCTACTTGTGCAAGACATCTTCTCTGCTCTTCTCGACTCTGCGGCGGGCCTCCTAGCTGCAGTGGCATGTGCAGGCCTGCTATGAGAGCTCTGCGCGCAATGGTTAGTTTCCTTTGCAGGCTGATCATTGGCTTCATCTCCTTTTGGTCTGGTGGCGTGGAGTAGTATATTGAGAAAGGTGTGCTGCTAGGCTATCAAGGAGAGCTGGGCTGCTTCTGCCTGATTCTCAGCCAGCACCCTGTTTCCTTCGGCCTTGGCTAGCCGGCGTGCTAAGTCCCGTACTCTATGCTCGTTATGATTGGACCATTCTTTTGCTCTTCTTTCCATATCTTCCAGGCTCTCCCCCTGATGGAGGGTCATTGCCATGAGTTGTTGCTGCTGGGCCTCGGGCTCATGGTGCAGGCGGGACTGCTCCTGGCGTTCCTCCGCGATTTACGCATTGAGCTAGTCTAGCTTCACCTGCATCCTTTGCACCTGTTCTGCCCTTAATTGATCCAGCTCTGCAGCCTCCTGTCTGATTTTGTCAAGTTGGCTTTGCGCTTCCACGTTGGCTGCAGATAACTGATCATTCTTGTACCAAAGGTGGGCATTCGTTTCTCTCTCCCCGTTGAGATGCTCCATCAAGATTTTCCTTCTTCCCTCCCAGGCATCATCGCGTTCCTTCAGGGCTCTTAGTTCCTTTGCCTCCTTAGTGCTGGCTTCCTCCCTGAGCACAACGATTTTCCTTTGATATTCTGTTATCTACTTCACTCTGTCCAGCTGGAGGGTGGCTTGTGATTCTCGTTCCGCTGCCAGCTCCTCTACGGCTATCCTCCTTTCCTGTCTAGCTCTTTGCAACTGTGAGAGCAGCTCCTTCACGTACTCGTCGTATTGGCCTACTGGAGGTGGGGGGTGGGGCATGGTTGTAGTGGTGGCAACCTCTTCTAATTTTTTTCTTTTCAATTCCGACCTTGGCTCCAGTTCGGCTGTGGCTACCCTTTTGGCTCCTGAAGCTGGGTGGCCACGACCGCTTCCCTTGCCAGCTCCCTTTCCACCAGAAACTGCAGCCAGGTGACCACGTTGCTCTTGTCGACTTTTGGGGTGTGCCCTCGGGTGGCGGTGGTAGGGGGTGTCACCATGATAGGGGTGGCTTGCATGGGTGGCATGAGGAGAGGGGAAGCTGGCCTGATTAGGTCCTTTCCTTTTCCTTCTGCAAGGAGCAGGTGCACAATTTTCGACACACCAGTACTGGGACTGGGTGCCTCAGGTTGGTGTGGACCCCCTGCTCCTTCCTCGTCTCTTCTTTGCTATTCCTCGATGGAGCGATGGGTTGCCAGCTCCAAATCTTCCTCTTCCTTCCTTCTCAGCTCCTCCTTGGCCCTCTTTTTTCTTTCCTCCTCATCCCTTACCGACTCCCTTTGGGCCCATTCGAGCTCTTCCTTCTCTTTCTTCTTTCGCTCATCCTCTCTTTTTCCATGTAGGGCCTTAGTTCGTTGTTCCGCCTTCCTTTTTGGTGTAGCCTGGGGTTCTCCCTCCTCGTCAGTGTCCGTTTCCGTTTCGTCAGACTGCTCTTCCGCGTGAGGCTGGGACTGTGACGGTGATTCGCCACTTTTCTCGTCACCTCCCTATTTGTCTTCTCCTGCTTGTCCCTGCCCTATCGCTTCTTGAATGATTGCGGTAAGGACACCTCCGAACCCTATGGTGGAGGCCTTGGAGGATGAGTCTTTGCGGGTCGATCGGGGTGAAGGGGATTCTCCTGCCACGACTCTTCCTCCTGTCGCCAGGGCCTTTACCAAAGCCTCAATTGTCTTTCTTACAAACCCATTGAGGTTCACCTCGTCCAGTGATTGCGCCGTGATGCTGTCGAGCAGAGGTACATTGATTCTGGTCATAATGCTGTTGTACCGCTGGCTTGAGAACAGGGCATGCATCATCTTTGCCTGCAGCTGAATCTCTTGGTTGGGGATGTCCGCCAGGCTAATTCCGTCGTTGGTGTGAACCTTAACTTTATCCATCCCCAACATGGCATAGACGTCTCTTTTTGGTTTCCTTTCCACCTTGTTTGGCAGCCCTAGTGCTCTTTCCACCAGCTCGGGGGTTAGCTCGATTTGCACCTATCTGGTAGCTTCCCTGCCCCGCACCGTGAGGGTGCCCCTGTTTCTGTTGAAGGTATGCAAGGACTCAGCGCACAGGGTGTAGTTTATCCTCTGGTCCACTGCGTCCAGGTACCTCTGTAGGTGGCATTGCTCTATAATTTGACGTACCGCCGGTTCTTCGATGACTACGTCTTCCAGGTTGAATATGTAGCGGAACTTTAGCTGGTTGAACGCTCTTGTTTCCATCGTGAGGCCGTACTTCACTTGTTCTTCCTCCGAGAAGGGGAGCTTGCCTGCTTTATATTGGCTTGCCATGGTCGCCACCTGCACATTTAGCCATTTCCCTTTTTAGTATTTTTTGGCAACTACTTTGCTGGACGACCAAAACCATAGCAGATTTTATTGCCCATAGCCCCAACTTTTCCTTTCAGACTTCTATCACCTCCTTTTATATGGCATTTCAATTTTGAGCCTTTCACACTTGGTTTATTTTTTAGATTTAACTTCGTTTATCCCCTTACTGCCCCTTCCCCCTTTTGGAAAAGAAGAATCCGTCCCAGGATTGGAGGTTGTGGGGCCAAGGCATTCATGTTTATTTGTGTAGGAGCCAAACATAGAAGTTGGGGTTATATTCCAGGTGTGCAGCGCAGTCCAGGTCACAGGGTCGAATGCCTACATGTGTGATGTACGTGAGGACATCTGTGAGCAAATCACCGGAGTCGACCCGACTTGCGATGTGGAGCTCTTCCTCTGTTAAGAGGCGGTCGAGATAGGGGTGCCCTGAGATATGATCGTCCATGGGCCGATCCCTAAGAGTGGTTAACACTCTAAACGAGGTAGGCACGACGTAGATGGGATCATACTCGGCCGTTTTGATGGCTCGGCGTTGTTCGACATTGGTCATTATGTGGCATCCGTCGACTTCCCATTTCAACCTAAGAGCGTACCACTGCTTCAAGAAGGGTGATCCCGTATCCGCCAGGTGGGATAACCTTGCACTCTCTTGGTCCGTGATGGCAGACGTTGTCCGTGGGTCAAATGATGTGATGAGGCGTTGCTTAATGGCTTGCTCTTTGGAGACCTCACTAGCGAGCAACTCGGCGGCAGAGCGAGAAGCCTGTGCAAAGGCGAATTCAAAAGTCTCCCAAGAGCAAGACATATTGCGCACGTCTGTTGCAAAGGGTTCTGCTAATAGTCCCAAGTCCAGGGGATCATAGCTGAGGGCCAGTGCAACAAAGGTGGCATCGAGCTATTTGATGCAGTCCACCACATCAGCTCTAGTGTCCTCTGCAAGGTCAGCGGGCCAGCGTTAGAAATGACTTTCGTTCATAGGAGGGCTTAAGGCCGGTAGCGGGTGGTTGAGGTTTGCTGGAGCTGGAGGTTCTGACAGTACAGAGTTGTTGCTGGGGGTCCGTTTGAGTCGGCAACCTGGGTGTTGGCAAGATGGATGGGTCGGGTTTGATCTCAGGAGCTATGCCGCCGCCGTTAGCTAGGCTGCGGAGCGGCAGGTTGAGTTGGTTGGATGATGCCACTTGTGGTGATGACCGTTGTTTGGGCCGATAGGCGTGTGCGACTCTCTTGGGTTGACACATAGAGGGGTCGGATGAGTGGGGTGAGCCCTACGATTCATGGTCTTGAGGCGTCGGGGGACAAGGACTGATTAGACTTGAGGTCAACATAGAACTAGTGCGTTTGGTAGTTGGGATTTTAGGGATCCACAGCGAGGCATTCCCCTCATAGTAGCCTTGTGCACGCAGGAGGATTTTAGGGACCCATATTTGTTTAATCACGCGGCACTTGCGGTGACGGCATCTTGGTTTCCTAGATTTAGATTTGTAGGTCTTATGCAGACATGCACGTCTAGTTCAAGGCGGTTCTCGAGGCTGCTTAGGTACCCATTGCAAGTGAGGCTGTTGGGGTTTTGCTTTGGGTGTTGCGGCCTGCGGTTTATGGGGATTTGGGTGCGGTAGATATGCATGGGCCCCCTCCTTAGTCCTATGTACGGCTGTTTCTATTGGCGGCACTGTGAGCGGTGATAGGGTTGCGAGGCCCTTGCTGAAAGTCATGACAATACGCACGTTGCCGATTGTTAAGTGGATGTGTTGCGACTCATAATCAACATTGCAGTGGGTCTGCTTTTTAAAGGTTCACCCGAGCAATGACTTTGTGCTTGCATCCATGATATTTGGCAATATGTAAAACAGCATGGGGATAGTTTCAGACTCGATAGAAACGGCGACTCGGCATGTGCCGAGAAGGGGTAGGATTGAGCCCCATATGGGCTTAATTTGGCTGTTGTGGGATGAAGTATTGGCTTGCCGAGCTGGATCCAATGCTCATGCGTTAACACGTTAAAATCTGCCCCCTCATCAATCAGGGTGTTGAAGGAGCACGTCTGCTTGGCAGTGACCGCGACACGGAGGTAGGCGGGTTCTACAGGCTCCTCCTCATTTTCGCAGATTTTCGTAATTGTGGCTACTTGTATTTTGACGGGTGGTTCTACCATTGGTGGCTCATGCAAAGGATGAGTGGGCGGGTAGTACTTCTTGACCCGGCTGCCATTGAAGAAGCCCATTCCTTCACCATCCAGTGTTTCCAGCTTGACATTACCAGTTCGGCTGATTGCCCGGACCTTGAAGGGTCCGAGACCTCTAAATTTCATCTTTTGCTTATGTCCTTTGACTAAGTAGAGGAGCACTAGGTCACCCTGCTCAAACTCCCGTTGCTTGACATGTTTGTCAAACCAGCTTTTGCATCGGGCTTTCTCGTAGATCAGTGCGTGGGTGGCTAGAAGACGAACCTCTGATAGGCGTTCCAGCTCAACCAAGCGTTGCGTCCATGCTTCCTTCCCTTCCCACCGTTCTTGGAGCGCTATCCTCAGGCTAGGGACGAAGAATTCTAATGGGAGAATGGCTTCAGTCCCATAGGTTAGCCTAAAAGGTGTTTGACCGGCGGCCGTTTTATAAGCTGTTCGGTAGGCCCATAAGGCTGCCATCAACTTGTTATCCCAGTCGCTTCGTGAGGCTGAGACCACTTTAGTTAGGACATTGATGAGAATTTTGTTGGTTGATTCCGCCTGGCCATTAGCTTGAGGGTAGTATGGTGAGGATTTGCGATGGATGATGAGAAAGGCGGATAGGAGATGGGCTATCACTTCATTGATGAAGTGCGTTCCTTGGTCGCTAACCAGTTCGATGGGGCAACCAAAACGCGAGATTACTTGCTCCCATAAGAACTTGGCAGTCGTCCTAGCATCGTTTCTCCACGTGGCTCTCGCCTCCGCCCATTTGGTGAGGTAATCCGTGGCCACCATGATGTACCTGGCTTGTGAGTATTGCGCCGCGGGGCTGATGGGTCCTATGAAGTCAATCCCCCATTTTTCGAAAGGTTGGCGAGAAATAACAGGGGTTAACTCCATCTGATCTTTACGAATCGGGACTTTTGTCCGTTGGCACTCGTCACAATGCTTAACGGATTGTGTAGCATTGCGGAAAAGTGTGAGCCACCATAGCTGGGACTGCAGCACCTTCCGTGCTGTCGTGTCTCCGCTAAAGTGTCCTCTTGCAATACCGTTGTGCGCCTTTGAGAGCACATCATGGATCTCATACTCACATACGCACCTACATAGCAATCCGTCTTGCCCCAGCCTATAGAGTTGGCCTGCAATCAGCTGGTAGGGCTGGATTTTCAGGATCAAGTGCCTAAGCTGTGCCCGTTCTATTGGTCGTTCGGGCAACCCATGCTCGAGCACTTGAACTATGTCGTCTGCCCAGTATGGTGTCAGATCGGCCCTGAATATGTCTCCTTTGCTGGACAGATGGAATAAGTGGCTGTCCGGTAACTCGTCCATGATGCCTTGTCCAGCGGCTTCTCCTGTGGGTATACAGGACAAATGATCAGCCATGTAATGTTGTTTTCCCTTCAGCACCACCACAGAGAAATAGAACTCTAGGAGCAGGAGAAGCCATCGAGCTATACGTCCTGTAGCACAAGGTTTGTTCACTAAATAGAGCAGGGCTTGATGGTCTACGAAGAAGGTGAAGGGGGTGGCCAGTAGGTAATGCCGAAACTTCTTCATGGCGAACACCATGGCTAATCCCTCCCTTTCCGTTGTCGAATAATTCATCTCCGTCTCAGTGAGTTGCCTGCTAGCAAAACTCACTGGGTAATCTAGGTTATGCTCACCAGGTTGGCACGACACTGCCCCCATGGCAAACTTAGAGTCGTCAATGTATACGTGGAAAGTAATGGTCCAGTCTGGGGCTCGTAGAATAGGTGCCGTTGTTAGAGCCTTTTTCAATTCTTCGTACGCCCGTTGGCATGCTTCGGTCCACTCGAAGACAATTAGCAACTTGTACAATGGCCTAGCGATCAGCGCGTAGTTCAGTACAAACTGCCGATAGTATCTTGTGTGACCTAAGAAGTATTGAACTCCCCTGTAATTACCTGGGGGTGGAAGGTCAACAATAACTTTGACCTTCGAAAAGTCCGTGGCAATGCCGTTCTTTGACACCATGTGTCCTAAGATGCATCTGTGCTTTACCCAAAATTGACATTTCAAGGGGTTCAGGGAGAGACGGTATAAGCGACACCGTTCAAAGACTGCGCGGAGTTTGTCTAGATGTTCAATCCAGGTCGAATGGACACACAAGTCATCAATAAAGACCTCTAACTCCTTGCGAAGCATGTCCTTGAATATGGTGCACATGAGGCGTTGAAAGGTGGCGGGGGCATTGGTTAACCCAAAGGGCATGACTACGTACGCAAAGACACCCCACTCAGTGGCGAAGGCGGTCTTGTGCTTGTCTGCAGGATGCACTTGCACCTGATTGTACCCCGAGAAGCCATCCAAGAAACTATAGCCTTCCTTACCTGCCACTCTCTCAAGCATGTGCTCGGTGTACGGTAAGGGGTAGTTGTCTCTCTTTGTAGCAGCGTTCACCTTCTTGTAATTGATGCACACTCGAATCTTGCCGTTTTTCTTCATCACAATGACTATGGGTGACACCCAGTCTATGTGCTCAATTTCGTAAATGAATCTAGCTCTCATCAGCTTGTCGATTTCCTCCTTGACAGCATGAGCGTGCTTTGGATTCATGGGGTATGGTCGCTGCTTGACCGGCGTTGCATCCGTCGTCATGGGTATATTGTGAGTCACAACACTCGGATCTACCCCTCGTAGCTCATCTAAGGACCAAGCAAATACATCCATGTACTCCCACAAAAGAGTGACAAGACTAGACTCTTCTTCAATGGTCAAGTCCTCGGCAATGAACACTGGTCGGGGTACTTCCCCTTCCAGGGCTAGGTTTACCTCCTTGACCTTGGCTGGCCCTTCGATTGGTTCGCTGGTTTGCCCTTGGCGCTTGGCACTTAGTAGAACCACTACCCTGTCCCCTCTTTTGAATTTAGAGAAGCGTTTAGGGAGGTCTTGTGGCTTCCTTTGTTCCTCTGATCGTGCATCCTTGGGACACTTTGCCTCATCTTGCCGCAACCGTCTGCGCCTCAAGTGGACAGGTAAGTTCCCCTTGGTGCGTCTGGTCATGTGTGGCCTAGGGATTTCTGGGTCACTATCCGAAGTAACTTCCGATTCAGAGTTAAACCCCCCGTTTTCACTAGAGGAGGTGGTCTCCCCTGGTGGCCGCAGTTCAGATGGCGATTCGGTTCTAAGCAGTGCTGCCGTTCTTGGTTGGGCTAGGCCGGCTTGCTCAAGGTCTACTACTCCCATCCGTTCTAACCAAGCACGATCACATTTCATACACATAACTCCTTGGTCCACTTTAAGGGCCTATCTCTCCTGCGGCTTAGCATCTGCCCGGATTTGCTCAATTTCTCGCCCTTCGGTGTCGTATTCTATGGTATCTACCTCACCCTCACTTTCATCATCGAAGGATTGGCAATCTTCGTATTCATCCCAGGAATCTTTATCGCTCGACTGCTCATCGTCTCCCAAGGCTTGCTCTGCCTCGTCTTGCTGGTCGGGAACCAAAGCCCAGTTATACCTGAGGTTCAGTTCGTGTACCCTGGTCCACTTCCACTCGGACTCTTCCAAGAGGTCCTGGAGTGGCTTGAGGTTGGAGGCTGCGTTGCCTGCCAGTCGGTTCGTTAAGTGCTCCAGTATTCCTTGGAGTTTCCTCTTGTTGGTAGGCACTTCGAAGATGACAGGCTTAGGCCCTTCATGGAGGCTTGCTGCCATCATGTAGACAGGTGTAGGGAGTGTTTCATTTGGCTTGCCAAATGTTTTGACAGCCTACTCGTACGCCTCATGGTCTGAGAATGGCAGGTCAAGTGTAGCGAGAACGTGCATCCAATCCCCCTCGTCCTCTGGGCATGGGATATACTTAGTTAAGGACCCATAGGGTTCCTTGTCCTGAGTGTTCCCCTTGAGCATAGTAGAGATGGTGTCTAGGTCGATTGGCAAGGTCTTCCAAGTGTCCATCTCTATTCTCATGGCGTCAGTTCGGTTGCCAAGGAAGATCAGGCTATTACCCAATCTTCGATAACTCTAGCATTGCGCATCAGGGTCGACCCAATAAGATATCATAGTCCACTCCCTTCATGACTATAAAGTTGACAGAGAATTGGACTCCTGCAATCTTTACTGGCCAATTCTTCAAGACCCCGAATGGCTTCACTCGCATACCGTTTGCTAGCGTGACATTAAACCGAGCAGCTTTGACAGGCGGGTTTCCCCATGTCTGCAGCACTGCGTGGCTAAGCACACTAACCCCAGCTCCTGTGTCTACAATTCCCTTCCTCGTTGCATCCCCCAGGGCTAGGACCGGCAGGATTGCGTGCATCTCCGAGCCCTCCCAGAAGGCGTTGACGTGCAAGGATTTAGGCCCGGAGTGTAGTGTCAAACTTGGCAATTGTGTTTCCGCATCTTGGTCTTGAGGATCTGCCGGGGCCTGCTCTTGCGGTCCCTCGACCCACTGCTTGAGGTCTTGCCATAGGGTAGGGTGCTGCTTAAGCAGATTTCCCAGGCCAAACGTTACAGGGGTGGTCACTAGCGTGGTCAGGAGATTGCTAAACACTCGTCCTTCCCTTAGCCTAGACTGTCCGGGCCAATGGCCGTGGCTGATCTGCGGCTCTATTGCGTCTAGGCTTGGCCTCAATGGCACTGCTTGTGGCATAGTAGCCTCGGTCAACTTAGGTTGAGGCGGTGATATTGGCGTGCTTATGCTGGAGAGATCATCAATCTCGTCCTCCGTGATGGGTTCAACATCCTTGAGGTGCTGTTGAGCCTCCCTCACCCATTCCTTCACCTTTTCTATGGCCTCTAATTGCCGCTTGGGGTGTGGGTATTCCCCTACCTTAGTGCTTCCCTTTTGGGCTGTTTTAGGGGCTGAAGTCTCTGCCTCCGTGTCTGAGACTTTCTTCCCATGAGGTAAGGTCGTAATACTGTCGGTTTTTAGTGCGACCTTAGCCTCCGGTCTCTTCTTTTTCCGCCTACGGCTTTTCTTTCCTACTGAGGTTGCGTCAAGATTGCTAGGTCCTGGCAGAGAGATGCCGGCCTGCTTCATTTGTGCTCGGGTCATAACTCACAAGGGAATAGGTGTGGTCTCCCCATCGGGGTTTTCAACACCAAACAGCCCTAATGGGACGGATGGCAAATTAGCTAAACTGGAGGGCGACTTCTGTTTTGGGCAGTCTATGAAAAGATGGGTGATTCCACACTCTGCGCACCTTTGGTCAGCTTTGTCCCTGTTTTGCTGCTCTCTTTTGGGGCAGCACGATGAGACATGACCGGGATGTCCACACGTCCAACAAGTGATCGGATCCTGTGGCTGCCCTCCTAGGCCTCTACCCTATCCTCGTCCTAATGCCATCACTGGCACGGGTCGATAATCCATGAGAGCCGCGTTGCCCTCGTCATCATGCAAGACGTAAGGGTATATGTAGGTCTCTTCATCACTGGGCTCCTCCACGTAGTGTATGGGAGCGTCGCTCGGTGGGTGGGTCACATAGGGACCAGGCGGTCTCGGAATGCCGGTAGGATTTATGTCCAGCCTAGGGACAGTTGGTTTCATATCGTTAGGCGCAGGTAGGGCTAGCGGGGCTTCCCGTCGGAAGAATGGCTGCAGCTTGTTAGCCGGATAAGGCTGGCCGTAGGGTTGCGCGTATGGTAGTCTTCGTGGTAGTCTACAGTGTGCAGCATCTTGGCCGAACCTACCGCAGTTAGTGCAGGGTCTTGACCTAGGATCTTGACACTCTGCTGGCAGGTGGTTTTCTCCACAGTACACGCACTGGATGTGCAGATGCATTGGTCACCTCAACATGTCTTGTATTTTGGCCAATTCCGTCTTGATCTCGGCCAAGCCGTGGTCCGTCTCGGTGGTCTTTCCCTTATCTTGGAATGATGGGTTTGATCGCTCGCTAGAGGTTGACGTTCGCTCTAAACTCCGTGGGTTGGTTTCTTCTAGGTTTGAGCTCCTGGAGCTCCGCTCTTTCAGCTGGTCATCGACCCAGATGGCTTCCTCAAAAACCCTAGCCACCACGTCTCGTTGCAAGCTTGAGTTGCCTGCCAGTGCCTTGTACAATTCCTCATCTCGAATTCTACTGATGAATACAGTCGATACTGCCCTGTCAGTCGGTCTCTCGCCTAAGGGGATTCTTTTAAGGAGGCTTCTCACGTGGGTCACATAGTCGCGGATGCCCTCCTTCTCCTTCTGCTTGACGTTCATCAGGCGTACTAGCAGGTTGTCAGAGTATCTGGGTTTGGCAAACCTCTTGACAAAAAGGTCCTTGAGGTTATTGAAGTTGGCTCGTTCTATGGCGTCCAGGCTTGTATACCACGTCCTACCCTTATCGCTTAAGCAAAGTTTGAATGCTTGCGAATTTTGGGCCTGGTCGTTGAGGCCATTGGCTTCGCAGACTTGCTCAAACTGCTCAACGAAGCTGTACGGGTCGTCAGGTGGCTGGTACTTGTCGAGTTGCTTGGCGACAATAGGTATTTTGGCTTAGCTCTTTGAGCCCTGGTTTGCCCCCAACCCTGCAAGTAGCCATGTTGCTAACGCAGTGGCACTTTGCTCTACCGCGGTGTTATTGAGCAGCCGTTTCATGAGGAGCTCGCCTAGCATCAGGTCTTCCTCTAATGCTCTTTCCTGGTCTGTCTGGTTCCGGCCAGCCAAGTTCAGCACTCACTGCACCTCATGCAGCTCCATGCTTTGCCTTAGGCTCCTGGCTTGTTGGTCCCTATTATATTCGGCTATGCCCTGCAATGCCTTGCGGGCTAGCCTTCTCTCCTTCTCTAGGACCGCAATGATTGCATCTGCTGTCCTGCCACGGTGCTCGTATCGGGCATGCGCATCGTAACTGCTTACCATCTGCTGTATAGCGTCTGGGAATGCGTTCACATCAAGCTCCCTTGTAAACCGATGGTCTGAGCCTCCCTCTGTCATGGTTGAATTCTTGCGCCCGGTCGTGAGACAGATCCTTGTCATTGACGCTCCTTGCTTGATTCTACCCTGCGCTTCGCGCGTTTGCCTATACCTTGGGTCTTCTCCTATTGGTGGGTTTTTTGGGCGATTTATCTGAGTGAGTTCCTTTAATTTTTGAATGTAGTGCTCAACTTATGGTCACTCGTGAGTGTGTTGTTCCTCGTGCACTTGTGCTCAATCAGGCTTTCAGCTTTCCTAAGTGTACTTCAAGTGCAGAAATTCAACATGAGTGCTGCGAGCAATTCCCCGGTGTCTCACTCACTCTTGCTCGTTTTGGGCCTGATAGGCTTTGCTACTCCAGTCCTGGCCGTTCTACGGGTTCGTGCTGCTTCCTGTTGTTCGCGCGGGGTGGGTCACTGGGGAGTGCCCCAGTGTGTCCCTGGATGGGTCAGATTTTTGTTTTGGTTTGACTCTGGGAATCGGACGTCTGATTTACCAGTGGTCCGATTTATCAGTGGTCTGATTCTGGGAATCGGACCAGGTGTATCAGGGCCGAGTGGCACTCTCAAGGTCCGAGTGTCCGATTCTCAAAAATCGGACAGGCAAGTGTTCGATGAATCGGACAAGGGGGGTCCGATTCTGGGCTGGTCCGATTTTGGGTGGTTCGATTCGTCCGAATGGTCTGATCGGACAGGGTGGTCCGATTTCTAGAATCGGGCAGACTGGTCTGAGTGTCCGATCCTAGTGGTCAGGTCCGATTCTGGGAATCGGACCAGGAAGGTGGTCCGATTGGTGACGTGTATTAATTCTTCCGATCGGACAGGGTGGGTCCGAGTCAAAGCATCCAAGTCAGAGGGTTGGTCCGATTCTAGTAGTCGGACAGGTTGGTCCAATCGGACGGTTGTCCGAGTGTTCGATTCTGGGAATCGGACACTGGGTCAGTCGTCCGAGTCCGCCGGTCCGATGAGCTTGCGCACACGGATTCGCCCAAATATCTCAAGATGTCTATAACTATTGGCCACAAAATTCAATAGCGATGGAGTTGGAGTGGTGAGGTGGAGATCGGTTACCTGGGGATCGCCGAACGCAATGTCGTCCGTGCCCTGGTCGATCGGACAGTTGCCAAACTCGCTCTCTCTCGCTCTCTCTCTCTCACTCTCCGTTGGTTGGAAATGGGGGTTCTCTTGCCCTCCCAGAATTTATACCCTGCTGGTTCTTCCCTGAACACTACAGATCCCTTTCCTGGCGTTTCCTACGCAGTTACCTTTGCATTTACTCTATTTTCCCCCCTATTTTCACAGTGATTTTCTCCCTGTTTCACAGCAGCAACCCTCTGCCTCTTTGTGTGTGATTTTCTACTGTTAATCTACCCTAAACACAACATAAATCGAAAGCAAAACACTGAACTAGTTTCTCCATGTTTTCCAATCATCAACAACCAGAATATCCCAAAATACTTACCTGTTCTGAAGATCGAAAACACCCAACTTCCTACCTATCTCAAGCTCCGTTTCAGGGATGAATACCCTACTTCGATGCTCGATATGAGGCGCGCAAGTGCTCAAGCTTGAATCCGTTGGTCCCGGCAACGGAACCAAAATGTGGGAGCTCTTGCTCAACCGCCAAGACCCTCGGACCGCTTATTCTTTCAAGCGTTTCAAGCGAGCTCCAATGGTTATCTCTCACCTAGCCGACGCGCTGTCGATCCTACGAATGTAGTGAGCTTACCTTGATGCTCGATCGAGTACCCTCCTCCCTCTTGCACTCCGGTAGCTCCACGATCCTAGATGCTAGCTCAAGCATCCTCAAGCCTCCTCCATCTCCAAGCTCCATCCTCCATAGCCGTGCGCGCAAGAGAAGAGAAGAGAAAAGAAGAAAATGAGAGGAGATGGTGAAGAGCTTCACCCTCTTGATCCCTCACTCTCTCACACACACTCACTCCCTCACACAGTCACACTCCCTCTCTCAAGAGCACACACAAGCAAGAAGGAGAGAAGAAGAGAGGAAGAAGAAGACTTCTTTTGCCACACCAAAGAATGAGCTTCTCATTCACTTTTCAACTTTATATACAAAACCCTAAATCCCTTTTGGGCAGTCATCCCCTTTTCCCCTTTTTACATGGCCGGCCATAGCCTAGGCCCTTTTCCCCATTGTCCTTCTATCTTCCTAGCTTCCTTTTCCACCGCCCATCTACATTTACAAATTGCACGGGTGAGAGCCCGGCGCTCTTTTACAAGATTTTAGGGTGCGCCTTTTTATTTAAAAATGCGTCTTTCCCCTTTTGTATTTGCCTTGGACTTTTAAGGTTGCCCTTGCGCTTTTGGCCTTTTCTTCTTTTCTTTCTTCAGTTGGGCTACCTTTTTTCTGCCTTTGCCCTGCGTCTTTTCCACTTCCTTTTGCTTTCTTCGTGTTGGGGTTAACAATAATAGGGAAAGAGAGAGGGAGAGGAAGAGAGAAAAAATATTAAACGTAATAGGGAAAGAGAGAAAGAGAGGGAGAGGGTGAGGGAGGGAGAGGAAATGAGAGAGGGAGAGGAAGAGAGAAAAGGAAAGAAGGAACGAGAGAGAGAGAGGGAAAAAACATTAAACATAATAGGGAAAGAGAGAAAGAGAGGGAGAGGGAGAGGGAGGGAGAGGAAATGAGAGGGAGAGGAAGAGGGAGAGAGAGAGAGAGGGAGTAGAAAGAGAGGTAAACATTAAACATAATAGGGAAAGATAGAGGGAGAGGAAGAGAGAAAAAACATTAAACATAATAGGGAAAGAGAGAAAGAGAGGGAGAGGAAGAGAGAAAAGGAAATGAGAGAGGGAGAGGAGAGGGAAAAAACATTGAGCATAATAGGGAAAGAGAGAGAGGGAGGGAGAGGAAATGAGAGAGAGAGAGGGAGGGAGAGGAAATGAGAGAGAGAGAGGAAGAGAGAAAAGGAAATAAGAGAGGGAGAGGAGAGAAAAAACATTAAACATAATAGGGAAAGAGAGAAAGAGAGAGAGAGGGAGGGAGAGAAAATGAGAGAGGGAGAGGAAGAGAGAAAAGGAAAGAAAGAATGAGAGAGAGAGGGAGAAAACATTAAACATAATAGGGAAAGAGAGGGAGAGGGAGAGGGAGGGAGAGAGAGATGGAGGGAGAGGTTGTTGTTTTCTTGTTTGTTGTAATAGTAGTAGTAGTAGTTTTTTCTTCTTTTCTCGTTTATTGTTATTGTAGTAGTAGTAGTTGTTGTTGTTTTTTCTTCTTTTCTTGTTTATTATGGTGGTGGTGGTGGTGGCGGTAGTGGTAGTGGTCTTTAGCTACATATGAAAAAACCCTTGAGGAGCACAAGGGAAAAACTTGAGCTCCTATATAAAAATGTACAAACATGATCAAGAGGGATTATTGTGTGCATGTAAAGTGAATTTGTGCATATGAAGTGAAATTGAATATGTATGTACAAAGATGACCAAGAGGTCTGAGGTGTATGTGCATATGTGAAGTATATGGTGCCTACAAGGAATGTGTACATCGCTAGATTGGGAAAGAGTAGAGAGGCTATTTAGTAGTTGCAGATGGATGAAACAAAGGGGATAGAGTGGTGGCTATTTCAAGGGCATAAGAGAGTCCCTCCTCCTTTACAGGTAGTAGCAACTACACAATGAAATTGAGAGGGAGCCAACCATATAAAAACTCTCATTTGAGGCTATGATCTGATTGGTAATGTTGACTTCCTTTGACAATGAGGTAGAGAGAGTGGTCACCAGATGAAATCAATAGAGAAAGGGGATAGTCAAGATTTAAGAAGGGTCCCAACCATTGAAGAGGGATTATGAAATCTTCATGCAAGTCAGGTGGATACTATAGGTGAAAAGGAGACAAAGTGAAGGAGATGAGCATCAAGGTAGGATTGATAGATTTTCATCACATTCATTTTCGAGTTCTAAAAGCTTTATATATATTGGGCTCGAGCCACTATATATATAGTTGGAGAAGAAGTATGTGCACATAGATGATACCTTCACTTAGTTCTAATGTTGAGCAATTGTACAAAGAAAAATGTTAAGTCATTGCCACTTAGGTGGATCTTCACTTTGTTAAGTCTTTTCCTTGCAGAGTAATACACAAGGGTTGCAATTTTAAAATAGTGTGGGCATCAACTAATATAATTATTGGGATTGAAGATTGATGCCCTAAAATCGTCTTGTGACTAGGTAAATTGTTATATAGTTCTATCATGTATCCACATTACAATTGATCAATTTTTGTTGTTGATAGAAGATTTTTCTTAAAAAGATATGTCTAATATCTTTTGGTTCTTATTATGATGCACACATGATATGAGGTTATTGTACCAAGGAATAGAAAGTCCACCACAATGTATAAGTAGAACTTATGATGCCTTACTAGAAAGATTCTCCTATGTGGGTTAGTGATCTTGGCTTCATGGAAATAGGAAAAGGCTTGATTCCAGACCTATGGGATATCCTTTGTAAATTGGGATAATTGTGAAGTTGAAGCTACATCACTTTCTTTAGTTGAAGGAAAAGATTAAGTTAAAAAATCCATGATGTATTAATGGACAAAATAGCATTTGGAATGAGAAAAAAGAGACCAAAGAGTAAGTTCAGAAGATTAATGGACAAAATAGTCTTTGGGAATGGCAATGATAAAGTTGGAGTATTTGAGATTATTTTGACATTTATGATGGTTTTTGTAGTTGTTTTATTTGCTCCTATAAGGCATATAAGAGGGATGTTGAGAATTTAATATTGCAGGTTTTTGATTTCTCTCACATGTGGCATGTTCAAAAACTTCTTATGATCTTTTATTTCTCTCAAAGGTGACATGTTCAAGAACTTCTTATGGTATGATCATTCCTCTCAAATGTGGCATATTCAAGAAATTCTTATGGTATATTCATCTCTCTCAAATGTGGCACGTTTAAGATCTTCGTATGGTATTTTCGCATCTCTCAAATGTGGCATGTCATGTCATAGCATCTCATTGAAACTTTCAAGAGCAATGGAGGAAGCCAAATGAAGTGGGTTTGATAATCTTCAAGGTGGTGCTTCTTTGTATAGAAGCTTTATGGTTATATATTTTAGCATTTAAAGAGGATTTTATCCCTATTCTAGGTTCACTTCAACTGTAGCATAATGGTATTGAAAATGTAGTTGTTCATGATGCTTGCATAATTAAATATAGATTTGGACTTATCGAATGCACTTTCAAATAATAATGATAAGTGCACATCATTGTTGTTTTTTTTCCAAGAATCAACATGTGTAATTTTGATCGAATGGAAATGACACTACTTTGGATAAGCTTAGTGATAACAAGGACTTTAATGATAATGGGGAAAAGATAGATTGGATGACTAAATTTGGGCTATTGGTACTCCTTTGGATAAGCTTAAATATAGGAAGAACTTCAATCAAAGGGGAAATTAATGGATAGGTAAGATGAATATTTCATGCAAAAGGCATGATAGGTTTTCTATTCATAGCATTTAAAAGATAAAGTTTGGGAGTGTTTGGAGAGTTGTAATATCTTACTTGTTGAGTTATTTTATTTATTTATTTGTCATTAAAAAAAATCTCACACAAAGATATATCTTAAGTGTATGAATTTGTCACCTATGTGTATTCTATCCAACTACAATGATAGGATAGCCATGCATGTACATTAAAAGTGCTTAATGTTCTCTTATGTGGAATAAAGCAAAAAGAGAGGTTATGGAAAAAATTGTACCCAAAAGGTAAACTGTGTAAGTATATGGACTTGTCACCTATGTGTATTCCATCCAAGAAAAATTAAGAGATAGTGAAGCATGTGCTTTGGGGGTGCTATAATGGTTGTTATGCTATGTAAAGTGAAGACAAATACCTCATGTTGTGTATGGGGTTAGATCGCATATCTAACGGGCATAGATTACTCTAGGATATGAACAATGAAACATATGTAGGTGGGATATTTTTCAAAGCTATACTATGGAGGAGGAAAAAAGTTTGATATTTATTTTCTTTATGGCAAGATAAGGGAAGAATAGTTTGTCTAATGAGTTTAAAATAGTATTTTTCGGGTTGTGAATAGTTAAAGAAGGTTTCTAGCAAATAGAAAATGGCATAGGGAACTATACGTTACACCTTGTACATCACATGCATTCAAATCAAATGCACTCTTTCTTTATTCGATCCATACAAGGACTCTTTGCATGGCAACCTTCTATATGTTTAAATTTTTTTTGTAAAAGGGAGTTTTGAATACTCATTTTGATGAACTCATGTACTTTCATTGCATATTTATGAGTTTGATGCCCCTTAAAAAAAAGGTGTAGTATTGATTTTGTGTTGTTTCTTGAGATTTGTATTTTAAAATTGATTGTCCAATAGGCAATTTGCAATAATTACTCTTTACTTTACTAGTTGTGCTTGTAACACCCCTATCTATATTATCAGTTTTAACAAATGGGGATCTTGTTCTAGCTTGTATTACTTTCACATTTTGAAATAATCATAGCTCTTGTTAAGTCAAGTGACATCTATGTTCTAATCATTCTTGAGGGTTTTGTTTTTCTAAAGAGCAAATTATTGAAAATATGATCCTTTGGAGTTTTTGGTAGTGATCATCCTTGGAGCATCCTCTTAAACTACGGACTTATGCTGACTGGCGATAAATGCACATTGACTTGAATCTCATGAAAAGATGAGGAATTCCAAAATGATGTAGTCACATTGTTATTGCTCTTATTAATACATTGATCTTCCATGTACTCTTTGCAATGAGATGGAGCTCATAGTTGACTTATTTTTTGGACAACATAGCATCTTTGAGATAGGAAAACTCCTTCCAAATGGTTGCTATTCCTCAAGTGGTAGACTATGCAACATGATCAAATATTTCCAAATAGACTAAGATATAAGCTTCTCTTCATTCTGCCTTATGATACCCTTAGGAATATACTGGATTAAATCCTCTTCATCTATCAATGGTAGCTCTTCTAAAGATTCCATTTGTGATTCAATGAAGAGTTTAGGATGGCTACTAACATGGAAAACACTATGGATTCTTGTGAAAGAAGGGAGCTTTAAATGATAGGGCAAGTCCCCGATACATTTGATGATCTTATAAGGGCCATAGTACTAATGCACAAGTTTGTCACTAGAACCACCTTTGAGAGTAGTATATCTAAACTTTGGTACCTTCAGTAATGCTAACTCTCCTTTTTGAAATTCCATGGGTTGTCCCTTGGAAACATGCTCCATAAATTGACTAGCCACTTAAGATGCCATACATTGTGTCTTTATAGGAATAAAATGTGCTGCCTTGTTGACTTTATCCACCACAACATATATACTATTCCACCCCATCTTGGTTGTAGGCAAGCTCCTGATGAAGTCCATGGTAATGTACATTCATTTGCCCTTGGAAATAGGTAATGGATGAAGCATAGCAGGAATCTTTTGGATGCTATCTTTATTTTGCTAACATGATAGATATTTTGAAAAAGTCTTTGGCATGCTTCCATAAGCCCTTCCAATGGAAGCACTTTGATATTTTTTCATAGGTCTTGACATGCCAAATGAATCAATTCCATGATCTTTTTCTTTAAATGTGGAATTTACTAGCAAAGCTCTTAGAGGTATGCTTCGCACATTGAAATGTCATCATTTATGTGCTCAACCACTACATTTGACCCCTCATACCTCCAAAATGCCTCCTTCTTTTGTTGAATCTAAGCCTTCAACTCCAATAGCCTATTCAATGTACCCTTGGTCTTCCTAGGAATGCTCTCCACCAATGACTCCAAGTCAACCATATAATCACAAACCGGCCCTACATATCCAAGCTCCATCTTTGTAAAAATGTTGCTCATGGACTTTGTCAAGTGAGGCTTCTTCTCAAGAGGGACACCAACCTGGGAGGCACCACTTTTCCTTCTCATGTCTCCATTTTCCATTCTAACCTACTAGACATCTAAGTTATAATTTCTCCAAACATGGCCCATGTGACTTTATGGCATGCGAGGTATTTTGTTGCAGCATGGTGTCACTCAAACATGTAGCAACATGCAAACTTGGCAATTTTGGTACTTTAAAGTATCAAATTTGGGGGTCTTGGACTATGCAAAACCTCTACCAAGACTTTGCATTACTAAACACTTTTGCTGTAACGTGCCCACCTATCGGCTGTGTAGGCACGTTTTTAGCGGTCCAGAGACGAGTCTGAGTGATGCCGCCCGACACTCCCATGGAATGTCACAGGGTTTTTTGCCTAGGGTTTCCCGAGTCGGCCTCGCAATGGAACATTCACGGCTAAACCCACTAGGATCGACCTGAAACTTGAGTCCCTAGTGGTCAAGGTCTCCTGACAACATTCTAGCATTGGATCCTAGACATCCTACCTTACGTAGGGATACCCAAGCCGCCAAAGTAGACCCATGCCACACTTGGTTCAAAGAGAATGGAAAACGAGAGGGATGTGCCACTCAACCTCTTTGCCCATAGGGCATAGTCACAACATTTTGGTCCCCTAAAACTGTATGAATTGGGTTCTAACCTAACAATACCTAAAGGTCCAACGGCAGTAAGACCTTATGAGAACCCTCCCAGTTATTTGGGACCACCCTGCCTGCCATAGGACACCCATTGGGGGTTCAATCCACTTGCTTTCCTCAATAGGAATTCTTTAGTTATCTAATTAGGTCCTAACACATTTATATGTGACATTTAAAATCAGACTCCTTAATTAGACCTTTTAGGGAATAGGGATTGTTTCCATAATTTATGGCACAGACACGAATATAGAGCAGTTTGACAAACAAATTCATCCATTATCTGGAATAGGATCTTCCAACACCATAGATGGCGTTGCTTAGACTCGTCTCTTGATAATGGAAATCTCTAGCTCCGTCTCGGACTCGGAAAGGGGTGTCCAAAGCTCCACTGACTCCAAGAGATCTAGGATTGAGACACAATTTCTGTGGATGGCCTTTTCACCACTCGACCTTCGACCTGTGAATCGAGCAGTGCCCTCTCAAGTTGAAATGTGGACGACCTTGGAGATGATCCACCCGTGTAAAATATCATTCCTTAATTAATCCAATTAAGAATCAAGCATAATCAAGGAAATAAGCCTAATATCATCTTCCAAGAAAACATTTCTTTATTTTCCATAGCAATTTGTCATCATAGACCCCTGTCATGAATTTACCATCAATCACAAGCACTTGCAGTAATAATCCAAACCACAATCCAAAAATCAGTTGAATGCACAAGCATTTAGAGAGTTGTTCGATCAACCAACAAAAACCAATCGTATCTTTCCCAAACAATATAAGAATAGACGCGATAACAATTCCATCACATATTCGCTCTTCCCCTTGGGATCAAAGAGCGACTCTATGCAAAATTTACTTAACACTTGTATGCACAATTTTTAATGTCATTCTTTTTACTATTATGCCATGCCCCTGACCGATTCTTCCTTGTAATTTCTCTATCAATGAATAAGCCATATGCAACTAGGTGCGATTAACTTCCCTTGATACATGCACTTTACAAGCTCCATCTTTCGAATATGTGACTTGAAATTTATCATTTTCGATGACCTATACCCATGCATCATAGTATGGGGCCTAAGGTATCTCATACAAAAATCAAAGCAAGCATCTATCAATTTGGAAATACATTACTTATGACCGGTATCATAGTTGGATTGACAGTGATGCCTTCGCCCAAAGCTTCGTTGCTGGTTGTAGGATTGCCATCTTCACGCGACATTCTTCGCTTGGGGGCCATTGTCCACAAGTATATTCGAGAGATAAGGAAGGAATGGATTTTGAGATGGAAGAGCATAAGAGAATATGGCTTAGTCGCCACGAGATAGGGGGAATTGAGCTAACTCTCTCCCTTGTAGCCTCTTGAGGTAACTCCTCTCTCTCCTTCTCTCTCTCTCTCTCTCTCTCTCTCTCTCTCTCTCTCTCTCTCTCTCTCTCAAGCTCCTTCTCACAATCTCTTGGAGGAGTATCCTTCTACCTCTCTCTCACAGCCTCTCAGGGTCTCTTTGTGCTTTCTTGTGCCCCCCCATACCTCACATTTATAGTGAATTAGAGAAGAGGGTTTGTGGTTGAGAAAAAGAGATCTTGGAAAAATTAGTGATCTGATGCTCAAATCATAAATCTGATGGTTCCATTAGCTCCAAAAGGGGGATAAAACTCCAAGATACTTGTTAGAAATCTTTCAGATCACTTCTTCTCTTTCTCCCTATTTGAAGTACTATCTATTGCCTACAAGTTGCGATCGCAACATGCATGATTTCACCAATCTCTCTCTTTTTTTTCTTTTTATAAAATCTCCAAAACTAACTAAAACATCATTTTCCCTTTTTTTTAAAAAATGGCATCCAGTTCTAGAAATCTCCATATCTTTTTTGGATAATATCTAAAATATGCTAGTTTTTTGCCCAAAAATATAATATTTTTGGACCATCCATACTATACACATTAATACTAGTGATTAATATGGCTCATAACTTCCGTGAAAGGGTGGCTATGGTCCTTGTTAATTTGAGAAAAATATCGGATTACGACTCTCAGTTTTTTAAACATATATTTTTAATTAAATAAAAATATTTAGTTATTAACGTTAGTAATCTTACTAACTTATTAATTGACTAACTTTTAAACTAACCAACTAACTTTTAATTGCGTGGAAATATTACATTTACTTTGTATCCACATACATTTGAGCACTTGAAAAGTTCATTTTTTTTCAAAGTCATTATATAGTAATCATTGTTAATTTTGTTAAAGAGGGCTAGAGCGTGTCTAAATCCACATTATCAATCTCGAGTAAGTTAATTATGAATATATGTGTGCATCACATGAGTTCAAAATAAGGTATTTTAAAAATACTATATATATATATATATATATATATATATATATATATATATATATATATATATATATATATACATACATATATACAAAAGGGTGTAATATAAAGGGGTTATTTATAGATTGAATAGAAAAAGGTTTGTTTTATTTAAGAAAAATTCACATATTTATAAATAGGCCTTGAACGCACATGGTATAGAGGATATATATATATAGTAACTTCCCGATGTATCAATTGACACTTTTCATTTAAAAATTAAATGAAAGAGTTACCCAAAGTTGAAATTTAACCATAAAGCAAACGAATTACATGAGAAGTATGACCTCAGCTTGGAAGGGGTGCTTCCAAAAAACTTAAGCAACAATTCTCTACTTAAAGACCAATGGGCTAACAATCCTCGAGCACAAGCACCAAAAAGGTGCAAAGATATACTTGAATCACATACACCCTTACTTAGTGTGGTGGATATTTGTAGGTTGCTTTTCTACAAGGTGTATCAATGAATATCTAAAAAAGGTCCAAAACTAGACATTCCCTACATATTTTAACCATTCAACCATTTTTGTAATAAGCTCTTAGAAATTGAAACTACAAGATTAGGCAATAATATTGCTTTGATATCACCATTGATCGGAATCAGTGTATGTGTGCATTGGAAGACTTGACATGTAGTACCCACTACACAACCATATGTGCTAGTACTAAGAATATATGATGGTAGAGTACATAAACCATAGACCAAACAAAGTAAATCCACATTTATTTATAGTAGGAGCCTAGATAATCTTTGGCTCTTATTTTCTTTGCAAGTGTGCCAAGATAACCAAATGACTTGAAATGTGATCATTTGGCATGATTTGTAGTCATCGTTCTACTAAACTAAAACTTCCCACATACTAATCATAGAACCACATTAACTAAAGGCATGCACAACACTCGCATAGAATAGAGACGTAGTCACAACAACAACATTCCCATGGCCAACAACTACAATCATTTAAATGAGCCAAATCTGTAAAAGTAAAAGACAATATTAGAATGTGGAATGTATATTTATAACATATTAAAGCTTATTCAATCATTCACTAAGGAAATACATCCATGATTATAGATTCAAAAAAATCCATTAGAGAGGTATTCGAAAATATTGAGGCATGTGATTACATATGTCTATCGTGAATCCGATATTTGATACTAGCCTTGAAGAAAATAAAAGCATTTTTGTGGCTATTTGGACCCTCTGTAGAAAACTCATTTCCGATTGAAGATTTTTTTTTGAAAGAAAGTATTTCAAGGAAATATGACCAACACAAATTAGTAACAAAAGGGGTCAAAATACATACATACATTGCAAAATGGGATGAAACCTGGAGAGTTTCTAATCTCCACTCCAAGAAGCACACGCTTCCACATAATCACATCATGGAAATTGCAGATGCAAACCAACTCTAAGTTTTTTCCATATGGACTTCACACAATTGCACTCCTAAAACTAGCGGAAGATTGATTCATCTTTCACATGAAAAAGCAGACACATCAAGGGAACATGGACCCATTTTTGAAAGGTAAGGATCTTCTTCATGGATACTTTATTGTATTCTTGAAATTGTAAAACGTAGGCACAAATCTAGGGGATGACAACCATTCATTTATCAAGAGAGGACACCTATTCCATCAATCCTTCTATTTAAAAGAGAAGACAAACCTCTCAGTTATCCCCTCTTAAAAGAGAAAGTTTAGCTCTTTTGGATCCTATGTGACTTTTTGGACCTTAATCCCTTTGTAGATCAAAGAAGGTATTTTGAAATGGTTGATTGGTTGCACAAGATAGAAGCAGAAATACTGACATCTCATTCACTTGTTGCCCACCCAATTTTTCTCTAGTAAGCAAATCAGACACCCATGCATTGACAATAGCATCCGCACCTTTGATTACTTGGTTTAGATTGATAAGGGCTTGCAAATTATGTGATCCCACCAAGGGAAGAGCACTCCCTACAACACAATATTAGTGAGTTTGGGAATCTCCCAATTCCCATTTTTTGAATACTAAGAAGGTGGCACTCAGATAACATGCCCATAAGTTTCTCAAAACCATATGATGTCCCTATCATTGGAAAGTGCTTGAAAAATGGAATCTATTGAGCTATGAAGCGCTTGATTTGGAGTAATAGTGTTCAAGTTATGACAAATTTAAAGATTTGACCACGTGTCCCAAACTTATGGGAAATTCCCATATTCCCAATATGGTGTTCCACACTAGTGAAGATTTCATCCAAGCATGGTGTTCTACACTAGTGAAGATTTCATCCAAGCATGAAGTAGCAACACTCATTATTGGGATGACTCCAAGTTTCTCAAGCATTTATAGAAGAAGAAGAGGGCCCAATCAAAGCTTTCACTTTGAAAGGAAATTTGGTCCTAGTTGCTACCATGTCATGCCTTCTTTTTCCACTTATAAATTTTAAAAAATGCGTGAAAATATTTTGAATCCTCCTCCATGTAGGCTCTTAGAAAGGGAAAATGGAAGCGATACAAAACTATTGCTACTTGAAGAAGATTCGAAATGAACTTTATTCTACCTAATAAAGATAAGGATTAAGGACTTCCAATAATAACCAAGCTTCTCTTTAATTGTCTATAGAAACCATTTAGAACTTTTCTTATCTATGATAACAGTGCCCACCAAGCAGCCTAGATACTTGAGATCAATCCTTTGTTTTTGTGATACCAATTGTAGAACCAAATACTACACAAAATTCATTGTAGAGTTTGAAGAGGGCTATAATATTGGACTCATCTTCATTGATGATATTACCATTATCATATGCAAGCATTTGGCCATTGAAGATATAGCCACATGGAGAAAGACACTCTTTAGTACTACCTTTTGAGTCAATAAATCCATATTTTGTAGGCACACATCGAACATTAGACAATAGGACACCAACAAATCTTAAAAAGGCAGCATCAAGACCAACTCTAGCTAGAACTAGTAGCATAAAGTCCCACCTAATCCGGCCTTAACAAAATTTATGTTTATTAGCAAAAAATTTTCATTTATAAGTAATCCATGATTGATAGATAGTGCCAAATCTAGAATACAATCTTCAATCTTACAACCATGGATAAAACCAAATTTGGTGAATAATCATCAACCAAAGAAACTTGATTTTGCATGGCAATGCTCTAGCAATAGTTTTGTAGGAAAAATTGACTAGATTAATTAGTTCCCAATCCTTCTAGTGAACTCCTCTAGATGATTTAAAGATTAGCTTAATCACGCTAGTAGTCACTTTTGGCACATTTCCCCCTTATTGCAGACTTTATACACCATTTTGGTTAGCTCATTCCTCCCACATATCTCCTACTATTCTTGAGAAAATGTAACACATAGGCCATATTTTCTTGAAAACATATTCACTTTCATCCACTTCACCACTTTGAATAATTCATCTTTAGTGAACGGCTTATTGAGAATGGAAGCTTTCTTTGTGGGAACAACAATTGGCATACATTCAAGAAAAAGTAGGGCCCTATCATAATAAATTCCTCACTAACCTTTGGGTCTTTAAGCACAATGCTAGAGATAAATTTGGAGAACACCAATGCAATACTCTTATCACCTCTATGCTTCTTGCCTAACTCACTAGTGATGTCTATAGCAATGCTTTGAGCCTTCTTTTTCCTCACAACCTTGAAGAAGACCAATGATAGTTAACTATTGAATTTTGGAGTGAATTCTTGCACTATGGATTCCAATGCTTTCAAGAGCTTCCAAAAAATCCTTAATGTCTTATAAGAGGTCAACAAAAACCTTAAATTTTTTCATAAACATAGTGTGAACCTAAGGATCAATGAGAAGGAGCACACTTTTGTGAATGTTATGACCTCGTAATGTATTCGTTTATTCTAAGTAATCTAACAATACACATTTGATGCCATTACCCACATAGTACTTTACCCTTGCATGCAAGACAATGCATAGGGCTTAGCTTAAAATATTCTAAGCAAGCCCGACTAGCATGATATGGTGATGATGGAGAACAACTTGGGGAATGACCATTTTGTAAGAAGTGAAGCAAGCTTGATATCCTACAAGAAGAGTAGATCGAATTAGAGATGAGTATTGTCTCATCCAACCTATAGAGTGTTAATGTGAAGGAGAATGTGCCCTTTAAAAAGTATCACCATCAAATACAGAGCATTGTCGTGCTCCAAGTGGAGTACTCCAACTAGATGTGGAGAAACCATTTAAGAAAGTAAAGTAATCATATGTCAGATAAGTAATGTTAAACATATGATTTGAGAAAAAAATTGCTAATCTACCCTTCTTCTTGGATGGACAAGGACAATACCAAATCCCACCCAATGGATTGTTACTAGATTCAATTAGCATCAATAATTGGTTTAGCCAAGGATGCCTCCTTAGTCCCATGATCTTTACCATTATCACCCACACATTGCTTTCCAATGATGATGGAGACATTTAGTAAAAGAGGAAACTTGGTAGGTATGCATTTCAAAGGCTATTAGTTGATTAGTGAAGATTATGTTGATGACTTGCTAATGTCTCTTAAAGTTAAAAACAATAATGTGAAAAAATTTGTAGAGATTTTTAACATTGACAATGAGGTAGAAGCTGATAGAAGGCCTCTCTATTAAGTATAGGAAATCGTCACTTGTAAGTGTAATGGGAGAGAATTTGCAAGTATTGAATTAGAAAGGAGCCATAATTGATAGAACAAAATCTTATGGTACTTCATCTTTCTAATCAGGCCCAATATCAAGAAGAACAACCATCATTGGCCTTTTCATGCCAAATTCAAGGTAGTCAGTTTTTTTCATCAAGCCCAACCTACTATTATATCTCCCTATCCTTAGGGGGAAATCATCTTAGTACAAAAGGTTGGACTCTCTTATTGGTAGTTTCCTATGGGGGAAGAAAGGCAAGAGCAAACATGCTACTCCATTAGCCATGCAAAAGTTAAAATATATCCCCAAGGAAAAGGGATAGTTATAGTTGATGACCCTTTCAATAACCAAAGATGGTGGCACATCAGAGTTATTGATTAGATGCTCATCCACTAATGTTCCATGGGATGTTAAAGAAGCCATTGGAAAGAGAAAACCTAAAGCTATGTAGAATGTGGAACTTTTCTAGAATACATCTCTTCTCAAAGGTTATAAAAAAGCTAAGGCTATAAGGCTCTTAGTGTACTTACTAACTTCTTAGATGAATTTATTAGCAAAGGCTAACTAGGATAACTCTGAGCACAAGATGTATCCAAACAATAATGTTTACTAGAATTGGGCTCACAATCCACCATTAGTGGCAAGTATTGGATGTAGAGGCTTTTATCTTGCCCAAATGGGATTTAGCCCTAAGTGAAGTATAAAGCCAACCTTCCTACCTCACAAAAACCTTATTGGGAAGTTATTGCCATGAACCTTATGTGAAAAAGGCCCAAGGATCAACCTATTGCATCAAGAGCCTTTTTCTTCCTTTTTTTCTTGTTGGAGGGGGGGGGGGGATGATGGGGGTAAGGGTAGCATGGGGTACTTAAGTATCAAATATGCTCTAAAGTGCTTGTTTGATGATTCTACTAATTGTAGCATCAACTATAATTCATGGAGCAATAGTCTTGTGAACAATATGATTAAGGAATGATTGGAAGGTAATCTGTCATTGGAGTTCCCTCTCTAAAATACAATGTCTTTCTTTGAAGGATCACTGTGGGAGTAGCCGTCACGTGTGAAAAATCAAGGAAGAGAGGCTTGACAATGGCAAGTGCGCGAGTGTGGAAACCTGGAAACTCTATGGTACCTTTTGTGGGATGATTGTATAGAGGGTGTATAGCAGTTAAAATTTGGTTGTGAGTCTTTAGGCATTTGAAAGTAGAAGGCAATGAACATCATCAACTTAAGCATGGAACTTTTGGCATAATGAATTCTACAAGCAAATCCAAACTTCTTTCTCATCATTCCATATTGGAAGCACATGCCAAACTAATTTTTTATGATGTTACATGAATACCAAGTGTGATGGTCCGATACCCACACGGGGCCCTCTCTTGACCTCGTCTAGGCTCCAGAGAAGCACTAGACCCATTCCCCAACCAAGCCATATCAACACCTCAACACGTCACGGGACACCCCAACATGACACGGATCATAACATGCTCATAGGTTTGCAGATTAATGGCGCATGTTGAGGGCAGCACGTCATATTCATATCAAGAAAGTATGTACATGGTAGCTAGAGACACAGCAAGGGACCTTGTCACGGGTGGAGGGTGGAGCTATCAACGTGCTACAACACGACTCAAACCACGTGGGGCGAGGGAGCTACAAGAGGTACTCCCTCATACATCTCCTGGGCAAAAATTACTCATGAAGTCTTTTTTGTTCTTGGAAATATAATGTAAATTCAGGAAAATTAGTCGTAAAGACGTAGGGCACGCGACTTAGCTTAGATTTCCATTTTGTAATTTTGTAACTTTTCTCGTGAGTTTTTTGAAAATACGCATACATAATCGGATCTAAATACGTAGATAATACAGCCTGAAAAAATTAGAAGAGAAATGTAGAGTAATGTGACCAAATACAAAACAAACCTTTGCTACGGACTCGGAAAGCAGTCCTCCCCTCCGATGCCCTGGAAGAGAAGGCATCATTATGATGTCCGTTCATATCATCATTACTGGGAGCATAATACTCTTCGTCATGATGTGCTGTATGATGATGATCGTCGTAATGTGGCGAGAGAGCTGGAGGCGCAGCTCCATATTCTTTGTTATTAGCAGTACTGGTGGTCGTGATTAGGAAACTCCCCGAAGAAGCTGACACGCCACGAATACATTGATCACTGGTGAGTAGAATTGATACAGCGATCATCAGAAGTCGAGCAGCTGATGACGCTAACCTCCAATTAATATTGTAGCGAAGCGCCGGGTCCATTATATTCTCTCGGATCTCTCTCATCTCTCTGTCTGTTTATCTGTCTGTCTCTCTCTCTGGATCTGCGTACTTGGGATAGCCTTCCATGCCATCCAGTCAAGTGCAATTATATAATATCGGCAACTACGTCGTCCATGGCTTCTAATTAGGAAGTAGCGTAATGTGATCGAAGTCCTTGACTATCTGCAATTACGATGGCGCTTCGTAACTTCCAACCTCTCAATCCATGCCAACCCTCGTTACAAACAACGCCTCACATCCATGTTCAAATTTGAAACGCATATTTTTGAGGGCGATTATGATGACACCTGAGCTTTCAGGGCAAGCCGTCCACACAAAAACCAAAAATTCCAAACAAAGGTCGCAGAGGAAGTCCTATGATATGTAGTAAGGTGTCACGATATGGATCAGCATAATTTTCTTGGCCTCACGTTTGTCGCTTCCGGAAGGCGACCCACAAGACGAACGAATGAGCCAGCGGCCCGCCAGTTCCCAATCGCCACTAAGGTTTTTATCCTCACGGACCACGGTCACAATATACTCAAATAAATAAATACATGACCATGCATCAAACTATGTACTTACAAAGTTGCAAACCAATGAAGTGTAACATTTAAATGCCAATTTTGAAGTTCTATATTTTCAAACATACTAGTCTTGAATCCTAAGGGTTTGAATCAAAATGTTAGAGATATTCATGCATTGAATTGCACTATTATTTGACTAAATATTGACGCTCTATAGTCTCCTGTCTCAATTGCATTCCCATTCATGTCTATCTTCATCTTGTGCAAAAAACGAACTTACGAAGCATCCATGTGCTTGCACCTTACCAAGGTACCGCCTTTGGCTTGCATTGTCACCACTCATAGTGCAACTTCAAGCTCATCTCACTGTTTAGGTTTGCTTTTCATGGGACAACTTATCAATGTCATTCCTTATAAATGCACTTTTATGTTTGCATAATAGTTGCCATGAAATTTGGCATAATAGAGTAATAAAGACCCACAAAACATGAAGGTAGAGTGACAAAGATTCCCAACGTTTCACATAGCGGAGTGTTAAAGGTCAACAAGAAATGAGGGTGTCATTGCACTTTATTGGCTTGCATAGACTTCGTGGTTTAGGAATGAAGATTATGGAAATAATTATGCTTGGTTTGTAATACCAATGTAGAGTTTTTGTGGTTTAGGAATGAAGAGTACATAAATAATAATGCTTATCCAGTGTATGTCCTTTTCCAAAAATGGCTTATAAGTTATTTGTGAACATCTGTGTGCCTTGGTTTTCACACTCCATTGACCAGTCTTCTCTACCAATGTTTTTTAGGCTTGTAAGTAAATAACACCACAACTTATAATTTCTATTGTAGGGCATCTCATTTCTACCTACATTTGTTTTCTAATGTATGCTTCCATTTTCTAAGCTTGCACCTTGCAAGGTTGCATCCGCGAAACAAAGATAGGTTATTATCATGTAGTTATAAGCCTTCATTTTCATGGCTTGACAATAGTGAATAGGATGGATTCAATAGCTTAAATGCCATTGTGCCATGACACACTATTATTACAGTTTGAGCCTACACATTCTAACAATCAACAAGCAGCGCTTCAATTCCTAATAGTGGGAGATAATGGCTTACGAGAGTTAAATTTTGGATTTTCCTCTTATATGATCCATGTTTGAAGTCCATAATGATCTAGAATTATAATAGTGCTTTGTAACTTTCGACTAAAGATAAATCAATGTATGGGTCCCCCTCTCAACCTTTACACATCACATTTGATAGGCAGGGGACCCTCTAAATTATAGGTGATCGGTTAGTTCTAGAAGGCATCTCCATAGGGTTCAACTATATTGTAAGTACCACTTCACCTAGACACCAGGAAGACGTATCCTAATATAATGATCTTATCCACCCTTGTGATCATAGGGATACAAATTTCAATGGTACACATTTAAGAGTCTTTATTTTGCATTTTTGGAGAACAACACGCTTCCAACCTTAATAGATTGTACTAAATGTATTTATCTTTGAAAATGTAAAATAACTTTAGAATTATGAACATCAAGTCTATTGAAACTTTTGTAGTTTGAAATGTTAAGAAAATTACATGTGATTTAGATTCATGAAGGTAAATAGCACTATGATATGAAGTGGAGTTTGAGTCTCAGAGTTTAATGGGATATACCTTTATTAGTTTTCAAAATCTTTTTATCTAACTTACATGTTTCAATGATTCTAAACAAGTTTCAATTCAAATGGTACACTTGTTAATACACAGGATTTAGTTTTGAAATACCTTAACTTCTAACCATGATCTGACCATGAAATAGTGAATAAGTGACATGCCATCTAATATAGTAATAGGAATCAAGTTATCACTTGTATACTCTAATCAAGTGTTACTCTAAATGTTAGGATTATTTGAACTACATAGCAGTATACTATAATTAAACTAAACATAAAATACAAAAATAATGGAAAATACCCTTTTCCTTGTATAAGTTATAGGACATTAGGATTTGAACCCACATCATGGAGTTGGTACAAAATGCATTTACCATTTGCAAGTCACCTAGGCACATGGGATTTTCTTATAGATGTTCTCACATACAACACTCATGTGGGCATCAAGCCAAGTGATATGGACCATTAACACTACCTTGAAATACAATCATAACTTTCATGATTAGCTTCTGCACAAGTAAGGCCCTACATCATCCAAATAGTCTAAATTTACTTGTACACATATTGTATCCACATTGTAAGTACACTTCATTTATGTCTTTTTCTTTCATTATTTAATAAGCATCCTTTTAGCTTGTACATATATTGTATTCATGTTGTAAATATACTTCATTTATTTATTTTTCTTTCATTATTTAATTAGCATTCTTAACGTATGCAAAATCACACCTCCACAATTCACATATCTTGTAGAGCATTGCCAATTTTTGGGGAAGGGAAGGGGGTAAATATGAATTATTTTCTTATAAGAATTAGGCAACATATAAATTTTTCACAAATAGAATATGCTAGCTTATATACTCTGAACTTTGTCTCTCATCACGTGCTTGATCCTTTTTCCTTCTAAATACAAATTTTTCGCAAATAGAATATGCTAGCTTATATACTCTGAACTTTGTCTCTCATCACATGCTTGATCCTTTTTCCTTCTAAATACATTGGAAAATGAAAGGAGTTGATGAGAAGGGCATCTACAAAAGGCACATGAAGCCTCGAATTCCCTTCACAAGAGAAAAAGTAGCAAAGTATGAGAAGTCTCAAAACCCTTACTTCCACTGCCTCAAGACAAGGGAAAGGAGGATTAATGCTTATATAACACCCCCAAAGAAAAAAGCACGTATACATATACATCCAGGGATCCTCAAGTTGAGGATATCTAGTGACTTTACTTGGCTAGCTTTATCCTCAACACCCTAGTCCCTTCCCCCATGGATTGCTAGGGTCCTCAATGGCAGGGCATCCCAAGCAATTGGTAGACCTATCTCATTAAAATCCACCTCAAGCACCAATAGCCCATTACTGATTAGGTCCTCAAGTCTCGGACAATCCTAAGGAGTCTTGACTCTCTTAGTGCGGACCAATCTCCAAATCACATAGTCCGCTCATTCACTCTTCCCACACAGTACACACTATTTCTTGGAAGGTACTTTGAAGTGTTGAGAAGGACCATCGATGACTTCCCTCGACATCATGTGACCTCTTATCCTTCCAACTGCCATTCCACGCAAGTTCCAAGCACCTTTACCACTACCATGGGACTGGCACTTAAATAGTGAGGGGAATAATGTTAATGAGTTATAAGCTGGAAGTGGAAAAAAGCAAGAATATGGCCTAGAAGCAAGAAAAAGCACAGAAAAGAGAGAAGCACATCAAAAGATAGACATTAAAGAAATTTAGAAAAGTTCAAAAATTGGAAAAGCGCTACAATAGAAAATGACAAAGGATCATGTGAAGAAATCACACCCTCAAGAGTCGTTGGCTTGAACATGTTCACCTCCGCATAAAAGTGACCAAGCAAACCATGTCAAGATTGTGGGAGAGAAGGAAGGAGTCTCACTTGTAGCTTTCTTGCTTGCATAATGGGGGAATACACACACAGGTGGAGGCTGAAAATAGTTTTCCTCTTCTTAGTTGTGTAAGCCAAAAAGAACTCTAGTACATAGAAATAGAAGAACCCTATATATGGGTCTCAAACCAAACTCAACTAACTAAGGTGGCATACTAACTGAGCCACGAACTAGAGTAGATAAGGATAGCTGTCATCTAGCTATTATTCATGGGCGGTGTACCAACCGCATCTGGCAACTAACAAGTCGGTGACATAAATGCACAACGGTCACCCTGGCATATCACGAGTGGAGCTCGATATCTCAACACTACCCCTCGAGCTCAATCCCAATTCCTGCACACCAAGTAGGTCTCTGAACTTGCGCATCTTCTCTGTGCCCAATGCCTTTGTAAATATGTCAGCTACCTGATCCTCTGTGCTGACATAAACTAGATCAATAAGACCTAGTAAAACCCTCTCCCGCACATAGTGATAATGCATCTCAATGTGCTTTGTTCTAGCATGATAGACTGGGTTATTTGCCAAGTGTATACTACTCATGTTGTCACAATAAATGACAATTGGCCCATCTGTAGGCTGATGCATATCATAAAGTAGCTTATGCAACCAAGCTACCTCACATGCAGCTATTGCTGCACCCCTGTACTCGGCCTTTGTGCTTGACAAGGCAACTGTAGGCTGTTTCTTGGTACTCCAAGTGACTGTAGCACTCCCAAAAGAGAACACATATCCACTGGTAGATCGTCTATCAGAAATACTACCAGCCCAATTAGCATCAGTGTATCCATGCAGTTGTATCTGAACCCCAGTCTCATAAAATAGTCCATACTGCAATGTGGACTTCACATACCTGAGTATGCGTCTAGCTGCATCCAAATGCAGTTTCCTTGGAGCCTGCATAAACTGACTTACCAGTCCAACAACATAGCTCAAATCTGGCCTGGTAATAGTCATATAAATCAAGCTTCCTACTATGCGTCTGTACATAGTAGGGTCTTCCAGAAGCTCACCTGCATCTGCGCTCAGCTTCACACTTTGCTCCAAAGGAACTGAAATAGGCTTACAGCCTATCATCCCATATTTGGACAGCATGTCCAATCCATATTGCCTCTGCAAGAGCTGTATCCCACTTGGTGATCTAATCACCTCAATGCCGAAGAAATAACGCAGCTCTCCCAAATCCTTCATCTCAAACTTCTGCTTCAATAGCATTTTCACATGAAGGATATCTTCATCACTATCACCTGTGATAATCAAATCATCAACATAAATGACAAGCAGCATAATACATTTCTCTGTTTTTCTCACATAAAGTGAGAAATCTGCCTTGGAAATCTGAAAGCCAATAGTGACAAGATACTGTCCTATCTTGTCAGACCATGCTCTAGGTGCTTGCTTCAAGCCATACAATGCTTTCTTCAACCTGCAAACAAACTCAGGATGAACAGCATGCACATAACCTGGTGGCTGCTCCATATATACCTCTTTTTGCAAATCGCCATGCAAGAAGGCATTCTTTACATCCATCTGATGTAAAGACCATCCCTTTGATGCAGCCATAGAAATGACTGCTCTTACGGTTGCCATCCTTGCAAACAACCGGACTAAATGTTTCTTCATAGTCAATGCCATATGTTTGTGCATACCCCTTGACTACTAATCTTGCCTTGTATCTGTTCACAGAACCATCTGTGTTGTGCTTCACCTTATAAACCCACTTACAGCCAATTGTATTCTTATCTTTAGGCAAAGGTACCAATTTCCATGTAGCATTTGCTTCCAAGGCATCCATTTCTTCATCCATGGCTTTCTCCCATTTTTCTTTTCCCATGGCTTGCTCAAAAGAAGTGGGTTCTGGTTCCTGTATCACTTTGACCATATATGCATAGTGAATGACTGTAAATCCATCATATTTCAGCCTATCCACAGGATACCTAGCTCTGGTAGACCTGCGCAAAGTAGGTTCACTCCCAGGTGCTCTCAAAACATCCCTGGTCTTCCTTACTCCAGGTGTAACAATAGAAGGAATACCCAACTCATCATCAATGCTCTGTTCTGAGCCACTGGATTCACCATCCACATAAGAGTGACCTGCATTCACATCAAACATGGGCTGATCTACCTTCTCTTTTCCTTTTCGTGATACCTGCATACCACTATCTGCATTGCTTTGAGAAGATTCTCCTTATCTCAATCTGCCTGTCCATGGCAAAAAATGTGAACCACTGCTAGAGGACGCTCCAGGTCCACTAATATTTTGTGACTGCTGCTGTGAATTCTGTACAACATTACCATTTTGTGCATCTACATCATCAATCACATTTAGTGGTTTATACCAGCTACTCATCTCATAAAAAACAACATCTCTGCTCACTGTAAACTTATGAGTAGAAGGGTTATAGCATCTATACCCTTTCTGCTGTAACCAATAAAGATGCACTTCTCAGCTTTTGGATCCAACTTGGATCTCAACTCATCTGGCACATGAACATAGGCAATGCAACCAAAAATCTTCAAATGAGAAATATCTGGTTTCCTACCAGTATACCTCTCCTCTGGAGTCATCCCATGTATTGCTGCAATGGGAGTCCTGTTCATTATGTAGACTGCTATAGCAAGTGCCTCAGCCCAATAAAAATCTGGCAAGTCTTTTTCATTGAGCATGGCACGAGATACCTCTCCAATATGCCTGTTTTTCCTTTCTGCAATTCCATTTTGTTGTGGGGTATGACTGCATGAATATTGCTACTTTATGCCATGCTCCTGCAGGAACCTTGCAAACTCATTTGAGAGGTACTCTCCCCCTCCATCTGACCTTAGGCATTTTATTTGCAGGCCTGTTTCTTTTTCAACCATAGCTTTAAGAGTTTTGAAATGCCCAAAAAATTCACTTTTCTTTTTCATAAAATACACCCAAAATTTTTTGCTATAGTCATCAATAAAAGTGACAAAATAATGACAGCCTCCAAGAGATGCAGCTTTAGTAGTCCACACATCAGAGTGGATTAATTCCAATGGCTTCTTACTCTCTTGAACATGTCTAGGAAATGGTTTCCTTGCCTGTTTTCCAAATTGGCACGCTTCACATACCTTATGCATTTCTGCAACCTTGAATTTAGGCAATCCTGCAACAATATTTTGGGCCTACATTGATTTAAGTCGCTGTACATTAACATGACCAATGTGTTTATGCCAGATATCAATATCTGCAACTACACCGGTCCCATGTGCAAACATTGTTGCACTCAATTCAGGCATGTCTGCATCCAACGTAAACATTCTCCCCTTCTTCTTTCCTTTTGCTATCAAGCGACCTTTATTTTTCATATCCTCAACAAAGCATCCATGAGGATTAAATCTGACCTGCAAGCCTTGCTCAACCATTTGACCAATAGAAACCAGATTCTTGGTGATATTCAGGATATGAAATACATCGGGTAGGTATTTCTTTTTCCCATCCTGCATAGACAAAGGAATTTTTCCAATCTGCACAATAGGATGTGCAGTATCATCACCAGTCTCCACAAATCCTGCTTTTTCCATTTTCCTTGCATCCTCCATCCATTCTGCATGACCTGTCATGTGGTTTGATGCACCTGAGTCAACATACCATACATCATTGCTTTCTTCTACACTTGTCACAGAATTGTTCATGTGCTGCACCATAAACAAATGCTCATTTCTGTCATCACCATGTCTACTAGAAGATGCATAATTCCCTTGTTGCAGTTTTCCATTCATGATGTCATTCTGCTTTTTATAGCAGTCTTTAGCCATATGACCCATTTTACCATAGTAGTAGCATTCAACATTACTGTTTGCATTTTGGCCTTTTTGCCATCCACCACGACCTCTTTGGATCCCCCTGCCTCTAGAGTTACCACGTCCTCCTCCATAGGACTGGTTTTCTTGAGTTTGCTGCATATTCTGATTTCTACCACGGCCTCCAAATCGGCCTCCTCTACCTCTGCCTCTACCTCTTCCAGCATTTGAGTAGAAGACAATTTCTTTTGAAGTTCCTCCTGAAGAAGATGCACCACCATTTCTCTGCTCCTCAGAAATTAGAAGAGCAATCAACTCCTCAAAATCAGGAAATCTTTCACGAACTGAAATGGATGTCCGAAACTGTGCATAATCCTTTCGTAGACCATTCAAGGTCACAGAAACTAAATCATCATCTTCCACTGGCGACCCAATGGAAGCAAATGCATCTGCAATCTTCTTCACCTTCATGTGATAGTCATTGATGCTCATACTTTCTCTTTGCACATTATGCAACTCTTGCTTGAGCTGCATTTTCCTGGCTTGCATATTTGTGCTATACATTTTTGACAAAGTATCCCATGCCTCCTTTGGCGTACTTGCATCCTAAATATGCACAATCATAGAGTCTGAAATACTGATAGATAGCCAGTACATAACTTTCCTGGCTCTCTCATGCCATGCTTTGAATGCCTGCATTTGCTGTTGATTGGGAACATCAGGAATAACTGGTTATTCTTCATTTCCTGCAACAAATTCCCAATATCCTTTTCCCATAAGGAAATTCGTCATTCTAAACTTCTATGCTTGGAACTTGTTCTTGTCAAGCTTTTCAGTTACAATCTGTGAAAGAGAATCAGACGCCATTACAGAATACTGCAAAAAATTCTGTCACTACAGAGAACATAGCTTCAGCCTCATAAGGGCAAATCTGCAAAACTGACGAAAGTGGTATTTAACCACACAGTCACTTCCTAGTGACGATTTTGCATCAACAGGCAACAAGGATGATTCTGTAACTCCCAATGTCTCTGCGCACAGGCATACGATGCAATTTCTATAGTAACTTTTCACCAACCTGTAGAACAGTGGCTGCACAGCATAAAATTGGGCCTTTTCTTGAGTGCATGCAGAAAACTTCCGCCTCTAAAACAGGCCTCGAAATGGCCTCAAATAAAAAAAACAGGGTCTCTCCCACAGCATATACTGCCCTCTTGCTTCACCACGAAGGGCGTCTCAACCTGAGACAATGCACTCTTGCAATTTCCGGGTGTGCTACCTGCAGAGATCTGCTCCCAAAACAGAAAATGAAAGCAACACTGCTCCTCTTACCAGAACACCGCGAGCTTGGCTTGCTTTCTTGAGCTCCTTACCACGAACAAGGCTCTGATACCATGTCAAGATTGTGGGAGAGAAGGAAGGAGTCTCACTTGTAGCTTTCTTGCTTGCACAATGGGGGAATACACACACAGGTGGAGGCTGAAAACAGTTTTTCTCTTCTTAGTTGTGTAAGCCAAAAAGAACTCTAGTACATAGAAATAGAATAACCCTATATATGGGTCTCAAACCAAACTCAACTAACTAAGGTGGCATACTAACTGAGCCACGAACTAGAGTAGATAAGGATAGCTATCATCTAGCTATTATTCATGGGCGGTGTACCAACCGCATCTGCAAACTGACAAGTCAGTGACATAAATGCACAACGGTCACCCTGGCATAGCACGAGTGGAGCTCGATATCTCAACAAACCAAACATAAACTTGCGCTTATGGATCGCCTCGGTACATCTTTGAGCATTTGAAGTAGCAATAAGGCACTCCAGAAAGGCTCGGTATATTGTGAAATAGGCTCACGATCTCTTTGTTGTAGAAGATTCCACTGTTTGATTGCTTTTTTGTGGAATTGAGGTGGAAGAAAATTCTGCAAAATTTCTTTTGAAAAGCCTCCCAAGTAGTAGGACAATCAATACTATTGTGGGACAACAATCCACCATAGCGATACTCTGTCCACTAAATGGTTAGTGACACACTTGAGTTTTTCTTTTTCGGCATATTGTTCTTCATGGAAATAATCATCAAACTGACTAATAAAAGCGAGAATAGTCTTTCCATCATGTAGCCCATTAAAAGTACAGAATTTGAAATTTCTTTTACTTATCTTGGTTTCTTTCTTGATAGATTGTGCTTCAAGTGTCACATCGATTGTACCTCGTATAACATCTTCGGTCTGCATTCCATCTTGTTCGACAGTAGATCGTTGAAGAGTGGCCAATTGAGCTTGAAAATTTTGACGTGCTCTTTGTTCCTCTTGAAGCTGCATCATAATTAGGTCCAGTTTTTGCTCCTCCATTCATTCCGATAAATCACCTTCGGCCATAAAATCTTCCATATTTTGATCAGACATCCTGCAAAATTTCGAACAACCTCACACACTCATAATCTTGTTAGCGGGATTAGCATAGCTCAAAGTTGGATTTACAAGGCTTGCTTCTTTTTTTAAAAAAATGGCTTTTTGCGATCTTTCTTCTTTTTGCAGATACGAAAATTGATAAAATCATTCTTCCAAGCAAAAAATATACCGTGTGTGTCAGTTTGCTTGCTGGAAACTATCTCTATTAGAGTGCAGGTACGAACAAGGGCTTGTTGGAGTTGTAAAACCGATTCGAGAGTATGACAATAAGAACAGTCGCTATGTAGGAGATTTAGGATTGAAAGTTTTGAAGATTTAATAAAGTTAATAACCTTTAGCTTTTAAAAGCTTAATTTTTCTTAGTCAATCGTAGAGGATGGTGGCATGTACTGGCCGCAGTCAACACCGTTTAGTACGTGCTACTGTCGCAGTTCATTAAATTGTTGAACTTAAGCTTTTGTTAAGCGTAATTAAGCTTGTAAACTAAAACTTAATGATAATTTCTTATCTACTTCTCTAAGTATGAAATGACTTACAAAGGAGCTTAGGAAGCGGTCCTTCACGATGTGATAGCACAGTAGGGGGTTCTTCACTGCCAAGAACACGCTGATATTAGAGCTTGTTCATTCCAGGAGATCCTTCTTTGTGTGAGATGGTAAGTGATTGGAAGCCCTTGATCTCAGCTTCGCTCTGATACCATAGGTGCGCAAATCAGATCTTGGATGCATACATAGCGAGTACCAGAAGGTCCCCAAGAACAAAGAACTCTACTTAAGCTCAAAAAGCAAGAAAATAGACTTGCACGACATGAGAAAAACAAACAAATTGGATATAATCTCCCCCTATGCCATGTGTGAGTGTTTCACAAGTTATGTATTTATAAATTTATTCATTTCAAAGCTAAAAAATAGCCCAAATTTTACAATAAACATGCTTTAGCTTTTGTGTTTGCTTTTGTCCAAATAAAGAATAAAGTGGTTGGGCAGTCCAAAAGTCGGGCTGTGCCCAAATATAATGTGTAATAATGAAATATTTAAACCATGCACCCATGCGCATACAAAATAATAAATATTTGTCAAGTGCTTCAATAAATAAGCATGCCTAAATAAATATTAGCGCCATGCCTTTAATAATAAGACATGCATCCATAAAAAATGATAATTTCTTCTAGATAATTTGAATACACGCTATCACCCATGCTTTCCAATGCCACCGTCGTCTGCTCTACACATCAACTGAAGCATTCACAACTGTTAGAAAATAATAAAATTAAACTAACAAAAGTGAATATCTAGCACTCTCTTCAGCTACAAAATAAATAAATAGGTTGGAACAATGTCATAACCTTAATTTAATATGAGTGCACTCTAAACTCATAAATGTCCATTAATTTAAATATGTATTTTGCGGAATCATTGGTTGTGGAGTCACCCATCTACAAATTAAATTAACATGATACCCGAAAAGGACAGGCCTCCCCATCAACTTCTCACACAAGGAATTCACCTTGTGTACGAGACCCAAAAAATAAATATATTTTTACGGAATTCATCAAAAAACCTCATAGAATCCACAGTGGAATAAAAAATCACGGAATCCACCATGAAATATGCCTCTTGGCATCAGGTATAAAATCATATATGCATAGCACATGTATGCTAAACATTGACCAATGCTGAGAGTGTGAGGAAGCCTTGTTGTAGGTTAGACAAGCGGTTCCTTGGAGTAAGTTCAGTGAGGAAACATCAACTCTTAGATTGTTAGATAAATCAAGGAGTGGATCTTGTATGCTTGTTCTTTATGTTGAAGTAGTGCATCTTGGGGCCATCCCCGAGATGTAGGAGAGCTGTAATGAGGCCGTGGTGTTTTAGTCGAAAGGTTGCCTCCTGTGTATGTGATACGAGGTATTATACCTATATGTTATGGAATCTCCCTCCGAGGAGTAGGGGAAGGTAAACATTGGACTGTATCCTATTACAAATGCAAAATCGATATTAGCAGTTAGTGTAGTGTGAGCCTTAGACGCTCCTACTGGATGCGAGACCGTATGGAGTGTCTTGTGTTTCTTAGAGGTCCAGTGCTAGAGAGCCAGTGTCGGGGCCATTTTAGGTCCTGACAACATCTTTTTCTCACAAAATATGACATCATAGTTGCAAATAACCCTATGAGCCTATGGATCCCATATGTGATAGCCCATGTCACTTGCATCCCCATAATCAAGAAAGATACATTTCATGGATTTGCAATCCAGCTTATTGCGCTTGTCCTTGGGAACATAGCAAAATTCCTCATAACCAAAGATGCACAAATGAACATATAATGGAGGTTTCCCAGTCCATACCTCCTCAGGAACCTAGCAATCAATGGTTGTACAAGGGGACCTATTAATCAAGTGTACATCAATAGTAATCGCCTCAATCCAAAAGTACTATGGCAAGCTTGCCTGACTAAACACTCCACTTATCACAAAACTTCTAAAAGGCTTTTGATATATATTACTCACTCCCATTATCTAACCTTGGGCATTTTAGTACCTAGAGTGGTTCTTAACAAGAGTAAGCCAACATTGAAAGGTAGATAACACATCTGATTTTTACTTAACAGGATAAGTTCAAACCTTATGTGTGTAATCATCAATGAAGGTGGTAAAGTACTCCATACCACCTAGGTTCTAACAGGGCATGAAACCACATACATCCAAATGAACAAGAGCCAGAGTCTCACTCATGTGCTTCATGTTAGAGTCCTTATGTGTACTACATGTCTGTCAGCCATATAAACAATGATCACAAGACACAAAACAATTATAGTCTAGGGAAAAAAGATACTACAACTCATAAGTAATTTATTCCTTTCAAAGACGTGTGCCTAAGGTGTTGATGCCAAAGAGATACATGTGGAACTGCAATCACAACCAAAATATGTTCAATTAACCTACATACAAGCAAGGGATAGAGGGTACTAAACTTAGTGCCATGTGTAATAATAAGATTCCCACAAGTAATCTTCCATGAGGAATCACCAAAAGAGACAACAAAACTTGCATCATCTAAGGTGCCAATAGAGATAAGGCTCTTTATGAGAGCTTATACATGGCATACATCATGAAGAGTGGACATGTTGCTTGAACCAAATTGTAGTTGGACATCACCAATACCAACTATCTCCAATGCTAGGTCATTACCCAAATAGATAGATCTAATCATACTGCAATAGGAGTGAAACCACTCTTTATAAGGGGTCACATGGAAGGAAGTCTTTAGATCTATCAATCAATACTGAGTATATTCTAATAGAGCATTCGTTAGTTGTGAGGCATCCAAAGAAGAGGCTACCAATATAAGAGTATCATATGCATCATGTTGCACCACATTAATCTCTTTAATCTTGATGATAAAATTGCTAGGCACAATGTTATGATCATCATTATTTTCTTCTACTTTACCCTTTTTGAGAGCTGATTTTAAGGTGAAATTTAAAACACAAAAGTGGCCTAGGTGCTGTAATAGTGAGATTTTTGGTGAAAAATGTAACAATCCAAGATCAAGGAGTTGGAGTTTTTCTAGGTGCATTTCAAATGGCATGAATCCAATACAAGTTTCCCTTTGTCAATCAGAGTCCATTTGATTCCCCATTTAATAGTTGCAAGGTTTTTTTCCCTTATCCTTGCACTTATCTTCACATATTTTATGGCATTGGTTTAAAATATGATCTAATTTCCCACAATAATCACAAGTAAGACTAGACTTATAGCTATGAGACTTACTATGAGAGTAGTCACATATCCTAGACTAAGACTTTTGAGAGTCTTTGCCACGACCATTTTCATCCCTAATCTCTCATAGTCAATCCATGTGATGTATGTGAAGTATCTACATTCTTTCTAATCACCTCTTCTATTGACGAGAGGATACTCTCAAGATCTTGCAATTTCAACCCATCCTTAGGACATAGATCCATACAGAGTGTGTCATATGACTTAGGTAGAGTACCAAGTAGAAATAAAGAATACAAAGGTTCCTTCAACTCCATCTTCTACAAAGCTAAATGGCTAATGATGGAGTTAAACTCATTCATCCATCAACTATTTCAGTCAATATATTTGAGATGTAGAACTCTACTTGTCATAAAGATTCTTAATCTATGTCCAAAGCTCATATGTAATTTTATTTTCAATTACAATATTATAGCAAAATTACTTAGAGAGTGATAAAATGATTGTGGGCTTGCATAGCTCATCTAGCTCAATCCTCGACTTTAATGTTTTCAGGTTTTGCATCCTCATTTTTTAGTGGTTTAACTCGCGATTTCTACACTAGAATCTTCCATATCTGTGTCTTCTAATAGATGCAATTGGTCCCATCGAGTTTTTCAATAACACAGTCATGAATACCACCCACCATAATGAGACTATCACCTGCCATAATGAGACTAAGCAAGTGCATAGAAGGGAAAAACAAAAATAGTCACTATTTTTATTGTAAAATAAACTAGAAATCATCGCTATTTGTATTGCAAATAAACCTCGAACTATCACTATTGTATTATTTTAATGACATAAACAACAAGACACATATATCGACATTTTTAGCAATGAGGGTGAATTTTTTTGCATGAATAATTCTGCCACTTCTTTGAATGTTTGTATGGGGTCTATGTATTAATGTGTAGTTCACATCATACACTTTATGTATTTAAAGAATTTTTCTACATATACATCTACATAGCAATTGATTTCATTATGGATGAGCATGTGAGAAAATGCAAATCTATTATAGATTCAAGGGTTCATTTGAGTAAAAGTAAACTTAAGAGGATATCAAGTGTTATGATTTGTGAAAGATAGATGATGGCCAATGAATCAAGTTTCCAACTTTTTTAGGTACCTTGTTTGAAGAGGCCATGATATCAATTAGGGAAAATTAAGGATTTGGCTAAAATAAAGTACTTGAGACTAGTGAGAGGTTGTCTTAGTCATTCTTTGAGTGACTCATGGCTAGAGGGCCATGTCATTGGTAATTAAAAGTGCCAATGTCAAAATGTATGACTAAAAATAAGAGTATTCTTAGATCTTGTCATGATTTCTAGCTTGATCCCACATCATGAAACTATTCTATGTTCTCTAATGATCGTCAAGCAATGATAAAAATGGCCACTTGGAGCTAGGGAAGAAGCTAGAGAAGGTTGGGAGGTATTATATACCTCAAATAGATGAAGAAATGGCTACCATGGAAGCTCAATTGAAGACCTATTTCCTGTGCTAAAGTAGAATGGCTAAAGCTCCTCAAATTTATGCTCTGATATAAGTTAAAGGGATGAGCAGGAGTGATAGTGAGAAGAGCAAGTGAAAGCAAGAGAGTTGTATGTATGGAGATTTGAACTCAAGAGAGTAAGACTGGTATGTGGGAACTCCAAGAATCACAATGTGTGGCATGCCTTTCTTTTATTATTCACCAAGTAAAGAATAGAAAATAAGCATGATAGAGATGGGTAGCCACAACCTATTATCTATGAGTGCGGGGGCATTGAGTAAAAGGTAAATATAGATGGCTATGCATAAGTGGCTTAACAATTATTTTCCACATGCAAGTGTGCCCAGATATACATTTTATTGGCTACTTTCTCTTCCCACAAACAAGGCCAAATACTTATAAGAAGATGGGTTTTCATCATTGGAAAAAGTTCCTTCATTGGCCAAGCCATAATCTTCAAGATACACCACCTTGAGTCCCTTGGGCCCAAGGGTGCACCTATGAGAAATCATCTATATAACGTTCCTTCAAAGGTTTTGTAAATATAATCTTGTAAACTTTATTAATAAATTTTTTTTCCCTTTAAATGCACATGGTATCTTGCATGTTCTATAAGGTGGACCCCCTAGGCCCAAGGGCTACCCTCTTCTACTTTGGGGGGGAGGGGGAGGGGTCACCTTATAGAAGCCCTCTATGTAACTTGTGTTCAAATGATACTTTACATATAGTCTTTTTGTGAAATATGGAGGCAATAGTTATATCTTTTTTGCAAATCTAAAATTCAAAGGGAAGGGGAATATTCATGGTCCCATTTATACAATTCAAATTAAACATGGTCAACCAAAATTTAGAGTAGCAAATTATGCTTAGATTATGCATTGATAGGTTGGAGATATGGAATGCTTGTAGTCCCCTTGTAGTTTCATCCTACTTGGAGACTTTCTCTTCTACTAGCATGGAGATTTCCCTCCCCAAGTGGATCTTGAAGCATCTATCAATGCTATAAGCACAAAAGCTTACTTCTACAATAGAGTAAGGCAAGGAAAGGAGCTACTTAGATAGAGGAAATGCATGTTTATGCTGAGTTGACTACTTTAAGTGTGGCTAGAAGTTGAAACTTGAGAGGAGGTGGTAGAGATGGCCTCCTATTCCCTTAAAGCTTTTGTGTCCCATTGTGTACATGGTAATAATGTGTAGTGAATTTTAGCCCAAATACTATTTTTTAGAGGTTTTCTTAGTTATTGGGATGAATGTTCTAGCTTGAAAACCCAAACACTAGCCCATATATAGAGAATTTACATATTTTAGCCTAAAATTCTCAAAAAAAACTAGAAATAGGGTTTTCTCTTAATTTTTGCCCAATTTTCTAAACTCTTCACCACCATCCGCATCAACCAAACATTCACCCACTATATCTATGAAGTAAAAGTCTTGGTGGTCCCTTATTTTTTACCCTAATTGTGTATGAGGTTGTCCCTTGATTGCTCTTCATATGGAATAATATTGTGGCACAGCTAGCTTGATTCTTCTACTAGACCAGTTCATCTTTATACTCCCAAATAAATTTTGATAAGTCATTTATTATTATTTAATGAAAACCTATTTTTCCAAAGTTGTAGGTCAATCTACAAGTAAATTACAACAAAATGCATTCACAATAGTGGCCTAATAGAACCCAATGGGTGCAATAGCATTGATGCAGAATATCTCATTAACCAATTAATAACAAGTGAGATAGATAGCAATTCTAAAATTTCAACAAGCATGCATGAAATAGTAACAACATAATGGAGTAGTAAATCTAAGAAGAAGTAGGAATAATAAAAGTTTATTTATTGGCAGTAACTAAATACTTAGAATAGTGGCCAATAGTATCTATAGTACCAAGTCTATTTGCTACAATAATAGTAAGATGCAAAAAAGTAGTTTTATAATTGTGATATGATATCTTATAATTGCAAGCATTTAGAACATAGAGTTTTGAAGCATAAGGTGCAAATAAGATGATTTCTCAAAAATCTAACATGATGTACAAGGATGCTAAACGAATTTACTCTTTAATACTTGTTCTAAAGCATTATTATAGTAGAAGCATAGAAAGCGTGCTCATTGTTATTTAAAAATCATATTTTCTCTTGCTTTGAGGCAATTACAACTTGTAAATCTATATTGCTTCATAGTTTAGATTACTCATATTTATTGAAGCTAGAGAATAGTAAATGCCATCTCCTTGTACATCCTTACACAAAAAGATTGAGTCTATGTCTTGATCTAAATTGACCACTCTAAATACATGCTTTCCATGACAAGAGGTTGAATGCATATCTCAAGGAGTTGGATTGGAGGATTTTTGGTTTAATCTAGCATGGATAGAAGAAATTACAATGAGCTTATGAATTGTCAAGCTATCTACAACATTAAGTCCTAATCATGAAAAATAACAAGATAGCATGCACTCATACTATATCAAAGAGAGTAAGGTTTGCAAGGAGAAATATATTATAAAGCTTGGGAGGTTCACTATATGTATACCTTCTATATCATGTGTGTTCAAGGCCCATTTATAAATGTCTTTATCTATGAATTTTCCCTTAATAAAACATAACCCTTCTCTATTCAATGTGTAAGTAACCCCTTTATATGGCACCCTTATGTATGTAAAAGTGTGTAAAAATGGTATTTAAAAAATCCATTGTGTTGAATCCACGTGATACATACATATAATTATGACTAACCCCCCTAAGGTATACAACAAACACTGAGAGAATAAACCTCAAAAATACAACAGAAGAAGAACAAAGAATCGTGATCACTAAATCATGATGATATAAGGGCATAAAGCTCTTAGATGAGTAAACTATCCTAGTTGATCATGTTGATTGATCAGGCACTAGCACACCTGAAAGGAATTTTCACTATGAAAGAAGTGAAACCCATCCCTTAAAGATTATAATTTGATGGATGGAGGATGAATGATGTATGTACCCTATTTATTGGCACTCAATAGTATTGGATAGCAACATAGAATATGGGCACCCAATCTTTTTGGGGCTTTAAGTATGAACCAAATGGAAATTAATGAAAAGAAATGCACTTAATCATTGTCTTTCTCAACAAGATACAAAAAAGGAGATTGAGAAATTGTTTTACTTGGTCCAAAGAGATAAGGAAAAACTAGTGAACCCATTGAGGGCTTGGCAAAGGTGAAGGAGACAAGCCTTACTAAATTAGGGAAAAGTCCTAAATTACTTTGTCACTAAGGACCTACATGTCAAAGATGAATGTCTTGTAGATCTCCTCAAGGAATATTATGATATGTTCACGTATAACTACTCCAACCTCAAGGGTATAGTAGCCCAAGTATTGACACATAGTATCCATCTAAAATAGGACACAAAGGATGTCCAAAAAAAATCCTAGTGAATGAGTCCTTCCTATGCACAACATGTTTATGAAGAACTTGAAAAAATCCAAAAGACTCATTCATTTATGAGATTGAGAATACATTTTGGGTATCACTATTTTTTTGGTACTCAAGAAAAATAGAAATATTAGAGTGTGTATCAACTACAAAAATCTCAATGCCATGACAACAAGACCAGTATCCATTATCATGCACAAATTGTGAGATTGAACACGTGACATGCAAGGAAGATCATTTGTCGGATGGTTTTTTGAGCTAGAATTAGATGTTCAAGTTCACCTTGATGATTGACCTAGGATCTTTCTTTGCTATTGAACAAGAAGTGTCCACCTACATTGTCATACCATTTGGCTTCATCAATGCACCGACCACTTTTCAAATACTCATGTATGCTATCCCTAAGGATATGTTGAGATGATGGATTGGTATTCGTGGATGATATTTGTGTCTACTCCACTTGGGAGGAATACCTCAAAAAGATTTGATTAGTCTTTCAGAGGTGTCAATAGTACCACCTCTCCGTGAGTCCATTGAAATGTCAAGTTTGGATTAATAAGGCATCATTTTGGGCTATGTGACATTTTGAAATGGCATTGCAATGGAAATTGATAAGATCAAGGTCACAATGGATCTTCAACCATCCTAAAATCACAATGCCATTCAATGTTTCCTTAGACATACTAGATTTTACTAGCACTTTGTGCTGAACTAGAATTCATAGTTTGACTAGTTTACAAGCTCTTGGTTTAATGGAGAGATCAATGCTAAGATTTGTATGCAGCATCAAAAAAGGCTCTTTTGACTTCTCCAATTTTATGATCCTCAAATGGGATGTTAACATTTGATGCACAGATCGATGCTTTCAAAATTACAATAGGAGATGTGTTGTGACAACCTAGTGAACATAATATAAACTTCCTTGTGAGCTTTGTTGGTAGCTAGTTCAACGAAGCAAAGATGAACAAGAAGAATTGGAAATGGTGAATATTATTTATAAGTTTCATCACTACTTATTGGGTATCTTGTTCACATTTTTTGTAGATTATCAAGCACTCCACAATTTGTTCAACAAGCCCTATGCTATAGGAAGCATTGCTACATGGCTTCTAGTTTAGCTAGAATTTGACTTTTTTTTTGGTTGTGCATAAAGGAAAGCATCACCTTATTATCAAACATATATTTTGTTATCACTAGTAGTGAGGAAGAAATTGGGGATGGGAATAATCTTCTCAAAGCCCAACACTTTAAGGTGGACCACTTGACACTCAAATGGCCTACTAGAGATACTTACAAAAAAGGTGCAACTCACCTATCTCCTAATCAAGACCTAACTATATAAAATGATTGCACGTCAACTTTAACAAACATTCTTCTTCGAAGATGCATATGCGAGCATAAGAGCGAGGGTATGTTGTAAGGAGCATATGGAGGGATTGTGAGAGGATACTTTAATGCAAACACCACAATGAGGACAAATTTATACTCCCAACTATGGTGGTCTAGTGTATTTAAAGATACACTCTATTTCATCAAACATTGAGATGAGCATTGATGAAACAAGCTTTCTATGAGAAAGAATAAAATGTACATCGCCCCTATTATCACCTAGTAATCCTTTGAAAATTGGAGAATAGATTTTATGTATCCTATTAGTCATGTTTCCTAGTACTTCCAAGTATGGCATATTATCATGGCTACCAATTACATGAATAAGTGGGTAGAGCTGAGGGCTAGGAGGAACAATGATTCTAAGTGGGTAGAGGTGAGGGCTATGAGGAACAATGATTATAAGTGGGTAGAGCTGAGGCCTAGGATAAATAATGATTCTAAAACTCGAGGAAAATCTTTGTGGGAGTAAGTAAGCTCACGCTTTGGTTGCCACATGGAGATTATCAATGACCAAGAACTCATTTCATCAATGGTATTATCGAACACCTCTTGTCTATATTCCTGGTCCAACATCACAAGTCTAGTCCTTTATAGCCACAAGAAAATGATGCCTAGTTTGATAAACCGCGTACATGCTTCAAATAAGTGTGGATGGTGAAAGGGACAGATTCGATGAAGAACCAAAAAGCTTTAATAGCCTTAATCATTGCTAGAATCTCTCGTTGGTAGGATGGGCAATTCCTTTGGGTGCTAGAGAATATTCATGATGCATATCTACATGGATATAGTTCTTTTGATTCTTCTTTACATAGACAAGCGCCCCAACCAGTGTCAGAAGTATTTGTGTAGAGGATTAATGGGAGACCAGTAGGTAGGAAAAGGGGCGGAAGATTCTTAATTATCTTTTTAATATTTTGAACAGCTAGAGTATCTAAGGATTTCCATTGGAATTTTTCCTTACGAAGTAGAGGGTAAAGGTCTTTGGAATAATAGGCTATGTTCGGAGTAGAAGAATTTACCCAATTCAAGAAGCCTAAAAACTATTGAAGCTATTTGACCGAGGTGAATGTATTAAGCATATTTAGAATTTTAGTCAATACATGCTCTTGAAGCTTTATATGTCCTTGGTTAATTTCTATACTAAGAAATTACCATTGATGTATGAAACATCAATGATTTTTTGGGTGATAGTACCATGCCTGCCTCTTCTACTGCTTTTACGAATTGAGAGAGATGCTCCACATGTTCTTGTACAATTTTTGAAAATACAAGAATACCATCGATGTAGGTAAGGCAAAAAGGGAATTTGCCAAAGATGGAGTCAATCCATTCTTGGAACCTTGTGGGAGCTATCTTGATTCCAAAAGCTAGCACTGTCCATTGATAATGACCTTGTGGGACATAGAATGTTGTTTTGTACCAATCTTCTTCTTTGATAGGAAGCTGCCAAAAGCCTAGATCAAACTTGCTGAAGATGTTAGCCTTTTTTAGACTTTTCAAAAGAAGATCTTTTAATGGAATGGGATGACCATGTCCAATCAAATATTTATTTAAGGGCTTATAATTAATCACTAATCTCCTTTTTTCCTTTTTTTATTCTGAATGCTTATTTACATAGAAAGCTTGACATGCCCACGGGAAGTTAGCTGCCTCTATTAACCATTTTTCTAATAGAGAGTGTATTTCTTCTTTGCACAACTGAAAGCCTTCTCCCTTCATACCAGAATGAACTGCCTTCGTTGGGACTGCATTGGGTTGTATAGGCAATGAAATTGCATACCTTTGTCTTTTCTCCTTGTAGACCATAGGGTCTTCATTCATTAAAGTCTTGGTGTGTTCCTATATTGATTTATGTCCCATTCATGTTTTTGCATATCTACTTTTTGTTGGGATAAAGGCGCCTCCGCCGTGCCGCCCCGTGTATTACTACACTGACAGTACCCGCCACTGCACACTGCAGGTGGCGGGCGCCCGTCATGTCACTTTATTCTTTACATTCATTTTAGTGACTAGTAAATAAAGGAAGGCCCGGTCACACATTGTGACTGTTGGAGTTCCCATTTCTTGTCTCTCTCTTTCTTGCTCTTGCTCTCCCGCCATAGCTCGCGTGCAAGCTTCGATCCTTCTCACCTTTCAACTGGTATCAGAGCTTGGCATTCTCTTGCTCGAGCTCAACTCGGTGCTTCCCGACCTTCGCATCGACTCGCTTCATGCATTGGGTCTCCATCCCGGCAGCCATAGCCGACCTCTCGAGCTCCCGACTCTCCCCGGCTTCCCGAGCTCCATCCCGGCCTTCTTGAGCTTCATCAGGGCCTTGCCCTTGAGGTATTGCTTCAGCATTTGCAAGCATTTGAGTGTATTCTCAGTTTGAAACAGGGCAAGAACAAAGGGCAGCCACTCTTCTTGAGCTCCATAGCTCATATCTTCCCTCCCCTTTGCATTGGGCCTTCATGGCTTGGTATGTGCCTACCTTGGGCCATCATTGAGCCCCCCCACACTCAACATTCAGCCACGTTGATCAGCAGCCATTTTCCAGCAACTCACGCTGATTTCAGCGCACCTATTCAGCCCTCCCCTCATCACGTGTTAAAGCTGTAGCCACTTGATCTTCATCAAGCCCTTGTGTGTGGCCTATTGGGGCTTATTTTGGAGCCCCCCAACCATCATAACTCCACGTGATTGGCAGCAGCACTCTAGGCCTCAACACGCTGAATATGGCGCCCATTTTTAGACTTTGACCTCCACGTTTTACAGCTGAATGCTTTGTTGCTCATGGAGCACTCATCATTGGCCTATTTGGAGGGCATTTGAGCCATTTTTTGGATGTCATTTTGATGCTTTGGCTTGACATTGAGGTTGGGAGTTGATCATTCTCAGTTTTAAAACTGTCATTCACTGCATAACAGTGCTGGAAACAGGGCAGCACCCCTGACACTGACATTTGTTGCTTATGCCTCATTCCATTGGAGCTATTTGATGCCCGTATGCGGTCTACTTCCTACCCGGATGTATTGGGGATGTATGCATTTGGTTTGACCATGATTTTGGCTTGAATTCGGGGCTGAAATCTACTGTTTAGAACAGTAAATACATGCTGGAATAACAGTGGGCTGAAGGTACTTTACATGCTTTGGTTGGTGACATATGCTATTTGGTTCGTGTATGCCATACCGACATTTGGAGCTTGGATTTGGATGTAATTGAGCATTCCCATCTTACTTGATCACTGATCTTGGTTGCTATTTGGATGTCATTGAGTTGACCGAGAGCTTATTTGGGCTTATGTATTGCTTCATGGTTAATACGACCGGTGTTTCATGTATGTCATGCTCTCTTGGATGCGCTTGATGCATTAACAGGGTCACTTATTATCACTGGTGCTTTCTCTTGGGTTGTTTGAGCTTCTGAGCTCGCTTTGTACACCTTTTGTGCCAGTGGGAGCATTTTACATGCTTGCTTGACCTTTGACAGTTGCATGCTATTGGAGCACTTACATGTATTTGGAGCAGTTTATGTCTTGAGCAGCTACATACGCATTGAGACTTTGGGATCATACTCTGATCTTTATGGATATGCATTGATGTACTCTTGGTTCACAAGATGCTTATGAGCTGAGTCTCATATATGGATCTTTCTCTTTGAGCAAACACCTATTTGTGTCAGGTTTTGGCAGTTACAGGAACACTTTGCCTAGAGTGTCTGGGGGTGTGCCTTTCACTGGCAAATGTTATTTTGAAATGCTTCGGTGTTGAGCTCATGTTCTTTTCACTGTCATTGGCCTTGCTTATGTCCGTTTCATGCCGGCTTTGGACCTAGCATTGTTTGCTTGACATTGGATCCTATTTTGGGACAGTTTGCTCTCTAGACTGCATACCTGCAATTTATTACAACAAGCAGTTATTGGTGGACTGAGGTGTACTTTTCATGCTGAAATATCCTGATTTGGTGTACCGCACCTAGTACTAAGTGGGCAGCAACTTTTGGCACACTTTGCTCGCCCTTTGGACCTCGTTTTGGTCATTTTTGGGCATTTTCTGCAGTAAAACAGCCAACAGTTTTACATTGTCTGTGCATTTCCAGCCTGCATTATGGCGTCCTCTTCGACTGATAATGCCATATTTAACATCACAAAGTTGGATGGTACCAACTACTCTTATTGGAAGAGTCAAATTTGGCAGGTCTTGGTGTAGAAATCTCAGATTAAGCCACTTCGGTTGAGTGGGGAGCAGCCTGAAACTATGGACAATGACAACTGGCTTGAACTTGATGAGCTATGCAAGTCCACGATTGTACTGTCTCTCACTAAACAGGTACATTATAATGTATTTGAGGAAGCACAGAGTGCATGGGATCTATGGAATAAGATCAAGAATCTTTATGATAAGAAAAGTCCGACGAGTCAGATGTACTGGTTGAAGCAGCTTATGGATCTGCGCTTGAAGGATAATGCAACTATGTCTGCTCACTTGAGCCAGTTCCATGCTATACTGAAGAACCTGACTTCCCAGGATATCACCTTTGGAGAGGAAGTAAATCCTCTTTTCTTGCTTGGGACTCTGAATGAGTCATGGGATGTATTCCGCACTGCCCTATGTGCCTCTACTGCTACTCTGAAACTGAATGATGTTGAGAGTGCTCTTCTGCAGGAAGAGGTTAATCGCAAAAACTTGGATGCCTCTCAAGTTTCACATGCTTTGACAATTAGAGGCAGGAATGACAGGAATGATCGTGGTAATAACTGTGGACGTGACTCGCAGAAGGGTCGGTCTAAATCTCGTGGAAAGTCGCGTAGTAAGTCGCGTGGGCGCAACGATAATGTCACTTGTCATCATTGTGGGAAAAAGGGCCATATCAGGCCACAGTGTCATGAGTTGCGCAATGAGAAGCGCAAGGATAAGGGCAAAGAGAAAGTGCAGGATAAGTCCTTTGATCGCAGCATAGTACCTGCGAAGTCCATTGTCAAGATTGAAGAAATTAATGTCATGCAGACCGAGGATTCCGATGGTAGTGATGAGTTCATACTTGCAGCTAGTTCCTCTGATGCTTCACACTTGACTGAGACACCTAGTATGTATGCACAGTGCTGGTTATTGGATTCAGGTGCGTCCTTCCATGTGACGCCTTACCGTGAGTGGTTTCACTCTTACCGTACTGTATCTGGATCAGTAAGACTTGGAGATGACAGGTCTTTTGATATTGTGGGCTGTGGAGATATTCAGTTGCAGTTTTCCACTGGCAGTTCCTTTTTGCTTAGGGATGTACGTCATGTACCTGCGCTTACGCGCAGTCTTATGTCTGCGGGACAGTTGGATAATGCAGAGTTTCATGTCTGTTTTGGGGATTCTGCCTGGAAGATTACCAAAGGCAGACTTATGCTTGCTAGAGGTGCCAAGGCTGGCAGCCTCTATCCTCTTGTTGTATCTGGGTCTTCTGTAGACCATGTTTTGGCAGTGGGCTCTATCCCACATGTATCACTTTGGCATGCCCATTTGGGGCATATGTCTTTGAAGGGAATGAAAATGTTATCTGGTTTGCAGTATCTTCCGCCTTTGGACTATGCACGTTTTGACTCGTGTGATCATTGTCTTTATGGTAAGCAGAATAGGTCTACGCATAAGAAATCAGGTAGGCCATGCATGAGTGAGCCCTTGGCATTGGTGCATTCCGATGTTTGTGGGCCTATGCCTTGCATGTCTATGGGTGGTGCGAAGTACTTCGTTACCTTCATTGATGACTTTTCTAGGAAAGTGTGTGCTTATCCCATAAAGCAGAAGTCCGATGTCTGGCATTTTTTCAGAGATGGCTTGCTCTTGTTGAGAACCAGGCTGGGTATAGGCTGAAATGCCTTAGGACAGATAATGGGGGAGAATATGTCTCGCATGCTTTTGAGCAATTTTGTGATGACAGGGGTATTAAGCGTCAGTTGACCACCCCTTACACCCCACCCCAGAATGGTTTAGCTGAGTGCATGAAGAAGACTATTCAGGAGCATGTGCGCTCTATGCTTAGCCATGCAGGCCTACCCCAGAGTTTTTGGGCTGAGGCAGTTAGTACGGCAGTGCATGTCATAAACCGATCGCCTTCCAGTGGATTGGATTTCTAGGTTGAAAAGGAACTTTGGGCTGGTAAGCCACCCTCTTATGCGCATCTCCGTGTCTTTGGATGTGAGGCATTCTGTCATGTGCCCAAGGACAAGAGGAGTAAATTGGATCCAAAGAGCATTAAATGCATATTCCTTGGCTATGGTGAGTCAGGAGAGATGGGCTATCGCCTATGGGATCCGCAGGCGCGGAAAATAGTACGCAGCCATGATTTCGTCTTCCATGAAGACAAGATACACAGGCAGCTTGAGAAGGTGGTTGAGATCCGCAGAGTGATCTTTCAGGAGGAGCCTAGAGCTCCAACACAGCCAGTAGTACAGCCTGCAGCAGTTCCTCCATTAGGCCAGGGTGTTGGACAGGCAGCAGAGCTTGCGATGAGACGGTATGCTAGAGACAGTGACAGATTTTAGCCCTCTATGCATTATGTTTTGGTTACATATGCAGGAGAGCCTTTCACTTATGATGAGGCTATGCGCAGGGGTGACAGTCACTCCTGGGAGAGGGCTATGCAATCTAAGATAGACTCCCTGCATAAGAATGAGACTTGGGATTTGGTTGCCTTGCCTAAGGGCAAGAAGGTTTTGCCATGCAAGTGGGTGTACAAGCTGAAAAGTACCCCTGGACACCCCAAGCCGGCATACAAGGCTAGATTGGTAGCAAAGGGTTTTAAGCAGGAACATGGTGTGGACTTTGATGAGGTCTTCTCTCCTGTGGTTAAGATGACCACCCTACGCTTAGTCTTGGCTTTGGTTGCACAACTTGACTTAGCTCTATATTAGATGGATGTCAAGATGGCTTTTCTACATGGGGACTTGCATGATGAGATCTATATGGATCAGCCTAAGGGCTTTGCAGAACCTGGCAGGGAGCACCTAGTGTGCAAGTTGAAGAAGAGCTTGTATGGCTTGAAGCAGGGACCTAGGGAATGGTATCATAAGTTTGATGCCTTTATGCAGTCACAGGGCTACAGCAGGAGTGCTATGGATCCGTGTCTTTACACGAAGAAAGCCCATGATGGCAGTTTGCTTATCTTGGTACTCTATATTGATGATATGCTGATAGCAGGGAAAGCTCATGATGAGCTAGATGCTCTTAAATCTCAGCTAAAGAAGAGCTTTGAGATGAAGGATTTGGGACAGGCCTCACATATACTTGGGATGCGCATTAAGCGCGATAGGCATCAGGGGCTTTTGTATCTCTCACAATGGGAGTACATTCATAAAGTCCTTGAGTGCTTTCGCATGCAGGACGTAAAGCCCATTGGCTGTCCATTACCTTCTTATGTGAAGGTATCACAGGCGGATTGTCCGTAGACAGATAAGCAGAGGGCCGAGATGGCCAAGATCCCTTATGCTTCAGCCGTGGGCAGTTTGATGTATGCCATGATAGCCACTCGTCCAGATATTGCGCATGCAGTTGGTGTTGTGGCACGCTATATGGCTACACCTGGCAGCAGACATTGGGATGCCGTGAAGGGTATCATGAGGTACCTGAAGGGCACAACAGATATGTGTATTTGCTATGGCAGCCAGGATACAGGGGTCGTGGGGTACACTGACTCCGATTATGCAGGACATGCAGATAGTAGGAAGTCCACTTCTGGCTATGTATTCACCTATGCTGGAGGGGCTGTCTTTTGGATGTCCAGGGTTTAGAAGTGTACGACTTTGTCTACCACTGAGGCTGAGTATGTTGCAGCCACTGAGGCTTGCAAGGAGGCCATATGGCTAGGCCATCTAGTTGCTGACCTTGGGATTGATGCTATACCTACACTGCATTCGGATTCTATGAGTGCCATTCAGTTGGCTAAGAATCCGGTCTTCCATGCGAAGACAAAACACATTGAGGTGAGGTATCACTTCATATGTGGTGTTGTGGAGGACAAGTCTATTGACCTTGTCAAGATCTCCACTGACGAGAATCCTGCAGATCTGCTCACAAAAAGCCTCACTACTGAGCGCTTTGCCTTCCTCACGAGATTAATGGGCATTGGATGAGATGTTGCCTTTCCTCATCCCTTGTACCTATGTACAGTTGTACTATCTTTTTCTTTTTCTTTTCTCTTTCACTGAGGCAGATTCGCCTTTAAGTGGGAGGTTGTTGGGGTAAAGGCGCCTCCGCCGTGCCGCCCCGTGTATTACTACACTGACAGTACCCGCCACTGCACACTGCAGGTGGCGGGCGCCCGTCACGTCACTTTATTCTTTACATTCATTTTAGTGACTAGTAAATAAAGGAAGGCCCGGTCACACATTGTGACTGTTGAAGTTCCCATTTCTTGTCTCTCTCTTTCTTGCTCTTGCTCTCCCGCCATAGCTCGCGTGCAAGCTTCGATCCTTCTCACCTTTCACTTTTATCCACTGATCTCTTGAGATAGCCTTTATTTCGGCATTGGATTCTGTAAAGAGAATAAATAGTTCTTCCAATTTTTGGAAGTAGTGTCATATCGACCTTCTTTCCCTTATAGGAAATTGTGAAATGTGTTGCCCAAAAAGTATAGGGCGCCAAATGTTGCAATATATATGTCCCAATCAATAAATCATATCTCATTTGTTTCATAAGTTGTATTTCTATAGGTACCTTGATGGATACAAGATGTAAGTAAGCCTAAGTTACATGGATCAATGTAATCTTTTTGTTGTTAGATAGTTCTACTATGATTGGAGTAGAGATTTTTATACAATTTTTTTGGAAAAGTTCATAACAGGAAATTGTTAAAGAGGATCCTGTATCTAACAAGGCATCTACAAAGAGAGAGAATTGTGGGTTATTTTTGACTTGTACACAAACCATAGGAATGGGTCCACCAGTATCTAAAACATTAAGCTTGTGGACTCTGGGTTGGGATAATCTTACTTGATTGACTAGATTAATCTGTTCACTTGGAGCTGGAGATTGCAATTCTTCTAGGATAGCCGAAGTACCTTGGGCAATTTCCTTCTGTCTCAATAAAATCCTTTTGTATACTTTACAAAGTGAATGGAGTTCCTGTTGCATCTGCAAAAAACACCATATTGGGGAATATGGGAATTTTCCATAAGTTTGGGACTCGTGGTCAAATCTTTGGATTTGTCATAACTTGAAAACTATAACTCCAAATTGAGCGCTCTATAGCTCAATATATTTCATTTTTCAACTGCTTTCCAATTATTAGTCATATCATATGGTTTTGAGAAACTTATGGGCATGTTATCCGGGTGCCACCTTTTTAATATTCAAAAAATGGGAATTGGGAGATTCCCAAACTCACTAATATTGTGTTAAAAATGCATTAGTCATTTCATGACCAGTTTGTTGAGTACGTGTAGTAGTTGAGTGCAACAATTGAGATGTTGTTCTTGGTTGGTGTAGTTTCTCCAGTTTGTGAGGAATGAACAAATTTGCATGTCCTTTAGTTTCAGATGCAAGAGTACCTAGATTTGGAAAATCATATGGGTTTGAAAAGAACTCATGTCGAATGTTATTTTTATGTTTTTTATATTTGGATGAAGATGTGTCTGTTTCTTCTAAATCTTCTGAGTTGGGTGAACTTTCTTTGACTTGCTTTCCTTTCATTTTTCTTGAAAAATCATGGTTTGAAGAGGATGCAAAAGCATTTCTCATAAACTTTTCTTTTCTAGAGGAAAAATGGACTTCATGGGGATTGACTCCTTTGAAAGCTTTCAAGGCATACCTTATCATCATCTAAGTCTTCAGTTATGTCTAAGGGTGTTTCATCTACTGTATCTGTGAAATCTTCTGCAATATGCCAAGAGTTTGAACTGTATTTTTAAGAAGTAGAAGAATCCTCAGATTTAGAAAATTCTGTCTTGGTTTCTTCTTTTCCTGTATCATTGTCTTGCTGAGTGTCACATTCACTATCATAGTCACTCTTGTAAGAATATTCATCTTCTGAATAGCTGTCATATGAGTAACAACTATCATAATCAAAGTGATGCATCATATTAACCTTTGCTGCATTTGTTTGCTCTTTGTTTTTATTTGGACACTTGTTTGCTAAGTGGGAAGAACTACCACAAAGAAAACACTTCAAATCTTTTTTTTAAATCCTTTTTCATATTCCTTATTTTTTCCATGTTTTGAGTAAGATTTGTGGTGATTCTTATCTATGCCTCCTCCTCTCCTGAATCGAGAACGTTTGGAGGACTAATGGCCATATGAAGATTGGTGCTCATAATCTGGCTGTTTGTAATGCTTGTGATATTGGTGATAGCAGTGATTATTATGTCTTCTTCTATGGTTATAAGAAGAATAATGATAGCTACATTGATCACATCCAAAGTCGGTCTCAAACTTGAAAGCCCTTTTGCATATAGACTACGGGAACTTTTGGTTGATTTGGGTCATTTTCTGGTGATGACAGACTTCTTTGATGGTTTGCTCAATAGTTTGGATGATATGTCCCATGCTATCAGTGAAATCCATGTTCTCACTTTTCATTTTTTGTTTGCAATAGAAAGGAATAGGTTCAGGGAAGGAACATACCAAGTGCTCCTTCATGGAATTATCATGGGCTCCAAGACCTTCATACATAAGGTTTCGCATTTATACCAAGTATTCTTCATACAGTATTGGGTGAAAAATTTTGGATTTAAAGAAGGAATCCCTTGCTTCTAAAACATCATCTAATTTGTTTCCAACTAATTCTCCAAGTAATAATTCAAAAAAAAAAAGGATATGATCAACATGCTGCTGTACAATGGCAAGTTTGACCTGGGGATGAATAGAGATCCACCATTGTTTAAGGCCTCCTACAAAGCCATGGGTCATTGCATTTAGGATATCTATCCTATTAGTTTGTGGTTTTTCAATCATCTTCTTTCCTACATACGCATACATCATATAGATAAGAAGCTTTATTTCTTCAGAGGATTTTCCATCAATAAACCAAATTGGAAAATATGCAACCTTTTCTGGGACACCCATTTTTTTGTAGAAACTATTATAAGATGGTTTGGATTTTGAGGAGGATGTAGAAGTAGCATTTACAAGATTTATAGCAAAGGAATAGTTACTTACAAAGGAAAAGTTTGCATTCATTTGTGCATGCAAAATTGAAGTAGGAGATGACTATTGCAGACGTGGATTAATAGGGACAAAAGTCTCTTCAAGAGCTCTTCAATTACACTATCACCATCCTCATCAGAAGAGGAAAGAGTAAATGCTTCCTACTGTTGAAAATATGCTTGATCATGAAAATACCATGCAGGTAATTTTGATGAATGTTGGTTTGGAGGGTTTTGCTCTATGCTTTCTCCCATCATTCTAGAATCAAGCCTTTTATATACATGATGGGTAAGATCATCACTCCTTCTCAAAAGGATCAATGCATAGAGGCATCTGGTCTAAAACCTTCTTTGCTTCCCTTTGCCTATGAAGCTTTTCCGGATCCAAATCATCAAATGATGTGCAATAATAATTGTCAGACCAATCGGGAAACATGAATTCTAGATAGTCAACCAAATGGGTTATAGTTTTTCTTGATTGAAGAGGTTGTTGAAAGAAAGAGGAAATTTCAGCAGAGGGTTGATGTTCCAACTCTTCAATCATAGGGCAATATATACGTTGCACTTCTTTAAGAAGATTATTTTCCAAATCTTTAAGAAGAGGATTTTCCAAATCATCTTCGCCATCCGAAACTGATTCATACCAATATAAATCCTTATCTGCTGAAGCAGATGTGTTAGTATGAGAAGATCCTTCACTTGTGGGAATTATCTCTTTAGCTTTACCTTTAGAGGAGTAAACCTGATGAAAATTAAGGGTTCCTGAAGAGGGTGAAGAAAAATGAGATGTCCATCATTTTTCTAACTTTTTGTTGGAGAAGTTAGACCAATTAGTCACTGTTTGGGAAGAAGGTACTAGTGCATGGGTAGTGACTATTGGACTAGGTCTTGAAATGGTAGTTTTTTGTAATTGTTGAAAAATATTGAGAAGTTGATCTGCAATGTGTTGTAAAGATTCTATCTTCTCAATCAATCATGTGAGGGCCATATGGGTCTATTTTACTACCTGGAGTTTTGCTGTCCAAGATGAACTATCTTGTGGATGCAAGTAGGGTGCTGCCTTATATTGATGATTTTCATATTCAAATTCCTAGATGTTGTTGAGGACTCCTAAAGATGAGCCAAATTTTTCAATTATCATATGACAATGTTGGCATACTCCCTAGATTACTTGATCATGATTACAAGGCTGGGTATGGAATTTAAGAGTATTGGCTCTCTGAGATGGTGAGATCCTGAGTTGGGGTTGTTGAATGATTGCTTTTTGGGAAGATGGCTCTGGCAAGGAACCATTTTGCAATTGCTTTTGTGGAAGTAGCAGGGCCTTTTCTTTTATATTCTGAAATTTGATCACCTTTGGGGGTAGTAGCTCCTTCTTCTAAATGGATGAAATATCTAGTTGACATTCATGAGGCAACTCTAGTTTGGACGACTTCACATAGTCACACAAGAATCTCTAAGTGGTTTAATCTGACTTCATGATAATTGTTTGTCCTTTATCTTGGGAGGAGTTGACTCCTTCCACAACCTTGGGTATTGCTAGAGACATGCATCTAAAAACCATCCAATACTAAATATCCAAATGTGCAGATAAATCTTTCATCTCTAAGACTAGGGTTTTAATATGCAATATTAGAAGTTTAGGTAAATAAGGATCATCTATAGCAATTACATAGTTAGGACGAAGTTCAAAAAAGATAGGGCCATTTGGCAACGGTGAAATAGTCGCACCTACTATCATGTCATGTAAATTAAGATGACGGGTGTCAAGTACTTTCGCCATACAAGAAGCATTTAGACCACACCTAAATAGAGGAATTATGTCTATTGCTATATACCCTAAATGGATGTAGGGATAGTCTTTATTATTTTGGTGTTTTTGGATTGTTTGATAAACAAGAGAAAGAAGATTAACATGTTGATCCTGGGAGAGGGAGTCTCCTACAGTAAGAATACCTTGATCCTCGATATACATAGTGGAATCTTTGAACTTAAATATACCATTTTTGCCATAAATATGAGAAGCACCAATTTCTGGCAAAATCCATTTTGAGCTTGGTTGAGATTCATCAACAATAATGGTTGAATTCCCCAATGACTTGTAGTGCTCTGAAAGATGTTTGAATGTGGTCGAGAGGACATTTCCACCTTGCTTTGAAGAAGCCATAGGAATTTACTAGACTAACAAAGAATTCAGTGCTCTTCAATGGCAAACACAGAAATCACAAGCCTCAAATGCCTTATACGAGCAATTTCTCATAGCGTCACTTACAACCTTTCTTCTCTCAAATTACAAGTGAAAACTAGTCGGCTCTAATACCACTTCTCTCAGAGTGAATGCAAGCGGAAGAAAACTATAGGGAGAAACAGAAAAGAAATGAAACAAGTTGCACAAGCTCATATGAAAATACTTGATGCTAGCAGAAAATTCAAGGCGAGTTTGCTTTGTATTTCAAGCTTTACTTGAACTGCTTGTTCTGTGTCTTTACAAATGAGATTGAGTGGGCTTATATAGGACTTTGAAAAGGCTTTCTTGCGTAAGGGGATGAGAAGGCATCTCATAATGCAAGATGAGGTGGAAAAGGAGATGCTTGGGTGCCTTGAGTGGGAATAGCTATTATGTTATGAGCATATCTTTACCAAAGAATATTATACAGTGATATCTTTTTTATATTTGGGTTGTCATTATGACTTTCGGGATAGAAGATCTGCAATGCTATTTTGAATGCCTGGAACATGTTCGAAAGTCACATTGTCGTGATGTTATGAGGACACAATGTGAAAAAGTATGGAATGCATCATCATCCGACTTCTTTATTGATCTAGAGAGTCAATGTGATCTGAACCATTAATACTAGTGTGAGTTGCATGGATTATCTGAAAATACTAGATTTTTGGATAATTTTAGCCTATTTTTGATATTATTTATTGTAAAAATCTGAAAAAGTTAGAAAAAGCTTTTAGATTAGGATGGCATGCAAAAAGCTAGTGGCTTTTTCAGCCAATTAGGGGATTTTCACAGGAGGGACAGATTAACAAAATCGCGCGTCGCAATCGTTGTAAGGTTGAAAACTGCAAATTGAACAGAAAGAAGAAGGAGTGATCTGGGAGATCCGTGATCCGGTGTCCTGGGATTTTACCCCCCTTTCGGAGCCAACGGAGCCATCAGATTTGGGTTCCAAGCAGCAGAAAAGGAGCTGTAATTTTTATGCACGTTTTGTTCTATGAAGAAGCTCCAAGCGATCTAATGCCTGGAGATTGCTTCTGAGTAGCACGAAGATTCTAGGTTCATATTGATTCAATTCATTGTGCTTTGTCTTTGTCGTGTTTGTCAAGAATCGCGTGGTGGGGGGACTTGCTCAAGATGCTGCGCCGATCACACACAGAATGCACAAGGAGAAGCTCACTCAAGAGACAAGAAGAGAGATGGAGGCCAAAACGTTTTCTTGCTGATTTCTTCTTCTTCTTTCACACCCTTTACAATGCACACAAAGTATAGATAAGATACAACATAAAGGAAAGTGGCCTCTTAAGTCAAACAATGCATAACCGACTACACTAGTCGACTGGCGCTATAACTATGCCAGCTGTAAATAGATGTAATAACCTGAATATAATAAGTAATGAGTCAGTGGCCATGTGTGAGTCATAATGACCACGGACGTGCTAAGTGTAGACATGTGGACCCATCTAACCAGGTGGTCTATCATCAATGCCTGCATGTGTTGAGCTTGTCATCTCAACACTCCCCCTCAAGCTCAACTGCATCTCTGCGACTCCAAGTAAGCTTTGAAACTTTTGAAGCTTCTTTGTACCCAATGCCTTCATGAAGATATCAGCTATCTGATCCTGTGTGCTGACATACACCAAGTTAGTCTCACCTGCTAGTACCTTCTCTCTCACAAGTGGTAGTGTACCTCAATATGTTTTGTCCTGGCATGGAACACAGGGTTCCTAGCCAACTGTATACTGCTCATGTTGTCACAATAAATGACAACTGGACCTTCCACCTGCACATCCAAATCAGCCAATAACTTTTGTAGCCATACTATCTCACATGCTGCAACAGCAGCACCTCTATACTCAGCCTCTGTACTCGACAAAGCAACTATAGATTGCTTTTTGCTACTCCAAGCAATTGCTGCACTACCAAGAGAGAACATGTATCCGCTGGTAGATCTTCTATCACACATATTACCAACCCAATCTACATTTGTGTATCCAAACACCTGTACATCTGTACCTGCCTCATAGAAAAGTCCATAATGTAATGTGGACTTCACATATCTCAATATGCGTCTGATTGCATCCAAATGTGGCTTTATAGGTACTTGCATAAACTGACTCACAAGACCAACAACATAGCTCAAGTCTGGCCTTGTAATGGTCATGTAGATCAAACTCCCCACTATCCTCCTGAACATAGTAGGGTCTTCTATCTCATCCCCAACATCAGCACTCAACTTTACATTCTGCTCCAACGGGACTGAAAGTGGTTTGCATGCTGTCATACCATACTTGGACAACATATCCAAGCCATACTGTCTTTGGGACAGCCATATACCATCATCACATTTGATCATCTCAATGCCAAGGAAGTACCTTAGCTCACCTAAATCCTTCATCTCAATGCCAAGGAAGTACCTTAGCTCACCTAAATCCTTCATCTCAAACTTCTTGTTCAAAAAGTCCTTGACTTCAGCAATCCCACTATCACTATCACCTGTAATAATCAAGTCATCCACATAGATGACTATGATGACCAAACCTGCATCTCCCTTTCTCACATAAAGTGAGTGATCAACATCAGAAACATAAAAGCCAATATTGACAAGATACTCTCTAATCTTGTCAAACCATGCTCTAGGTGCTTGCTTGAGCCCATAGAGTGCCTTCTTCAACATGCACACATATGTGGGATGCTCTAAATCTTCATAACTTGCTGGCTGATCCATATACACTTCTTCCTGCAAATCACCATGCAAGAAGGCATTCTTCACATCCATTTTCTGCAACCTCCAACCTTTGGCTGCTGCCAAAGCAATCACACATCTGACAATTGCCATCCTAGCAACTGGACTGAAGGTTTCTTCATAATCTATGCCATATGTCTGGGCATAGCCTTTTGCAACCAGCCTAGCTTTGTACCTACTAATAGAACCATCTGCATTGTGCTTAATCTTATAAACCCACTTACATCCAATGGCTTTCTTGCCCTTCGGCAATGATACTAGATCCCAAGTCTTATTGGCCTCTAATGCAGCCATCTCCTCATCCATTGCTACATCCCAATGAGCATGACCAATAGCCTCCTCAAAACATGTGGGCTCAACATCCTGAAATAGTTTCACCATATAATCATAATATTGAGCTGCATAACCTTCAAAACCAAATCTGTTAACAGGGTATCTGACCCTACTAGATCTGCGTGTCATTGGATCACTCAATGGAGTCTTTGCATTAACGCGTGCTCTCTGCACACCTGGAGTCCTCACTGAAGGAATGCCAAGCTCATCATCCAATCTCTTTGAGCCACTGGAGTCTCCATCAAGAACTGCATCAATTCCTTCTGAAACTTTATTATTTCCTTTGTCTTTACTTGTAGTGCTACTAGATGCACCCAAAGATGTAGAGGTACTCAGTAGTCTCCCAGGCCAAGGACTACCAAATGATGTCTCTGGTCCACTAAGAGTCCGTGATTCTTGCTTTTCAGCCTGCACATGAGTGTCATGATCATCATCATTATCCAATGCATCACCACTAGATGCATACCAACTGCTCATTTCATCAAAGATGACATCCATGCTCACTCTGAACTTGCATGTGACAGGGTTGTAACAGCGATACCCTTTCTGCTCTAAAGAGTATCCAATAAAGACACACTTTTCAACCTTTGGATCCAGTTTCTTCCACAACTCATCTAGCACATGAACGTATGCAATGTAGCCAAACACTTTCAAGTGTGAAACATCAGGCTTCTTACCTGTAAAACATTCTTCGGGGGTCATACCATGAACTGTATTTGTGGGAGTTCTATTCATAATATAAACAGCAATATGAACAGCCTCAGACCAAAAATGCTTAGGCATATTCTTTTCAGCCACCCATCAAGGTGCGTGCAACTTCTAGAATATGCTTGTTTTTCCTTTCTGAAACCCCATTTTGATGTGGGGTATACCTACATGTGAACTGTCTCTTTATCCCATGAGACCTCAGAAAATCACTGAACTCATTTGAGAGGTACTCTCCCCCTCCATCTGACCTCAAGCACTTTACTTTCAAGCCTGTTTCTCTTTCAACTGCAGCCTTGAAAGTTCTAAAGTGCTCAACCGCTTCACTCTTTTCCTTCATAAAATATACCCACAGCTTTCTAGAACAATCATCAATAAATGTGACAAAGTATGAACTGTCTCCAAGATATGCATTTTGTGTAGGCCCCCAAATGTTTGTATGCACAACATCAAGGATATTTCTGCTTACATCTCTGTCATGTGAAAAGGGTTGTCTTGCCTGCTTACCAAATTGACATGCTTTGCATACCTTATGAAATTCTCCAACTCTAAATGTAGGCAAACCTGTAACCAACCCTTTGGACTGCATTAATTTCAGCCTTTATACATTTGCATGTCCAATGCGTTTGTGCCAAATTTCAATGTCTGCAACAACACCTTTTCCTTTAGCATACATAGCAGCATTCATAGTAGGAATTCCAGCATCCAGAGTAAACATACGTCCAACTCTACTTCCCTTTGCAACTAACCTGCACTTGTCATTGAAGTCTTCTACAAAGCAGCCCTTTGCATTAAATCTGACTTGTAGCTCTTGCTCTACCATCTGACCCACTAACACCAAGTTCTTTGTAATAGATGGCACATGTAATACATCTGAAAGACTCTTTGTCTTACCATCATGCAAGGACAAGGGAACTTTTCCAATGTGTGAAATTGGGTGGCGTGAATCATCACCTATCTGCACATAACCTGCATTTTGCAAATCCTACATCTCTCCAAACCATTCTGCGTGGCTGGTTATATGATTGGATGCACCTGAATCAACATACCAAACATCTTCATGTGTTCCCTTTCCTGTAACAGCATTCAGAATATGTTGCATAACAAACAAACGTTCATTTTTGTCTTCATTCTGTCGTGAAGACGATGCATAGTTTCCTTGCTGCAACTTACCACTGTGAATATCATCTTTCTTAGCATAACATTGGGCTGCAATATGACCTGTTTTGCCACAGTAGTGACACACAATACCAGAGTTGTTAGAACCTTTGTTCTGCCATCCACCTCTTCCTCTAAAGCTCCCCCTGCCTCTAAAGTTACCACGACCGCCTAAAACCAGCATATCGCCAAATTGCTTATTCAATCTGTTTTGCTGGTTGTCACTACCACGTCCTATACCACAGCCTCTTGAAGAGAACCTACCACGTCCCCTTCCTGAACTGGAGTAGAAAGCTTGGACATGTTTACCACTTCTTTCAGATCTCTCACTCTGCATATTGATCTCTTCAGTGATCATAAGGGAGACCAACTCATCGAAATCTGGAAATGGCTTTCTGACATATACGGAAGTTACAAAAGACTTCCAAGCCTTTTCATTGTTAAGTCCACCCAAGGTAGACGACACCAAATCATCATCATCGGCATTGCATCAATCATTGCCAATGCATCTACAATGCTCCTTACCTTCAGTGCATACTCATTGATAGACATCTTCCCTTTCTTCAATGTGTTCAACTCTTGCTTGAGTTGAATCTTTCGTGCCTTTGTATTTACAGAAAACATACTTTCAAGTATGGTCCAAGCTGCATATGAATTCTCTGCATTTCTAATGTGTCCTATTGTCAATTACTGTAGACAACCAATACATGACCTTTTTATCTTTTGCATTCCATTCCTTCCGTGCCTTTGTCTCTTCTGCAGTTGGAGGATCACTCACCTCTGACTCCTTTTCTTCACCTGAAACAAACTCGTAGAGGCCTTTTCCAATAAGGAAATTTGTGACACGGAACTTCCATGAAGGGTAGTTGTTCTTGTCGAGCTTCTCAATGATGGGGCTTCCACTGTTCTCTGCCATTATCACAAAACTAATACCAAACATCAAGCAAATCTTCTGCAACCCTCGACCTGTAGTGCACAGCAATACACCAGACATCCTTTTTCAATGTTTGCTCAACAATACATGCAATCTGCAACCTGTTTGCAGATAAACCTTGTGTTTACTCACTCGTAAACACCTTTGAACTTACAGATATGAAATCTGTAACCTAATATAATAAGTAATGAGTCAGTGGCCATGTGTGAGTCATAATGACCACCAACGTGCTAAGTGTAGATGTGTGGACCCATCTAACCAGGCGGTCCATCATCAATGTCTGCATGTGTTGAGCTTGTCATCTCAATAGTGTTTACCACTTGTGCATTCTCTTTTTTCTCTTCCATCTCCTATCTCTACTTCCTTCTACCTCTGATCCCTGCTGGTGGATTCAACCTTTCGACAAAAACCCCTCCGACCAATGTTTGAATTCAACAAGATGAGACAGTTTGTTGCAAACCATATTGTGGATTGTGAGAGGATTTTGACACGTCTAGAAGAGGTGCATTTAACTCTTTTTGGACAGAAGTCTATCTTTGGAGTTGAAGAGGTTTTGATTGTTGGGCATATGTGTGGGCCTTATGGACGAAGGCCATCATCAACAAAAATAGATGGGATTGATAGAATGCAAGATGTATACACAAATGTATCAGAGGTTCGTAGATTCTTGGGTGCATGTGTGTTCTATTTGATATGGATTCCTCACTTTGCACATGTAGCCGATGCTCTTTATCAGCTTCTAAGGAAAGGTCAGAAATTTCATTGGGAAAGGAAACATAAAAAAGCAATGAAGAAATTGAAGCAACTCTTAAAATATACTCCTACATTGAGAAAGGCTGACTATTCACATGGAAAGCCTATCATTATTACTATTGATACAAGCCCAATCGGGATTGGATGGGCAGTTGGGAAAGATGATGAGGAAGGACAAAGATATGCAATTCACTTTGGTGCTAAAGTATTGACTGAACGACAGAGAAGATATCCATAGGTTAAAAGAGAATTATGGGGAATTGTGACAGCCCTTAAATATGATAAGGAGTATTTTATGGGTGCTCATGTAGTCATTGAGACCGATTGTTTGCCAATATTGGGTATGATTACTAGTTGTGCTACTCCAAACATTGCTATGCTCCAGTGGATTGCATACATCAAATCTTTGAACTCTGAATTTCAGCATATTACAGGAAGAGATAACCTAGTGGCAGACATGTTATCTCAAGCACGTTATGAGAATGAAGATGGGATGATGGATGAAGATGAATTTCTTATGGTTGAAAATGATGTTGCAAGAGTGAATTTAGCAATGCAACATGTTGCTACATCATTAACAGAAGCTTGGACAACAAACAGAAGACACTTTAGATATTTTGTATCTTGTGTAGAAGTGTTTCTTGAAGACAAATATGCATGAGAGTGGTTGAGAATTGGTCAATACCTTAGTACATTAACAAAGAGAGATGAATGTTCACATGAGGATTTTAAGAAAATCAAGAGGAAAGCGTATGGGTTTTTTTAAAAAGATGGATACTTATAGAAACATGCTAAAAAGAAACAGGGTATGCCATTGCGAGTTTTGGATGACAGAGATTCGCAAGTAAAAGTAATGCAAGAATTTCATGAAAGCTTGTGGGCTGGTCATAGATGTGTTTGGGGTACTTTTACAAAGCTCAAAGAAAGATATTGGTGGCAGGGTATGTATAAGGATGTTGCTCACTTTGTGGAAACACGTACGACATGTCAAATGTATTCAACTGTGAGACATCGGGATGGATTGCAACCCACATATCCATTATCTCTTTATTTTAAGTAGGTGGTGGATTTGGTCACAATGCCTACAAGTCAAATGAGATATCTTGTGCTTGCCCATGAAGACTTGACTAATCAAGTGGAAGGGAGAGCTCTACGTACTAAGACGACAAATGTTGTATGTACTTTTCTCTTAGAAGAGATCTTTTGTCGGTATGGTTGTGTGGGAAAAATTACAGCAGATAGGGGTGAGCTAGATGCAGATGAGGCTCATGATTTCTTTGCACGGTTGGGGATAAAGCTTGCTTTAACATCAGCCTATAACCCTGAAGGAAATGGAAAAAGTGAAAGAGGTCATCCACCTATTGTGAAGGCATTGGCAAAAGCATGTGGAGAGAAGGTAAGAGAGTGGCCACGATTACTCCCTTATGCTTTCTGGGCTGACAGAACAACTCATAGTGCCCTTACAGGATATATGCTTGCTAAATTGATGTGTGGTCAAAAACCTATCATGCTGATAGAAGAGATGACAGTCACATGGAGTGTGCTACCTTGGGAAGAGGAGTTGAATTGAGAAAATTTGTTGGCCTTGCACATTAGACAGTTGGAAAGAAAGTCAGAAGACATAGAGGCAGCAATTGCAAAATTAAGGGCAGCAAGGATACAGAACAAGAAACGGTTTGATAAAAGACATAGATTGAGGCCAAGAGCCATACAAGATGGGGATTGGGTATTGGTTTATGATAGCAGATTAGACAACCAGCATAGTGCCATGTGTAAAGTTTCCAAAAGATGGTTTGGATCCTATGTGGTAAGATAGGTGTTTGATAATACTACTTATGCATTAAATGGGCTGGATGGGACAACCATAAAACTTGCGGTAGCAGGGAAAAGAATCAAATTATTCAAAATGTGGGAATCTACTACCTATGAGTTGCTAGAATTGGAAGAAAATAGTGGTCATGATACAGGAGCTAGCCAGGAAGATATGGAAGATGAAGAAGTAAAGAATATGGTTGCAAAGGATGAGGAGGACTTAGAATTCGGTGACAACTAGGATTTTGGCACATACCGGAGGATGTGCAGGCTCAGAGGGGGTGGATGTCGTGATGTTATGAGGATAGTGTGAAAAAGTATGGAGTGCATCATCATCTGACTTCTTTATTGATCTAGAGAGTCAATGTGATTTGAGCCATTAGTACTAGTGTGAGTTGCATGGATTATCCAAAAATACTAGATTTTTGGATCATTTTAGCCTATTTTTAATATTATTTATTTTAAAAATCCAAAAAAGTTATAAAAAGCTTTTAGATTAGGATGGCATGCAAAAACCTAGTGGCTTTTTCAGCCAATTAGGGGATTTTCACAAGAGGGTCAGATTGACGAAATCGTGCATGTTACGATCGTTGTAAACATGCTAAAAACTGCAGATTGAAGTGAAAGAAGAACAAGGAGTGATCTGGGAGATCCGTGAACAGGTGTTCTACAGTTTTACCCCCCTTTCGGAGCCAACATAGCCATCAGTTTTGGGTTCCAAGCAGCAGAGAGAAGGAGCTGTAATTTTTATGCACGTTTTGTTCTACGAAAAAGCTCCAAGAGATCTAATGCCTAGAGATTTCTTCTGAGTAGTGCGAAGATTCCAGGTTCTTTCAATAAATATTAATTCAATTCATTGTGCTTTGTCTTTGTTGTGTTTACCACTTGTGTATTCTCTTTCTTCTCTTTCATCTCCTATCTCTACTTCCTTCTATCTCTGATCCCTGGTGGATTCGACCTTTCAACAAAAACCCCTCCGACAACGTCAAGATTATCAAAAAAGAGATACCACCTAAGAAATCTTTTATTCCCAATTTCATTGGGTTCTTTTTTGGTAAGGTAGCGGTGTACACGCTAAAGAATGATTCTACAACTAGAGGAAAATCTTTGTGGGAGTAAATAAGCTTACACTTTGGTTTCCACATGGAGATTGTCAATGACCAAGAACTCATTTCATCAATGGTATTATCGAGCACCTCTTGTCTATATTCCTGGTCCAACATCACAAGTCTAGTCCTTTATATCCACAAGAAAATGATGCCTAGTTTCATAAACATATTAAGCAATAATCCTTTGTGAAATGTGATCTAGTATTGTTATACTCAATCAAAGGCCATAAACAAGAACTTAAACCATGAGATGCTGAAACCTAGCATTTTTGTGTCACCAACAGGAGGAGCAACATAGAGCTAGAAATATTGGATGGAAAAAGTATACTAGAGAGACTCACAAAAAGGTGCAACACACCCATCCCCTAATCAAGACCTAACCATATCAAATGGTCTACTAGAGAGACTCACAAAAAAGGTGCAACTCACCCATCTCGTAATCAACACCTAACCATATCACACGATTGCACGTCAACTTTATCAATGATTCTTCTTTGAAGATGCATATGGGAGCATAAGAGTGAGGGTATGTTGCAAGGAGTATATGGAGGGATTGTGAGAGGATGCTTTAATGCAAAAACTACAATGAGGAGAAATTTATAGTCCCAACTATGGTGGTCTATTGTATTTAAAGATACACTCTATTTCATCAAACCTTGAGATTAGCATTGATGAACCAAGCTTTCTATGAGAAATGATAAAATGTACATTCGCTCCTATTATTACCGATTAATCCTTTGAAAATTTGAGAATAGAATTTATGTATCCTATTAGCCATGTTGCCTAGTACTTCCAAGTAGGGTATATTATCATGGCTACCAATTACATGAATAAGTGGGTAGAGGTGAGGGCTAGGAGGAACAATGATTATAAGTGGGTAGAGGTGAGGGCTAGGGGAAAGAATGATTCTAGAACTAGAGGAAAATCTTTGTGGGAGTAAGTAAGCTCACGCTTTGGTTGCCACATGGAGATTGTCAATGACCAAGAACTCATTTCATCAATGGTATTATCGAACACCTCTTGTCTATATTCCTAGTCCAACATCACGAATCTAGTCCTTTATATCCACAAGAAAATGATGCCTACTTTCATAAACATATTAAGCAATAATCCTTTGAGAAATGTGATCTAGTATTGCTATACTCAATCAAAGGCCATAAACAAGAACTTAAACCTTGAGATGTTAAAACCTATCATTTTTGTGTCACCAGAATGAGGAGAAACATAGAGCTAGAAATATTGGATGGAAAAAGTATTGAATACATGAATAATAACATGTATTAAGACTACTACACTTTAGCACACTACTCGCATGATCTACCCATGAAGAAGCCTGACATCCCTATGCCATCCATCATGGTAACTGAGAAAACTAGGTATGATCGAATGAAGCAATGCATACAACACAATAATCAGCCTTCAATTTTCCTTCTCCCTAGAATCTTCAACATTCCAATAGCTAGTATAAGTAATCTAGGATCAAAGGATGACATTATAATTCCAACCTTTTGCCTCCACATCCAGGTGATAGTAACTCACCATTGATACATTCATTGACAAAGATACTAACTTCAATACCCTTTCTCAATGTTATTGGTAAGAATTAGATCAATCACCAATATAGCCTACTAATGTCAAACTATAGGCCTTTGCTAGCCAACCATATCCATTGCTAGGCAAATGCAAAGTAACTTGACAATAGAAACTAAGCCCATCCCAATATCCTTCTCTATTCTAACAAGAAAAGAAGAAGTCATAATTGAAATCCTACTCAATCATTCATTGAAATTCTTTAGAGAGACTACCATTTGAACTATGTTGACAAACATATTCACTTAAATTTCCCTAGTGTAATGGTTATTTCAGCCTTTAACCTTAGAGATATGACTCCATCACCTATCCCAATCACTACTTCCACTCTGTCACCCTAGAAAACTACTCCCATAATAGACTTGACTCTCTTCTTGTAGCTTCTAACTATGCAAGCAAAGAATCAAAAACTTGTGAGCACCAACGCTCTACTACCTCAAATCCATTGGAGGGCCAAGTCCCCTTCTCACACAAGATGCAAATCTTCTAAGACTGTTGCGAGCCCTAGATGAACACACAATAAACTTCTACTTAACCACTACGGGTAATGTATGACACCCCAATGGATATCCAAGGCCCTCCTATAAGCCTAAGGGTACTATCTAGGTTGTAAACACCTCTCACTAGACACATTCTTATCGCTTCAAGGATCTTGATCTATGAAATGCACAAGATTTATCTCTCACCTAACCTATAACATAGTGAATCAACAATAAAAAACAAGAAGAGAATAATACAATATCACTACAAGGATACAAGAGTATAGCGACGGCCATTTTCGATGCAAATTAGCGGCGTCGCTATTTGTGTCGCAAATAGCAACACAAATAGCGACGGTACTCAGGTGAAAAAAAGCGGATATAAACCTAGTGCGGCATTTTGTGCGAACGAACGAAAGAGGGAGCGAAAGGGAGAGCGAACTACATCTTGTGTTTGAGAGGGAGAGGGAGAGAAAGAGAGAAAGAGGGAGAGGGAGAGCTTCTCACCGCTGCTGTCGTCGTTTGCGAAGAAAAGAAGGAAGTGTACAGAGGGCGAAGAGGAGCCGTCGTCGCGAAGAGGAGCCACCGAATCCATCCTTGGGCCTTTGTGGTGAGTGCATTGTTTCCTCTTGCTTTGTTTTTGTTTTTTCTCCTTTTCTTTTGCTTGTTTTTGTTAAAAATGATGTGTACTGAGAGAGAAAGAGGGGAAATGAGAGAGGGAGAGGAAGAGAGAAAAAGAAAGAAGGAACGAGAGAGAGAGGGAAAAACATTAAACATAATAGAGAAAGAGAGAGAAAGGGAGGGAGAGAGGAGAATCAATGGATAAAAAATAAAGAGAGAGTAAGATCATGTTCTTTAATTTCTTCTTTTCTTGTTAGTAGTAGTAGTAGTAGTAGTTCTTTAATTTATTCTTTTCTTGTTTGTAGTGGTAGTAGTAGTAGTGGTGGTAGTAGTAGTAGTAGTTCTTTAATTTCTTCTTTTCTTGTTTGTGGTGGTGGTGGTGGTGGTGGTGGTGGTGGTGGTGGTGGTGGTGGTGGTAGTAGTAGTAGTAGTAGTAGTAGTAGTAGTAGTAGTAGTAGTAGTTTTTTAATTTATTCTTTTCTTGTTTTTTTTAGTAGTAGTAGTAGTAGTTCTATAATTTCTTATTTTCTTGTTTGTAGTAGTAGTAGTGGTAGTAGTAGTCGTTCTTTAATTTCTTATTTTGTTGTCGTTTTTTTTGTAGTAGTAGTTCTTTAATTTATTCTTTTCGTAGTAGTTCTTTAATTTATTCTTTTTGTGTTTTTTTTTTTTGTAGTAGTAGTAGTTCTTTAATTTCTTCTTTTCTTGTTTTTTATTGTTGTGGTAGTCGTAGTCGTGGTCGTAGTAGTAGTAGTAGTAGTAGTTTTCTTGTTTGTTGTTATTGTTATTGTAGTAGTTTTTTTTCTTTTCTTGTTTATTGTTTAGTTTTCTTGTTTGTTGTTGTTGTTTTTTCTTCTTTTCTTGTTTGTAGTAGTAGTAGTTGTTTTTTCTTTTCTTTTCTTTTCTTTTCTTGTTTATTATAGTAGTAGTAGTAGTTCTTTAATTTCTTCTTTTCTTGTTTTTTATTGTTGTGGTAGTCGTGATCGTAGTAGTAGTAGTAGTATGTGAGGTGCCCGCCCATCGGCTTTCTAGGCACTCTTTTAGCGGTCTATCGAGAAACAAATCTAAGCGTCGGTGCCCGGCACTCCCAGGGAATGTTCCGAGTTTTGTCGTCTAAGGTTTCCCGAATCCGCGTCGCAACGGAACGTTCACGACCGAACCCACTAGGATCGACCTGAAATTTGGGTTCTTAGTTGTCAAGGTCTCCTGTTAGCATTCTAGTGTCGGGTATTGGACATTCTACTTTACACAAAGATACCCAATCCGAAGCAGATCCATGCCGCACTTGGTTCAAAGAGAATGGGAAACGAGAGGGATGCGCTGCGCAACCTCTCTGCCCATAGGGCATAGTCCCATTCCGGTCCCCTAAAATGGCATGAATCGGGTTCTAACCTATCAATACTTAAAGGTCGAATGACGATAAAGACTTGTGAGAAGCCTCCCAGTTCTCTGGGACCACCCTGCCATAGGACGGACCCGTCGGGGATTCCGCCCACCCGCTTCCCTTAATAGCTTTAGTTTTCTAATTAGGTCCTACCACATTTATGTGTGACACTTAAAATCAGCTTCATTAATTAAGCCTTTTAGGAAACAAGGTTTGTTCGTGTAAATTATAGCACAGACACGAAAACAGAGCAAAGCAATCTATTGACAAACAAGATCAAACAAGTTCCTTAACTTATCTTCAAGTTAATCTTTGTCTCCCGCCCATACAAGAGAAATTATGTTTCGCTTCTGTCCAACAGAAGTATCCCTTCTGCCCTACAGAAGTAACTGGTCCAATTCACATGGCACCAAAAACTCAATCCTTTATCTAGAATAGGATCTCCCAACATGCCCAGATGTTGGGGGCCACGGAGGTCTTCAACTCCATTCTAGACCTAGCAAGGGGTGTCCAGAGCTCCAACTGACCCGCAAGCTATCTAGGAGCGAAACATCATTCCCGTGGTTGGCCTTTTCACCACTCGACCTTCGGCCCATGAATCGAGCAGTGCCCTCTCGGGTTAATACACGGTGCAACCATGGAGGTGATCCACCCGTACAATATATCCTTCCTTAATTAAATCCTTTAAGAATCAAGCACAAACAAGGCATTCATCCTAATATCATTTTCCAAGAAAACATTCCTTTATTCCCATGGCGTCTTGTCATCACAGACCCTTGCCATGCATTTACCATAAATCACAAGTACTTGGAATAATCATCCAAACAACAACTAACAACCATTTGAATGTAAAAGCATTTAGGATATTGTTCGATCAATCAACAAAACCAATTGCATTCTTTCCAACCAATGCAAGAATAGATGATATAATATTTCCATCGTATATTTGCTCTCCCCCTTGGGATCTAAGAGCAATACTATGCAAACATGTTCTTAACACTTCCTTCCTTTGGCTAGGGCGTATGTTAAGGGTTCAAACACTATTCATGATGTAAGTTCTATAGGTCACTTACCTTGATCGATAACCCAACCCTAGATTTGGATTGGTAAAAGTCATCGTTATCCGACAGATCTCAAGACATCCTAGTTTTAACCCTTATGATCAGTTTCTTGTACTAGCTCTTAGTCAAGTAATGAGGCAACTAGAAAATTATCCTCATATATCAAACATGTTATATGCATAATGTGTGAATACTTAATAAGATAAGTACGAGATTATCTCAAGTAATTAGACTCTAGCATGCCTTTCCTTGAGCTAGAATATAATTCTTCTTAATATTTGGGCTCTTAAGCTAAGTACTTTTGAAGTATCTAAACTTTAAACTAGTACTTTCTATTCATGAATCTCAATGTCATCTTCTTTTAGTAATTATGCTATTTATAACCCTTGACTGTGCTTTAATCTAGTACTTGTATGCCCAATCTTTTAATGTCGTTCTTTTGACGTCTATGCCATTCATAACGCTTGGCTAATTCTTCCTTGTAATTGCTCTACTAGCAAATAAGTCATATGTAACTAGGTGCAATTATCTCCCCTTGATATATGCACTTCACAAATTCCATCTTCCAAGTAGGCGAGATGAAATTTATCCTTTCCCATGACCTATCCTCGTGCAATAGTATGGGGCCTAACGTATCTCATACGAGAATCAAAGCAAGCATCTATCAATTTGAAAATACATTACTTACGACCGAAACCGCAGTTGGATTGACGGTGAGGCCTTTGCCCAAAGCCTTGTTGCTGGTTGCAGAATTGTCGTTCGCACATGACATTCTTCGCTTGGAGGCCATCGTCGCAGGTAGACTCAAGAGATTAAGAAGATAGAATAGATTCAAGATGGGAGATCGTAAGAGAAGTTGGTTAAGTCGAGGATCGAGATAGAGGGAATTGAGCTAATTCTCTTCCTTGCAGCCTCTCGGGGTGACTCTTCTCTCTCTCTCTCTCTCTCTCTCTCTCAAGCTCTTCCTCACAATCTCTTGGAGGGGTATTCTTCTCTCTACCTCTCTCTCGTAGCCTCTCGGGGTCTCATTATGCTTCTTATGCCTCTCCCATGCTCGTATTTATAGTGAATTAGAGAAGAGGGCTTGTGGTTGAGAAGTAGAGCTCTTTATGGAGGGGGATCTTGGAAAGATCAGTGATCTGATGCTCAGATCATAAATCTGATGCTTCCATTGGCTCCGAAAGGGGGGTAAAACTTCAAGACACTTGGTTAGAAAGCTCTCAGTTCACTCCTTCTTCTTTTCTCTGTTCGAAGTGCTGTCTACTGCCTGTAAACTGCGATCGCGGCGTGCACGATTTCGCTAGTCACTTTTCTTTATTTTTCTTTTTATAAAATCTTCAAACTAACTAAAATATCACTTGTCTTTTCTTTTAAATGGCATCGAGTTCCATATCGTTTTTTTAGGATAATATCTAAAATATACTAGCTTTGCCCAAAATCTAATGTTTTTGGACCTTCCAAACTATACACATGAACTTAGTGATTAATATAACTCATAAGTCTCGTTCACGTTGTAATTTACGTGAAGGGTAGCTACGGTCTTCCAATTCGAGAAAAATATCGAATTTACGACTCTTGATTTTTCTAAATAAAAATTTTTAAATTAAATAAAAATTATCAATAATTAATGTTAGTTAGTTTTTGCATTAGTTAGTCTTTAGTTAGTAATCTTACTAACTTATTAATTGACTAACTAACTTACGAACCAACCAACTAACTTTTATTATGCGGAGATATTACATAGTAGTAGTAGTAGTAGTAGTTTCTTGTTTGTTGTTGTTGTTTTTTTTTTCCTTTTCTTTTCTTGTTTATTGTTTAGTTTTCTTGTTTGTTGTTGTTGTTTTTTCTTTTCTTTTTTTCTATTTTCCCTTTTTGTTTATTGTAGTAGTAGTAGTAGTAGTAGTTTTCTTGTTTGTTGTTGTTGTAGTAGTAGTAGTTTTTCTTTTCTTTTCTTGTTTGTTGTTTATTTTTCTTGTTTGTTGTTGTTATTATTGTTGTAGTTTTTTCTTCTTTTCTTGTTTGTAGTAGTAGTAGTAGTTGTTGTTGTTGTTATTGTTGTTGTTGTTGTTTTTTCTTCTTTTCTTGTTTATTGTAGTAGTAGGAGTAGTAGTAGTAGTAGAGAGAGAGAGAGAGAGAGAGATGTTTTGTTAGAGGAAATGAGAGAGGGAGAGAAAGAGAGAAAAAGAAAGAAGGAATGAGATAGAGAGGGAATAAACATACAACATAATAAAGAAAGAGAGAGAGAGAGAGTGGGAGAAGAGAATGAATGCATAAAAAATAAAGAGAGGGTAAGATCTTGTTCTTTAACTTCTTCTTTTCTTGTTTATAGTAGTAGTAATAGTAGTAGTAGTAGTAGTAGTAGGAAATGAGAGAGGGAGAGAAAGAGAGAAAAAGAAAGAAGGAACGAGATAGAGAGGGAATAAACATACAACATAATAAAGAAAGAGAGAAAGAGAGAGAGAGAGAGTGGGAGAAGAGAATGAATGCATAAAAAATAAAGAGAGGGTAAGATCTTGTTCTTTAACTTCTTCTTTTCTTGTTTGTAGTAGTAGTAGTAGTAGTAGTAGTAGTAGTAGTAGTAGTAGTAGTAGTAGTAGTAGTAGTAGTGGTGGTGGTGGTGGTGGTGGTGGTGGTGGCGAGGTCCGATGAGGTCTGGTGCAATACCACAAGACGAGAAACACTCTAACATACATTAATTTGTGGGTGGGTGGAGACTTTACATACGTTAATTTTGTTGAGTTACAGGAGGAGAAATCCCTTCTCAAACAAATTAAGAAAGAAAAAAAGAATGATAACAAAAACAAATTGTTTATCGTAACATAGACCAAATGAAAAACGATGAAGGTCATGATGTTCAAGGTCGCGAGGCATATCTTTATCAGCATATCACATGTCCTTGCTCTCAATCTAAGCTAGAAATCAGACGAAAACGTTGATTGTCTATAAAGAAGACGTACAATGCTTTGGCGAGTTTCAATCAGAGATCATTGATTAAGCAATCTCAGATTTTGAGCAAAGGGTAAGAAAAGTGTATATCAATCATGCATTGTATTCACAAACTAATTGAATATCATATACAAAAACATTGGATGTGGCCGACAAGTTTTCTATCCAAGGAGATGGCGTCTCGTCCCAAGGAGGAGTGCACCCTTTGCGGCCAATGAGAAGAGTTCGTGGGCATACAATGGATGGAGTGCCTGAGCCAATTAACCACTTGGAAGATACTACCCAATCTATACTGTCAATACCAGAGGAAACAAGCAGCCTTCCAGACCTTATTGCAATCTTGGAGCCTGAGATGGAGGCAATGATTGATGCATTGATGCCGATGGATGTCAAGACATCCGTTTAGAGAGGAAGCATCCATACCATTATATGATGGGTGCCGAGTATCTCACCGGAAGACACTGCTTGCACTCCTAAGTGTGCAAGCAAAATATGGGTGGAGCGATGCGAGTATGACCAAGTTGTTCAAGTACCTTGTACATATGCTTCACTGATTTCTTTCGGCACTATCATAAAAATAATTTGTGCTTTTTCAAGGTATTTTATGATTTTTTTTCAGGTTACTGAAGTATCATATATTACCACTTTCAAATACCATGTCTAAGTCTCATGATGATGTGCGGCATGTTTTACGAAAGCTTGGCATGGACTACAATGGCATCCATGCATGTATCAACGATTGCATACTGTTTCAAGGAGAATACAAGACTATGGAGACATATCCAAAGTATGGTGCTCATAGGTATCGACAAGACTTGAAAGGGAAAACCATCCCTCAAAAATTTCTTAGATACTTTCTGCTTATCCCCCGCATAAACAGCATATTTTGTACATCCGGCATGGTGAGCTTGACAACGTGGCATGCACAGAATAGATCCAGAGATGGAGTTCAATGAATATCAGTGGATTCATACGCATGGAGCCACATTGACTCTACCTTTCCAGGCTTTGCTCGAGAGCCAAGGAAACTTAGGCTCGGTCTTGCTATGGATGGCGTGAACCCATTCGGTCTGCGCTCAACTTCTTTACAGTGTGTGGCTTATAGTCCTTGTCAACTACAACATCCCTCCATGGCTTTCTACGAAGAAAGGATATCTCATCCTTAGCTTGCTCGTTCCCGGTCGCTAAAAGTAAAACATATGGACGTGTATCTTCGTCCATTAGTCGATGAGCTTAAGATTTTGTGGGAGGAGGGGGTCACCGTGGAAGATATGAGCAAGCGCGATGGTCAATGGTTTGCCAATATTCGAGCCATTCTCATGTGGACCATGCATGACTTTCTGGGATTCAGGGAGTGCTGAGGTAAATAGGCTTCTGTTCTCATTGGTAATATCTATCATAGCTTGTTCAAGTTTATATTCACTAGATGGAGATGTTGGGACAAGTCTGGTTACCTCATGTTATCATGCATGTCCATTGTGTGGACCACAGTTAGACTCCCGAAGGTCACGAGCCATGAAAACTATTGTATATCAAGGATATGCTGCTTTCTTGCCAGAGGGTCATGAACTTAGTGAAGGTTTTCTTGGACGATCTCCAACACGTATAAACGCCCAAAGTTGGTATGAGCTGAAAACGGTCCACACGGAGTCACATCCAAACAGAATGCGACGATTCTCAGTTTTCTACAAGTTTTTGTATTGAACCCACTTATAGATCAACCACTTGCTGGATCCCATGCATATTTTCAAGAATGTGGGCAGCTTACTATTGGACCACATCACAAGAAAGAGAGACACTGCAGGGGCACGAATGGATTTGAAGAAGGTAGGCAAGATGGAGATGCTTTGGCCAGCGATGGTTGCTTACAGCTACCTCACACTCCTTGGGTTTTGTCCACTAAAGAAGAGCGCATTGTGAAGCAAATTATCAAGTCTATTCACACTCTGACAGGTATGATACATTCTCTCAAGTCCGATTTTCTAAAGACGACCAATTATTAGGGCTAAAATCCCATGATTGGCATAAGATATGTCAGGTTTGTACTATGAATGGATTGTAAGTGCCCTACGTATTTTGCTATTTGGAGTGTAGTCATTGTTCATAATGCTTCCTCATTTTGTGGTAGTTTGTACTACTAATTGCGATAGCATGATGCCTTACTCCAGAAATACGCGGGGTGATTTACAGGTTATCAACTTTAGTGTAATGGATCTCACAAAAGGAGATTAAGATATCCTCTATTGAATCCGCAATGCAGGGAGTAGTGGAGACGATCTGTCTCTTTGAGAAATGCCTCTCCACAAGCATGCTCATGATACAAATCCATCTTCTCGTGCATCTTGTAGATGAAGTGGAGATTGCTGGACCTGTCCATACGTGATGGATATTCTTCTTTGAGCACTTCATGAAAACCATGAAAGGCTTTGTGCAACAATGAGCTTGATCAGAAGGTAGCATGGCTAAAGGTTGGTTGGTGTGTGAGGTGTTAGTGCATATTTCACAGTGGCTACCAATAATGGATTCAGACAACAGTATGCTATGGTCGTTGAAGGACGATGATAGACTAACCAGAGATGTGGTGGTTGGAAATGGGGTAGAAAAAAAAATGGATGCTACAATGGAGGAGAAAGTGAATTGCTTTTGTATGTTGCACCATGCCTCCATGGAGACGTGACTCGCTAGATACGAGCAAGATACGAAAGATAAAAAAGAAGTGTGATACGAATTTCAATGTAGTATGCACCATTGATCGATTCAATATCACGAGGGCATGGAGGAGATGCCGCGGTTTATGTGAATGTGATGGTTGCATGGAGCTTTGACCACAGCGTCTCGCAAAGGGGCGGAGGTCTCAATTGAGGAGTGGGAATTCTCGAGGGGATGTAGTCCAAAGGTGACGACGTGTTTAGGATTTGTCATGTCTATATTTTATATACGACAACTAATTGAGTGTTTCAATGTATAGTACAAAATATATAGTGTGGAGTGGTCGCATGGACGCATTTCCTCGTGGAGTATATCGACAAAATGCCCTCCACAACAAATTGTGGTATCATGGCAGAGTTCGAGCAAGAGAGCCGATGATGATCAACGAATCCAAACACGGTTATAGATGAGATGGAGTATTTTGGAAACTTGCAAAGTATTATCATGGTGGATTATCGTAGCTTCTCCATGATCCTATTTGATGTGCAGTGGTTCAAAGTGGTACTTAAAGGAGCTAGAGCAATAGTTCGACGAGGTCTATCTGGATTTCTCGAAATAGATTCTAAAAAAGATGGATGGATTTGCACGACACGTTTGTGTTGTTGGCCCATTGTGAACAGGTGCATGAACTCATGTTTTTTTAATTTTATTATGACATGGTACATGTCACAAAAGTTAAATCTCTCTTGTACGTGATTTTGAGCATGTAATTTTCAATCCAAACCCCCGACAACCTCGATGGTGGTATGTTATACCTTCAACTCCCCAAAGTGCGAGAGTATATGATCAAAGCGATGTTCCCAGCGTAGATGAGGACATTATGCAAATAGAGGGGTCGATATTGCAAGGGATGGAGACTACCAAAAGCTTAGAGCATGTAGTAGAGGAGCCAGAATCGGGTAACAATGATGAAAATACATGAGTCCAAGAGAATGAGGTGGACTCATCCTTTTGTGGTGACATTTCTATCGACCTTCTAGTGTATGCGGAGTTGTGTCAAGAGATTTACATGGGACCATAGGTTACTTCATACTTGGAGCATCCACCTACTCAATTCATTGACGAATCGCTTATAAGGATACATAAGATATGCATTTTAAGTAAGCTCATTTTTTAAAGATTTATATTACCATGCTTTGCTTGATTTATATTGACTATGCTAACATCAAATTTTGTATGTGCAGGTGACCTTTGTGGATATTTAGATGAGCACAATGAGTCCAGGGATGAGCGACGAGGAGGTACAGGAGATCTTCACGTGTATGTCTCTAGATTAGATGGCTTGATTCAGAGATATGGTGGACCAAGAGCTATCTCAGACACCATCAGGCCGTTTTGTTAGATCTACTTCGATGCGCTCTGATGCTTCAGTTTCCAGTAGATGAGGTCGACGCTCCAAACTTGGGCTAGACGGAGGGAGTGGTTTTGGGGGGATGCTGCAGAGACATGGATGCAGTGAGCCCGTGGTCCGCTCGGGATGATACATGTGCTACTCCTTGCTCTCGTGGTGGTTCAAGAGACTGTGGCTTAGGTGGTTGTTGTGGAGGTACCGATGCAGTGTCTCCGTCTCGTCATTCTGCTAGAGTTGCGTCATTTAGACGAGCATTGTACACATTACTGAAACTCTTTTATATGGCCCAAATAAAGCATATAGAGCTATTTTTGGTAGGGTAGCTTGCTGCCTTGCCACAAAAAAAATAAATCCCTGTTACCGTTGCTATTAGCATCGCAAATACACTGCACGCATCGCTATCATCGTCACTGTTTGCATCGCTATCAGCATCTCAAGTAGCAACACAAATAACGAAATTGATAGCGACTGTTCTATGGCATTGCTAATACTGAAGTTTTTTGCAACAACGAGGGAAATTTTCTTTATGAATATTTTCGTCGCTTTGAACGTCAGTATAAGGCCTATATCTTGTAGTGTATATGAGGGTTATACCAACATAAATAAGACGACAATATGCATTCATTTGTTTCGAAATGATAGGCCCTCCATTGAAATATGCATAAGTAAAAGGTATGGTGTGAGTAAATCAGTATAAGTATCAAAATTACTTATGTAAAAATTGATGCATATACAGCGGATTAATCTCAACTTGTGGAGCAATTTGGGTGGGTTGATAGTGCTAATTGAGGGACTCTTTGAGGCAATATATTATTTATCACTACAAGAGTTTAGGCATATGGTGAACCAAGTACACACATTTATTGAACTTAAAAAAATTATGGGCATGTTTACCATTCGAATTAACTTGCATTAGGAAGTGTATATCTAAATTTGTGTGTATTTTAAGAAGGGAAAATAGGACCTTCAATTTATGTTTAGCTACATTTTCATTGCACCTTTCATGGTACTTTAAATAGCAATTTAAACGTGTGACATTTGTAATTTTTATATGCTAATAAATATGTTTATAGGCATACTCACGTCTAGTTTTAAAAATTCAAGGAGCTACTAGAGCTCCCTTTTTTGAGCCCCTTCTTGCATGCTCATTGGGTTTACGAGAACGAAACCCACACATTATAGAAAACTACACACAGTAAGATAGCTTGACACAACAAAATATTGAAGGACAACATAAAAGAAATATAAGAAGGATAAATAGCATGGTTCATTACGTATTACAATATACATGAGTGTAGATATAGCTTTGGAGCCCAAAATTTAGCTTATATAGAGTATAGAACAATATAAAGCTACTCAATCTTGGATTGGAGTATAAAGTACAAGTTTTGCAATCTAAGATAGTATATATCGTCCTCTACCTTGCCAAAACTATTCAATTCACTTGTTCTTATTCCATGTCTTCCTCTTCAATTTCTACTATCTACATGAATGTGAAATCTCATGTATAAGAAATATGAAAAATATCACAATGCTCATAATTAGAAACACATAGCTTATTGAATACTAGAAGCACTAAAGCTCATGTATTCAATATTATAATTAAGAACCAAATTATACTAAAACTAAGAATGCTCTCTTATACCTTACCATAAACAAACAAATGGAAAAAAAATATTTGGATCACAATCTCACCAATTGTATCGGGATTATTTGAATCATCATCAATAACTTCTAATCCTTGAGCATGAATTGATCAATCTCTCCTTTCTGGACATTCCTCCTTCTCAAGATATTGGAGTGCCTTTCAAAATAACCTCTTATTAGATATGCTCAATGCCCCACCCTTGTAAGGTGCCACCAATTATCCATGGTTCTCTAAGTTGTAAGGCCTCCATTCTGAGGAGAAGCCTTGTTTGAGCTCCAAACATTGGTTGGGTCCAAACTTGTATATTACATGAGGTCTATGTGACCCAATGGAAAAAAAAGGTTACCTTTGTAGATCTAGCATTTGAGTTAGACATAGTAGTTATGCTTGTAACAATCCAAAGCACAATGCATCGAGTTGCAGGGTGTGTGAGTTAACACAGACTATTATTGAAGGGCAATCACATCACACCACAAATCCATGGAGGATCAAGAGTGAAGCAAGACAAAAGAATTCACGAAAATTTCTCCAATGAGAGTCCATAACAATTACAAAGACTCAAAGCTCAACTTTGAGAAGCATGGAGGGGTCACTCTATGTAAACCATCTATATTACATGCATTCAAAGGATATTAGAAAGTACCATTTCCTTACATATTATAAGGTAATAAAGTGATTCATTTAACTTTAAGAAACTTATGGATTTTTTTCAAATTATAACTTAAGAACCCCTTCCATAAATGTAACCCTATAAGTTTTACTAAATACAATAACCCTTTTGTTAATCCCACTCGGTATACTTACATTTTTTGAGGTGACCTCCCCCTCCCCCTTGAGTAGAAATCCAAGTCCAATACACAAATCTCTTTGCTTTGTTGTTCACAAGGTATAGTAGTTAAGGCTCCAATGACTTTGATATCAAGGGTTCTAATAGGCTTTCGATTCACGTGGAAAATAACTATAATAAGATAAGCTTTTCTAAGATGACAATAAATCTTATCTTAGGGTTCCAAGGATGATCATGTATGGACATGCTTGAAAACATAGAGTTTAAGGCTAAACATACAAGAATAGAGAGGATCACATCATTATATGTTTTTTCCACCATGGATATAAGTTAGTATTGTTAGAGCATTGCTTTGACTTAGCTTCTCAATTACAAGCTCAATTGTAGGCTGACAACTTATTTTCCAATGTATAGTAAGCTTAATAAGCTTAAGGTTTCCATCAAGGCATTGTGATAATGCTGTGTGGAAGAGAGAGTTTTGGGTGTGAACAAAAGGAAGGGTGATGAGGGTAAGTATGGTAGCAACTTGTAGTTATGAAGGAGGGATTTTGGGCATCACATATTGGACTAAGAGCTCCTTGGTAGTTCCCTCTAATTGACTTTTCTTTTTACTCGAGATCAAAACAAAGTTGACATCTCTTGAAATCATGAAGCAAAAACATATGCACATTAATCTAGCTATATCCACGGCATATTTCACTCTCCATAGTTGTTTTTTTTCTTCAAATACCAAATTCTCCAATTAGCTTTAGCTCAGTAATGAGCCATGTTTCTTCTCAAGGTTGGCAACCCATCAATAATCATTGTATTGCCCATCTTTGTCATTATTTCTAGATGGTAAAGGTATTGTTCTTCTATTTCTCATCAAGTTAGCAATGTTATTATCCTCTTTCTTTCTTCATAATATGATGGCACATCAGCTATTCGTGTTGCAAAATGAAGGAATGCAGGGTACTAATGACTAAACACTAGCATTTACAAGGCTTGAAGCTGCAATTTGTCATCTCCCTCCCAACCCTCAACTACAACATTTCCTTCTAGATTTGATGATAAAAAATTTCTTCTACATCAGGGCCATCTCCATTGAAACATGCTCCTATTTTTATTTTCATACACACGCTATTGTCTTTCTTTTCATCATGAATCAAGCTTCTTAGTACCATGCAACCATTTATTCATTGTCTTCCTCCCCATGTCTTGTGCTCGAGGGATTCACTACATGTAGACCCTCTATATCACGTGCATTTAAAACCTATATTAAAATATCTTGATTTGTGATCTTTTCATATTTTAAATATACCCCTTTTCTCATCAATATGTGAATGGCTCCTTTTTATGGTACGCTTTTGTATGTAAAAAATGTGTAAAAATCATATTTAAAAGGTCCCTTATGTTGAGCCCACGTGATATATGCATACTTTAATGAGTCACCCATTGAGGCCTTGTGCATGCATCCATTCTAGCTATTTCTCCCTCCTATTAATTTACACCTTTGCTTTTCTCTCTCTTTTTTGCATTTTTCCCTTCATGCAAACCCTTCATGCATTATTGGCTTAAGTCTATTAATCCGGGCCCAAAGCTAGTTAAGCTAACATATAAGAAAAATTTACACCCCTTTCACTTATCCTATATGGAACATAGTTTTGTACCCATTCTCCACATAGATTAAGACTCATGGAGGTTTCTAACCTCATGGTGGCCAATGTATCTCAAAGCTCTTGACATTCAAGCCCTTTGAGATCAATGTAAATCTCACATCCCAAAAACTTGTGGATCATATAGTCCTTCTCCACCTTCAAGGCAACATCCTAAAGGTATACTAACCTTAGGAGATTAAATCTCTCTTACCCCCTCAACACCACTATTAAGGACACCCTATGATAGTTATCTCAAGTGTGTGAGAAATCCTTCCAGTACCAAGGTTGTTAGCTAGTGAGTTTGGCTTCTCCATTCACCACAATGAATCCCCTCACTTCTCCTTGTATTGAGCTATCAAGAAACAAACATTGAGTGGTAAGAAATGGTCAAATCACACAAGAGTGATGCCTCCTTATTCAAACTTGCAAACCTAGGTTTTTTGGGCATGAATGCATCTCATCATGACATCAACCCCCTCTAAACTTGCATCCCCCAAATGGGCCACAAATATTTAACCACTTAGATCAAACACCCATCTAATCTTCAACTCTCCAAATATGTGCATAAGTAACCACATTAGCCTAGATCAAACACTGAAGTCACAAATATATTTGGACATACATAGCAACCCCAAGTTCTTCCAAGTAAATCATAAAGCTCTACAAGCACATGACATCCTTGAATCATCAAACCCTTTGCAAATAGATAAAACTCATTGGAACCTGCAAGATCAAATAGCTAGCTCTCAAATCTTAGTGCAACATTGAAAATCTAATAGCTTCCTCCACATAGACCATTCTTTCCAATTATATCCCAAGATTAGATACATCTCAATTCAATTTTGTATACATAGTTTTGTATCTAGTGTCAATCCTAGCCTCTCTTTACTCCTCTAAAAGACTCAATTCATGTTGAATATGCATAATCCTCAACTCTATGGGCTAATAATAATCAGCCTTCCACTCTTTGGACTGCATAGAACCAGCCCTACATGTTGTTGGCTAAGATGCCTCAACCCTCAAAAACTCTTGTGACTCAAAATGATCATTCATCTCTTCTCTCTATTGAAATATGTCAGTACTTTGTTTGTTGAGATTCCTCACCCTCAAATTCTCTCAATTTCATAGCATCTACACTCACAAATTACATGTTTAAGGACTACACTAGTACAATACTAGAACTACTCAAACTCTTATGTTCATACATATTCTTAATCTAATATCCTTTGATAAGAAGGTTAGAATTATTAGCACAAAGTTCAACAAAGCTAGAAGCAAAAACTACTGATCCCACTTCGTACCATGGTCATCCTATAGGATAGTGGTATTTAACAAAAATTCATATATGCCATAGATAGAGGAGCATCCCATAAAGAATCCCTATTTCTAGTATGGTCTACACAAATTTTCATGAACTAAATTACCCTCATCTCATCTCTACTAAAATTTATGCATAAGAAAAGGTATCATGCTTCAATTTTGTCTCCATGCGAGTCATTGTAATAAATACATGAACCAATATGATATCATATAAGTAGGTGTCTTGCACAAAGCAATGAAAATCCTCCTACACATCACCTATGGATATCCTAATATTCAGGCATGCAACATAAAAATCCCCTACTGGATTTTTAGCTACTCTTCTCATGTGCCAACCATGATCCACATCAACTAGTTACTTCTCACCACAGGGGATTCACTAGTAGTAATAAGGAGACGTCACCTACGTGCAAGAAATATATGAAAATACCCCTTATCTGCCCTCTATTTATGGGACCTTACCTTATAAAATGTATCTTCCTTCCCTTAAATAACCCCCCTCCCTTACACTCACGTGGTACCATACGGTAAACCCTAGTGGACCCCCCAAGCTTCTCACTCTCATAAAAACTCTACACACAATCGCATTAATCTTAGACTTGTGGTCAATCAAATTAATACATGGAATAGCCCTCTCACCTATTTTGACCACTGTCTCCATAGTGGCACAAGCCCAATATGGCCTAGAAAAGTGAATGTGAGATACTAGGATAGGTGTATCATCATCCTCATAATGCATTGGCTATGCATTCTTAAGAACATTTGAGCATATAATAACACTCTCCTCATGAGCCTTCTCCTCGCACTCATCAAGAAACTCCTCAATCATGATACTTTTTGCCTTTGGATTTTGGACTATTTACCTCTTACTCTTTATTATATTAATTATCTCCTCACAAATTTCCCTTTTAGCAATTTTCAAGATCTCACCAAGAGTCACAGCTCCACTTTACTATTTAGAATCTGATCTTCAAGCATCTTCTTGAAATCCATAGCATTCTCAATGTATAAAAAGAATTTATAACCTAGTTGTTTCTTAGGCTATGCATCCTGCTTCTTCTCCTTGTTCTCTACATCATCTATAATCTACTCATGAAATTTTCTTAGAAGGAAGAGTTGAAGAGTCAACCCCTTTAGTCTTCTTTGACATACTATGAGGATCATTAGTTTGTCTCATTTTCTCCTCCACAAGTACCTTAGTCCCTTGGGTCTTCGCCACATATGCAAAAATAGAATAAGTATCTACTAGTGCATCCCATCTAGTCTCTTCATATGGTCTGACCTCCATTAGACAACTCTAACTACTGCATCTTATCCTTATGAGCTATATCCAATGCAAAAGTCCACATTTTTTACATACTCTATGATCCTTACTCAATTTGTATACCATATAGAGAAGCATCTCCTCTGGCCACATATTAAGAACTTTGTACTACTATATCCTCAAGAGTTTGCTTCATCCCTCCATCACCAAAATTTCTCTTCATATGTAAACCAATCTCTATCAAGCATATTTGTTTTCAGGCTCCCAAAACATCACATTCCTTCTCCTTGCATCCTTGAAAAACTCACAATCCTTGCATTGATGCTCGACATTGTCAACCAAATATATCTTTTGACATTCTCTCTTCTTAGAGGTGCATGAGAGACCCCACTCTTTTAGGTGAAGTAGTTGGCCCTACAAGTTTAGAAAAATCAAGCCTTAAATCTTTACCTTATCCATTCCATTGTTTTTGAGTGGTGAAGCCATAGGAGCCAATGGTATAGCCATATGTACTAACATTGGCATAGGCATAACATAGAGATGGGTGCAATCATAGGAGAAAAAGTAGGCAAGAAAGCTGTAGGCATAGACATAACAAGTGTAGACATGATAGTAGGGGTAGGTAAAGAGAGAGGAGCCAAGGGTGGAATTGTAGAGGGAATGGTAATAAGAGAAATCTTAGGAGACACAATACCATTCTTTAGCCTAGACTTTTGTGACACATATTACTTCACCAAGGTAATGACCACATCCTTCACATCTTGCCAATCTATCTTTAGACCCATAGGTTGCAACTTGTTCTCTAAAAGCACTCCTAGGTGCACTTGAAGCACTAGATTCGTAGCCTATAGAAATAACTCCACCTTTTTGGCCTCTAAGGCTGCTTGACCTATAGTATCCATCTCATTAAACCTCAACTCAAACTCTCATAGAAGCTCAGTTTGCAACCCCTTATTTGGCTTGTGTATCCACTCTCAGAAGCTACACCTTGTATCTATCCCAATATCCTCTGGATGTGTTCTTCCTTCAAGGTTTTTATAAAGGCAAGCCAAGTATGAGACTCATAGTATAGAGCTCATTGATGCACATGTTAAGGGAAGAAGTAACCATTCACATAAAGTACTAACTCATCATATATGTAGGCACACCAAACAACTCCATCTTTGACTTGTAAAGCTTCAATTGGCTCAAAATGTTGTGAAAATCAAAGAGTTTTTTTTCGGCTTTCTATGATGCCAGGAGGCATATTGAGTGCGCACTCGTGATAAATTAAGGCTAGGATTGATTTCTAACCAATTTATTTATGTAGCTGAAGATTGCTAGGTATTCACTTTTGTCGGTTTAATTGTATTATTTTACTAACGATTGTGAATGCTTCAGTTGATGTGTAGAGTAAGTAGCGGTGGCAGTGGAAAGCATTGGAGGATAGTGTGTATTCAAGTTATCGTCAATATTTTGATGGGCGCATACCCTAGGCATGGCGCCTATATTTTGTTGTGCTTATTTATCAAAGCGTTTGATATTTATTTATTATTTTTGTATGCGCATGGGCACACGATTATGATATTTGTATTTGGACATTGTATTGGGTATGCCTAACTTCTTGGGCACCCACCCATTAGCTTTATTTCTATTTAGCACTAAAGCAAACTCAAAAGCCAAAAGCGTGCTATTTTGTAATTTGGGCTATTATTTGAGCTTGAAGATGATTAATACATAAAATATATGCTTTATGGAGCGCTCACACAAGGCATGGGGGGGAGATTGCACCCAATTGGTCTCTTGTTCATGTCGTGCATGCTTTCTACCTTGAGTTTTGTGCAAAAAGTAGAGTTCTTTTGTTCTTAGGGACCTTCCAACGCTCACTACGCGCGCTTATGGCATCCGATCTGTGCAGCAGTGGTATCAGAGCGAAGCTGAGATTGAGAGCTTCCAATCGCTACCCATCTTGCACGAAGGCGGAGCTCCTGGAATGATCGAGCTCTACAGTGAGTTTCATCGCAAACGGTCGATACGGGTGGATTCCTGGCGGTCAAGAACCTCTGTCTACAACCTCTGATCGCGAAGGACCGGCCAGAGGAGGCGGAGGACCACTCCTACATCTCCCTCTCCAAGTCATTTTTCCACAGTCAACAACAGATAAGCTTCCATATCTAAAACTTCATAAGCTTAATTTAAAAGCTTAGAACTAAGCTTTTAAAAAAGCTTAGCTTCTTCAATTTAAAAATTGGCAGCAGCATCGGCACATTAGCGTGATTTTCGACAAACAAAAACGGCCCCCCCTCAAAAATCGTCATCAGCAGACTTAATAAGCTTAAGTCATTTAAATTCTACCAAGGCTTAATCACTAAATTTTTGCAAGTCTTGTGATTTCTGCAAGTCACAAAGGTCAAACAAGTCCACAGAGATCAAAAGAGACTAACTTCAATTACTCCCATAAGGATTGTTCCTGCGCAGAAGCACAGAACTACAAAATTGTTCCCTGGAAGACTCTATTCACATACACAAACTTGCTGAACTAGTTTCAGCACATGCAAAAGGTCATATGCAGTTTCAAAGAAGACTACAAATCCCGCAACCGCAAAGGACGAAGACCATGAAAGGCAAACAAAAATCTATAAGCCTTGTATACCCGACTTTGAGCTATGCTCATCCCGCTAATTGGATTTTGAGAGTGTGAGGTTTTTTGGAATTTTTACAAGATGACAGAACAAAACATGGACGATTTAATGGTTGAAGGCGATCTTCCTGAACCTACGATGGAACAAAAATTGGATTTAATTATGATGCAGCTTGATGAAGAACGAAGAGCCCGACAAGCTTTGCAAGTTCAATTGGCTAATTTGCAACCATCTACTACTGACAAAGATGGACTGCAACCCGAAGATCTTATCCGACGTACCATCAATGCGACGCTCGAATCTCAATCCATCTGCAAAGAAACAAAGATAAGTAAAAGAAATTTCAAATTCCGTACTTTCAATGGAACTCGAGATGGAAAGACTGTCCTTGCATTTATCAATCAGTTTGATGATTACTTTCATGAAGAGACATATGCTGAAAAAGACAAAATTAAATGTGTCACTAATCATTTAGTCGATCGAACATCTCTTTGGTGGACCGTGGTTCATAAGAGCATTGATTGTCTCACTACCTGGGAGAGTTTCAAAAAGAAGTTTTTGCAGAATTTCCTTCCTCCTCAATTTCATGAAAAAGCCATAAAGCAATGGGATCTTCTACAGCAAAGAGAACGTGAGCCTATTTCCCAGTACACCGAACGTTTTTGGAATGCCTTACTGCAACTCCGAATGCTTGAAGACGTACCTGAAGCGACTCACAAACGCAAGTTTATGTCTGGTTTACTTGGACATTACTACGCTGAAGTCAATATGTTCAAGCCTACAACCCTTGAAGATGCAATTTCTTTGGCTCATGACACTGAAGACGAGATTCGAGGAAGAGACAAGCGTCCACAACAATTTCAAGCAAATGGTAACTATGGTTCCAAGCAATTCAATTCAAATTTTAGAAGATTCAATCAAATTCGTTTTCCTTCATCATCTTTCCATAAGTCTTGGACAAAACCACCTGCTTTACCATCAAATACCAATCCAAATCCTAAGCCATCCTCACAGCCCAATCCCAATATTCCTAGACTTCCTGCCATTGCCAACAATGTATCTAAAGCTAAACCTATAGTTTGTTACAAATGCCACCAACCTGAACATCTAGCAGCCAATTGCCAATCGAAGAAGCCACCTATCCATATCAATTATCTTGGAGCAATGGAAGATGAAGAACGTGAGGAAATGCCTAACTTTACGGAAAATGAAGATGACATTGCTACTCCTTCAGCAGATATTTTACCAGGTATGCCAACTCCACATTCTTTGTTGACAATGAAATGTTTAGTGCATGGAAAAGAAAAGATTATTTTGCATGATGACGGTAGCACACACGATTTTATTTCTGGAAAGTTAGTGAAAATTTTGAAATTACAAACTGTTTCTACACATTATCGCATTAAAGCTACATTCCTAGGAACAAAATATAATGAAACACAAGAGGTGCATAATTTAAAAATTAAAATTGGTGAATATACTGAACGAATAAATTTCTTAGTTGTACCTTTGCAGTCTAGTGACATTATTTTAGGAATGCCTTGGCGTCATCAGTATAATCCTGACATAGATTATTCTATGCATTCAATTAAAATTTATTTTCAAGGAAAACAAATCACATTACATGGTATGCACGCTTTTAATAACTTTCCACTTCTTACTCATACTCAAGCTAAACGTGCATTACGTAAAAGTAGCAAATCTTATTTAATATGGGTGAATGAACTTCAAGCTAAAGAAAACAAATGCATCCTAGGCATAAACAATTCCTTGCTCAATTTAAAGATTGTTTTGCTGAAGATTTACCACCTAGACTACCTCCTTCACATTCTAAAGATCACAAAAAAGATTTAATTCTTGGTGCACAACCACCATGTAAAGCACCATATAGGCATAACCGGATTGAACAGAAAGAAATCCAAAATCAAATCGAAGAATTGCTAAACAGAGGATTAATTAGACCTAGTAGTTCTCCATTTGGCGCACCTGTTTTATTGGTAAAGAAAAATAATAATACATATCGCATGTGCATTGATTATCATGCCCTGAATAAAATTACTATTAAAAATAGATATCTGATTTCTAGGGTAGATGATCTTATGGATAAACTACAAGGTTCTGCCATATTCAGTAAGATAGATCTTAAATCTGGTTATCATCAAGTGAGATTACATAAATCTGATATATTCAAAACTGCATTTAGAATACAATTTGGACATTATGAATTTCTAGTGATGCCTTTTGGATTGACTAATGCACCTGCTACATTTAGTCGAATGATGAATCGCATATTTTTGAAATATCAGCATTGTGTTATAGTATTCTTTGATGATATATTGGTATTCAGTAAAAATGAGAATGAGCATTATAAACATCAGTCTTTAGTTTTCAAGTTGTTGAAAGATAATCAATTGTATGCTAATCCAGAAAAGAGTGAATTCTTGCAAAAAGAAATTGAATATATAGGTCATGTTGTGTCATCAGAAGGTATTAAGGTTGACCCTAAGAAGATAAAAGCAATATTAAATTGGCCCATACCTAAAAATGTGCATGAGTTACGTTCTTTTCTAGGTCTTGCTAATTTTTACAAGAAGTTTATGCGAAATTTTTCGTTACTTGCCTTGCCTTTGACTAAACTTTTAAAGAAAGGTATTGTTTATCATTGGTTTGATAATCAACAAAAATCTTTTGATTTATTGAAACATGCATTAACCCATGCTCATGTATTACAACTACCTAATTTCAATAGACCATTCTTTTTAGTAGTTACTGATGCTAGTGGTTCTGGAATAGGAGCCGTACTTATGCAAAATAATCATCCCATAGCCTATTCTAGCTGTAAACTGAAACCATTTGAACTTAAATATTCTACATATGATAAAGAATTATTAGCTGTAGTACAATCCCTACATCAATGGAAACATTACTTAATGGGTTCTGAGTTTATGATTAAGACTGACCAACAAAGTATTAGACATCTTCTTAATCAACCTCAAATATTTGATCAACATATCAAATGGGCAGCTTTCATTCAGAGTTTTCATCCCCTTATCCAATATCAACCAGGAAAAGAAAATGTAGTAGCTCATGTTTTAAGTAGAAGACTGAACATTCATAATATTTCTATCATATCATTTGATTCCCTTATCCTTATGAAAGATACTTATCATCAAGACATTACTTTTCAAGCTGATTGGAATAAATTAGTTGGAAATAACTGGATTCCTATTGATTCACTGTCTTATAATGATAGATTCATGTTTTATGAAAAGAGATTATGTGTTACAGTTCCATTTAGATATTTTGTTTTGAATGAGATTCATTGTCCTCCATATCAAGGTCATAGAGGTATTATATCTACTTTGCATACATTGACTGAAGATTTTTATTGGCCACATATGGACACTGATGTATCTAACTTTGTTTCTGAATGTTTGGTTTGTCAAAGAGTTAAGAGACATCATGGTAAACAGTATGGTTTACTCATGCCTTTATCTATTCCATCACGACCATGGGAACAGATTTCTATGGATTTTATTACTAGTTTACCTAACACTAAAGCTAACCATGATATGATTTGGACTATTGTAGACAGGTTTAGCAAACAAGCATATTTCATTCCATGCAAGAAAACTTTAACTGTATCTCAGGCAGCTCAATTGTTTTTGAAAACTATGTTTACTAATCATAATTTACCAAAAGTTATTATTTCTGATCGTGATTCTAGATTCTGTAATAATTTTTGGATTAATTTGTTTGCTAACTTAGGAACAAAGATTGATTTTTCATCTACATTTCATCCTGAAACAAATGGTCAAACAGAAGCTACTAACATTACTATTTTAGATCTTTTACTCGCTTACACTATTTCAAAACCACATACATGAGATACACATTTACATTTACTTCAGTTTGCATATAATAATACTCCACACATAGCTACAAAGAAAGCACCCTTTGAAGTGATTTATGGTTATAGATTGTCTACACCTGTTGCATCTTTATCAAATAAAATTCAGAGTGCTGATGATATTGCTAACACGCACGCTACTATTTTTTATTAAGTCAAAGATATGATTGCCAAAGCCCAGCAATCATATACAAAACAAGCCAATACGAAAAGACAGGCCATGAATTTCAGAGTTGATGACTATGTTTGGTTAAGAATAGAAAAGCGTAGATTACAAAGTGTAGATAAACACCTAGTTGTGAAATTAGCACCTAGATTCTATGGACCATTTAAGATCATTCACAAAATCAATGACAATGCATTTAAGTTAAAACTACCATCACATTGGAAAATTCACAACACCTTTCATATTAGTTTATTACGACCCTTTAGAGGCCAATTACCTATACACCCTGTTTATGAAAACCCACCTTTGTTAGATGAAGAGATTGAAATCCTTGAACCTGAAGCTATTATAGATACTGACTTTATGACCACTAGAACTGGCCGTAGATATTCTAGATATTTGGTTAAGTTTAAAAACCATCCTGTTGAAGAGGCCCAATGGATGCATGCTAGAGACTTAAATGCTTTCCCCACTCTGTTAGCTCCACATTGAGCTAATAGCAATTGAGGACAATTGCTATCCCACCCCGGGGGTATGATGCCAGGAGGCATATTTCACGGTGGATTCCATGAGGTTTTACGGTGGATTCCGTAAACTTTTATTATCGGGGCTCATACACAAAGTGGATTCTTTGTGCGAGAAGTCGATGGGGACGCCTATCCTTTTCGGGCGTTTCGTTAATTTAGTATGTACATGGGTGATTCCATAGCGGGTGATTCTGCAAAATACGTATTAAATTAATAAACGTTTATGAGTTTAGAGTGTGCACTCATGATACTTTAAGGTTAGGATTGATTTCTAACCAATTTAATTATGTAGCTGAGGACTGCTAGGTATTCACTTTTGTCGATTTAATTGTATTATTTTACTAACGATTGTGAATGCTTCAGTTGATGTGTAGAGTAAGCAACGGTGGCAGTGGAAAGCATTGGAGGATAGCATGTATTCAAGTTATCGTCAATATTTTGATGGGCGCATACCCTAGGCATGTCGCCTATATTTTGTTGTGCTTATTTATCAAAGTGCTTGATATTTATTTATTATTTTTGTATGCGCATGGGTGCACGATTATGATATTTGCATTTGAACATTGTATTGGGTATGCCTGACTTCTTGGACACCCGCCCATTAGCTTTATTTCTATTTAGCACTAAAGCAAACTCAAAAGCCAAAAGCGTGCTATTTTGTAATTTGGGCTATTATTTGCATGAAGATTATTAATACATAAAATACATGCTTTGTGGAGTGCTCACACAAGACATGGGGGGAGATTACACCCAATTGGTCTCTTGTTCATGTAGTGCATGCTTTCTACCTTGATTTTTGTGCAAAAAGTAGAGTTCTTTTGTTCTTGGGGACCTTCCAACGCTCACTACGCGCGCTTACGGCATCTGATCTGTGCACCATTCTACCACCTCCATAGCCTTTATAGCTACAACCTCCCATTGTGCATTGGCTTGAAGCTGTATTTGTTGCAACATCTATGGCTAATGGTGTTGTTGTTGCTACTACATGAATGCATTGAAGGTATGGAGAAGTTGTTTCACCTCTTCGTTAGACTCAGTTGTGCCTACTAATAAGGGTGATTCTTCCATCTTGTGGAGGATCAAGATGTCACTTTCACATCAAGTTCATCAATGATGTTGAAGGGCAATTGCGTCATGCCACAAACCCACAAAGGATCACAAGTGAAGCAAGATGAAGGATGTCAGAAAAAATACACCTCCAGAAGAATTAAAGAGACTCCAAGCTCAACTTTAAGAATCCAAGTCTAATGCACAAATCTCTTACTTTGTTGTTCACAAGATATAGCGATTAAGGCTCCACTCACTTTGAGCAAATAAGGATAAGGAGATAAGCTTTTTTAAGATGATAGTAAATCATATGTCTTGGGGTTCTAAGGATGAGTATGGACATGCATGCAGTCTAAGGCTAAGCATAGAAGAATACAAAGGACAACATCATCATAAGCCTTTTTCACTATAGAGAAAAGTTAATATTTTCAAGAGCATTGATTTGACTTAATTTCTCAATTACAAGCTTAATTTCAGGACGGTAGCTTGTTTTCTAGTGTATAGTAAGCTTAAGGTATCGATGAAGGCACCGTGATGGCGCTGTGTGGAAGAGAGAGTTTTGGGTGTTAATGAAAGGAAGGGAGATGAAGGGAGCAGCTATGGTAGCAACTCGTAGTTACGGAGCAGGGATTTTGGGCGCCACAAATTGGAGCAGCTGATAGCTCCTTTGTAGTTCCCTCTCACTGCCTTTGCGTTTTACTCAGGATCCGAGCTGACATCGCTTGAAATCATGTAGCAAAAACATACGGGCATTAATCTAGCCGCATATAAGGCACATTGCACTCTCCATAGTTTATTTTTGTTGCAGAGATTAGATTCTCCAATTAGCTTTAGCTCAGTAATGAATTGTCCTTCTTCTCAGGATCAAGAACCTGTCAATAATCATTGCAGCAATTGGCTCTATCATTATTTCTAGATGGTGAAGGTCTTGTTCTTCTATTTCTCGTCTAATCGGCTGCAACAACATCCTCTTTCTTCCTTCATAGTATGACGGCACGTTAGCCATTTATGTTGCAAAAAGAAGGTATGCAAGGTGTTGATGACTGAACATTAGGATTTACGAGGCTTCATGGTGGTGCAATTCATCACCTCCCTCCTAAATCTCAATTACAACGTTTCCTCCCACAACCAATGATAATGACTCACTTCTATGTGCCATATGATCCATAGATATATATGTGTAGATCTCCTACAACTCCTCATCGTTGTATTGTTGGCTCATCTTGATCTCTGTACTATCTATAGTAACTTACACAACTAAATATTGATGTTAGCACATTCAATATAAGAGTGAACATGAAGCACAATAACAAATATCCACAAAGAAGTACATAAGTTGGAAAACATTTAACATAAGTGAATAGTCAACTAATTTGTCAACATATAGACACCAATATGACCAATCCTATGGCTCTATGATAAGCTCTTGGAATAGCTTAGTATACATCGAAAGGTCTATACATAGGTCCCCATAGAAAGAAGATTCTACTTCACTCTCAAAGAATTCTTACACTCTTGTATCTTCCCATGGATTGCTCTTGCTTGTCTTCTCCATATGCTACAAGCCCTCCTCATCCTTATCCCCCACAATGGTGACTCCTCTACTTGCATACTCTCTACATCCACACCAAGGATATTGTTTTCATCATACACTTGAGTTGTTTGAGGTATTGCAAGCACAAGATACCACCAACGAGACTATTGTGGGTTAGGATAGAATACCTCTTCGAATTAATTAAAAGCATGTGCAAAGAAAAAAAAACCACTTGTGATATTTTCATGCTATGGTAAAATTTTTAAAGAAGGCTTTGCACCTTTTGACAATGACTTGGTAAGACAAGTGTGTCTTGCAAATCGTTTCATCTTTTCTCAAAATCTACCTCCAAGAATCCAAATGGCCCTCGTTGGATGGTTGTCCCTACTCCTTTTTCAACACCACTTTAAACCACTATACAATAAGTATGATGATGGAGAAGCTATGATAATCTATTGAAATAACACTTTGCAAGTTACCAAAATACTCATTCTTATCTACAATAATGTTTGGATCTATGGCTTGCCATTGACTCTCTTTCTTAAACTTTACCATGACACCATAGTTCATTGTGAAGCACAATTTGACAATGTGCTCCACTCATAAATATCATCCACATGACCATGCCACACAGTAGACTTTGTATTGTACATTGAAATGCCTAGGTTAGTTACCACATGCATTCACCTTTGGATTGCATCTCCTTGAGAACTCCCACTTCTCCCCAAAGACTTTCTCACATTGGTGTAAAGTTGTTATCAAGGCATCATGCAAGTACTATCTTACATACATGAACTGTGGCAACTCCTCTATGCCCTCAAGATGTTGAACATGTTGCTAACATGTACTACATCAAAATTCTTATTGCACTACCTCTCATTTCCTTTTGGTATGATCGTACCTATCTAGCCACTTCTCCATGGATGCATGGTGTAACATACAAAAATAAATCACTTTCTCCTCTGTTTTTCCATCCATCCTCTTCTCTATCCCATTTCCAACTACCACATCTTCTATTAGTCTATCATTGTCCTTTAGCATCCACAACATCCTATTATCTGAATCCACCATTCACAGTCACTTTGAAATATATACCAATACCTTTCGCACTATCCAAACCTTTAGATGACATGCTATCGTCTAGATGAGCTCATTGTCGTATAAAGCCTTTTAGGGTTCTCATGAAACACTCCAAGAAGACATCCATCAAGTATTAGATTCAAAGTAAAAGATATTGGTAGTATTTACTCAAGCCACATACTTTTAAGGCCAAGGCAAACCTCACATATCTTATGCTAGTCATGGATTTTAGTCCTATTAGTTCGTCATCATTAGAAAGTGGAGACCTAAGAGAATGTATCATACTCATTAGGCATGGATAAATATGATAATTTGCTTCACCACACGTCTTACTGGGTAAGATCCAAGGAGCATGAGGTAGTTGTACATGACAGCACAACTCATTTGTGGCCAGTATACCTCCATCTTACCTATCTCCTTCAAGTCTATCATGCTCCCTGAGTGTCTCTTCCCATGATATGGTCCCATAGCAAGCTACCAATATTCTTGAAAATGTGTTGGGTGTTAGATATGCTGAATGCTCCACCCTCATAACATGCCACCAATTATCCACGATGCTCTAAGTTGTAAGGCCCCCATTATGACAAGAAGCCATATGTGAACACGGACATTGCTTGGATCCTAACTTGTATATTAGATGAGGTCTATGTGATCGGATGGCAAAAATGTGGCCTTTTTGGATCTAGCCTTAGGGTTAGATAGAGTAGTTATAGAAATTTGAGGCATAATGCATTGAGTTGCAAGGTGTAAAAGTTATCAAGGACCCTTTTTTTGCGGTCTGAGAGCTACAAAAGTGGCCCCTTGACAGGGGGTCTCATGAGGGTCAGTGGCCCCTGTAATAGGGATCCAAGCACCCTTGGCCAAAAAATAAACTAAATATTTCCTAGAATATTCCTTGGTCAACTAGGAAAGGTTCATAATATGGTCACACATGTCGATCAACATACCTTCCCTGTATATAAAAGGAATGTCAAGAATCGCGTGGTGGGGGGACTTGCTCAAGATGCTGCGCCGAACACACACAAAATGCACAAGGAGAAGCTCACTCAAGATACAAGAAGAGAGATGGGGGCCAAAACGTTTTCTTGCTGGTTTCTTCTTCTTCTTCCACACTCTTTACAATGTACACAAAGTATAGATAAGATACAACATAAAGGAAAGTGGCCTACTAAGTCAAACAATGCATAACCGACTATACTAGTCGACTGGCGCTATAACTATGCCAATTGTAAATAGGTGTAACAACCTGAATATAATAAGTAATGAGTCAGTGGCCATGTGAGAGTCATAATGACCACTGACATGCTAAGTGTAGACGTGTGGACCCATCTAACCAGGCGGTCCATCATCAATGTCTGCATGTGTTGAGATTTTTCATCTCAACACTCCCCCTCAAGCTCAACTGCATCTCTGCAACTCCAAGTAAGCTTTGAAACTTTTGAAGCTTCTCTGTACCCAATGCCTTCATGAAGATGTCAACTATCTGATCCTGTGTGCTGACATACACCAAGTCAATCTCACCTGCTAGTACCTTCTCTCTCACAAAGTGGTAGTGTACCTCAATATGTTTTGTCCTGGCATGGAACACAGGGTTCCTAGCCAACTATATACTACTCATGTTGTCACAATAAATGACAACTAGACCTTCCACCTGCACATCCAAATCAGCCATTAACTTTTGTAGCCATACTACCTCACATGCTGCAACAGCAGCACCTCTATACTCAGCCTCTGTACTTGACAAAGCAACTGTAGATTGCTTTTTGCTGCTCCAAGCAACTGCTGCACTACCAAGAGAGAACATGTATCCGCTGGTAGATCTTCTATCAGACATACTACCAGCCCAATCTGCGTCTGTGTATCCAAATACCTATACATCTATACCTGCCTCATAGAAAAGTCCATAATGTAATGTGGACTTCACATATCTCAATATGCGTCTGACTACATCCAAATGTGGCTTTCTAGGTACTTGTATAAACTTACTCACAAGACCAACAACGTAGCTCAAGTCTGGCCTTGTAATGGTCATGTAGATCAAACTCCCCACTATCCTCCTGAACATAGTAGGGTCTTTTATTTCATCCCCAACTTCAGCACTCAACTTTACATTCTGCTCCAATGGGACTGAAAGTGGTTTGCATGCTGTCATACCATACTTGGACAACATATCCAAGCCATACTGTCTTTGGAACAGCCATATACCATCATCACATCTGATCACCTCAATGCCAAGGAAGTACCTTAGCTCACCTAAATCCTTCATCTCAAACTTCTTCTTCAAAAAGTCCTTGACTTCAACAATCCCACTATCACTATCACCTGTAATAATCAAGTCATCCACATAGATGACTATGATGACCAAACCTGCATCTCCCTTTCTCACATAAAGTGAGTGATCAGCATCAAAAACATAAAAGCCAATATTGACAAGATACTCTTTGATCTTGTCAGACCATGCTCTAGGTGCTTGCTTGAGCCCATAGAGCGCCTTCTTCAACCTGCACACATACATGGGATGCTCTAAATCTTCATAACCTGCTGGCTGATCCATATACACTTCTTCCTGCAAATCACCATGCAAGAAGGCATTCTTCACATCCATTTGCTGCAACCTCAAACCTTTGGCTACTGCCAAAGAAATCACACATTTGACAGTTGCTATCCTAGCAACTGGACTGAAGGTTTCTTCATAATCTATGCCATATGTCTGGGCATAGCCTTTTGCAACCAGCCTAGCTTTGTACCTACTAATAGAACCATCTGCATTGTGCTTAATCTTATAAACCCACTTACATCCAATAGCTTTCTTGCCCTTCGGCAATGATACTAGATCCCAAGTCTTATTGGCCTCTAATGCAGTCATCTCCTCATCCATTGCTGCATCCCAATGAGTATGACCAACAGCCTCCTCAAAACATGTGGGCTCAACATCCTCAACTAGTTTCACCATATAAGCATAATGGTGAGCTGCATAACCTTCAAAACCAAATCTTTTAATAGGGTATTTGACCCTGCTAGATATGCGTACCACCGGATCACTCAATGGAGCCTTTACATTACTATGAGCTCTCTGTACACCTGGTGTCCTAACAGAAGGAATGCCAAGCTCACCATCCAAGCTCTCTGAGCCACTGGAGTCTCCATCAAGAACTGCATCAATGCCATCTGACACTTTATTCATTCCTTTGTCTTTACCTGTAGTGCTACTAGATGCACCTACAGGGAGAATCAAGGATTTATGATCATTCAACCCTTCCCTATTTGGATCATTACATGTATCAATTGTACAACCCAAACTAGATAGAGCTTCAAGCCTAAATCCATCACATAGATGCATCTCAAGGCGGTCCCTATTGTCAGATGTAGCATTATGGCCATTGATTTCATCCACTTGGGAAATCATCAAGGCATATCCTCATGGAAATCCTGGGCCTCCAAACCCATCTTACATTTCTCGTTATATGCTTATACATTCTCGATTTTCCACATTGGACTAATGCACTCAATGTGGACTTATATCTATTATAGCTAGATGGCCTCACATCCTTAGGGCTTCTACTTAGTATAGGTGGACCTTGGGCATGGTACATCTTCTTCATATGAGATGTCTTCCCTTTCCTTTGTCTAGTCTACAACCACTACTTAGCCATAGGGACCATGCTTTTACTAAAGAAACAACATCTAATCAAAAGCATGATTCATCCATAAATTGGAAAGGTTTCTCAAGAGCCTTACTAAGAGAAAAACTGGAACCACTCATTGGACACACATCCACACTGGTAGGTCCATTGGTTCTATCAATGTGGCCATCGCAACTACCTCTCATGGAAGCATTGCAAGCCTTGATGGGACTTGCTCGGCTTGGAATATTTTTATCCCCAAGAGGCATATCATTGAATTGCCATTTCTTGCTTGCAAATTCTGGCTACCAAGATCCCTGCCAAGATTGTCTTGGTATTAGCAAATGAATCTTCTCCTTATAGAAAAGGCAAAATATTTGGATGCACTTGCAATGAGTGGGGAAAGCTTCAAAACTTTTCCCAACATCTTCAAATATACTGACCATAGTCAATTGCATGCCTCTTGGCCTCATTTAATGACTTAGGATCTCCCATCTTCACTTGGATGTGCGTATGAATCTCTAAGCCACTCATAAAGAGCTCACATAGCACATCCTTAGGCAACATAGTAGCTCTTCTTGGTCAAAGTCTCAGGATATCATCAAAGGCTCTAGCGTATTCTTTAGCAGAATGGTAAGACTCTTGTCTTATGTGCATAAGTTTCCCTAAGACGTGGGTCATAGGCACCTTCTTTTCATATTCATCTAAAAATTTATCGTGTAGGTCCTCGAATGATTTAATTGACCCTCTTGGGAGGCTCTAGTACCATTTCCTAGCTTCTCCCTTCACGGTGCTAGAGAACACAAGCATTTGATGTGTGTCATCAAACCCACTTGCAAGGGACGTTAGGCTATATTCCTTTAAGTGCAACATCGGGTCCTCATTTACAAGTCCATGAAACACTCAGAGATTCCTATAAGGAGGAGAGCATTTAGTCCTCTTTCTTGGGATCAGCACTAGATCATTAAAATCTTCATATTCATGATGATCTAGTTCCAACCTTTTAGGGTCTCTGACCTCTTCTGTTTCCACCTCTAGTGGTGTAGGAAGGTTAATACTATCCTTAACAGCCCTTTTTGCCAACTCATAAAGTGGTCTAGGGAGGCCTATAGCTCTTAGCATGTCATTTCAATCCTTTCTTAAAGGATCTTCCATATCTTCCCCCTTCCTAAGTAGTTTTAGGATGGATTTGTCTAGGAGCTTCTACCCTTCATCAAAATCAAACTTATCCTTAGCACTAAGGACCTTGGGACCATGCCTTTTAAGCAACAGTTGTCCCTTTATATCTAGGGCTTCTACTCGAGGAAGTTATTTTATGTATGTCCTCTACAACACGTGCGTTCAAGGCCTATTTATAAATATCATTATCTATGAATTTTTTCTAAATAAAACATAATCCTTTTCTATTCAATCTGTAAATAACCCCTTTATATTATACCCTTCTATATGTAAAAAATGCAAAAAAATTGTATTTTAAAAATACCTTATTTTGAACCCACATGATGCACACACATATTCATGAGTAACTTACCCGAGGGCTTCTAACATCCTTGTGATACCTAAACTTTTGGCATGATACCCCACCACATGGGATGTTTCAATCATAGTTGCACTCCACTATATGTCTAGTTTTTCCCATGGCACTACGGCTTTAGCATAATCACTTCTTGATGTCATGACCGCCATAGCTTCCAACATACTTGTTCCATGTCCTCTAGGTTGATGGATGGTTTTACACAATTTCTCTTAGGTAAAGACCACACCAAGGTGAATCGCGGCCCTTGCCATTGCATTAAAGGATGGGGTAACCATTAATTGGTTACTCTTCTCATCACCTAAATTATCTTCTATAGAAGACTCATGCTCCACATAACTAACTAAGTCCATCAGTAAGTTTTGTATAGGGAAAGCCAAGATTTTCCATCCTTGAACAAACCCCATTTTATGGTTATCTTAGCACACGCCTAATGGACATACTAAACATAGGTCCCTTCACAACCTAAATTCAAAAACTACCACTTATAGGCAGCTCTCGGCAGTGCACCGACCTAAATTGGGTTCGACACTGGCTCTCTAAATACTAGCCGGACCTCTAAGTCACATAAGACACCCCACACGGCCTCGTGGTCAGTAGGAGCCTCTAAGGCTCACACTACACTAATTCCTAATATCGATTTTGCATTTGTAATAGGACATAGTCCAACATTTACCTTCCCCCACTCCTCGGAGGGAGATTCCATAACATATATGTATAATACCTCATATCACATACACAAGAGGCAACCTCTCGGCTGAAACACCACGGCCTCATTGCAACTCTCCTATATCTCGGGGATTGGCCCCAAGATGCACTGCTTCAACATAAAAAACAAGCATACAAGCTCCACTATTTGATTTATTGAATGATCCATGAGTTGATGTCTCCCCACTGAACTTACCCCAAGGAACCATTTGTCTAACCTATAGCAAGGCTTCCTCACACTCTCAGCATTGGTCAATGTTTAGCTTATAGGTGCTACGCATCTAGGATTTTATACCATGTGGCATGCAAAATGCAAAAGTGGATGCTTATTGTGCACAAACATTTTATTTTAAAACAAATCAACAAAGTGGAGTATAAAAATCAGCCCTTCAATGATTTTCAATCTATTCATTATTGTTGCATTGCTAGAGACTAGCACCGAACTTAATCGTGCTACTAGTCTCATTTGACTTAAACAAAACATCATCCTATATGACATGCATAGCCAAAAGACTAGACTTTACTTCATGTTTCACACTTAAACGCTTCCACAACCCTCTTTCCCCCTACCGCTTATGTGTTGCATCGTTGCATAGGTGTAGGGTTCCATTTTTTTGTCATTTTCAATGTATAAAGCAATAAAAATGCACTAAAACATACAAAAAAGGGTGAGCTAAGGCTATACATCATGCCTCAACCTTGCCAAACATGCACACACATTATCCATATTTTTTTGCATTTTTATATCTCAAAAAACCTAATTTTTTGTAGTTTTTGCTATTTTTACTATTTATTTATTAAGAAAATAGAGCATTTATTGGTTTTTATGATTATGACAACTGAGAATCACTTATTTTCCACATTTCATCCCTCTTGCATCATTTTTATCTAACCCAAAATGACAAAAAATCCCATTTTCTTTGTAAAATGCGTGTTTTTCGAATTTTAAGTAATTAGTTATGACCATAAATTATTACGGGTTCTATATTTTCCCATGTGCAGCCCTCAAACATGATGCAAGCAGGGCTCAAACAAATTTCCAACCCATGTGCACATTTTGTTTCCACTCGAAATATGCAAATTCCCATTTTTTCCTTGTAAAATGCGATTTTTGGGTTTTAGAAAATTATTTTTGACAATATGATATTATGTATTCTTATTTTTTTAACATAGGATCATCAAAGATACAACAAACATCATTCCTACCAATTTTCATCCAATATGAACATAATTTGGCCAACTAAACCTAAAAAAGAAGCATTTTTTCTTTTATAAAATAGAATTACCAGTTTTTTTAATCGTTGCAGGTTTCTAAAAACCGGATTCGGGGCAAAAAAATAGTCCACCATTAATGGTCATCCCATCTCCAGTCCCAAGTCGACTCGAAAGCGATTCGAGTACAACATCGGACAAGCATTCACCACTCGGGCTTCATCTCTCTTCACACACAGGAACTGTCCCTTGCAGGAGAGAGAAAGAGAGGAGATAGAAAGAATAAAAATGAGATTTCTCATTTCTCAATCATATGACTCGTGCTTATAGCTAAAACAGAGAGTGCTTTATGTGGATCAATAATCCATCCTCATCTCTCTCACCCGGCTAGCAACAGAGAGGTATCACTCATCGGGGTGTCATGAAAAAATGTGCCCCCTTATGCCTTGATAGTTTCATGAGTTTTTTCCATTTTTAATCCTTCATTAAGGTTTAAAGATTAAAATAACCGGTTCAGCCTTTCCTATTCACACTGCCCGGCAAATGGACTTTTCAATTTTGAAGGCCCAAATGAGCTCCGATTTGCAATTCGACTGGACAGGCGACTTCGTGGTGTCGAACTCCATCAAGATGGCCTCTCACACACTTTACGGCTTCTTGATCCACTAGCTGCTTCATAATACCAAACCTTGCAGGGATTAAATGGGGGGTGAAATGACCTCTGATTGATGAACCGAGACTTGTGTTCGTCAAAAGGCGTCTAGGAAAACTCTAGCTTGGCCACCCTCCACCAATTGAGTTTTCATGAAAATTGGCTCTTTAACACCTCTCGGGCACTTTTCGGCTCCAAAATGGGCTCCAACGCTCCAAGAACGGGTCCAAATCGGGTCCTAAAATCTAGCTCTCAGATATATAAGTAGCTTGAGCAAGTAGTTGAAGTACACAAGATGATCTTCCAAGAGGAGCCTCCTACTCCCATAGAGCCAGCTAGACAACTTACAAAAATTGATGCTCCATTGGCCTAGGATCTACTTGTTGTGCAAGATTAGCCTATTTTGAGATGCTCTAATAGAGCTAGATATCATCCTAAATGTTCCATGCCCTCCATGGACTATGTTATGGTGATAGATGCAAGTGAGCCTCTCAATTATAATGAGGCCATGCATAGAGATGATAGCCACTCATGGACTATGTTATGGTGATAGATACAAGTGAGCCTCTCAATTATAATGACGCCATGAATAGAGATGATAGTCACTCATGGGACATGGTTACACAGTCAAAGTTTGACTTCTTATAGATAAACCACATGGAATTTGGTTCCTTTGTCTACTATCAAGAAAGAATTATCATTCAAGTGGGTAGCCAAGCTGAAAAGTATCCTTGGACACCACAAGCCCACTTGTAAGGCCAAATTAAAAGCTAAGAGTTTCAAGCAAGAATATGGTATTGAATTGAAGTATTTTCTCTTATGGTCAAAATGATAAGCCTATTCTTGGTATTAGCATTTGTTTCTTAGCTAAACTTTTATCATATGGATATAAAGATGGCTTTTCTACATGGGGACTTGCATGATGAGATTTATATGTAGTAGCTTGATGGCTTTAAGAAAAAAGGCAGGGAACACCTAGTCTGCAAGTTAAGAAACAGCCTTTATGGCCTTAAGTAGACACTTAGTGAATGATACCACAAGTTTGATACTTTGATAAACTCATAAGAATATAGTCATAGTGCTATGGATCCATGTTTATTAATGAAGAAGACTCATGATGACAACCTTATGATTTTGGTACTCTAAAAAGATGCTATGCTTATAGTTGGAAGAGCTCATGATGAGTTGGATGCCTTGAAAACTAAGCTCAAGAAGAACCTTGAGATGAAGGACATGGGAGATGGCTCACATATTCTTGGGATAGACATCACTCACAATCGCTCTAAGGGGATCCTTCACTTGTCACAAAACAAGTATATCCAAAAAGTCATTTAGCAGTTTCATATGCATCATGATAGGCCTATTGGCTGTCCTCTTCCTTCTCATGTGAAGGTTAGTCAACATTATTGTCTAATGTTTGATGAGTAGAAAGCCAAGATGGCCAAGATCCTTTATGCATCTATACTAGGTAGTTTGATGTATACTATGATAGCCACTCGTTTTGACATCACATTTGTAGTAGGAATTGTGGCATGCTATATGGCTACACCTAGCATATTGCATTGGGATACCCTGAAGGATGTCATGAGTTATCTGAAGGAAATAGTAGCTATGAGCATATATTATGTGGCCAAGATACTAAATTTGTGGGATACATTGACTCTAATTATGCAGGACATGCACATAGTAGGAAGTCCACCTCTAGTTATGTCTTCACCTTTGCTGGAGGTGTTGTTTATCACACATCAATTTTGACCTAGAAACCATGGATAGGATGGAGTTTATCTTAGAAATTGCATCTAAACAATGGATAGAAAACTTTTAATGGACACAATGACAAGGAGGGGGAAGATTGTATGCATATAATGGATTTGTATTTTTGCTAATTTTTCAAGCACTAGAAAAAGATCCATTGAAGAAGAAGCCTAAAATAAGGTCACCACTTGAGCGATGCTTTTTCTGGCCTTGTACCTTGCACCCACTAGGGGGTATAATTGAACACTACAAAAGACATATCTTATTGCACTACATTAGTGCTTTGTATGCCCCATATTTTCAACTACAACCATGCCATGGGGGAAGGTGCATAGATTTTTACCATATGCCTAGTAACTAGTAGGACATACACTATGATAGATGCATTGTAAAGGCACTCACCTCTTTGAACATGTACCTCACGATACTTTTCACTAACTTAGGAAACAAGAGGAAAGAAAGTAAGGTGGTAGGGTCAAGTTGAGGATCATGGAGCTTTGCATCAATTGTGAGAAGGGTTCTCATGGAGTATATTTTCATTGAAAGTTGTAAGTAGGGGGATTGAGTGGAGTTTGTTTCTCGATTCATGAGAGGTGAGTCTCTAGAGCATAAAGAAAATAAGTTAATTAATTAACTTTATGTTGCACATGCATGTACACTAGAAACCCTAGCTTGGCATTAGTCTTGTACTATGCATTCATTTTTCCCAAGTGAACATGGGTGTGTTTGAGTGCATGGCATACCCTTCCAATTGCATTTCTCTAAACCATGTATGTTGGGGCACCGTGTACATTAATGGTATCGTCACATTTTTGTTAGGTGCACAAGAGCTGTGTGGGCTACCATTCAATTAGCACTAGAGTAAGAACTAGGGATCTCCAAACATATAGAGAGGTGAGGGAATTGGGTTGAGTATAGATCCTCTATCTTTGAGAGGCAATATTGAAAGGAGTGTTGGGATATATCTATGTATATATGCTCCATTGTGTGGTGGATTTGACTTATGTATATTTTGAATGTTGTTTTTGGGCCTACTAGGAGTACATAATGGTTATAATATGGTGTGAGATCTTTTTTTATGGTGTGTGTATGTGTGTGTAAAACCATGGAAACTGTAATGTGCAAAGTATGTATCTGGATATATATTTATCTATTATATGTGTCCAAATGACGAATGCATGCTTGTGCAAAAATGAAGGAGACATTGAGGAGGCCTTATCTAGAGCCTTAAGATAGAGACTAGAGGCTCGGACATGAAGAAGGAAGATCAAGAACAAGATGGAAGTCAAAGGCTTGAAGGAAACCTTCTAGAGGGGGATTGTTAGTTTAAGGGAGCATTCTTTTGGTGGGCTGAGAGAAGGGAAGGGGGTCTGTTAGTTTAAGGGAGCATTGTTTTGGTGGCCAAGAGCACGAAAGTATCTAGAGTGGGGCTATCAATTTAAGGGAGCATTGTTTTGGTGGCTGAGAGTAGAAAAGCAACAAGTATTTAGAGGAGGAGGGATGCTATATCCATGAAGGAATGTAGTTGTTATTGGACCAGTAATGGACTTAGGAGCTATTGTTGTCGAAGGGGGGGAGTCTTCTTTGGGTTCTAGAAGAGTGACGAAGGGAGAACAATTATACAGTGGGAGCATTCAAGCCGAGCCTTTGGTATGTAACTTTTAATCATTCCCTATGTAGGGAAAAAAAAAGGAATTTCCTATAGATTCCCTACTTAGAAATACATGTAAGTAGGGCAAGTAAAAAGTAGGGAAAGTGAAACATTTCCTAGTTAAAGTAACTAGGAAATCATAGGAAATTTCATATGTAGGGAAATTTCCCTATCTAGGAAAATATCCCCACATAAGATCATAAGAAATCTTCCCTTATTTTTACTTTCATTACTTATATGTAGTTCTAACTAGGAAATTTATTGGGAATTCTTTATTTTCTTGCCAAAAGCCCTCCATGGAGTGTATCACTTGCATCCTTATTCAAGAACATTTTATCATAAAGCAACACTAATGGACATACTATCAAGGACCCATTCTACTTCTGCACCAAGTGCCCCACATTTTGCATATATATCCACAAAGTGATTGTCTATATTAAGGCCTTCAATCCACAAAATCAAAGATGATGATAATTTGAAAAGACCCTAATAGGTATATCCAAATAAAACAAGTTATTATGCCAGCACAAGCTCTGAAGATGCATAGAAAGAAGGTACCACCACATGTAGAAATTCATAACTTTCTTATCAAAGTATGTACATTTAAAGGTGAAAATGATATACATGCCCACCAACACAGAGGTGAAAGGCACACCTCATAATTTTTTAATAGTCGCTATGTATGGACCCTTGGCATATACCTCTTTCTAGCCTTAGTTGGGGTCCTATGTAGATGCATGCTCTAGATTATGGTTCTTGTTGCAAGCATAGGTATAAATCCTCAATCATTCATGCTCCCTTCAAAAGGGAAAAATAAATTATCATTCTTGTCTCATTGCTCCTGTTCTAGAGTTGAGAAGTAATTACTTATCTGTAATAGCCCATAGTGATAGTAATCAACCATGGCATTTGGAGTAGTTTCAAGATCTTGCTCTTGACTTGTAGACATAGAAAATGTGCACAACATCTTGAATGCCTTCATCTTCTTCCTCCAGCTCCTCACACTCATTGGCATAATTTATCAATGGTTCAAGGTCCATTTATGTAAGGAGCTCAAGTTGCCAAGCATTCTCGAGCAAATGTTGCATATGTTCCACATGTCACACATGAAGAGGAGTAAACAAACTAAACATATGTAGTTTAGCCTATGGAAGCTAATAAATTGCTACTTCCTGGTCCAATTACCTTCAAAAATACAAAAGATATTATGTACATTAGTAGTAGGAAAGCTGCATCTAGAATAGACATAGGCCTAAACTGTTGAGATTCATCCATGTAGATGCAACCAATTGAGTTGGATCAACAATAATCTCTTTGTCAAAACCTAGAGTCTCTTCCCCATATTATTGCATCTGCCTTACTCCACCATGCATGTTGCTATAACAGAATACACTTTTAGACACTTTCTTCTCTTTTCCACATGCATTCCACTGATTAGTAGCATTCCACATAGGTAAACCAACACTTACATATGCTCACATTTAGCCCGAATGCCCAACAAACCAGTTTTCTCTTCAAATTGCAACAATGCACTAATGGTATCACCAAGAAATTGACGCTTCCTCTTAATTTCATCATGAAATTCTCACTTTGCAATGCCAAGTACATTTCCCAAGGTGAATTTCACCCAACTTTTTAAATTCATTCTTCAAGAACCTTCTCAAGATTTGTGTCTATCTCAATATCAGACTATAGCTTATATCATGGTTGCTTGCCCTTCTTTTTATCCTCTTGTTTAATATCCTATTTTTACTTCCACCCAACCGCTTCCATGACATGCTCAGGAGGTGGCTAATTTGCAGCTTTAGGATGATCCACACTTCTTTTTGTCACTCTCTTATATGTCCATACATTATCTTCATCTCTCTTTCATTTCTCTTCCACAAGTACATCCATGTTTTGCACCTTTGCTAAATATGCATACATTGAATATACATCTACGGTGATTCCTAGCCAATTATATCACAAATGTCTTGCCTTGAAAACACGAGACATTTCACTCTCAGTAAATTTTCTTTTTTTAGCTACATGCAAATCATGTGTCCATATTGTAGCCTTGAGATCCGCCATCACTTGGCTAGGCATTCTATCCAATTGTAGACCAAACGTAGAAGCATGTATAGCCACATAAGCATTTTGGATAGCCAAGTCTTCCAAAAGCTTTTGCATACCTTCCTTTCCCAAATTCAAAGCAAGAGGCAATCCCATTTCTTGTGCATGGATATTACCATATTTTCATTTAAAATATGAGCTATTGTGCCAAGGCCTCTTGATAAGAAGCACAATCCTTCCTTTCATGTTGCAAATTATCACACCACATACATATTTTCCTTGGTTTAGGGGCTATTGATCATCCCCTTTGCTCTTGTCCTTTCCCATCCAATCTTGTGACCTTCAACTAAAGATCCCACATGCCTTTAACCAATTCATCTTAATACATCTTCCCTAAACAGTGGGAACATAGCAAGTGCATAGGGCGAGCCACAGAAGTGGGTGGCTTACTAGATACATAAACTATTTTGCAAGTAACATTGGGCAAGCAAGATACATTCAGTCTTTTTTTCCTTCTATGCTTTTTCACACCAGTGCAGTAACAGCTTCCTTAACATGCCTCTACTCTATTTTAAGCCTTGTCTATATAGTCTGATCCTCTAACAAATCATCAAGCTTCTCTTGAAACTCAGGATCTGCTACTTGTAGAAACAATTCAATTTTTTGACTTGCAAGAGCTTGCTATTCTGCAAGATCTAACTACTCAATTTGACTTTAAATTCTCTTAATAAATCTATAGCCACAAGACCCTTATTGGGTTATAGAATCCACTCCTAGAAAGTCTTGTGTGTAATCAAACTGGTGTCTTCAATGTAAAATTATTCCCTGAGTGTCTTCTTGAAAGCTACCCAATTAGGATCCTGCATGTACAATTGAGTAACTCAAGCTTTTAATTCATGTATAGTGACCCGTACAAAGTATTAGCTCCATGGAAGTTGAGCCACCCCAAAGAACTCCATCTTTAGAGCATAGGTATGAAAATATGTAGATACATTCCTACCATTAAACAACTTCATCTCACACTCTACTACTTGCAGAGCATTCATCACAATAGTTTCGGTTTGAGTAGAAGCCTATATCATCTATTGTTGTTGTTGTATCTGCCTAAGCATGCTCATATTCTACACTAATCCTTGCAAAGTATTACTATAAATTGTGCTTGAAAGTTGTCCCATCCTGTCTTTCCTTCCGAAGACCTTTCGCATTGGGTTCACTAATATCGAAGGGGTTTTAGTTGAAAGGTCTTATCCATCGGGGATCAGAGAGTAAAGGAAGTAGAGAATAAGAGATAGAAGTGAAGAAAAAGAATAGACAAAAGGTACAGAAGATAAAGAAAAAGCTCAATGAATCAAAGAAATGTGTATTGATAAAACCTAAGAAGATAAGCAAAATCCTTGTCTGGCACTAGTCAGAAGCAATCTCTAAGCATTAGATCTCCTGGAGCTCCTTAGTAGACCAAAAACATGCAACCAAACACTCACTTCTTCTCTGCTACTCAAATTGCAAATTGGATGGTTTTGTTTGCTCCCCCGGGTAAAACTCTAGGACACTTGGTTAGAATTCTCCTAGATCACTCCTTCTTCTTTTCCTTATTTCAGAGTGTTATTTGGTGCCTAAAAATTGCAATCATGAGCTATGGAAATTTGAAAGCCGCTTCTGTTTTGCATGAGATCTCACAAATTGGCGCTGAAAAGCCACTTGCTTTTTGCATGTCACTCTATTCTAGAAGTTTTCTACACATTTTCAGGATATTTATAAGAAATAATATAAAAAATAGGTTAAACTTGTCCAAAAATCCCATATTTTAAAACCAAGTATATTATGGACACTAGCACTAATGATTAAGATGACATTGACTCGTTAGATTCATAACAAAGCCGAATGATGATGCACTTCAAGTTTTTTCACACTGTGTCCACGTAGTAGTAGCGATATGACAATGATCTCTCATTGAACCCATTAAAGTGCTAGTTTTGGGTAAAGCATGGGTGCATCTTAGGGCACATTGTGCCAAGGAATGGGATAGCCATATACCTTTTCAAAGTCAAGGTGATTATATACCTTCCTCCTCCAACCAACTTTCGGGGAGTCTAACGTTTCTTAGGTCACACAAGATATTACTGATGGTTTGTACTAAACTATGCATTAATTGTTGGACCCTTGTACAAGCTACTAATATTCTTCGAGTGGACTGAAGAATGTCAATAGGCCTATGAAAGACTTAAGTAGGCTCTAACTTCAACTCATATCTTCCGAACCCTTGATTGGTCCATTACCTTTCACATGCACATTGATGCATCAAAATTTATTGTAGGGGCAGTGTTGTTCTAGTGTGGCAAACATAACCTAGACTATTGAGTGAGTTTTGCTAGAAAATAGCTTACATAAATAGAAATAAACTACCTCATGATGGAGAGAGAAAGGTTAGCCATGTTGCTAACTATAAAGAAGTTCAGACACTATCTTCTAGCGACACCTTGGACCTTATTTGTGGATGAGCAAGCATTGTTTTATCTTATGAATAAACCTTGCAAAACAAGATGCATTTCTCGATGGTTACTTCTGCTCTTGGAATTTGACTTCTATGTGGTCGTACAAAAGGGAAAACAACATTATATGGCGGATCACATGTCCCATGCAACCACAAGAGAGGCTTGTGCTACTCCTGTTGGACAAGGAATCAATGATAGACAACCTACTAGATGCACACCTTTTTAAAATATTTAGTCAATCAGAATTTTTTAGAGCCAACCTCACACCATATTGGGCAGATGACATAGTCCATATACTCAAGTACGGACTATCAAAACAATCGATAGAGAAAGCCATATTAAAAAGACTAACCTTGAAGATCCAACATTATAAATTGATTGCAATTCAACTATATTGGGTAGGACAGGATGGCCTTTTAAGGAGATGTGTCTGTGAACACAAAATGTGTTATGTGCTCAAAGAAACACATGGCACTATAGTTTGGGATAGCCATATACCTTTTCAAAGTCAAGGTGATTATATACCTTCCTCCTCCAACCAACTTTCGGGGAGTCTAACGTTTCTTAGGTCACACAAGATATTACTGATGGTTTGTACTAAACTATGCATTAATTGTTGGACCCTTGTACAAGCTACTAATATTCTTCGAGTGGACTGAAGAATGCCAATAGGCCTATGAAAGACTTAAGTAGGCTCTAACTTCAACTCATATCTTCCGAACCCTTGATTGGTCCATTACCTTTCACATGCACATTGATGCATCAAAATTTATTGTAGGGGCAGTGTTGTGCTAGTGTGGCAAACATAACCTAGACTATTGAGTGAGTTTTGCTAGAAAATAGCTTACATAAATAGAAATAAACTACCTCATGATGGAGAGAGAAAGGTTAGCCATGTTGCTAACTATAAAGAAGTTCAGACACTATCTTCTAGCGACACCTTGGACCTTATTTGTGGATGAGCAAGCATTGTTTTGTCTTATGAATAAACCTTGCAAAACAAGATGCATTTCTCGATGGTTACTTCTGCTCTTGGAATTTGACTTCTATGTGGTCGTACAAAAGGGAAAACAACATTATATGGCGGATCACATGTCCCGTGCAACCACAAGAGAGGCTTGTGCTACTCCTGTTGGACAAGGAATCAATGATAGGCAACCTACTAGATGCACACCTTTTTAAAATATTTAGTCAATCAGAATTTTTTAGAGCCAACCTCACACCATATTGGGCAGATGACATAGTCCATATACTCAAGTATGGACTATCAAAACAATCGATAGAGAAAGCCATATTAAAAAGACTAACCTTGAAGATACAACATTATAAATTGATTGCAATTCAATTATATTGGGTAGGACAGGATGACCTTTTAAGGAGATGTGTCTGTGAACACAAAATGTGTTATGTGCTCAAAGAAACACATGGCACGATAGTTTGAGGGCACGATTTCATTGGCCCAATCAACCCTGCAACTCAATACTCCCAAGCCAAATACATCATTATTGCCACCAAACTATCTCATCAAGTAGGTGAAATCCCAAGTAACTCGCAAAAATGATGCAAGGACCATGGCCAAGTTTCTCTAGGAGTAGGTAATCTCATAGTTTGGTTGGCCCATAGAGTTGGTTATTGACCAAGGCACACACTTCATCAACAAAGTGATCGCTCACTTTTTATCCACCTTCTTAATCATCCACGAAAAGTCCAATCCATGTTCTCAACAAGCCAACCGTCAAGTCAAATCCACAAACAAGATCTTAAAAGGTATTCTAATAAAAGTCCTCTTTGCCTCATGCAGCAAACAAGATTATGGCATTCTTATGGGCCTATAGAATGGTCTACAAAATAGCCAAAGGATAGACCCCATTTAGGTTGACCTATGAAACTGAAGTTATTTTTCTAGTGGAATTTTGTTCCCAGCTTGAGAATAGTAGCCCAAGAGAGATGGGAGGGACAATAAGCATGGGAAAATTGTCTAGTGGAGCTAGGATGCCGATCTAAAACACATATCATTGCAATGCATGCTCTAATATGTGAAAAGGCATGCGGCAAGATTTGGTTTGCCAAATATGTCAAGCAAAAAGACTTTGGGCAAGGATATTTAGTATTGCTATACTTTGTCAAAGGACATAAGTAGAAAATGAATTTTAGGTAATTGGGACCCTTCAAGGTTTGCAATGTCAATAGAATGGGGAATGTGGAACTTGAAACCCTAGAAGGAGAGGGTATAGGTTTCTTCAATGGAAGTCACATAAAAAAGTACCACCCTCCATCACATTCACTTCATGAACCTTCAATGATAGAGCCATCATTGAACTTGAGGGTTGCAACCATCACTGAACTCGAGGAGGTGGATGAGGAAGCACTAGCCCCAGCTGACCTATGGATCACCGTAAACCCCCTAAAGGTACACATCATTGACACACTAATTGACAAGGGAGTCGATGCCAATATCTTAACACACAAACACTAGACCGCCATGGGTCAACCCCAATTGCAACCAACCAATGAAAAATTGAGCCCATTTGTGGGGCAAACCTATCCACTTGTGGGGAAATGCAAGATGATGGTTTCTATCGAGAGTGAGAGTCTACCTGATGTTTTCTACAACAAGGTGCTAGTAAGGACACACTACTGGGATGGGCATTCAAAAAACAAGTTCATTGTAATGTGGACCACAACTCACAATGCATCAACCTTGCCATTGACCATGTGAGAATAATAATAGCTTTCAACAAAGGACACCAAAGTGGGCCCAAAACTTGTAGTGCCACTAGTAGCTAAACCTAGTGCCCACCCTAAGGAAGGGAGTAGTGCATCCCAATGTGCTCCCATGGTACCTACCCAGTCGCATCAAGGAACTATGATCCAAACACTCAAGTGGGTTCCTAAGCACAAACCACAGTTTCAAAAATGTCAAACATTGGGAATGGATAGTTTCCATGCCTCATGCACTAGGCCTAAATAGTGGAGTCCTATAGTGCACATGTGGGTTCCAAAAGCCCTACTGTGAGCCCAAGGATACAATGAGGGTAACACCTCATTGTGATTACCTAAACACATGAATGTTGTGTTTAATCCTCAATCTCAAGCCCCAACAACCAAGGTTCAGCAATGTCAACCGAAACACAGAAGGAGAAGAAGTAAAAGGAAGGGCACTCAATTCATGAGTGCTCAAATAGACTATGGACCCAAAGCTAAACCAAGATTCCATGAGAAACCACTCATTCGCAAGTCCTTGTCTGAGGACTCAAATGATGATTGCCATTGCAAAACCCGACAAAAAAGCATCGATTGAACTTCAAGTCTCACAATCCAAGCCTACCACACTCATTGAGAATCTTCAAGCGGAAGCACCATGCATCAACTTGTCCTGTTCAACTAAACCCAAGCCACCAGCACACCTTAAGTCACCGCAACCACAAAAATCCATTGTTGAAGGAGCATCCAATATGGCCATTGATATAGGGGATCACTTGGCTATGTGCATTTGACAGTTAGATTCAAGTTTTACACTATTTGCTAGATGCTATGAACATTTAGACCTAGGCCTACTTGATGAATTTATAGTAAACAAGGTATGTTCCTTATTGTGTTCTTGGAAAGAAAATGAATTCATCTTTATTAAGACTTCCACTATTTCAAACGAGATGATTGGCAATGAAATCTCACAAGAAAATGCCGTAAGTCAATGCTTGATCACATCCTATCAAAACAATAAAATTTTTATGCAAGCACAAGAATTTTTTGAATTCCAATGACTCATTGAACATCTGAGTCCAATTTCTCACACAATTGGTATAATTTGTGCCTTTCATGGGATCAAGAGGGATACCAAATCATGAACAATGTGAAGCAATGACATGCCATAACCAAGATTTGGCCATTAGAAGACAATGTCATGCTTCACCCATACTTGGATAAGATTCTAACGGAGGAGGAACTCCACATTGCAAGTCGGCTCAACTTAGGTGACCTCATTTGTCCATATGATTTGGATTGTTATGTGACTCTTATAACCCCAAGTTTTACGATTGGTTCTTGAGAAAGTAAGGCATACCAGGATGCATAGAATGTCCATACACCTTCATTTCCACAATCCTAGAAAGGATTTTCATCCTTTCCGAGGGGAAGGGGAGTAATGGATGAAAACTCAAAATAAGAATTTAATTATTAAATAAAAGAATGAATATGTGGATTGATTGGTATGAGAATTCTTATTTTTGAACACTAATCTTTCTAGTCATCTTATTTTTTGTGTAAGAATTGTGGGATATTGTGTGGCAATAGGAACTTAAATGGCAAGACAATAGGATAAAGCCAACATGCTCCCCTTCTTGGAGGAGAAACATAGAAGATATGGATTAGCCATGGATATCCGAGCATTCAACCAACTAAAATATCACAATATCCACAATTTGGAAGGAATGGTGACATCCAAAGAGGCGATGTCACAAATGATAGAGAAATGTAACCTTACCAAGTACTTGGAAAATGTGGGACAAGAAATAGACCACAGTAAATGTACAGAATTCTTGAGGACTTTTGATGTACAAAGGAACAGTGGCACACTGACTATCACGCAAGGTGAGACCTCTAGAAGTGTGGAGGTTGCCCTTAGTCCTCCAAAGATCATAGAGAAGACACTAGCGATAGCAGAGAATTTGGAGAAGAGGCCCAAGAGGGATGTGTGTTGAATGCTAGGGATGGAAAAAACAAAGTTCTACACCAATGATGGAATCAACCTAACTGATATTCTGGACCCCACCATTTAGCTACAAGCTAAAATGGTTAACACACTTTTTTCAAGCTAGAGATATAATGCCCTTATGAATAGAATTGGTGTACCCTTGGTTGTTGGAAATTCTTGCAGCCAATGCATTGGGGAGGAGGTGAATTGGGGGGAGGAGTTGGCAAAGGTACTAGCCACATCACCAAGGGTGGCAAAAGGAAAGTCCCTGGCTACCACTATAGAGTTTGAGAAGGAAAAATGTACCTCCAAGGCTTCAACCATAGGCTTTTGAGGAGTGTTAATGGCTATTATCTAGCAAGCTCTAGAGGAGGCTGAAAGAGAAGTCATAGAGGAGACCCCAAATTTGTCACTAATCCGCAAGGACCATCACTCTCCCACACCAGCAAGCCTAACCATCTCTCTTTCATTATGGGAACAAGAGAAAAAAGAAACCATAAAGAGGAGCAGGACAACACATAAAGAATCATTAATGAAAAGGAGAATGTCCAACCATCTCAACCACAAGAAACTATGAGCGAGAGGACTTTTAATGAGTAGCAAGGCTCAAAGTTTTCAAGCCAAGGGGGAGAAAAAAGATCACTCTAAAAATAGAGAGTTGCAAAGGGTAGAGGAGGAGTAAAAAGAGGCTAGAAAAAGAGTGCATAAAGAGGCAAGAAGAGGAGGAAGAATGACTCAGGCAACAAGAGGAACAACACATTGCACTGTCCATTTAGAGATCCATGAAGCTAGCCTCCCAATCTCAAGAATTGGAAATGATGAGCCTAGAAAGAGAGGATGTGCCAAGCACTATGTTACCGTGTTTCCGACCACGTTATCGCAGCACAGAGGAGCGAAAACTGGGAAGAAGGAAAAAGAGCAAAAAAGACACCTTGAATGGCAACCAATCCCTGAAAAATTCAAATATTTGGACACGACCCTCAAAAGGCTTTGGTGTGGGGCCACGGCAATAAAAGAGGAAAAGGCGCACCATTAAAATATGGGAGCACCCCCAAATCTGTGTAAAAGAGTGCCAGGCTCGCTCTTGTGCAAAGTGTATGCATTAGTGGGAATAGGGTAAATTAGAATGGTGGGAAATGGGAAAGAGGGCCTAGGCTACGGCCGGCCATGTAAAAGAGGAAAAGGGGATGACCGCCCGGAAGGGATTTAGGGTTTTGTATATAAAGTTGAAAAATGAATGAGAAGCTCATTCTTTGGTGTGTGGCAAAAGGAGTCTCTCTTCTTCTCTCCTTCTTGCTTATGTGTGCTCTTGAGAGAGGGAGTGTGAGAGTGTGAGGGAGTGAGTGTGTGTGAGGGTGAGGGATCAAGAGGATGAAGCTCTTCACCATCTCCTCTCCTCTTCTTCTCTTCTCTCCCCTTCTCTTCTCTTGCGCATGTGGATATGGAGGATGGAGCTTGGAGATGGAGGAGGCTTGAGGATGCTTGCGCTAGCATCTAGGATCGTGGAGCTACTGGAGTGCAAGAGAGAGGAGGGTACTCGATCGAACATCAAGGTAAGCTCACTACACTCGTAGGTTCGACGCCGCGTCGGCTAGGTGAGAGATAGCCATTAGAGCTCGCTTGAAACGCTTGAAAGAATAAGCAGTCCGAGGGTCTTGGCAGTTGAGCGAAAGCTCCCACGTTTTGGTTCCATTTTGCCAGGACCAACGGATTCAAGCTTGAGCACTTGCGCGCCTCACATCGAGCATCGAAGTAGGGTATTCATCCCCGAAACGGAGCTTGAGATAGGTAGGAAGTTGGGTGCTTTTAATCTGCGGAACAAGTAAGTACTTTGGATATTTTGGTTGTTTGATGATTGGAAAGCATGGAGATTTTTTGTTGCATTTAGCGTAGGTTAGAGCTAGGAGATCGAACCGGAAAACGGTAGGGTTCATTGTTTCAAAACAGAGTAAAAACAGGGAAAAAAGTCATGCAAATGCGCAAAATGCTTGCTAGTGAGGACTAAGATCGATAAGAGAGGGATCAGCGGTGTCAACGCCACAGCTGGGAGGGCATATAAGAACCGGGAGGCCAAAAGAGAACTCATTTGTGCCATTTCAGTGTGAGAGAAAGAGAGAGAGAGAGCTAGGAAGCCCCAGGCCGTGTGATTCGATCGCAGCACCGACGCACTCACCGACCCATTCAGGTATATGAATCCCTCCCTCAAACCCCCTAGATGGTATCTGGAGGTTTGTGCTTGTAATGGTTGAGTAAATCATAAGAATCGGGCAAGATCGGCATCGCGCGGTTTCCGTCGCGCCGTTTTCGGCCCGTCCGAGCTATTGCTTCTAGGCCGAGGCCCAGAATCAACCTTTGGCCCCTTGCCATTTGGCCACTCGGCCAGAACCCTAGTCGGCACTCGGACTGTCTAAGTCAACCCGTCCGAGAGACCCTCCTCGGACCATCCGAGTCAGAACTTTTTGACCACGTGGCACATTCGGCATGTGCCATTCGACCCGTCCGAGCGACCCGTCCGAATTCCACAATCGAAACTCGGCCACACCTGGGATTCGACCCTCGGCCAACTGCGGTTCGACTTGTCCGAATTAGCCTGCCCGAATTTGTCAAACCGGCCATTCGGCCCATCCGAGTAAAAAATCATCCGAGCCAGAATTCGAGATTGGGCCCTTGAGCCCATGCCATTGGGCCCGTTCGAGTGACCCACTCGGACCCTGCAATTCGGACCACTTGGTCCGAATGCAGCTTTTTGTCAAAGTTCTCAGAAATTTTACCCGACCTGCAAACGCGCATTAGCGCAACTTGTCAAAACCCTTCGGGTGTTCAGAACTTGATTCTGGCACCCGGGATAAGAGAAATTGTAGTACACAGCCGCTTGGCAGTGGGCGGTAGACAGTTGAGGGATCCACGGACTAGAATGCAAGCCGCTGAACCACGAAGACCCGATCGATCAGAAGTAAACAAGGAAACAAACAAGGAATCCTAAACCATGACTAAACGGCCGAAAAATGGACCTACAAGCCTATTAGGCCAGAAATGAGCGAGAGTGAGTGGGGCGTCGAGGAATTGCTTGGTGCACTCACATTGAATTTTGCACTTGAAGTACACTTAAGGAAACCGAAAGCCTGATTGGGCACAAGTGCACGAGGAACAACACACTCACCGAGTGGCGGTAAATTGAGAATTGTATTCAGTAATTAAGGGAACTCACTCAGATAAATCGCTCAAGGAACCCACCAATAGGAGAGGACCCAGGATGTAGACAGACATGCAAAACGTAGAGGAGAACCAAGCGAGGAGCGCCAACAACAAGGACCTAGCACGACTAGTCAACCTGATCGAAGCGCAGCGAGGCACAAGAATTCGACCATGGCGGAGGAAGGCTCAGACCATTGGTTTGCCAAGGAGCTCGATGTGAGTGCATTCCTAGATGCTATATAGCAGATGGTGAGTAGTTACGATGCGCATGCCTGGTACGAGCATCGTGGCAGAATGGCAGATGCAACCATTGTAGACCTAGAGGAGGAGAGAAGGCTAGCCCGCAAGGCATTGCAAGGCATAGCCGAGTATAATAGGGATCAACAAGCCAGGAGCCTAAGACAAAGCATGGAGCTGCATGAGGTGCAGCGAGTGCTAAACTTGGCTGGCCGGAACCGAACGGACCAAGAAAGAGCACTAGAAGAAGACCTGACACTGAGCGAGCTCCTCATGAAATGGCTGCTCGATAACACCGCAGTGGAGCAGAGTGCCACTGCACTAGCAACGCCACTGCTTGCAGGGTTAGGGGCAAACCATGGCTCAAAGAGCCAGGCCAAAATACCGATTGTTGCCAAGCAACTCGACAAGTAACAGTCGCATGATGATCCGTACAGCTTTGTCGAGCAGTTTGAGCAAGTCTGCGAAGCCAATGGCCTCAACGACCAGACTCAACATTCTCAAGCATTCGGACTTTGCTTAAGCGATAAGGGTAGGACGTGGTATACAAGCCTGGATGCCATAGAACGAGCCAACTTCAATAACCTCAAGGATCTTTTTATCAAGAGGTTTGACGAGCCCGGATACTCCGACAACCTGCTAGTACGACTGATGAACGTCAAGCAGAAGGATAAGGAGGGCATTCGCGACTATGTGACCCACGTGAGAAGCCTCTTTAAAAGAATCCGCTTAGGCGAGCGACCGACTGAAAGGGCAGTATCAACTGTATTCATCAGCGGAATTCGAGATGAGGAATTATATAAGGCACTGGGCAGGCAACTCAAGCTTGCAGTGAGACGTGGTGGCTAGGGTTTTTGAGGAAGCCATCAGAGTCGATGACCAGCTGAAAGAGCGGAGCTCTAGGAGCTCAAATCTAGAAGAAACCAACCCGCGGAGCTTGGAGAGAACACCAGCCTCTAGTGAGCGGTCGAACCCATCACCCCAAGATAAGGGGAAAGCCACCGAGACAGACCAAGGCTTGCGGAGGTCAAGATGGAATTAGCCAAGATATAGGACATGCTGAGACGACCAATGCGCCCGCACATCCAGTGCGTGTACTGTGGAGGAAACCACTTGCCGGCCGAGTGTCAAGACCCTAGGTCAAGACCTTGCACCAACTGCGGGAGGTTCGGCCACGATGCCACACAATGTAGACTACCAAGAAGGTTTCCATACTCACAACCCTACAGCCAGCCTTATCTAGCTAACAGGCCGCAGCCATTCTTCAGAAGGGGAGCCCCATTGACTCTACCCGCGCCTAACGATATGAAACCCGCTGTCCCTAGAATGGACATAAATCCCTCTGGCATTCCTAGACCGCCTGGTCCTTATGTGACCCACCCACCAAGCGACGCTCCAGTTCATTACGTGAAGGAGCCAAATGATGAAGAGACCTACATATACCCTTATGTCTCGCATGACGACGAGGGTAATGCAGTCCTCATGGATTATCAACCGTGCCGATGATGGCATTGGGAAGAGGACGGGGTAGAGGCCTAGGAGGGCAGCCATAGGATCTAGTCACTTGTTGGACTTGCGGACACCCCGGTCATGTCTCATCACGCTGCCCGGAAAGAGAGCAGCAAAACAGGGACAAGGTTGATCAAAGATGCGCACAGTGCGGAATCACCCATCTTTTCGTTGATTGCCCAAAGCGGAAGCCGTCCTCTAGCACAGCTAATTTGCCATCCGTCCCATTAGGGCTGTTTGGTGTCGAAAACCCCGATGTGGAGGCCACACCTATTCCCTTACAAGTTATGACCCAAGCCCAAACCAAGCAGGCAGGCATCTCTCTGCCAGGGCCTAGCAACCTAGACGCAGCCTCAATAGGGAAGAAAAGCCGTAGGTGGGAAATGAAGAGGTTGGACGCTAAGGTTGCATTGAAGACCGAGAGTGCTACGACTTTAACTGATGGAAAGAAAGTCTCAGACGCGGAGGCAAAGACCTCAGCCCCTAAGACAGCCGAAAAAGGAAGCGCTAAGATAGGGGAATACCCGCACCCCAAGCGACAATTGGAGGTCATAGAAAAGGTGAAGGAATGGGTGAGGGAGGCTCAACAGCACCTCAAAGATGCTGAACCCATCACAGAGGACGAGATCGATGATCTCTCCAGCATAAGCACGCCAATGTCGCCGCCTCAACCTAAGTCGGCCGAGGCTACTATGCCACAAACAGTGCCACTAAGACCAATCCTAGATGCAACAGAGCCGCAGATCAACCACGGCCGTTGGCCTGGACAGTCTAGGTTAAAGGAGGGACGAGTACTTAGCAATCTCTTGACCACACTAGTGACTACCCCTGTAACATTTGGCCTGGGAGATCTTCTTAAGCAGCACCCTGAACTATGGCAAGACCTTAGGTAGTGGGTTGAGGGCTCACAAGAGCAGGTCACGGTAGACCCTCAAGACCAGGATGCAAAAACACAATTGCCCAGTCTCATGCTGCACTCTGTACCTAAATCTTTGCACGTCAACGCCTTTTGGGAAGGCTCTGAGATGCACGCAGTCCTGCCGGTCCTAGCCCTGGGTGACGCAATAAGGAAGGGAATCGTAGACACGGGAGCCGGGTTAGTCCACACGGTGCTGCAGACGTGGGGAAACCCGCCTATTGAAGCTGCTAGGTTTAACGTCACGCTAGCAAACGGTATGAGAGTGAAACCATTCAGGGTCCTGAAAAATTGGCCAGTGAAGATCGCAGGAGTCCAGTTCTCCGTTGACTTTATAGTCATGAAGGGAGTGGACTACGACATTCTATTAGTCCGACCTTGGATGCGCAATGCTAGAGTCATCGAAGATTGGGGTAACGGCTTGATCTTCCTTGGCAATAGAACTAACGCCGTACGAATAGAAATGGACATTTTGGAAAACCTCACCAGTCGACCTGGACGCCATCTCTACTATGCTCAAAGGGAACACTCAGGTCAGGAAGCCCTATGAGTCCTTGACCAAGTATATCCCATACCCAGAGGATGAGCGGGATTGGATGCACGTCCTTGCTACAATCGACCTACTGTTCTCTGACCAGGAGGCATACAAGCAAGCCATCAAAATGGTCAGCAAGGCAAACGGAACACTTCCTACGCCACTCTACATGATGGCAGCAAGCCCCCATGGAGGGCATGAGCCTGTTACCTTCGAAGTGCCTTCCAACAAAAGGGAACTCCAGGGAATACTGGAGTACTTAACGGACCGGCTAGTGGGCAACTCAGCCGCCAACTTCAAGCCGCTCTAGGACCTCTTGGAGGAGTCCGAGTGGAAGTGGACCAGGGTGCACGAGCTGAACCTCATGTATAACTAGGCCTTAGTCCCCGACCAATGAGATGAGGTAGAGCAAGCCTTGGGAGACGATGAGCAGTCGAGCGATAAAGATTCCTGTGATGAATACGAAGATTGCCAATCCTTCGGTGATGAAAGTGAGGGTGAAGTGGATACCATAGAGTACGACACTGAAGGATGAGAAATTGAGCAGATACGGGCAGATGCCAAGCCACAGAAGAGACAGGCCCTTAGAATGGACCAAGGAGTCATGTGTACGAAATGTGATCTTGCTTGGTTGGAATGCATAGGAGCTGTAGACCTTGAGCAAGCCGGCCTAGCCCAACCAGGAACGACATCACTGCTTAGAACAAAATCGCCATCTGAACTGCGGCCACCAGGGGAGACCACCTCTTCTAGTGAAAATGGAGGGTTTAACTCTGAATCGGAAGTTACTTCTGATAGCGACCCAGAAATCCCTAGGTCACCCATGACCATATGCACCAAGGGAGACTTACCTGTCCACCTAAGGCGCATACGGTTGCAGTAGGATGAGGCAAAGCGCCCCAAGGATGCACGATCAGAGAAACAGAGAAAGCCGCAAGGCCTTCCTAAATGCTTCACTAAATTCAAAAAAGGGGATAGGGTAGTGGTTCTACTAGGTGCCAAGCGCCAAGGGCAAACAAGCGAACCAATCGAAGGGCCAGCCAAGGTCAAGGAGGTAAACCTAGCCCTAGAAGGGGAAGTACCCCGACCGGTGTTCATTGCCGAGGACTTGACTACTGAAGAGGAGTTCAGTCTTGTCGTTCTTTTGTGGGAGTACATAGACGTATTTGCTTGGTCCTTAGATGAGCTACGAGGGGTAGATCCGAGTGTTGTGACTCACAACATACCCATGACGTCAGATGCAACGCCGGTCAAGCAGCGACCGTACCGTACCCCATGAATCCAAAGCACGCTCATGCTGTCAAGGAGGAAATCGACAAGCTGATGAGAGATGGATTCATTTACAAAATTGAGCACACAGACTGGGTGTCACCCATAGTCATTGTGATGAAGAAAAACGACAAGATTCGAGTGTGCGTCAATTACAAGAAGGTGAATGCTGCTACAAAGAGAGACAACTACCCCTTGCTGTACACCGAGCACGTGCTTGAGAGGGTGGCAGGTAAGGAAGCCTACAGTTTCCTGGATGGCTTCTCGGGGTACAACCAGGTGCAAGTGCATCCTGCAGACAGACCAGGCACAAGACCGCCTTTGTCACTGAGTGGGGCGTCTTTGCTTACGTAGTCATGCCCTTTGGGTTAACCAATGCCCCCGCCACCTTTCAATGCCTTATGTTCACCATATTCAAGGACATGCTTTGCAAGGAGTTAGAGGTCTTTGTCGATGACCTATGTGTCCATTCGACCTGGATTGAACATCTAGACAAACTCTGCACGGTCTTTAAACGGTGTCGCTTATATCGCCTCTCCCTGAACCCCTTGAAATGTCAGTTTTGGGTGAAGCACGGATGCATCTTAGGACACGTGGTGCCAAAGAACGGCATTGCCACAGACTTCCCAAAGATCAAGGTTATCGTTGACCTTCCACCCCCAAGTAATTACAAGGGAGTTCAATGCTTCTTAGGTCACACAGGATACTATCGGCGGTTTGTACTAAACTACGTGGGCGCTGATCGCTAGGCCATTGTACAAGCTACTAATCGTCTTCGAGTGGACCGAAGCATGCCAACGGGTGTACGAACAATTGAAAAAGGCTCTAATGACGGCACCGATTCTGCAAGCCCCGGACTGGACCACTACCTTCCACGTACACATTGATGCCTCTAAGTTTGCCGTAGGAGCAGTGTTGTGCCAACCGGGTGAGCATAACTTGGACTACCCAGTGAGCTTCGCTAGCAGGCAACTCACTGAGACGGAGATGAACTATTCAACAACAGAAAGGGAGGGACTAGCCATGGTGTTTGCCGTGAAGAAATTCCAGCACTATCTACTGGCCACACCTTTCATTTTCTTCGTGGACCATCAAGCCCTGCTTGGTAAACAAACCTTGTGCTACAGGACGCATAGCTCGATGGCTCCTCCTACTCCTAGAGTTCAAGTTCTCCGTGGTGGTACAAAAGGGAAAACAGCATTACATGGCTGATCACATGTCCCATATACCCACAGGAGAAGCACCTGGACAAGGCATCATGGACGAGTTACCTGATGCCCACTTATTCCACCTGTCCAGAGAGAGACCTATTTAAGGCTGATCTGATGCCATACTGGGCAGATGACATAGTCCAAGTGCTCGAGCACGGACTACCTGAGTGACCAATAGAAAAGGCACGACTTAGGCACTTGATGTTGAAGCTCCAGCCTTACCAGAGCTAATTGGAGGCCAACTCTATAGGTTGGGGCAAGATGGATTGCTACGAAGGTGTGTGTGTGAACATGAGATGCACGATGTGCTCTCAGAAGCGCACATCGGCATTGCAGGGGGACACTTTAGCGGAGACACAATAGCACGGAAGGTGTTGCAGTCCCAACTATGGTGGCCCACACTTTTCCGCAACGCCAAGCAATTTGTCAAGCATTGTGACGAGTGCCAGCGGGCAAAAGTTCCGATTCATAAGGATCAAATGGAGTTAACCCCAATTATTGCTCGCCAACCCTTCGAAAAATGGGGAATTGACTTCATAGGACCAATAAGCCCCGCAGCGCAGTACTCGCAAGCCAAGTACATCGTAGTGGCCATGGATTACCTCAGGAAATGGGCAGAGGCAAGAGCAACACGAAAAAATGACACTAGAATGACTGCCAAGTTCTTATGGGAACAAGTGATCTCTCGCTTCGATTGCCCCATCGAACTCGTTAGTGACCAAGGCACACACTTCATCAATGAAGTGATAGCACATCTCCTATCCACCTTTCTTATCATCCATCGCAAATCCTCGCCATACTACCCTCAGGCTAATGGCCATGCAAAATCGACTAACAAGATTCTTATTAACATCGTGACTAAGGTGGTCTCAGCCTCGAGAAGCAACTGGGACAACAAGTTGATGGCAGCCTTGTGGGCCTACCGCACAGCTTATAAAACAGTCGTCGGCGGTCAAACCCCCTTTAGGCTGACCTATGGGACTGAAGCAATTCTACCGGTAGAATTCTTTGTCCCTAGCCTGAGAATAGCACTCCAAGAACGATGGGAAGGGAAGGAAGCATGGACGCAATGCCTGACCGAGCTGGAACGCCTGTCAGAGACTCATCTTCTAGCCACCCACGTGCTCATCTGCGAGAAGGCTCGACGAGAGATGTGGTTTGACAAGCATGTCAAGCAGCGAGACTTCGAACAAGGAGATCTTGTTTTGCTATACTCAGTGAAAGGACACAAACAGAAGATGAAGTTCCGAGGACTAGGCCCTTTTAGAGTACGCATGATTGGTAGAACTGGGAATGTTGAGTTGGAGACACGACAGTAAAGGAGTAGGCTTTTTTAACGGCAACCACGTAAAGAAGTACTATCCTCCTTCCCATCCATTACATGAGCCACCCATGCTAGAAGCCCCGTTGAACGTCCGAATGGCAACTATAACCGATCTTACGGATCAGGATGAGGAAGCAGTAGCACCGGCGTATCTACGAATCACAGTCACAGCAGGTGCGGTGTATTCTTTCGACGCCTTGATTGATGAAGGGGCCGACTACAACATCTTGACGCATGACCATTGGACACGCATTGGTCAACCGACGCTACAGCCCACTAATGCCAACCTCACCCCATTTGGGGGTGCTGCCTATTCACTCCTGGGGAAGTACAAGGCACTTGTTTCCATTGAGACTGAAAGTTTACCAGCCTTCTTCCAAAGTGTTACCTAACACTAAAGAAGCCGATAATGTGTCAATATTGGGTCGCACCTTCAAGAAGCTAACGCACTGTAATGTGAATTACAACCTAAACCGCATTCATCTTGCCATCGACAGCACCCGTATAGTAACGACCTTCAGCAAGGGCTGTCATGATTCCTCCACCATCACGACGCCACAGGTAGAAACCCCTAGGACCATGCCCCAGACCCAGTCTAAATGGGCGAAACCTGTGGGTTCATGCCACGCACTCGACCCAAGGCCCGAATCCACCAAGAATGCTCACAAGGCCAAGGAGCCCAGACTTATGTGGGTGCCAAAACGGCAGGAACTGCATTCTGGTACACCACCCAAACGGGACCCTAACCGCCAGAAACATCAACCGTTCCGGCTTAGGAGGCAATTTAGACGCTATTGCCATAGACAAACGACCATGCTGCGATGGATTCGTAAGAATCTCTTGTGGACACAAGGATACTACGAGGGAAACCCCTGGATTTGGGTTCCTAAAAATGGCCGGCTAAAAAGCTCATCTACAAGTGATATTGCCCTAGAAAGGAAGGCTTGCACACGGGGTAACCAGCACATAATCAGCACGCCATTGCCAGCAACGGCTAGTAAGCCTCAACTCATCTATCGACCAAAGAAACCGCCACAAGCCTTAAACCTACTTAATCCAAAGGGCTTAAAAAGCCCTATGACTACTCACTCAGAACCCAGCCCAACCCCCAGGCCCCCAGAGCTCCCTGCAGTACCTCAATGTGCTTCTGCGAACAAAGCCCAACCTGTGTCACCGATGAGGGAGTCACCACTGTTCAGTCCAGTTTCACCAATCCCACCAGCAGGTCTTAGACCCTTGTACGCGGTACAACCTTTCCTCTCCTTGGCTAACGACCTTGCCGCGACCTCTGGGGATGACTTAATAACCTGCATCAGGATATTGGACGACACTTTCACCACATTCGCTAGAAGCTATGAGAGGCTAGGCCTAGGCCTCCTTGACAGAACCCTTGCTTCGGAGGTTCGTGCATTACCCTGCACATGGGAGGAATACGAACTCATAACTACTAAATCCCTCAAGATCACTGCAGAACTCATAGCAAACGATGAAATCTCAAGGGAGCAAGCGACGCTCAGACGCCTAGTCACTTCATATCGAAAGCCTCCCCGCTCTGTTCTTGAAAACGAGATGCACGAGCTCATGCAGATGGCAAGCTCGCCCTCCATGTTCTTATAGCAGTGGTTTGCTCTGCGAATCCAATGGGCGAAAAAAGGTTGTCGAATAATGACCAGTGCTGAGCAACGCAGGGCAATTAAAACCATTGAATATGACCCCACTTATGTGGCACCCATCTCGATTAGGGTTTTGGCCATCACCCGCAATCAGCAATTGGATGACCATGTGCTCGCCCACCCCTATATTGACCAACTCCTCACCAAAGAGGAATTACATGTCGCCAGCCGCCTTAATACTGGGGATCTCTTTCATGATGTCTTGACCTACATCTCCAGGTCTCTATCCAACCGGCTGCTCTCGATTGTCATGCGCAACTAAAATACAACCCACAATTCTACACGTGGCTTCTTCACACGTAAATTCCTACCTCAACAGCACCAATACCACCCTTTAACTCCCAATCCTAGGAAGGATTCTTCTCTCAGCCGGAAGAAAGGTGGTATGTACGTGCAAAAACCCGGTGAAAAGAAAAGTGGGAAATACGGTGGAGGGAATCAGATAGGAAATGAATAAAAAGGGGGGTATGGTAAAGTAAAAGTAGTGAAAGACATAAGCATTAGTATGGAAAAAATGGCTTCCAAAAATTCAGTTAAGAGTTTAAAAACAGCAAAGTGCTATATGGAAAACACTAACGGAAGTTATGAATTGTGGCAGGAGCAGAAAATGTCGCAGCAAGACTGTGCCCATCGGCTCCCATTCACTGATGAGGAAAGGGAGCTATATTGCATCCAATTGGAAAACCGTGCCTTCGGCCAGCTGAAGTTCCGAACCATCCACAACATCTGAGTCGTGGTGGCAAAGGAGGAGGTAGCCAGAAGGGTGGTGGAACAATGCAACCTGACAAAATATATTGAAAAATTCTCGTAGGAGCCTCATCACTTCAAATGCGTGGAATTCCTCACGACATACAATTCGGACCAGGAAGCGAGCACTGTAACAGTAGGCCGAGGAGAGGGTGCAAAGAAGGTACTGGTCTGATTGGACCCAGTCCTGCTGGAAAAAGCTCTGGGATTGGCACCTAGGACAGAAAGGCGGCAAAAAAGGGATGTTTACGCCTTGCTAAAAATGAAGAAGGAAGAGGTACTTACAAATGACGGCATAAGCATCCAAGACATCCCCGACACTGACGCCAGGCTGCAGGCCAAGTTGGTGCACGTGCTCTTCTCCAACCAACGATACAACTCCTTAATGCATCGGATTAGTGTGCCCATGCTGGAGAATGTAGCAGCCCACACTCTAGATGAGGTGGATTGGAATGGCTATGTGCGGAAGACTATCGATTAAGCGGCCAAAGCACTAGCCCTGGGAAGTGCACCAACAGGAGCAAATTCTTCTACTTCTAAGGTAACGGAAAGGAAGAAAGCCTCCTCCAAGGCCTCTTTCATCGGCTACAGAGGAGTCTTAACTGCACTAATTCAGGAGGCAGTAAAGGCATCACAAGAGCCGGAGGAGGGAGAAGGAGAAATGCTGGAGAAGTCGCCCCCTCGACAGGACAAGGACACCGACAGAACAGAAACAAAAGAAGAAGGGGAAGGACCAACTAGTAAGAGGGCAATCAGAACAACGAAGAAAAAAGTGGCGCACGGGAAGAAAAAGGGTGATGAAGGCAGGAAGAAAGAAAGGGAGGACTTGGAAAGGGCAAAGAAGGAGTCCCTGAAAGAAGCAAAAGAGAGAGAAAGGATGAAAAAGCAAGAGGAGCAGAGGGAAAGAGAGGAGTTCAGAAAGCCAAGGAGGCATCCAAACAAGAAGCTGAAGCAGAGAAAAGGAGGGAAAAAGAACAAAAAGGGAAAAAGCAGGAGGAGCAGAAGAAAAGGCAAGAGGAAAGGAAGAGGAAAGTGGAGGAAGAAGAGGAGGAGCTGCGAAGGAAAGAGGAGGAGGACCTGGCGAAGGCCACACGACGGTCCATCGAACAACAGTGCCGAGCGGACGAACTAAGGAACCTAAGCCCATGCAGAGAGGAGGGGCCTGGATCCAGCACACAGGTGCCAGAATTCATGCCACCCCCAGTCTCGGAAGGCAAAGGCAAGGCCCCACTTCATCCAATCCCTACCCTCCTAGTACCTCCCGCGAAACTCACCACTGTCACCCCCAGCATCCTCACTAGCGCTGATGTGTCGAATTTCGTGGCGTGGATACAATATTTTATCAACAAAGAAATGGGCCAGGGGCGGAGCACGGAAACTACGGCCACAGGACATAAAAGGCCAGCCGTAGATGCAGAATCCAGGCAGGAACCCAAAAAGCAAAAAGTCGAAGCCTCCACCTCGCCTATTCACACAACAAGGCTAATTACGATGAATACATCGCCGAGCTGATCTCCCAGTTGGAGAGAGCGAAGGAGGAAAGCAAAACAGTCGTGGCTGAGTTGGCAGCCGAGAAGGAAACCATGGCCGCCTTCCAGTTGGACAAGACAAGAATGGTAGCCTTGCAGTAGCGCGAAATTGTAGAGCTGAAACAAGAACTGAAGGCTAGGGATGAGAGGGAGGAACATTGGAGGTAGCTCCTCGAGGATGAGACGCAAGAGTTAGTAAACATGCAAAGAGGGCACAAGCTTCTCATAGGGCAGTACCAGGAGCTTGCTGCAAAAGCTGCTAAGGTGGATGCACTCAGGGAGGAACTGAGTGCTAGGGAGGAAGAAAGGCAACGAGGCATGGAGGAGCAGGAGGAGGAGCTCAAGCGCCTAACAGATCAGTTGACCTATAAACAACAAGAACAAGAGAGGCTGGTCAGGGAACTAGAGGATTATGGACAAAAAATCATAATGTTGACCTGGAGACAAGGGGAAGGCCTGAAAGTGATGAACAAGAGGGCAGAGGAGTGGGCCACGCATAGTGAGAGGAAGGTGAAGACACTGGCGCACCGCCTTGCTTTAACAGAAAAAGAGAAAATCATTGCGAAGAGCAAGGCAGAGGCAACCCAAGTGGCCTTCAGTGCTCAACAGAAGATCTTCCTCGACACCATCTTGGACGCCACCCACACAGCACAAGGAGAGTTGCTGGAAGCAATACAGAGGAAGCTTGGTATGGTGAGAAGAGCTCTACACGCTGGACTGCAGATGCCACCACTGCCGGTGGAGGTGAGGCTGAGTCTGGAGGAATAGCGGAAATACCTGACGAGAGCCGGCCTAACCCCCCAGGAAATAGATGCCCTCGGGATCGAGGAAGAAGCAGTACTCACAAAACGGTAGGGGGAAGAAGCCGAGCTGGAAATCGATATGAATCGCTTCAGGGAAGATGTGGTCCCGCAACCCCCCTTGCCACAGGCCCAAGATGCACCACAAGCAGACCCGGCTGCTGCAGAAAGAAAAGCCATCTCTAAAGAAAGACGAAAAAAGCTGGTGGAGGAGGCCAGACAAAAGCTGAGAGCCAAAATAGCCGTGCTACCATCTGCGCCTCTCCCTCCGTGCCCAGATGATCTCCCGGCAGGATTCCATGCAGAACTGGTGGTGTGGGAGGTGCAGGAGACTTGCATCTCCCTAGAAATTTTGTGTGCCTTCAACTTCTGTGAAAATAAATTTCTAGAGCTAGAGATAAAGGAGTTGAATAGGCAAAGAGAAAAGGCTAGGAAAGAGCTACACGAGGCAAGGAACCGAAGGGATGAGGAGAACATGAAGAAACTAATGGAGATGCACAACTAAATACAATCAATTCTCCACAAACAAAACATACTAAAAAAGTTATTGGAATGAAAAAACCAAGAGCAAGAGCAAATGGATACACTTTGGCAGGAGCAAGAGTAGGTGATTTCCATCCTAGCATGGTAACAAAACCAAGGATTAGAGTAGATGAAGGAAAAAGAAAAAGAATGGGTAGCTAGGAAAATGAAGAGTGAATCAAAAACTTAGCCTACAAGCTCACCCATTCTGAGAGTGAGCATCTCCTAGCACAAAGCAAAGCCACGGCTGTCGAGATGGGAATGATGGAGCAAGTCAGAAGAGGGAGATACATTAGAGAAACTAAGAAGAAAACTGGAGCTAATAAGGAGGTCCCTACAACATGGACTTAATGACAAGGCACCCAAGCCTAGCACCAGCTTGGGAGTAGAGAAGCAATGCATTCACCTACTCTCAATTGGTTTAACCACACAAGAACCCACCTTGCTAAGGCTTGGGGAGCTAGAATAGCAAGTGTAGCCACTTCAACAAGAGCGGTCAGAGCCACTCACACGAAAGAAGGACCTGATTTTAAAAGAAACTATCAAGAAGAAGAACAAGTGTGTAGGAACCAAACCCTTATGCAGCCCCATAAGTACACCTAGAAGAGTAAGGGGAGGAAGTTGGGCCACCTGAACAAATGGTGGAGATGAGGCACAAGCGCAAAGAGTAGGTGAAATGTACTTGTAAGAGTTTTCAAGCCAAGACACTACAATTTCCACAAGTGGCCATCCCTGAAAGTGAGGAGTGTGATCCCATCAAGTGGGACTAGGAACTTGTAGTGTGTGGGCAATGGGAGAATTGTGGCCATCCCTTTGAATTCTCCTTAACTTTTCCTCACACATTGGATAGAGTATTATCTCCTAGGGAGGTGGAGGATGTCATCAAGCCTTCAGCAAGAGTAGGAATATGGTGGCTAGAGGAATGAAGGAGGCACCCCACAAGGTGGCAGTAGGAACGTGCAGAGTATTGGGAAGATAAGATGCTAAAGACACCCCAGAGGGGGTAGAGGGATATGAGACACAATGTAAGTGGTGCAGAAACATCTGGGAATCTTGTTTAGAGGCTTGGATCACTTTGTGTTGTAGCACCTTACCCCATGAGCAAGATGATCCTATCTACATGCCCTACCTAAGAAAAGTTGGAGTAGATTTTAACTAGGAGGTGCATGGTAGATACAACTTCCCTCTGATCTACAATGTAAATGCTTCAATCTCTAAAGAGAGCTTAACTTTCATGGAAAGGGACCTCCACCCATCTATAGCAAGTATCCTCAAGGATTTGTCCTCATGCCCCAAACCTGCTTTCATGACCACATGTAACTACCTCTACTATTGCGAGTATTACTTTTAAAAAATCCTACTACAGAGGAAGAGTGGTTGCCGCCTCTCTTTTTTTATCTCAAAGCTGGGATAAATAGCTATGTGATGGTGCACCTCATAATGAGAGTCACTCTCTTGTTAGCATTTTGCATGAATCTCTTAGGAGATATGAGTGACAGTAGATTCACTAGGTGTAACCACCCATTTTTGTCATCTAACCCATGCAACATAAGAACAAACTTAAAGCGGTATCTATACAGTAGGGCATTCCTTAGTAAAGCCCTCAAGCTACCAGGAAACATGGCCCTTGCTTAGCAATGGGATGCCTCTTAGCATGCTCCCTTATTAAATTTATTAATTCAAAAAAATAGAGAAAAAAAATAACAATAAAAGATGAGAAAAAGTAGAAGGACAAGAAGTAGAAAGAAAAGAAGCATCGCAAGGAAATTAGCCCATCTAGACTATATGAGCATCACAAGTATTGCACCTAGGGACTACCCTAGCCCTTGTTAACAACTCGAATGATGTATGCCCATAGAGGCTGAACGTGTGCCCAAAAGAGGCTTGCCCATATGTGGCTTTGTATGAGAGATAGACAATGATGTATGATCTAGGAAGAGATGTCCTAAATCCCATAACCATAATGAGCAAGAATGGTACTATCCAAAAAGCTATATAGGCATGTACTTGACACTCATTTCAACACAATGGAACTATCAGTTTGAGTTACTCAAGACTTTATTTATGAGTCCAAGCCAATCTATCTTGGAACCTAATTCACTTCAGTTACAATCTCTCACTCAGATAATGTATCGTGTGTTTTATTTGCATCCACCATAGCTAACTAGCTCTAGATCCGAGTTTCTCAACATGGTATAAGAGCCATGGCTGAGCTAGTTAGCTAGTGTGTGTCCTTTCTCAATCTCCTTCTTTATCATCTCCTCTATCCCTCAAATCCATCTACCATTGCATACAAGGTAAAGGAGCTCAAGAGGACCAAGGTCATAGAGCTCAAGACAGGAAGGCTAGTCTTTAGCTAAAATTGGTTGGTGGCTATTATCAAGAAAGAGGGCAAATTGAGGGATCTACTTCAGGCTTGGCTTGGAGCCTGCTTTGCAGGTGATAGACAAGGGGTCTGCTTGAAACCAAGCATAGAGCTTTGCTGTTAAGAATGGTTTTGTGGGTTGTATAAGCTCTAGTTTGTCCATCAGATATGGTGAAAGCCCTTCTTGTCCAAGGGTTGAAGCACTGCAAGGCAATTGCTATTCTAAAATAGCATAAGAATCCTATCTAGCTCTTCAAATCCTAGCCCTTCTTGAGGTTGCCTTACTCTGAAGCCATCATTGAGGCTGATCTACAAACATTATAATGGGCCTCTATTCAATTTCTCCAGCATATGTTTTGGTACTTCAGAAGATAGGTTAACGGGCTTGTAGATGACTCGATAAGGCCTCTAGTAAGAGACAAGGGTTAAGACTGCTGGTGCTACTTACTCTGTTTCAGCCATATAAGAGAAAGAAGAAGAGGGCTCCTACTACTGTTGAGTGTTGAAATGACCTATTTTTTGGCTGATTTTTGTTGTTTTTGAGAGCGGAATGGTTGATTTTATGAGATGATTGATTGGTTTGGAAGTGGTTTGAGAGTGTTTTGGATGATATTGATTATGTTTTGGAAGTTCATGATGATTTTCAGTTGAGATATGAGGTTCTGTGATGTTTTGATAGGTTCTGATTGGTTCTGCATACCTTCTGTATAGCTTCTGTTTTGTTCTAATTGTCTTCTGTATGAAGCATGTATTGATGATTGATGAAGATTGAGATCTTTTGAAAGCTTATTGAATGATTTTTGAGAGTTTGGAATGGTTTGAGTATGAGTTATGAGGTTTTGATGACCTTCTGTAACCTTCTATAGATCTTCTGTAGAGCTTCTGTCTCTGTTTTGTCTCTATTCTGGTACTGTATTGTGACTATTCTGTAGACCTTCTGTAGACCTTCTATATGTGTTCTCTAGAATGTATGTGTATCTTGGGAAAGTTTTATAGCCTTGGAAAGAGGTGAATACAAGTGCAAAAGAGCTAAAAGAAGTGAAAGAAGTAGCTGCTAAAGACTCAAGTAAAGACTGGAGTGAAATCACAGTGCTGAGCTATGAAAGGACACTATAGTGGCTCTGGTGACTCTTCATATCAGACATACCTCTTGGGAGGGGTATCCACGACCTAAGAAGGATTATTGGGAGTGATTATGAGATATTGTAGTGAGGATATGATGTATTATTGATGGAGAGAGAGAGAGAGAGTCAGAGATAGCCGATTCTACTAAAACAGAGTGATTGTATGTGAGAGATTGAGAGAGAAGACTATGAAGATATTGAAGATGAATACTATGTGATGTATTTCCATTCAAAGATGGTGTATTCCTTTTCTTTCTTTGTTATATTCATGGATTTTATGAAGATATTGAAGAATATGGTTGATTCTATCAAATCCATGGGAGATCTACATGATGCTGCATGAAGATTTATTGTGCCCGGTGTTCTTTTCTTCATTGTGATCATATAAAACCTAATAAAAAGGCTTGTTGATATTACAAGATAGATTTTCTTTCAAGAGAATTCCCTTTTCCTTGGTTTTTCTCTTGGGGCTCCATGTTTTTGGTGCGCAACCGGGGAAACTTGCCATCAACAAGCACCAGAAGAGGCTGAAAATGAAGGAATTGGCATTGCCAAGAGGAGAAGAATTCAATGGATGTTTGTAAAGTTCCTTCTTCCACTGAAGAGTTGGAATTTCTCATAATCCAAGCCACTTTCCACAAGAAGTTCATCCCACAATGGCGGAAACACATCATCATCATGATGCATGCTCTATATGGTGGACAGTTTCCTCTTCCTGTTGAAGCAGCAGAAACTTGCATCTTGGTGGCAAACTGTTTGGGAACAAACTGAAGAGCAGAAACAGAGAGAATGACCATACATGGAAGATTTGGCATTCATTGAGAAGTTTCCAGGCATCATCAAGTGGGAGATTGTGAAGAAGCTTCAGGAGTCTTGGTCTGTAGAGGTTCACGAAGACAAGAATGAAAAGAGTTGGAATTTGTTCATGGATGCTCAACAGCAAGATACATGGGATGCTTGGTGCACTGATAATCTTCTGTTTGTTCAATTGGCAACCCACTGGAAGTTGGTAGACAGAGTGTTCTTTACAACATACACTGTTGAAACCATCAGAATTTGGCATTACTATGATGATGGCACCACCACAATGCTTAGACGTATGCATTTTGACACCTTCAAACCGAATACCTTCCTCTGTGCAGTGGCATGAAACCAGAATTCAGAGACATTGAAAAGGAAGAAGTAGAAGAAATGTTGGCAAGAGAGTCCTCCAGAGACTGAAGCCTTCTGTTATCCCTCTGTGGAGCACTAACAACATAGTGGAGCCAACCCCCTGATGAATGACGCAATAAAGAGGCAAGCGTTAGAACGAGTCTAGAGGTACGTGAGAAGAGAGAAACAAAAATCAAAGCTGAGAATGAGCTCGCAGCAGAGGCCGCCTTTGACGCCCTTGCGGAACTCTTTACAGAAGTCCCAATGGCACATCAAGCCCTTCCTCCTCCTGCTGGAGGTCCACTTCTAAGCCAGATCCGTCCTAGAAATATTGATGACAGGCCAACGAATGTAGTTCCATTGCCAGTTTTTAAGGGAGAGTACAATGAAGACCCCGATCTTCATGTAGCAGAGTTTATGGTAGCATGTGTGGCTAACAATGCTAGAACCCCTGAGCATTGGTTAGCAATATTCCCCGCCACTTTCAAGGTTGCGGCGTTTCAGTGGTATGAGAGGCAAGCATCAGGAACTTTTGGCACATGGGACGACTTGAAGTTGGCCTTCCTCACTAAATTCAGGCGTGAAGGTTTTGAAGAGCGGATGCGAGAGGAATTTATGAACCTAAGTCAGTCCTCTGGAGAAAGAGTAGAAGCTTATGTCTCACAAATGGAATCCATCCTGAAGAGATGGACTAACCATAATCTAGATGATGGCATTCAGAAGGGGGTGTTTCTCAGAGGATTACAACCAGAAGTCCGTAAGTTTGTGGAGCTGCAAAGACCAGCCACATTGCAAGCTGCAATAGAAGGTGCAAGACTGTACGATGAAGTGGAAACTAGATTGGCGATGAATCCAGGAAGAGGAGTCCTACCTCCTCTGATGCCAGGAATGATGTACCCAACAAATGTAGTCCCAGGGACAGTCCCCTACCCCTATTAACAGATGCCCCCAGTATCACAGTATAGTGCACCAAATCCACAGTGCCCACAATCAATGCCTCAAATGATGGTTCAACCACAACAACAATGGTCCCAACCAATTTCCCCAATGCCAAATCAGCAGCAACAGTGGAACCCTACCAACTGGAGCCAACAGCCAACAGTTCAAACAGGAGCTCTGAATCAGAACCAGAATAGAGACCCCTCTGCGCTAGCCCAACCTGTTTATGCAGTGATTACAAAGACTCCTCAAAACCCTACTGCCAGTACCTCAGGAGGAGAAAGCTTGAAGGATTATTTATCCAACTCAGTTGCAAGTATCAAAAAGGAGTTGATGGATGTGATTACAGAGCAGCTATAGATGCTGAAAGTGAATAATGCTAGCATATCCAACATTGTAGGAGCAGGAAGAGATGTGATGCGGTCAAATACTTGGTGTGGTAAGTGTCATCAAGCAGGCCATTTAGCAACTTAATGTACACGAAAACCAACCATTCCTGGAGCTTTCTGTTCCTACTGTTTACGGAAGAACCATACAGAGGATATTTGCTCTCTGAAGGAGATGCATGATAGGAGAAGGAAGGAAGAGGATATAAGATTCAACTTGCTGGAATCCAAAATGACAACACAGGATATTGAACCCAAGCCTAGAGAGTTTGGTCCTAATTTCGGTCCCAGAAAATTTCCCTCTCAAAGTTACAGAGGAAGACAGTCTAGCGGTGGTCAGAGATCAAAAGTAGAGTGTTACAGATGTGGAGAAAAGGGACACATTTCACCAAATTGTCCAAATCCCAGAAGGTCAGTGGATTACAAGCCCTTATGCAGTCGATGTAAAGGAGAAGGCCACACTGCAAAAGACTGTCCAAGCCCAGCCCCAGTGAAAAACAATGCTACTGATAGTCCGGCCAAGGCCCAAGAGCCTACCTCTAACTTAGTGGAATTGGAAGTTGCTGCCATCACGCGTGCAAAGAAGAAGGAACCACCTATCCAAAAAGAAAATAATCCTCCTGCCAGAACAGTGAAGTTCAATCTTCCACCAGAAAAACAGAACAGAACAGAGCCTGACAGTGCCGTACAGAGCACTACAGTGCCACAGAGAGTCACAGAGACAGTTCCAGAGACAGGACCAGAGGTCCAGGAGATAGAAGAGGAGGAGGTGCCACAAGTGGCAGAAGAAGTCCCCATGATGCCCCTGTTGGAAGAAAGAGGGAAAATGAAAATGGGTGTTGTCCCATTCCCTAACCAGTTAGAGAAGCCAATGGATCCTATTAAGGAATATGATTTGGTCAGAGATCTAGATACCTTTAAACCAAACCTCACATTCCGAAAATTATTGATGTTGTCTCCCAGTTACCGAAAAAGGTTCAAAAATATACTGACAAGAAGACATGGATTAAGGATTGCTCCCTCAATAGCAACAAAGTCCAACAAAGCTTCAGAGCCTGTAAAAGAAGTAGACGTAGCTAACGCCTTCCTAGATCCGCGTACCCCAAAGACTGGCATGTGGATAGAAGGCCGCTTTATTGCAAATGCACTGATTGATGGAGGTTCATCAGTGAACATTATGACGGATGTGACAATGAAGGATCTAGGCCTACAAGGTGTGCAACCAACCCAATGGCTCATCAGACTAGCGGATCACAGTAGAATCAAGCCTTTGGGCATTCTCCCATATGTGAAGACTACAGTGGCTGGAAAAGATTATTGGCTAACCTATCTGGTGGTGAAGCCAAACTCTTATGGTACATCCTACCCTCTGTTATTGGGCACACCATGGCTTTTTGAAGCTAGAGCAAGGACGGATTGGTTCAAAGGAACCTTGACCTTGGGTAGAGGACCCAACAAAGTGGTGCTGAAACTATATGGTTCTCAAAAAGGGCATGGATCCACCTCCTTGGAATTATCTTTTGACTCCCCTAATAAGGCTACAGATGGAACATCAGCAGACGAAGATGCTGTCAAACAGATCCTTCCCAAGAAAACAGTGGCACGTTCTTAACAGTGGATACTGTAAGCCAACTCCCAAAGATGCAAAGCCCTTGACAATGGGAGAATACTTCCTGCCTGAACCAGGAATGATTTCTGAAATCACTTCTGACAGTGAGATAGAAGCATGGATGTACTGCTCTCCCTGTTACATGTCCATAGCAGAGCCAGAGACAGAGGCAGAAGATGAAACAGAGAACCTGTTCTTCTCTTACAGAGATCCTACAGAGACAGAGGCAGAGACAGAGCCAGAGACAGAGACAGAGACAGAGATAGAGACAGAGACAGAGACAGAGCCAGAGATAGAGACAGAGACAAAGACAGGGACAGGAGAGGAAGGAGATGATATGGAAGAAGAAGGTTATGAAAGCGAGATGGAAGAGTCTATCCCACCCAAAGAGGTTACATATGAAGAAGAAGTTCCAGAGGCATCAGAAGCAGACGAGCTCATGCTATGGGACAGAATGGTGATGGTACCATTTCGTCTGGTAAATGGATCTTCTCATATGCAAAATCTTTATAAGAAATGGATTAAAAAGAATAAGCCATCTTTCAGCAGTGGCTCATGCCGTCCTCACCCACCTTTGCCAAGAAAAGATGATGATGATGCACCGTGCCAACAAGCACTAGTCCCACAAACCCAACAGAAATCAGAGGGTCCCTATTATGTGATGTTCTTGGATACATCATCAGACGATGAGTCTTCAAGCCAAGAGGTAACTGATCGTGAAACCAAACCCGAAACGGCTCTAATCTCATTTCAGCATCTCCAAAGGCAACCTAAGTCTCCACCAAGAGAAGAAGTTGGTTCTAGTGGAACATCAGATGAGGACACCACTCCCTTGAAGGAGTCGGATCTGTATCCAGAAGCAGTCCGCGGGACCTTTATCCGTGAAGTAGAAGGTGAAAGGTAGTTAAATTTTGTGGATGCAGATGGCACTAAACGCCATTTGAAGGTGGGTAGCAGCCTCCCAGAAGAGGAGTTGTCAACCTTGTACAACTTGTTGAAAGAGAATTTGGACGTGTTTGCGTGGTCCTACAAAGACCTAAAGGGGATTGATCCCACAATATGTCAGCATCATATTGACTTGGAGCCTGATGCCAAGCCAGTACGGCAACGACAGAGGTGAATGAACCCGAATTATTCCACATTGGTGAAAGCAGAGCTGCTGAAGCTTCTGGAAGCTGAATTCATCTATCCAATGGCAAATAGCGAATGGGTTTCACCCATCGTGGTTGTACCCAAGAAGAATGGCAAGCTTCGTATATGTGTGGATTTCCACAAGCTGAATTCCAAGATGAAGAAGGATCACTTTCCTATCCCTTTCACAGACCAACTGTTGGACACAGTGGCAGGACATGAGCTTTATTCCCTTCTGGATGGATTCAACGGATACAACCAAGTGCAGATATAGCAGAAGAAGACCAATCCAAAACAACCTTCACCACAGAATGGGGGACCTATGCTTACCGAGTGATGCCATTTGGGCTTTGCAATGCCCCTGCTACTTTCCAGCGAGTCATGATGGCCGCATTCCAAAATCATCTGCAGGACTTTATTGAGGTATATTTGGATGACTTTTGTGTCTATAGTTTGATCTGTGAACACTGGGGACACCTGGAACAATGCTTTGACCGATGCCAGGAGTATGGGATTTCCCTCAACCCCGACAAATGCATCTTTGGGGTCTCTTTTGGAGTTCTGTTGGGCCACATTGTCTCTGCACAAGGGATATCAACAGACCCTGCAAAGATCGAAAAGATCGCAGCGCTGACAACACCCACCAACCTCAAACAATTGAGGGGATTCCTAGGCCATGTGGGTTACTACAAAAGGTTCATAGCCCATTTTGCAACAAAGGCAACCTCCTTGCACAAGCTTCTGAGGAAAGATGCAGAGTTTGTTTGGACGGAAGAATGTGACAAAGCCTTCAACACTCTGAAGCAGTGTCTAATTGAGGCACCCATTCTCTAACCTCCTGACTGGACGAAGGAGTTCCATGTACACACTGATGCATCAATTGAAGGCTTAGGCACAGTTCTCTGCCAGAAGGGCTCCTCGAAGCTGGATCAACCCATCTATTATGCAAGCCGAAAAGTCACTGATAGGGAACGGAACTATACAATGACAGAGCTGGAGTGCTTGGCAATGGTGTTTGCCCTAGAGAAGTTCCGCCATTATCTGTTGTCTACCCACTTTAAAATTTATGTGGATCATGAGGCCCTATCCTTCCTGATAAACAAAGCAGATGTGAAAGGACGAATGATGAGATGTCTCCTTCTATTCCAGGAGTTTGACTTTGAGGTAATTACCAAACCTGATCATTCCCATGTTCTGGCTGATCATCTGTCGCGTATCCCATAGATTGCAGACAAGGAGCAGGATGATCCAGACCTCCCTGATGCTTTCCTATTCTTGGTAGAAACTGTAACTCCCTGGTATGTAGACATTGCCAATCTGTTGGCACCCCAACAGTACCCTCCTGGTATTTCTAGTCGGGAAAGGAAGAAGCTCATGTTAGAATCAGCCCCCTACACCCTATTAGGCGGTGCACTATACAAGAAAGGCAAAGACGAAGTGCTTAGAAGATGTGTTGCAAGAGATGAGATTGGGATTGTTCTGAAGGCTTGCCATGACAAGCCGTGTGGAGGCCACTTTGCAGGAGAAGCCACAACCAGGAAGGCTCTGCTCGTAGGATACTGGTGGCCGACCATCCACAAGGATGCCTATGATTACTGTAAAAGATGTGATGCTTGTCAGAGAATGGGGAAACCTAGGAAAACAAGTGCCATGCCATTGCAACCTATCCTTCCTTTGAAGCCTTTTGAGAAGTGGGGCATCGACTTCGTAGGCCCGATCGATCCTCCTACCAAAAGGAAGCAGAACCGATACATCCTTGTATGTACGGATTATATCACAAAGTGGTGTGAAGCTCAAGCCCTAAAGCGGGACGATGGTAACAGCGTGGCCCTATTCATGTGTGAGAATATCATCACCCATTTTGGCAGTCCCCTAGACCTGGTAAGTGACAGAGGCACTCATTTCATTAATAAAGTCATGGAAGAGTTAACAGAGTTGTATAAGATCCGCCATCACAAGTCCACTCCTTATTACCCAGAGTCAACGGCCAAGTCGAAGTCACCAATCGAATCCTCTGCTCGATCTTGACAAGAATAATTGCCGCACATCGTCGTGATTGGGACGATCGACTTACAGAGGCCCTCTGGGCGTACAAAACCTCCCATAAAGCAACAACAGGACAGACACCCTTTTAGCTAGTGTATGGTACAGAAGCTGTTTTTCCTGTTGAACTGGAATTACCCTCTTTGATAGTGGCTATCAAAGAGCATTTGGGGGACGATGATTCAATGCAACGCCATCTCCTGCACTTGGAATGTTTGGATGAAACTCGTAGGATGGCTCTACAGTGCATGGAAGCCACGCAAGCTCGACATAAGGCTTACCATGACAGCTTCATCAAGCACAAGGAGTTCAGAGAAGGTGATTTGGTCCTAGCCTATAATTCACGATTTGGCAAGTTTCATGGCAAGCTTCAACAGTGGTGGATGGGCCCATATAAGGTACTTGCTGTCAACCCTAATCGCTATGTCCAAGTGCAGACCGTTGATGTCTCTGATGATCCCTTCCTAATCAATGGATATCGCCTGAACGAGTACTTCCCTCCTTGGGGATCTTGACAATCACGGTCACCTGATCCTTTCCCCTGTTGGCGTGGCACTCTCACTCTTATGATTCTACTTTTGATAGCCGTTCTTCAGCCACTTCTGATGAAGTGGACGCAACCCTTTGTCCCCTCAATCCCATCATCCAGCATTGATCTCTTATCCTCTATTTTCCACCAGCGGCAGTGGCGAGGTTGGTTCTGATAAATGGTATTTCTACCATTTCCTTGCTTAAATCGAAAAACAAAAGAAAAAGAAAAAATATACATATCGATCATGGGAGAAAAGGACTTAGGTCCCTGTCATGCCGACCTATTCTTCGAGAAAAGGTGGAAACACCCTCGGGAGTAGGAGAAAAAGAAAAAAAAAAACATAAACAAGAACACAAAAAAAAAAGAAAAAAATACTGTTATGGGAGAAAAGGAAGAAATTCCCTGTCATAGCAGGCCTCGCTCCAAGAAAAGGTGGTTAACACCCTTGGGTGGGAAGCTGGCTGTGGAAAAGGTGGCAACACCCAGCAATCCAGAAAGTAAATTCATCAGTTGACATCCTCAGGATCCAGTTCTGAAGTTGCCTCCCTTGGTACGCTATGTCCTAGGTCTTTCTGCAGAGCGTCTAGCAGATGCCATGTTCCTATCCAACGCAACGTTCGATTTGATGGCTACCTCCCTAGGTATGCCTCTTCAACAACTGACGACGCAATCTTCATCGACAAACAATCGAGTGACATGAGCTTTCATCCTAACCGGATGGGGACGTGAGTATGGTTGCCCTCTGTAACTATCAACAGAGCATGAGACAGAGGGTGGGCCGAGTGACCAGTCTTTTCCCTTCAAATCAAATGAGAGGTGAGAAGTGTGAATGAAGTGTTGCACGCACGGGATGGGCCTCTCAATGCACAAAGCACGATCTATTTCTGTGCACTACACTATAAGGCTCCCTGGCCTTCCTTCTCGCGCCGTATGCCGGCACAAGGTGGGATGCACAATTGCACCATCAAATGCACATAAGGCATACAACCTCTGCACAAGTGACCATGAGGATTACATCAATGGGTTTCAGCAAAGTGCTGCTCTCCTGTATCTATCAGCAGAGCGTGAGATAGAGGGTGGGCTGAGTGTGATTGGAGTTTCTTCAATCAATTACCGAGAGGTGAGATTGAGGGACGTTACGACACTTGGAGTCAGGTATATTCTCATTTCCCTATGCACCCCCAGGATGGATCTCTACCGTCTTCACAAGACATGCCACTTTGTTCTATACACTGCACTGTAAGGCTCCCTTGCCTTCCTCCTTGCACTTATGCCAGACGGGTTGGACGCACTAATGCACCATCAACTGTGCACCCTGGCATACTCCCTCTGCACCATTCCCCTGTTGATTTCTAAACCGGGTACGAGATATGGGTTTCAATCATTCTTCCTTGAGTGATATTAGTCATGGGGCGAGTGTCAATTCTTTCATTCCATTTGAGTGATTGTGAGTTGAGTGCAATATCCCTCATCATCGAAAGATTTCATGTGATTCCTTCAACCAGCTACCTCCCTGGGTGCTGCCACGTGGTCCCTGCCATGAAGGATGTGTGCTATGAAGATGCCTTGGTACTTCCTGCCGCCGACAACAACACATGACGTGCCATCGACAATCGACCTTGATCCTCAACAATATGGGCCAAGTTTTTCTAACCCTACACCTTCTGTTTCTCAATGAAGTTCATGTTTTAAGTGTGGGGATGTTAGTGGTTGGTCTTTTGTGTGGTCCTAGGTCCCTGTTGCTTGATTCACCCTATCCGTTAAGGTTTTAGGTGTGGGGACCCGTCCCTGCGCGTCTACATTGTATACCCTTCTGTATATGCCTCAACCTGCTAATGCCTCTATGCCATGCCTTGATTTTACCCTGATGGGGTCCCTTCCCACCCACCGTCCATTTTTCCCCCCTCCCTTGGGGCTGTTCCTCCTCCATTTCTCTTTTTCCTTTATTTTGCTGTGTTTTATGTGAACGCACCCTACATTCAGTGGACTTCCAATTTGACTTTATAGCCCTATTCATCCTTTTGAACAAACCATTTTTCCTTTTTACCTATCCCCGTTCCGGTGCACGATTTTCGAGTTATTAATTTTTGAAGCATTTTGCGCACATTAGCTAGTTTTCCATGTGAACGTGCTTTTCTTGCTTCGGAACCGTGCTCTGATGTCATAGCCCTAACAACAACTTTTCCCCTGACATTTTTCCTTTTTACTCCGTGTCATTTTGATGCACGGTTTGTTCAATATTAATTTTACGGTTTTTCAAGACTTTTTCGTGCGTCTTTTTGACATTTTTTCATGTGAACCTGCCCTGTTTGCATCAGACTTCCAATTTGATTTGACATCCATGTCCATCGCGCCTTCCCCCACCTTTTTCCTTTTTCCTCCACCCTCTTTCGACTTCTAGATTTTTAATTATTAAATTTTCAATGTATTTTCGGGTGTATTTTTGGTGTTTTTCGCATGTGAACCCCTCCTACTTCTGTCGGAACTGTGTTTTGACATGACAATCCTGTACCCCCCCTTCCTGTGGACATTTTTCCTTTTTACTGCATGTCATTCCGGCTAGTGGTTCGTCCAATATTAATTTCTGATTCCATTTTCAGGTCTGTTTTTTGGGTTTTTCCCACATGAACGCGTCTTATCTTAGTCGGAACTATGTTTTGATGTGATAGGATTATCAGGCATGTCTTTCTGCACATTTTTCCTTTTTCTTGCACCTCGTTCCGATGCACAGATCTTCCGATATTAATTTTTAATTGCATTTTTAGCCCCGTTTTTTACATTTTTTGCATGAGAACGCCCTGTCTTTCCCCCGGAACCCCCGCTGCGCATTTTCCCTGTCTTCCTCCTGCCGTCGTGCCCAGTTATTGTTTTTATGACATTTTGTTTTGATGCCCGGATCGGGAGTTATTCATTTTTTTAATTTATCCCATGGGCTCCCCTGCCCAACCCTCCCCAATTCCACCCTTCCCTATCACCCCCCCACCCTTCTCTCTCCTCGACCCTTCCCCCCCAACCACCTTCCCTCCCTCTCTCCATCCCTCTCCCTGTCGTGCCCGCTCCTCCCCTCCATCTCCACCTCCCTCTCCACCTCCATCTCCTTCTTCTTCACCCTCCCCTCCTCCTCCATGTTCATCCTCCTCTCCTCCCTCCCTCCTCCGCGACGCCCCTCCCTCTTCTCCTCATGGGCCGCTGTGCCCTGTCTTGTCTGGTGCCTGCCGTGCCTCCAGCCCCGTGGCCTGGCCGTCGCTGAGTGTCTCTGCCCGCCACCTCCTCGCTGACGCACGCGCCCGCCCTGTGCCTCTGACGCCCGCGCCTGCCCACAAGTACCCTGCCTGCGCCCCCCAGGTGCTCCTCCTCGCCGTGACGCTCGTGGCCTCTGCCTATAACCGTCGTGCGCCACCTTCTTCGACCCTGTCGCCGCCCTGCGCTTCCTTCGTGGCCCTGCCTGGCCGCCGTACCGCCTGCCCCCTCCTTCGTGGCCCTGTCCGCCTTTGCCGCCGTTGGGTCCCCTGCCCACTCCTGCTGCACCACGTGCCCCACCCATTCCCACCTCCATCTAAGCCCCCTTCCCCCCAAGCCCACCAACCCACCATTCCCACCCTCTAAGCCCCCTTCCCCCCCCCCCCCCCCCCCCCCGCCCCTAGTCCAACTCCAAACCACCCTACCCCCCTGTAAGCCCCCTATCCTACCCTGCAGCACTGCAGCATTTTTCTTCCTAAACCTCTGTTCTCCCTTGAGACGTAGACACACGCGCGAGTGTGTACGCACGTGGCTGTTTGTGATTGCTCAATCGTGTGTGGGAGACCACTAGCAGATGTTCACGCGCGGGGATGCGCGTTAGCTGGTTTGTGAGGTGGTGTGCAGCCGGCTGTTCACACGCAGCTGCCACGTAGTCTATTTCTGGGTATATTCTCGGATTTTTAATTCCAAATACCTGAAAACCTTCAAAATACATTGCAAAATTATTTAAAAAATCATTAAAAAACACTTAAAATTCACAAAAAAATTACCAAAAAATCTTGAAAAATTCCCAATATTTCTGCAGTAAATTGCACTATTTTTCTAAAGTGAAATTTCAGAAAAAAACAAATTCAGACCATTTTAAAATTAAAAATTCTTTTAAAATATCTAAAAAATTAAAAAAATATTAAAAATGCTTAAAATTTCCAAATTAATTGCCAAAAAATTCTATTCACATTTTTACTTATTTTTTGGTATATTTTCTAAGCTGTAAAAATACTTCATTAAACACCTAAATTAATTTAAAAAAATCATCTTTCATTCAAACCACACGCTAAAAATTCTCGAAAACAAATCCAGATGCCATTTTGGATTGAGAAGAGCGCATTCATTGCATTCACATACACCCACTCCCAGGTATTTGCCTTTTTATTTTTTATTTTTTGTCGCTACCCCAAAATTCACGGTTAATTATTAAAATGAAACCTAAACACCACCATGGCACGCGCGTTCATGCTAAACACACCATTTTTCAATAAAAATAAACCCGCCGTTCACTTAACACGCACTAAGCGCGCTTAAGAGGTACTTTAATATTTTTAATTAAAATGAACCAGCCGTCACAAGAGCATGCGCTGGCAAAAAAGTGCTCCACATCACCTTAATTTTTAATAAATGAATTTGCATTTAGAGACCTAGTCTGGGTATCGAAGTCCGGGATTCGGATTAAAGCACCGCTTTAATCTAATAATTGGTAATTAAAATTTTAAGAAGGAACCGCCATTTTCTTGATAAGGTTTATCACTTAATAAAAATTCACCCATTTCTTAATAATTTACTAAAACGAACCTTTCATTAAATTAATTCCCCTTCACTGCACTTATTTCCCCTTTTTAATGAACTCGTTTCGTGGGATGGATACGCGAAGTCTTTGGAGTTGTCTCCATGGTCAAAACATGATTATCAAAGTTGTGGTTCTGATATGTGTGGGTTGTTGTTATGTTTTGGTTCAGTTTCTTTGTTACAGTTAAGGGTACGGTGTATAGTTTTTTTCTTTATTGCCTGATACGTGGATTTAGGTGTTTGCATGTTGCATAGCATGAAGCTTTCGGTCGCATATGTCTAGAGGTCATGTCGATTTTTTTCTAGGCTATGGTTTGCTTGGGGATAGTTGGTCGAGTCACATTTTATCGTTTTGGTTGCTATCTTATCCTTGGTTTTTGTCTGTTGCTTTGCAAGCATTCTCCTTGATTGTCTGTGTTTGTGGTGTGTGTGTAACCATCTGAATGGCACCTCATGCTCCTCCCCCTATCCAGTATATCCCACTATTCAGTAGGGATTACTCTTCTCTACTCACTTTTGAGCCTCTCACGAAGGCGGGACTCGCCACTTTCGTAGCTGCCTCCTTTTCATTGCTTCCAGAGGATCCATCGATGTGTGATGAGTTTCTGGCCTCCTACAGCAAGAAGTCGGGACTGGTCCAGGGTACTTCCATGACTTTGACACCTTGAGGCCTCGGGAAGGCTCTGTCTCTTCCCTCCAAAGGTGAACCCTTTGTTACAACTCGCCAGCTTTTCTCTAACGAATAGATTTTGAAGCTGTTACAAAAGCAGACCAGGGAAATTATGGATGTTAAGAAGGTGATCAACTCTTCAGAAGTTTCCTTTTCCATGATTACTGATCCTGTGTGGAAGTTGGTCTGTCAGTTTCTCCAAGGCAGGTTTATGCCTACAAAAATGCCATCCCAGTAGTTGTCCAAAGAGCTCTTTACAGCCTCAAGGATGGTGTTAAAAGGAGTAGCTATTGATTGGAGCACTTACCTACTCACTAAGATGGATCAACATTTCGTCAAAGTCACCAGGGGCAATGTTACCAATGTTACCTATGGATCGTACTTGTCTACCTTCTTGACCTATTCAGGTTTACAGAAGAGTGTGCCTCCACCTCCTCCATCTGATCCAGTACCTCCTCCTCCACCTTCAGATGAGTCAGAACCAATTGATATAGAGGATTTGGATTCTCTGCCTCCCCTGGTCATATAGCGCAAACGCTTGAAGCGGGTAGCAGATAAAGCTCCTTCAGTTCTTCCTTCAGTGCCCATTCCTGCTACCTCTAGCAGTGATCTCCCTGGTTATCTCACATGTAATAACCTGTTCACAGCACATCGAGAAGGTTCGTTGGACAAATGAGTCCCCTCATTGAACAGTCTAGTATCGGGAGATGCCATTCCTTTCCTATGTAAAGACATTCAGAGTTCCATTGAACTGTCAATGTGACAGCCCGTATTCAACAGCTGTACGCTTCCTTTTATGAAGAACTGATGCAGTCTAAGGACCAGTTGCATAAGGCAACATCCGAGTTAGCCCCTGCTAAGGATACCCTAGCAGATTTGTTTAAGTAGATGGAGCAACAAACCCACCTGATTGAAACCCAAAGAGATGAGATATCTTCTTTGAAGATTCAGTTATAATAGGGGCTCAATCAGAGGTTACTAGCCTCTCAGAGGAGAAGGAGAGGATGTCCACAGAAGCGCAAGAGTTCCAAACTCTTTTAGATGTCAAACTTTCAGCCTTACAGACTGCTAATGACACAGTGGAATCACAAGCTTCCCAAATCAAGCAGTTACAAAATCAACTGGCAAAGTCACGGTCTGTTCCTCCAAGCCCTCATGTTTCCTTGATCCCTTCTCTCTCACAGCAGGACTTGGCAGCTCTTCAGAGACAGGCTACCTTGTGTCCTCTCTTCCAAGATAAAGTGGAAAGATTGCAATCTCGAATGGATTTGCTATGGTCTTCATTTGAGCAATTCCAGGAATATATTCCTCCGGACCATTCTTTCTTTGTCCATTATCAATTACAGAAGTTGGCCTTCTATATGAAGCTTTCCATGATGGATCTTCCTCTTCCAAAGGATGGTTGGAGTGGGGCTTGGTCTCCTGAGTTGCTGACAGAGGCGGTCCGCATGGTGTTTGAAGATTCTGTCACGACCGATACCATGTTGATGTCATATATGTATCTACGAGGAGACTTGTTGATTCCAGATGAAGTGGATATGGCTTGGTATGTGGGAGACGTGGTTTTACAAGCTGTTTTATATGTCAACCATTTGGAGTTGCGAATAGATGACATGTTTCAGAGTTACTCTCCAAAATAGCTACTTGCCCTGATAATTCCTGGCATTCCATGATTGATTCTGTGGTCTTGAATCAAAGACAGAACACAATCCCTACTTATGTCCAGAGCACTAATCAACTGAGGGTGGATCTCTTAGCTTATCTTTCCAAACATAATCCATTTGATTCTACCTTTTTTTATGCCTATCAGAGAAGATCTATCTTAGGTCCTTCTGTTCCTACCCTACTGTATTACCAACAAATGGCTCACCGTTATGATATATATCTTTCCCTCTATCAAACCAATTCCACAATCATCTTACCTCTTCTTTTCCAACCTCAATCTTTTCCTCAAATTCGATCATCAGATTTCCAAAAGACGGGGATGGAGCTCGAATGATTCTCTTATTGGACCTCAAATCAATTGGCCAATAATTCCTTGCAAATGGATAAGTGCTAGTCAGGCTTATCAGAATTATCTGCATTTTGCTCAACAGTATTCTCAGTCTACAGATCTTTCTGTGCGCTTAACTGCTCATTTTGCTTGGTATCTGACGTACATGCATAGGCATTCTCATAATGATTCAAAGCCTATTCCAAAGTTGTGCATGAATGTCAATGTGAATATTGATTCCCAGCAGAGCTGGATATATTATATTTTCATGCCCTGTGTTTGCCTAGCAGATACCTTGTTCTGTTGGAAAGGATGTGCTGCCTTCAGTTTTTTCAGAATCCTCCCAAGACATTTGTAGATGAATCTTTGTCTATGGATCATTTCCGAAATCACCAATCTTTTAAAAGGGATCATCTTCATTGATACCTTTGCCATGTATGGTGGATGATTTTTAATGATAAAATCTCTCTTTTTGGAGGAGTCATTCAGATGGTTGTGTTGTATGTAGTGTTTGTGTTGTGGGTTAATTGATGTAATAAGATCGTGGTGGTTGCCCATTCGATTGGCTTTCGTGTAAGCTACATTTTGGAGAATTATGGTGATGGGATCGTGGTTGGATAGTTGAAGATGCTGATGCAGAAAAAAAGAAACCTCTTGTATCCTTTACAAGTTTGTTGTGATTTCCAGTTTGATAAGAAGTGTTAATGTATAAAGGGTTTTCCTTTCGTTGTATTTTTATATCAGATACAGGTGATAAGTTTGGGTCATGGTTGGATGGACTGTTTTTGAAGATTTATTGAAGATCAAAGTTGAGATTTTGAATGAACTTGTATTCCCTTTTTCCTGGGTCGCGAGGACGCTTCCTTATTAAGTGTGGGGATATGTTGAGTGTTGAAATGACCTACTTTTTGGCTGATTTTTGTTGTTTTTGAGAGCTGAATGGTTGATTTTATGAGATGATTGATTGGTTTGGAAGTGGTTTGAGAGTGTTTTGGATGATATTTATTATGTTTTGGAAGTTCATGATGATTTTCAGTGGAGATATGAGGTTCTGTGATGTTCTGATAGGTTATGATTGGTTCTGTATACCTTCTGTATAGCTTCTGTTTTGTTCTGATTGTCTTCTGTATGAAGCATGGATTGATGATTGATGAAGATTGAGATCTTGTCAAATATTATTGAATGATTTTTGAGAGTTTGGAATGGTTTGAGTATGAGTTATGAGGTTTTGATGACCTTTTGTAACCTTCTGTAGATCTTCTGTAGAGATTCTGTCTCTGTTCTGGTACTATACTGTGACTGTTCTGTAGACCTTCTGTAGACCTTTTATATGTGTTCTGTAGAATGTATATGTAGCTTGGGAAAGTTTTCTAGCCTTGGAAAGAGGTGAATACAAGTGCAAAAGATCTAAAAGAAGTGAAAGAAGTAGCTACTGAAGACTCAAGTAAAGACTGGAGTGAAGTGACAGTGGTGAGCTATGAAAGGACACTGTAGTGGCTCTGGTGACTCTTCATATCAGACATACCTCTCGGGAGGGGTATCCACGACCTAAGAAGGATTATGGGGAGTGATTATGAGAGATTTTAGTGAGGATATGATGTATTATTGATGGAGAGAGAGAGAGAGAGAGAGAGAGAGTCAGAGATAGCCAATTCTACTAAAACAGAGTGATTGTATGTGAGAGATTGAGAGAGAAGACTATGAAGATATTGAAGATGAATACTATGTGATGTATTTCCATTCAAAGATGGTGTATTCCTTTGTTTTCTTTGTTGTATTGATGGATTTTATGAAGATATTGAAGAATATGGTTGATTCTATCAAATCCGTGGGAGATCTACATGATGTTGCATGAAGATTTGTTGTGCCTGGTGTTCTTTTCTTCATTGTGATCATATAAAACCTAGTAAAAAAGCTTGTTGATGTTACAAGATAGATTTTCTTGCAAGAGAATTCCCTTTTCCTTGGTGTTCCTCTTGGGGCTTCAGCTACAAACAAGTTTGATCAGTCAACTACTCTATCTTAAAGCCAGTTGTGGCACACCACACTTTGAGGAAACTTTCAAGGCCTCATGAATTGTGATCTAGATCAGAGATTTGTTATGTGGTAGAGGAAGAGAATGAAGAAGAGATTGGTTGGTGCTGTCGACCTCCTACATTGAAGAAGAGATCTATCGCTACCGCCTGCCACTAAAAAGGAAGCTATTGCACCAAAATCCAGATCTGGCCACACAGTCAACGGCGTGCTCACATTCTCACGGTTACAGTCACATGACTACAATCACATCATAAGCTTTAGTCTTATAAGGCTTCAAAAGCCCTTTCACGCCCGTATTTTCAAATTGGTTTGATTTCACTTTTTCACTTTGCGAGGTTCATCATCTTTACCTTTCTTCTTGAGCTAAATTAATGTGTAGGTAAGGGACTAGAGACACTGCCTTGAGCATTTGCTCAATGGTAAGACCTTCCCGTGCCTTTAAAAGGGAGATGAATTATTTGTTCTATATTCAAGATGTACTACCAAGCCATGGATTCTAGCAAGCCCAAGAGCCATCTAAATAAAAATGGATTGACCTTGCATGCCCAAAACACAGTGATGAGTCAAAGGCCAAAAATCCCAGCTATCCTAAGATCCATGCTCAACTTATGTATGTTAGGAAGGGTATGTCAAGCCAAGGAAATGTACCCATTTTTATCTATCTTAAACTCACTAAACAAAGGGATTACATCAAGAATACTGGAGCACAAGAAAAAGCATCCACAAAGAGAATGAAGAACAAAAACATGAAGACAAAGAATACCAAAAAAAAAATCAAAGATTGGAGCAAGAAATCAAGAAGAAGACAACCATAAAAAAGAATATGAAAATTTTGTTGCTCCTGTTGATGACAAATAACTTCCCATTAGTCGATCTTTATTTTCCTTAGTGGATTTTACATCTCTCTTCAGTGGATATTCTTCTTCCATAAAGGATTGTGTTTCCCTTAGTGGATCTAGAAAAACTCTTACCAAGATGTAAAGTTTCAAGCCTTAACTTGACTGCCAAAGAGCTAGTCTCCTAGTCCATGTTCTTATGGAGGGGCAAAAGACAGCAAGGGTAGAGACTCATCATTTGAGGGGGGTGCTCAATAATCAAATGATGTATGCTTATAGAGGCTGAATGTGTGCCCAAAAGAGGCTTACCCATAAGCAGCTTTGTATGAGAGATAGACAATGATGTATGCTCTAGGAAGAGATGTCCTAAATCCCATAAGCATAGTGAGGAAGAATGGTATTATCCAAAAAGCTATATAAGCATGTACTTGACACTCATTTCAATGCAATGGAACTATCAGTTTGAGTTACTCAAGACTGTCTTTATGAGTCCAAGCTAATCTATCTTGGAACCTGATTCACTTGAGTTACAACCTCTCACTCTGATAATGTATCATGTGTTTGATTTGCATCCACCATAGATAATTAGCTCTTGATCTGAGTTTCTCAACAACCCTTCCCCCACTTCACATACTTAGGGTACCTTAAGGGCATGACACACCTAGGGAGATCCTGATCTCGTCTATGGTTAGCTGTCTCCCTAACTCACACCCATAGTACGTCCCTTTGTATATGAATTGGGTCATCAAGTGTGGGACAACACCATGGGCTTTTTCCTAAGGTTTTTGACCCAACTCCCAATTTTATTACCAAAAACATCATGCACTACATAGTGAGGTAAGCACAGCCCCGCGTAGTGCACTTATTTTTTCTTTCAGGTGCCTGGGTGGAGGCATCAAAGATAAAGGCATGTGAAAACTTTATGTGGCCACTACTCATTCAAGAGGACCTTCAATTGGCACTGCCACCTTGAATTGCCTCATTTAGATTATGTGCCAAAGGTTGAGGCTACAAAAATAGAAGTTTTGATAGACAATATTTATAGGAGACTATAGTTGGAGAAACGCACTTTGAAAGATTGTAGGGGATATTGGAGGATTCATAGAAAACCTATAGATCATGGACTCTATAAAAAGAGACACATTACATGAGTAGATAGCTTCACAATAGTCAATGTTAGTTGTGCTACAAGTAGGGTTTATAGATGGACATATAGACCCTCACTCGCTTGAGGGAAAATATCTTGATTTGTTCAAAAAGCCATGTATTTTTGTAGATATATGAATTTTGATATATTGATTGCCTTTAATTTTTATGTACTACACATTGATATTGACTTGTAACAAGATGCCCTTTGTGAGTTGTAGATGCAACACATAGTTTGATAGATTTGTTGCATAGAGATTATTGATGAAAGAATATTGCTCCTTTTCTTCAGCACCTTCTTTGGTGTCAAGAAATGTAGATAGCTTAAGAAGATGTGCTACATGTTGAGTCTCCTTCTCTATTGCTAATTCTCCTTGTTATTCATTCTATCATGCAAACACACTTATCATGCTCTTACCATCCTACTATGTGATGTACTCATTTGTGTTGCAGGGTCTCATTGAATGTCTCATCATTGTACAATGTATATTCTAGTGAGTGATTCATGGAGTGTGAGTTGGAAGAAAGGTAAAACTAATACTACTATCAATGGATATTCTTGTGAGTGCTCTATGGAGTCTAGTTTGGAGACAGAAGGTAAAGATAATACTACTACCAATGATAGTCAATACTACTAATAAGAATGATAATCATAAGTAATTGATATGTTATGTTAGTTTGTAGTTATAAGTAAGGCATTCTAGTTAATGTAATGTTATAATTACTATATACTATTAATTAGTACAGAAAATGCATCCTTAATAGATAGCATATTTTTTCGGTTACCATATATGCTAGTTAATTAATAGCTAGCTTGCAAATATTTAGCATATGTATTATCTTGTCAACAATTATCTTTTTAGCTAGTTAGCAGTTAGCATATATGCTGAGATGGCAAGCTCAACACATGTAGACGCTGATGAGATGGATCGCCTAGTTAGATGGGTCCACACAACTGCACTTAGCATGAATGTGGTTATTATGATACTTACATGACCATGGACTTATCACTTATTATATTCAGTTAGCTATATCTACCTATGACTAGCATGATTGTAGCACCAATTGATTAGTATAATCAATTTTTCTTGAATTAACAAGCTACTTTTCTTTATGTTGTATCTTATCTATACTTTATGTACATTGTATTGTGTGATGAAGAGAATAAAAACTAGAAAGAAAAGGTTTTGGCCTCCATCTCTTTTTTTGTGTTCTTTAGTGAGCTTCTTCTTACATGTACAATGTGTGTTTGGTGCAGTAGCTCAAACAAACTCCACTGCATGATTTGTAACATAATATTAGGGCAACACTACTAAGATTAAATGGTTTTAGAGATCCAAATGAAGGAGACACTACAACAAAAAGGTTCCATAGACGCGCTTGTAGATGAAATATTTGAACTGTGTTTAAAAATGTCGGGCGCTTTTATTAGCGCATCTACTGGCGCGTCTAAAATTTTGTGTCTACAAGTGCACTTATAGTGAAAACTACACGCGCATATAGACGCGCTGTCATGCTGCTGCGCATCCGAGCCGTAAACACCTCCATTTTGTTGTGCATTTGTGTTATCTTTTCGCGTGTGATTTATTGTGTGTGATTGATGCATTAAGATAATCCGTCCTTTCAGTATCCGCACCCAATGTACATACTCCACTTGTGTGTTTGTGTTTGTGTGTGTTTCAGTTTATATGCATGTTGTATGTGTGACAGAAAAATATGAAAAAATGATGCCAAAGAACATTATCAAGCTGATAATTTCAATAATGATCTCCAAGAAAAGTGCAAGAAATCGTGGAATGAAATGAGGCAGATGGGGAAGATGAACGAGAGAGCTTTGTAACATCGAAGAAATCCTTTGCTACATCTGATTTCAAAGGTTGGTTATAAATTGGTGCATTTGATACCATGGATTCATGGGAGAAACCATTGAGGTAGTAAAAGAGAAGGCTTTCTGTTTTGAAAGTTGGAGGGAAAGATAGAAAGCTTTGTACTTTCAGAATAGCCTTACGAATGCTATGTTGAGATTGGAGAGGGAAAAAGCTAGGAAAAAGGGGGATATTTTTGAAAGGGCTATCAATGGCGGGCTGGCAGAAAAGTCTGAGGAGAAGGATGACGACTATCAGGAGGAGCGCAGATATGGTCATTCCGGGTTCATGAGACACTTAAACAACAATCTTTCTTGTTCTCCTTCATCTGATTCGAGTTTCAAGCTTTTTTTCAGATATGTTATTTCCTGGCTCTCAATTCGTTCGACTGTCTGCTTCCAAGCTTTATGAGCCACCTCTCTCAAAAGAAGCAGACACTGCGACATGTTTCGGAGGCATCGACTGGCTAAAATCCACAATGGGTCAGAGTTGTGTGCGGGGGAATGCCGGCTTTTCAAAGCTATTGTTCTGAAGTGAGCGAGAACTAAACAGGAACGCAAGAGTAAAGAGGAGGGACATGCTTTTGTGATGGAGTTTTTGTCAAAAAATACAAGGCAACTAAACCATGGAATCTAAGAAGACGAGGAGTGGAATCGATGGGAAGGCTCAGACTGAGCGGCTAGAGGAGGGAGGATTAAGGTATTTAGATCATCTCGTTCTGGAAAGACAATAGGTACAAAGCTGCTGCTTTGTGTCCGGAACTGCTATGAGGCTCTGCTGCAGCATGGGAAAGCCATTGAGCTCCAACTAAGCACAAGCTTGAAAACGATTGCACTACAGGAGGCCTTGGCTGAACTGTTCCTTGTGAACAAGCAACAAGGCCTTATAGTTAATGCTTTTGGATGACAAAGTTGCTGGGTGAGTTGGGATTAGAGCCTGGGCCACCTCGCAGAATATTGGGGCCGGATATTCATTCAGCTCTGTGGTAATGGTCGTCATCGACTGCCGCAGAAGCGGTGGCTGCTCGATGTCCACCGTCTGCTGATCACTGTCAAAGCCGATGTCGATCACCTGCGCCAGGCTTACTGCAGCAATTGGAATATTATGATGTGTAGGGTGAAGCAGATCAAATCGGTGATCACTGTGATGAGTGGCAGCTATGTTGTATGTAATACGATCAATATATTCATGTTGTTTGATGCGACGAGGACGGATTAGTGCTGAGGAGGAGGCCTTGGCTGAACTGTTCCTTGTGAACAAGTAGTACGATAAGGCTTTGACAATTTTGTTGAGCTAATGCAACCGAAGGTGTTCGATTTCATTGAACAAAACCACTTGTATGACTGTTTGGCAGACAAGGCCTTGCAGTTAATGCTTTTGGATGGGAAGCAGGAAACCATGGGAAGGAAGCTGATTCTTGAACTTCATGCCCACCTAGTGCCGCTTGTATCTTATATGAGTGTTGATGATCTTCTGATACATGGAAGAGGAGGAGCCCAGGTCAAGGGAGGAAGGCCGTCACCAATCTACATCCTGAGCATTTTTCTCAATCCCTCAAGAACGGCAATCTGCACAACGGTTTCTCTAATCAAAGTTCTTCAAGCTGCGACATGCTTGGGTCTATGAGCTTGATATAAGCTACATGCTATAGCTCAGATAGGACGTGAAGACTGCACTGTGAGAGCATGGGATACAAGAACAGCTCAGCTTGCTCTGAAAATATCTGGTGCTCATTCCAATCGAATCAGGGGGCTGAGTGTATTGGGTTCAAGTCATACAGCTGAAGTGTTTCCATTCTCTGCTGTCCACTACTATTGTCTTCTCCTGTGGCAATCTCTTGCTGAAATTTGAATGCTGAGAACAGCCTTGAACTGGTGCTGAATGTTGGGTAGACTTATAGGTTGATTGCTCAATTATTAGATCGAGAAAAAGCTCAGAATTGTTGCCCAACAAAACTCTTCCAGCATAACTCTTCAAGACACTTCAAGCCTATGTGCCAATGGCATAATTAACTTCAAACACCTGAGTGTAAAACAGTTTATGAGATACTACAGATTTTTCAGAACATGGACCTCATGTAATTTACTTGACAAGGAATATAGTGAACTTTGGCATCAAAAATTCGATTTCTTCTTGTTAGCCTCTTTCCTTGTTGCAACTTGAACTCCGTGTTCAGCAGCCCTTACACGAAATCTACGATATTTCTAGTGAACCCGACGTGAAAGTGTTGCGTCAATTTTCAGCAAGATGGGAGACTCACAAGAAGAGATGACAGATGACAATGTCATGAAGAACCTGTTTCAGTCATTTACAACCTATATGCAGCAGCAAGCTCACGCGAAACATGATAGTGATGCCATGGATGCCTTGAAAGCTGTCCACCAGGAGATGAAGCAGTTCAATGGCCAACAAGTGTCAACTTACCTGCATTTATATGAAGAAAAGATGAAGTTTTTTGGGGTTTCTCAAGATGTTTGGAGCCACTACTTCTTGCGGATCGTGGTACGCGCTCTTGAAGTCCGAATTTCAGAAATTCAAGGAACACATGCTAGTTGGGCAGAGTTTAAGAAGGCATTAAAAGATGAATATTTCCTGGAGGATACAGGTCTTATGAACCGCAGGAATTTCTTAGCATGGGTTTCTATGCCTAATAAGGGACTTTCAGTTTTACCGCCCTTCTGCGAGAGTTTGAGAGCCGCTATGATCAGTTGGATGGAACTGAGCAGCAAGCTTTGGAGATGCAGAAAGTGGAATTATTTTTACAAGCCGCTGATGCTAATTTACAGGAAAAGTTGGATGATCTTTTGGAAGATCAAGCTACAGATTCAGGTTTAAAGACCGAGTGGAGACATGTCATTGATGCTATGAATGCTCTTGTTAAGAAGCAGCGCAGGAGAGTACGATTGCATCATAATACAGGATCCGCTTCTGAAAAATCCTTGGAGACCTCTTCTTCTACCCCTGCTACAAGTTCTATGTCTAAGCCTACTCCTCCTGTTGTAAATCCACCAGTTCGTGCTGCTCCAGTGCCCTTATCCGTAGATGATGTTATTAAAGGCTTGGCAGATTTGACGATTGAAGCAGTCAAAGCTGAAGTTAGTAAGTTAAAAGAGCAACTTATGTCAGTACCTGCTATAGCACCTGCTCTAGCGACTGCTTTTCCAGCTCGCCAAAGAAAAGGGACACGATGTATTTGGTGCGATAGTACAGAGCACCAACACTGCAGAGATTGTGATGCTTTTCAGGAAGCGCGTAAGAAGAATGTAGTATTCTGGGGACAAGATGGGAAGATATGGCTGACAGAGACTGGTGCTCCTCTTGACACAAACTTTGGTAAGGGAGGCATGAAGAAGCTCGTTGATGATATGGCTGCGCGATCAGCTTATGTGAGTGTTAGAGGAGATGCTTCAGCTTATGGAGTCCAGCTTGAACAGAAATCAGATGGAGACTCTGCTTTATGGTCTTCTGCCTTGGAGATAGTGAGAAGAGGGAAAGTTCAGGCATCCACTATGACTTGTGTGGGCTCTAGCATCCGAGGAGAAACAGGATGGGATTCTCCTGTTGACAGGTATTCTATTTTTTCTTATATGGCGAAAACATAGGGTTTAGATGCCATGGTCAAGGAAAAGAGAAGAAGAGATGAGGAGGGTCTCAGCACCTCCAAAAAGACTAGAGGGGGTGACTTTGTTTCACCACCTGTTACAGCTCCACCTATGACAAGTTCTCCAGCTCAATCAGGTCCTGAACAACCTATGGGAGACAAGCAGATGAAAGAGAAGAGGCAACCAAGAAAGGAGCCAGGATTCAAGCTCTTGCCAGACCTCGATATGCAGACGGATATGAGTAAGATTTTTCATGAAAGAATTTTGAATAGTGAGTCACTTTTACTGTTGGAGAAGCTCTTGCAATTGCTAGAAGAGAAATACAGGATCAAATGCAGGATCTTTTGCGGAGAAAACAACATGCGATGGAAGGACCTTCTTTACAGGAATTATGGCATGGAGCTCTTGGGGAAGACCATGATGATGCAGTGATGGTTGAGAATGCTTCTGTCAATCCGCAATTGGAGAAAATAGTTCAGCCTATGCAGTATGAAGATGATGATACCCCTATCCTCATTCCTCGCAGCCATTTTTCATGCAGTCATTGGGCTAGAGCAACCACTGAGATGGTGGTAAGGATTGGAGAGAAACAGATTCCTTTGGTCGCTTTAGTCGATCGTGGTTCCGAGATTAATCTTATTGCTCGAGGTGTTTATGAGAGTGGCAAGTGGCCTATGGATGCAGAGCATGGCTGGCGCATGAGAGCTGCCAATAATACTTCTGATGATATGTATGCTGCTTGTCTGAGCATTAGAATTTCTATTGGTAATGTTGAAAAGGATTATCATTGCTTTGTTCAGGATTCTTACTCTTATCCGATTTTTCTTGGACAGCCTTTCATTACAGAAGCAAGAATGGAGACGAAAGTGATGGATGATGGCTCAGCCTATGCACGGATACGCAGTAAGGATGCTATGCAAGCTGTTCAGTTTATGACTGTTGGGGTAAATCATCCGAGAAACAGGGACTCCTTGTGTGAGGCACCACTACCTACGAAGGAGTTGGATTTTCATTAGGTACCGCTGTCTTGCGAGATGCCAGTGGTACGGAGTGGAGAAAAGAGGAGATCTCGCCTCCTGGCAGCCAGTCTTTCTCCACTAATTTTGTTGGTTTTTCTTCAGATAGTTCAGTGAGTTATCAGAAAATTTCAGATTTGTCTAGAGCTGCCAGGCAGTACATTGGTCGTAAGGAGAAAGAGTTGAAGATTGCAGGTATTTTGCAAGCAGAAGAGCATGTAGATGGGCTGTATGAAGGGATGTCTTATGCGGATACATTGTCTGAAATGGGTACAATGCTGAAAACTGATGTATATGAGGGTTCAAATATCATACATGTGCAAACCTTGGATATGTTTCAGGAAATTTCTGATTTTATGCTGAAAACAGAGTTAGAGGCTGAGAAAACTCAGCAAACTGAATCTATGGCTGATCTTGATCAGCTTACAGAGTTGCAGAGGGCTGAAACCTTTCAGCCAGCACAGTTAAATGCTGGAAAAATTCAGCATATGGAGTATGAGGCTGCACCCATGCAGTCCATAGAGCCGAGGGCTGAATTCATTCAGCCAACAGAGTTTAATGCTGAAAAATTTCAGCATACAGAGTTTCAGGCTGCACCCATGCAGTCCATAGAGCAAAGGGCTAAAATCTTTCAACCAACAGAGTTGAGAGTTGCTGAAAATTTGCAGAAATTGCAGCAAAGAAAAGAGTGCCTAACTGATGCCAAGGTTGACACGAAGTATAAAACAGTTGATAAGAAGGTTAAGCCGGTTGCAGGGCTACGTCCTCCTGATAGTGATGAGCAGATAGAAAAAGCTATGAAATAGCCTATGTTGAGAGATCCTGCAAATATTGGACATAAATTTACAGCTGAAACTCTTGCAGAATTGAAGATTGAAAATGATGATTTATTGCTTCCAGTGGAAAAAGAATGTTTTAGAGAGATGCTTGGACGTCATGGTAAGGCATTTGCTTTCTTTCCTCATGAAATTGGCTGCATTAGTCTCGAATTGGTTGCGCCTATGGTCATCTTCATTGTCCCTCATGTGCCATGGTATATACGCCCTATACCTATGCCTAGAGCACACTTGCCAAAGCTGATAGAGTTGCTGAATGAGAAGATTAAGATGGGGATTTTGGAACCCTCTTCTGCGCCCTATTCTAACAGATGGTTTACTGTACCAAAGAAGAATGGTACCTTGAGATTTATTCAGGATATGCAGCCCGTGAACAAAGTAACAATCAGGAATGTGGGAACAGGTCCAGTTGTGGATGAGTTTGTTGAGGCTTTTGCAGGACGAGCCATCTATTCTCTAGGTGACTTGTATTCTGGTTATGATCAGTTTCAGCTTGCCTTGGAAAGCAGGGATATTACTACTATGTGGACACCTATTGGTCTTGTGAGGATGTGTACCTTGCCTCAAGGTGCCACCAACTCAGTTGCTCATATGATGAATGCTATGCATAGAGTTCTACGAGACTATATTCCGCAGTATACCATGCCTTTCCTAGATGATGTGCCTATTAAGGGTTGTGCAGAAGAAGAAAAGAATGAGAGTTTTGATTTGCGAGGATGTAGACAGTTTGTGGCTGAACACTTGGTTGCTTGTGAGCAAATATTGACACGATTAGAGGAGGTGAATTTGACTCTTTAAGGGCTGAAATCTGTCCTTGGTGTTAATGAAGTCATCGTAGTTGGGCATATCGTTGGTTATTATGGCAGGAAGCCTTCACCTGCAGCAAAGGTGGATGCCATAAGTAGGATTGCAAAGTATTGCTCGACTACTTCAGAGGTGCGGAGATTTGTGGGAGATTGTGTATTTTACATGATTTGGATTCCTCATTTTGCTCACATAGCAGATGTTCTCTATCAGCTGCTTCGAAAGGGGCAGAAATTTCATTGGGATGAAAAGCATTCGAAAGCCATGCGTAAACTCAAGAAGCTGTTGCAGTCAGCTCCTACTCTTCGCAAGCGGATTATCAGTGTGGACGGCCAATCATGTTGACAGTTGATACTAGCCCTATTGGCATAGGCTGGGCAGTGGGACAGGATGATGCTGATGGAAATAGATATGCAATCCGCTTTGGAGCTAAAGTTCTTAATGAGCGACAGAGGAGATATCCACAGATTAAAAGAGAGTTGTGGGGAGTAGTCACTGCACTGAAGTGTGATAAAGGGCATTTTATTGGTGCTTCAGTTGTTGTGGAAACAGATTGTTTGCCTTTGCTTGGCATGATTCCTAGCTGTTCGACTCCAGATATAGCGATGCTTCGGTGGATTGCCTACATCAAATCATTGAATCCAGAATTTTGACATATAGCAGGAAAAGATAATGTTGCTGACATGCTATCTAGAGCGAGATATGAGGATGAGGAGTCAATGCTTGCAGAAGATGATGAGACAGAGTTTGCAGCTTTTGTCCTTGTTCATGATTGTCATGTATCTACTGTTGAAGCCTTTATTGAAGAACTCTATGTTGACGAGTGGCTGCAAATTGGACAGTATCTAAGTTCATTGACTCGAAGAGCTGATTGGACAGATGATGAATTCAAGAAAATCAGAAGAAAGGCTTATGGGTATTTCTTGAAAGATGGTTTTCTTTGGAAACATCCAAAGAAGAGAGGCGGCTTACCCTTGAGAGTAGTTTGTGAGGTAGCGATAAAGATACAGATTATGGGAGAGTTTCATGAGAGTTCTTGGGCTGGTCATAGAGGTGTGTGGGCTACCTATGAGAAAATCAAAGAAAGATACTGGTGGAAAGGGATGTATAAAGATGTTTCCCACTTTGTGGAGACTTGCAGGGACTGTCAGCTTTACTCTTTAGTGCGGCATCGTGATGAGTTGCATCCGACCTATCCACTATGTATTCATTATAAATGGGTGGTTGACTAGGTTACTTTGCCAGTGGGACTTTGGCAGATGAGGTATCTTGTCTTGGCTAGGGAGGATCTTACAAAATATGTTGAAGGCAGATCTTTGCGGACGAAGACCACCACTACAGTATATAAATTCTTGTTGGAAGAAATATTTTGCAGGTATGGATGTATAGGCAAGATTACAGCTGATCATGGAGAGCTAGATGCAGACGAAGCTAGAGAATTTTTCTTACGGCTTGGGATTAAGTTGGCTCTTACTACTGCCTATAATCCAGAGGGAAATGGCAAGAGCGAAAGAGGACATCCGCCGATAGTTAAGGCATTGGCAAAAGCTTGTAGAGGTCAGATTGGAGATTGGCCGCGATTACTACCTTTTGCATTGTGGGCAGACCGCTCTACACATAACGTGACTACTGGATATATGCCTGCAGAGTTGATGTATGGGCAAAAACCTGTCATGACTACAGAAATCTGTGCTCTCACGTAGAGTGCTCTTCCATGGCATGAGAATTTATCAAGGGAGGAGCTTCTAGCTCTTTGGACTCGTCAACTAGAGAGAAGGACAGAATATGTGCAGCTAGCAATTGATCGTTTGAAGACAGCTCGACTCAGAAACAAGGACAAGTTTGATTTGAGGCATCGCTTGAGGCCTAGAGCCATAAAAGAAGGAGATTGGGTTCTAGTCTACGACAGTAGTCTAGAGAATCAGCATAGTAGCATGAGAAAAATGGTTCAAAGATGGTTTGGACCGTATGAGGTGAAACAGGTTTTTGACAATGCTACCTATGAGTTGGCTGAATTAGATGGAACAGTATTGAGGGTGCCCATTGCTGGAAAACGAGTCAAGATTTTCAAGAGAAGAGAAGATGAAGAGTATTCACTTGAAGCATTGGTAGAAGAGCAGGTAGAAGAAAGTCTAGCGGAAGAAGCAAAGAATATGGATGATGAAGCTGATGGAGAAACAGGTCTACTAGAAACTGATGAAGGACTGGACCTGTTTGTAGACTTCGATGATCCTGGATAGTTGGCTCATCCGGAGGATGTGCAGGTTTAGAGGGGGTGGATGTCGTGCTGCTGCGCATCCGAGCCGTAAACACCTCCATTTTTGTTGTGCATTTGTGTTATCTTTTCACGTGTGATTTATTGTGTGTGATTGACGCATTAAGATAATCCGTCCTTTCAGTATCCGCACCCAATGTACATGCTCCACTTGTGTGTTTGTGTTTGTGTGTGTTTCAGTTTGTATGCATGTTGTATGTGTGACAGAAAAATATGAAAAACTGATGCCAAAGAACATTATCAAGCTGATAATTTCAATAATGATCTCCAAGAAAAGTGCAAGAAATCGTGGAATGAAATGAGGCGGATGGGGAAGATGAACGAGAGAGCTTTGTGATATCGAAGAAATCCTTTGCTACATCTGATTTCAAAGGTTGGTTATAAATTGGTGCATTTGATACCATGGATTCATGGGAGAAACCATTGAGGTAGTAAAAGAGAAGGCTTTCTGTTTTGAAAGTTGGAGGAAAAGATAGAAAGCTTTGTACTTTCAGAATAGCCTTACGAATGCTATGTTGAGATTGGAAAGGGAAAAAGCTAGGAAAAAGGGGGATATTTTTGAAAGGGCTATCAATGGCAGGCTGGCAGAAAAGTCTGAGGAGAAGGATGTCGACTATCAAGAGGAGCGCAGATATGGTCATTCCGGGTTCATAAGACGCTTAAACAACAATCTTTCTCGTTCTCTGCAACATGTTTCGGAGGCATCAATTGGCTAAAATCAACAATGGGTCAGAGTTGTGTGCGGGGGAATGCCAGCTTTTCAAAGCTATTGTTCTGAAGTGAGCGAGAACTAAACAGAAACGCAAGAGTAAAGAGGAGGGACATGCTTTTGTGATGGAGTTTTTGTCAAAAAGTACAGGGCAACTAAACCATGGAATCTAAGAAGACGAGGAGTGGAAGCGATGGGAAGGCTCAGACTGAGCGGCTAGAGGAGGGAGGATTAAGATATTTAGATCATCTGGTTCTGAAAAAACAATAGGTACAAGCTGCTGCTTTGTGTCCGGAACTGCTACAAGGCTCTGATGTAGCATGGGAAAGCCATTGAGCTCCAACTAAACACAAGCTTGAAAACGATTGCACTACAAGAGGCCTTGGCTGAACTGTTCCTTGTGAACAAGCAACAAGGCCTTACAGTTAATGCTTTTGGATGACAAAGTTGCTGGGTGAGTTGGGATTAGAGCCTGGGCCACCCCGCAAAATATTGGCTGGATATTCATTCAGCTCTGTGGTAATGGTCGTCATCGACTGCCGCAGAAGCGGTGGCTGCTCAATGTCTACCGTCTGCTGATCACTGTCAAAGCTGATGTCGATCACCTGCGCCCGCGGCTTGGTGTAGCAATTGGAATATTATGATATGTAGGGTGAAGCAAATCAAATCGGTGATCACTGTGATGAGTGGCAGCTATGTTGTATGTAATACGATCAATATATTCATGCTGTTTGATGCGACCAGGACGGATTAGTACTGAGGAGGAGGCCTTGGCTGAACTGTTCCTTGTGAACAAGCAGTACGATAAGGCTTTGACAATTTTGTTGAGCTAATGCAGCCGAAGGTGTTCGGTTTCATTGAACAAAACCACTTGTATGTCTGTTTGGCAGACAAGGCCTTACAGTTAATGCTTTTGGATGGGAAGCAGGAAACCATGGGAAGGAAGCTGATTCTTGAACTTCATGCCTAGTGCCACTTGTATCTTATATGAGTGTTGATGATCTTCTGATACATGGAAGAGGAGGAGCCCAGGTCGAGGGAGGAAGGTCGTCACCAATCTAGATCCTGAGCATTTTTCTTAATCCCTCAAGAATGGCAATCTGCACAATGGCTTCTCTAATCAAAGTTCTTCAAGCTGCGACATGCTTGGGTCTATGAGCTTGATATAAGCTACATGCTACAGCTCAGATAGGAGGTGAAGACTGCACTGTGAGAGCATGGGATACAAGAACAACTCAGCTTGCTCTGAAAATATCTGGTGCTCATTCCAATCAAATCAGGGGGCTGAGTGTATTGGGTTCAAGTCATACAACTGAAGTGTTTCCATTCTCTGCTGTCCACTACTATTGTCTTCTCCTGTGGCAATCTCTTGCTGAAATTTGAATGCTGAGAACAGTCTTGAACTGGTGCTAAATGTTGGGTAGACTTATAGGTTGATTGCTCAATGATTAGATCGAGAAAAAGCTCAGAATTGTTGCCCAACAAAACTCTTCCAATAGAACTCTTCAAGACAATTCAAGCCTATGTGCCAATGGCATAATTAACTTCAAATACCTGAATGTAAAACAGTTTATGAGATACTACAGATTTTTCTGAACATGGACCTCATGTAATTTACTTGACAAGGAATATAGTGAACTTTGGCATCAAAAATTTGATTTCTTCTTGTTAGCCTCTTTCCTTGTTGCAACTTGAACTCTGTGTTCAGCAGCCCTTACACGAAATCTACGGCAGCGCCTATTGACACACTCCGTAAATATATAATCATATTTATAAAAAAGTAGATATATTAATATTCTGCATCTATACATGCATGTAACTACGCATCTAAAAAGATGTGTACTCTGTAAATTTTTTATGATAATAGACACGCATTTTTCCTGCAATTTAGACGTGCGGATAGACCCGCAAAACAGAGGTATGAAAAAAAAACCAGAGAGCATGTGGCTTTGCTCTCTGGTTTTTTTCCCCCCATCAATATCAAATTGTATGCTTAGGGAAAACAGAGAAAGATTATTATACTGAAAGCAAAAGAATGTGGAGAGACAAAGTCTATATATTGATAATAACACATGATGAGCATACTGTGCTGAAACATTTATACATATTTTGGAAGATTTTTGTACTGAAAACAAAACAATGTATGTAGAACACAAAATTTCATATATATATATATAGATGAAACGTTTTTACATGACGAGTTTTAGTGCTTGTGAACTCAAGCATGGTCATGGTTGCAAGCACTAGTTGAAAGTAATACATATCAAAAATGAAAACTACAAGCCAAGGGGAGGCATGCATGCATGGGGCTCCTCTACATCTCCTCAGAAGAGGCATCATCGTCACTACCACCACTGCTGTTGTCGGTACCGCTGCCCTGCCGCCACTACTACTGCTAGTCTCCCCTTCGCTATCCTCAACTGCATCAGGGTTCGCCTACACAAAGGATTAAGGTATATAAATACCATTACAAACAATAAATTAGAGTTACCTATACTTTTCCTGTTTAAAAAAAACATACCTCTTCTGGTTGTGGAATCCTCATGGCACGATTATATTGCTTCTCCGTGATTAGTCCCTCCTCGTAGAAATGCTGCCAACTGGATGCCCGGTTATGACCTCGATGGTAGCCTACCTCTCTAGGAGTAGCCATCCTACCAATGATATGATACTACAAAACAATTTTAACATACAATGTATTAGAACACACTACATAATGAATTGAAACAAATTACAAATTTTAATTTTAAAAAAAACAAATAATACTTACAAACTCAGCCTCCCGTGGCTCCCTGCCACTCGATCCATAATGGGACGATCCCATGGTTGCCATATGGATACATTGCGCCTCTACATGCTGGCGACTTGTCCTTTTCTCTACTGCTCTCTTCTTGACCTCTTTCCACTCCCTGCAGCGGCAATTGGGTGGTTGGCCATATCCAGGGCACCCCTGCTCTTGTCTCTGTAGTGACTCCTTAGCATGCGTCATAAGGTGAGACCTCTTGTTATGAAGCGCATCTCTCACCATTGACCGTCCCCAATCATTTGAGAATTGTGAATTCTCGGGATTAGGGTACCTTCTATGTACTGCCCACAACACCTCTTGCCACAAACCATTTTTTTGGTGCTTGAAGGGAATCATACAATCTTTGTATGTGGCATGCATGACACTCCTCAAGTAGGCTATCACTTCCCTCCCCTCAGGGTTATGCAAGATACCACCAACATCTGTGTGATAGAGTAGTACATTTGTGGAGGCTCACCTCTCTCATTTCCCTATGAGGGTGATCGAGAGCCACCTCCTACGCAACCCCCACAAAGCCCTCAACCTCACTCAATGCACTACCCTCTACCTCACTCGATGCACGTGCTTTTGCAGATGCATGTGCTTCGGCCAATCCATGTACTTCAGTTGATCCCTATGCATGAGCTAATTTATGTGTATGCATAGTGCGTGGAGTACTTGTTAGTAGAGGTGTACCAAGGTTTGGTGTGCCAAGGTTTGATGTTTGTGCAGCAGTGCTAGGTAAAGATGTAATAGGTGTCCCAGACATGACACTAAAAACCTCCTCTACAGTGGGAGGGCGACCAAGATAACTGGTCATCTCCCCCATGAATTGCTCCTTGTTCGGAAAACCTCCAAAAAACTACTAACATCTCTAGAAAACTCCGCTAAGGTGTTGTTCATGCGTTCCAACTCAGGATCAGTGCTAGAAGATCCAGGATTCCACATCTACACAAGCAAAAATCCATTATTACCCTATGCAGATAAAACATATTACACGCTATTTATACATGCGTCTATACCCGCGTCTATCAGCGCGTCTATAAACGCGTCTACACTGTCATCTAGATGCGATGTGTGACAGACGTGCAAAGTCGGACCATATTTTGCAAACTCTTATAAAAAATGCGTAAAAAACCTCTATAAATGATAGTCTAAAGCATGTAAAGAGAGAGAGAGAGAGAGAGAGAGAGAAACAGACAAAGAGAAAGAAAACAAGATTGAGAGAGAGAAGAAGAACTCACCTTCTTTGCTTATTCCAACGGGTGGCGGCTAGGTTGCAAGCTCCTTGTCCTCCTTCTCCCTTCCCTTGGTAGGTTGCTTGATTCTTCTTCTCTTCCTTGCTGTTTGGCTCTTGTTCTTTACTCTTTGGCTCTTTCCTCCTCCTGTCCTCTTTTTACTCTTACTTCCTTCCCTCATTGTCTTCATGAAGTAATAGATAGACATGATTAGTGATGTCGAGCTTGAACTGCAGAAAACGTGTAAAAAACGCAGGAAAGCACTAGTTTGAAAAAAAAGCCACAAATTTTTTATAAAAATATTTATATTTGTGAGGCGTGTCTGTAAGTGCGTGTAATTGTGCATCTATATGCACAGATAAAACATATTACACGCGCTGATAGACGCGCAATTACAAGTAAACTAATTAAATGCTAGCTTATGGTTGTTTTTGAATCAACATGACTTTCCTAGTCTTTCAATATCAAAATCTTTGTCTCCATGTTATAAGTATCAAAATATTTAGGGAATATGACATATATACCAAATGAAATCATATATGTCCTTGTGATTCAGGTGTAATTATGTCGTCATCTTCTACTAGTATGGGACATGCTGAGTCAACAAACAGTACATCCTCCAGTGAGGATGAGACATTGCGTCTTCACAATCGAGACGCTTGGCTATGATGAAAAATCAAATGTATGTGTGATCGTTGTCAATGATGTTTTTTTCGAGCACGTCAAATCATAATGTCACACCTCAGCATGTACAGAGATTGGGACCAAGAAAAAGACCCAGTAATTTTAACTACTTTATTTGCACAAATATTATTGGTCTATGTTGCATCTTCACCATTAAATAATATCTCCTTTTTTTTATTGAGTAGGATGCGGTGCCACATCCTCAAATGGTCCCTCTAGGGGGTCAAGAGGCTGCGAAGCATTGACGCGAGGAGGCAGAGTCCTCAAGAAGATTAGAGACTCATGATGACGATAGCAGCCCTCTTCAAATGCCCCATCAAGTTTTCGAGGAAGAGATTTTGGACAACATGGTGCACGATTTATTTTCCATGAGGTTCAGGGGGAGGGCGCCACTAGAGAGACAAATGACCCGCTACACATAGCATCGAAAACTCCATTGTACGAAGGTTGCACATACTCCGTTCTACGTGCATCTCTCAAGATACTGAACTTACAAATCATTTATGGATGGAATAATGCTAGCTTGAATGCATTATTGAAGTATGTATCATTTGATACTAATTCATAAATGTTTCTAGACAATATTCGCAGTTTGTTAACTCTGTTTGCACGATACATGCAGGTTATTGTCACAAATGCTTCCAAATGGAAATAAATTACCAACTAGAAGGGAGAAATCAAGGCGTTTCTTGACATCTCTTGGAGTTCTCGATTACATTAAAATCCATGCATGTGTTAATGATTGCATCTTGTTTCGTGGGGATCATGCATCTGCACGATAGTGTCCTATTTGTGGTGAACCAAGATACAACTAGGAGATGAAATCAATGGATGTGCCTCGTAAGGTTTTGCGATATTTTCCTACTATTCCACCTATTCAACTTATGTTTAAGTGTGAATCTATTGCGAGACTCATGTCATGGCATGCTAGTCACCATTCAAGTGATGGAAAGTGGAGAATTCCTTTAGACACACTAGCTTGGCAACACGTAGATAATTTGTAGCCTACTTTCAAAGAAGAGCCCAAAATTTTGAGATTTGGTCTAGGATCAGATGGAATAAATCCATTTGGCATCAAAAGCACCTCATATAGTGTATGGCCAGTGGTATTGGTGAACTATAATATTCCTCCGTCCATGGCAATAAAAAAAAGGACATGTAACGTTGTCCCTTTTGATTCCTGGAAAACACAAAGTAAAAAACATGGACGTTTACTTAGAGCCTTTGATCGAGAAGCTAGAAATGCTATGGAGAGGTATTGAGGTGTAAGATGTGAGTGCATCATTGTCCTCTAGAGATTTCACTTTAAAGGGCATGTTGTTGTGGACCATGTATGACTTTCCAGGCTATGGAGAGTGTTTAGGTAGTTGCGTACTCTATTTTATTCATTCTTACCCTTAATCAAATATATGTCATCATTAACCCACTTGTTTATTTAACTACATCAGGATATCATGGATGTCCAATTTGTGGTCCCTCTCTAGTTTCTTCTAGACCGACACGCTTGAAGAAGGTTATCTATGACAATCATCATCGTTTTCTTCCTATTGACCACCCCAAATATGCACCCCCCACTAATGGAAGAACTCCACATTCTCTGACCATTCAAGATTGGAAGGACACTTGGACACACGCCAATGATCATCCTCCACTCGTTGGTAACTAGTCTACTTCTTTTGTTTGTCTTTAAAGTACACTCCATTATGAGAATGAGAAATAATATATTGTTTGTGTCTTAGATTCTCTATATTTTTTCATCTCCCATATTGGACTGAACTCACCTGTTGGATCCCATGCATATATTCAAGAATGTTGCCTCTACATTATGGAATCACTTAATCACGGCTCGTGATTTTGTCAATGTAAGGGAGGATTTACGTAGCATGGGACGTATGAGACGAGCTTGGCCACAGATTGGACCCAGAGGAAAGATGGAGTTACCGTGTGCACCTTGGATGTTGTCGAAGACCGAAGAAAAGATAGTGAAGCACTAGATATGTAGCTTTCGAACTCCCACAAGATATATGAGATGCCTCAAGGGAGCCTTCATAAAGAAAAAGAAAAGAGGTGTGGAGCAACTATCCGGTTTGAAGTCTCACGATTGGCACAAAATGATTCAGGTATGGATTTTCATAGCCATAAATATATTAATTAGTGGGGTAACTATGTAGACTAATTAACAATGTATGAATATTTACATACAGTTCATCCTTCCTACTAGCATATCCCATTGTGTTTCGAAAGATGTGCGTGATATCATTTACAAGATGGGTGAGCTTGCGAGGTATGTATACATTATACTTATTTTTTAGTTTACATATTACGTACATCACATAGTAAACCCGCTTGAATTTATGGACAAAACTAATCATTGTTCTCAATTGCATGTTGGTAGATTTGTGAGTTTGAAGGAAATCGATCCAAATACGTTGCAAGAGGCTTGAGTATTGTCCATTGAGGTGGTTTGTTTGGTGGAGGAAACTTTTCCTTGCTCCATTTTGACTACTCAAGTACACTTACTCATACATCTGATTGATGAGATCACAATTTGTGGGGTAGTTCATGCAAGGTGGATGTTTTTTCTAGAGCGCTTTATGAAAACCCTAAAAGATTTTGTAAGGCAAAATGCACGGCCTGAGGGAAGCATGGCTGAGGGTTGGTTAGTACAATCATCCCTTGTACAAATCTCTGAATATCTTACTAAAGTGGACCCCCCTTTACCACGACTATGGAAAGATGATGAAGATTTGAGGATGATCTCTATAATACCTCAAGGAAAAGGAAGGAGCAAAGTGCTAATGAAAGAGGAACTTCGTAAGTTAAATGTATTTTGTGTGCTTAACAGTGAAGTACTGAGCAAATGGGTGACACTATATAAAGAAGCAAGGGCAAGAAGAGTAAGCAAAAGGCAAGCATTTCGTGCTAGACATGGACGTAATGTCCCATATCCAGAACATTTAAGTGCGCTTCCACGTCATATTGATATAGATTGGCTACATATAGAAATGGAGAAGATGGAAAAAGAGGAGGCGATGGATATATCGCAAGAGGAGTGGAAATATGCACAAGGTTGCTTATCAAAGGTGAGACATACTTATAATTAAATTATCTTTAGTTATATATGATATAATAATTTCACATGTTTCATCTTTAACTAAATCATTAATATGATCTCAACAATGTACTACTAGTGCACATTGTTCAATGCTATTTGGTGTGAAGGCAAACATTTTCAAACTCAATGTATAGATGATAAGAGAAATACCCAGGATTGTGGTATCCTTGCAAACTTCCAGGATACCAATGGCACCATGGAAGGTTATTGTGGCTTGATCCAAGATATTTTGAAGCTTGACTTTAGGCGATTTTTTATATATGTACTAGATGTGAAGTGGTTTAAAGAAGTAGTAACAACGTGTGAGTATTGCACAATTAGACGTCATCCAAGTGGTTTTGTAGTGATTGACTCTACAAAATTTCACCAAGGCAAGAATGACACATTCGTACTATCTCAACAATGCGCGTAGAGTATATTAGAAGCTATTTATTTTCATATATATTACTTCTTGATACATTCTCAAAATACAATAAATATCTAAGTTACTTACTTTTTATTCTTTAAATGTAGGTTGTGTATCACCCAATGGTAAACAATAACCGATGGTGGCACGTCATCCCCATATCTAATCGTTCAAAATCAATATATGGCAATGCTACCAACATAGAGATAGTTGATGACAATCCAACAATCAATGATGATGCACATGATGATGCCATGATCAATGATATACATGATGCAGTGCAAGATGATCCCCACGAGGATGTTCAAGGAAGCACAGAAGATGATAACAATATGGTTGCAGATGATGATGAAGAAATTGAGCATAGCAATACATCTGACAGTGGGATAGACTTATTTGTTTCATTGCCTATTGGTAACATAGACCTAGAGGTAGATAGGCTAGCAAGGGCCGATCTCATTGAAGATGAGATTGATCATTCATTGTTGCATATAATTAGCTTTGAATGATTAGATGTATATTTGTAATACTCAAAAAGAAGTAAAGTTGGTAATATATTCAAAAAAATACTAACTGCATGATTGATATTAACTTTTCTTACTATTTGCTAAAAATCCAAGATTGCCTGATCAATGATCTCAGATTAAAAATCGTCGAAGCGTCGTACGTGTTCTATAGACAATCGACGTTTTCGTTGAATTTCCAGCTTGCATTGAGAGCAAGGACATGGGACACGCTGATTAAGATATGCCTCGTGATCTTGAACATCAAAACCTTCATCATTTGCCATTTTGTCTACGTTACAACAAACAATTTGTTTTTGTTATCATTCTTTTTTTCTTTCTTAAATTGTTTGAGAAGGGATTTCTTCTCTTGTAACTCAACAAAAATTAACATATGTAAATGGTCATATTTAGGGACTTTATGAGAAATGAAAAATATGTGTGTTTATTTTCACATCTATAAGCGTGTTTAAAAACGCGGGTATATAGACGCGTTATTCGCGTCTATATACTAGCGCCAATAGACGTGCTGATAAATGCGCCCGCTATTTCGCGTGTACAGTGCACGTCTGTAGGGCCTTTCTCTTGTAGTGAGAAGGAGAAATAGTGCAAGTAAGAAAGCAAGTGGTAAGAAGCTCTCAAATTTTGTCAATGTGTCCTTTGGATGGTACTTGTGGAGGAACCAAAAGCATGGCAGAGAAAAGATCTCAGATGATATGAGATTTGGTGTGCAAGCAAAATGGTGTACATTCATCAAGTAAGCCCTTTAGGTCTTACTCGCTATTTTTTTTACCATGTAAGGCCATTTTGGGCCCCATTTTAGCTCTACAAGGTTGTGAACAAGAGTTACCAACAATTGGGTAAGCCTTTCGTAGTTTTTGAGAGGTTTCTCCGTTATTCACCCTATAGGTTTTGGTATGAGTGATCATTCATGTAGTAGGTTTTACGATTTGTACTAGCTTTTCCTCAATGAGATTAAGGAAATCGATTACTTTTACGAGGATCACAAGGATGTGTTGTATGTGATGTGTAGAGAAAAGTGTAAAACCTCGCATATGGGGTATATGAAAATGACATCATTTAGTATTTGGAAAAATGTGCATGCATGCATGCAAATGAGAGGGAAGGATGTACATCAATGGACACTTCTCTTATTATGTATGAAGTTGTTCCTTATGTAGGTACTACTATCATTGGTGGTGATATAAAAGAGAAGGAGGGTTTCCAAAAGTCTTCTCCATTCTACGGTGATATATGATTTATAGGTATCTTGTTCTTGATAATGAAGATCTTGATTTGGACTCCTTATTTTGTGAGGAGGGTCTTGATATTTCTTGTGGGTTTGCTAACACTATATGTGATTTTGGTAGTCATCATGATGAAGATATGTATGATGATTGCGGTGATGATGAGTTGTCCCGGGTGGGTCCACCTTATAGAACATGTAAGATACCATGTGAGTTCAAAAGAAAGGGTATTGTATTTATTAAAATTTATAGGTTAACTTTACAAAATGGATTTTTTATTTACAACTTGAAAAAACATTGTAAATTTAATAAAGTAAAATGGGTCATTTTAAGGCCTTATATCATGTAAAGAAAGGGTAATTCTTAATATCCTTTAAATGCATGTTATAAAGATGAGTTCTTATGGGTAGACCTTCCAAGTGAGTTGGTAGCAAAAATCATTGATGAAGATTCTTTGTTGGATGGAAGTGAAATTGAGTGCCTATCCACTATGCTAAAGGATGTGAGAACTCTTAAGAAGCACTCTGTGGATTTGGATGATGATTCTTGTGGTGAGAGAATATACTTTTGGATAAGCAAGAAAGTAGGGATGTTGAGGTTGAGCATGTTGTATATCAAGGGCAGAAGCAAATCAATATGAATAGAGAATTGGGTATCATTTCCTCTACTTTTGATGAAGATTCTTCTTATGACTTCTTATAGGTAGACCTCCGATGTGAGTTGGTAGCAAAAAACATTGTTGAAGATTGTTTGTTTCATGGAAGTAAACTTGAGTACTTATCCTCTATGCTAGAGAATGTGAGAAATCTTAAGAAGCACTCTTTGGATGTGTGTTATATTTCTTGTGATGAGAAGCTACTTTGGGATAAGCAAGAAAGTAGAGATGTTGAGATTGAGCATGTTGTATATTAAGGGTAGATGCAAATCAATGTGAATATAGAAAAAATTACACTAAGTCTCATTGCCTCTACTCTTGATAAAGACTCTAATATTTAAATTGAATATGCAAGGTTTGTATTCAAATGACAATATGAATAGTAGTATGGGTAAAGAAATAGACCTAGATGTGTGTTGTGAAGGCTCTCATCTACTGGAGTATGCACCAAAGGATACTACAAAGGATGTTGGTACTATGATCTTATTGAAAAAGGTAGGCTCACACGATGTGATTATCAAAGAGGAGCAAGGTGTACTGATAGAGGAAGTTGTTTCTAGTGTTTGGCAAATTGTTTATATTGTCTAGATATATGCACTACTGTGTAGTACTCATGTTTGCATGGAAGGCTACACGATGGAGACAATGGAATCATTACATGATGAGAAAGCAATGTTGGATGTGGTGTGTGATTAACCTTATATTTTTATGGAGATAAGGTCAAAGGAGGTTCTTGTAGAGTTTATAGGTTAAGAGAAAGATATGAGGAAGGTTGGAGGCTTGTATGAAAGATAGCAAGATGATGAAGGGGTCTATATATGCATGATTCTTGTGGGGCATAGTTTTAGGGATGATAGCTTGGATTCTTTATATGCAATATTTGATTTTGATGGTTCTTCTATGCTTTCTGTAGGCTTGTAGAAGTATCTCACAATAGATGGTGAGGATATCATCTTTGGGCTTGATCTAGATACTCACGAGATATTTGTTGAAGATCAGCATGATGAGAGGAAAGTTATATTTATCTTTGATCCAAGTGGATCGCTACACATGAATATTTGGGGACTGGGGGGGGGGGGGGGGGGGATGCGGGCGGTGGGGGCTCAATGTGCCATGCATTTTTGTGAAAGCTTGATCTACCTTAAGTAAGTCAGAGAACTTCGCTTAGGGAATGGTGCGAGCTCACCATGCCAATGAGCTTTAGTGGCCATGAGATTCTAGAAAATGGTGGACACTACTCGAATAGCTATGGATAGTGAATATGGAACTAATTTTAGCTAGGAGATTAAATTGGGTATAGGCCTCAAGGTGTTGAAGATAGTTGGGGGATAAAGAGTACTCTAGATATAAGATTTTAGATGAATTGAAGAAAAGTCTCTCAATAGAAGATGTTGCCGATTTGAAACATGGAAAAACGCTAGAAGCACCGTACTAAGAGAAAACGTTTTAGCTTTTAAGAAACTAAGGCTTATATGAATGGAGAGTGACGTTGCTTCCAAGTACAGAAGGCCCCGGCGACAGGAGCGGGGGCTGTGTTTTAGCCATGTCATGGGGCTGATGTGTGTCTGAGTACTGGGAGGAGGCCAACGCTACCATCTTCCTGAATATTAACTGGCGATATTATATGTGGGGATCTATGATTGTCTCTGGGGGTATGCCTGCATACAAAGAATCCAATCAGGGGCTATGCCCATATATATGTCCAAGACCGATTGCTTGATGTCGTGCAGCTTTGGAGAGGTGGCGTGTTCAGTGTATGGAGAGCATGCTGGTTGTCTTGAAGTTGCATTATAATATATATGTACATGAGCTTATAGAAAGTTTTGAAAGCCTAAGTTTAGATTACAAATAAAATCGGATAACTTAAAGCTACCACATATTTGATTGGATTACAAACTACAAGTTTTGCAACCTACGATAGTGTGTATCAACCACTATCCTTGCCAAAACCATTCAATTAGTCTCCTACTTCACTATTTTCTACCTACACAAATGTGATATCTTACCTATCAACAACAATGTGGTGCACTTGGATCTTACAACATGCCGTAATAAAAGAAAACTCCTAATATCTAATGTGAATGCTAGCTTAATCTCCTCAGTGGACACTTTGAGGATTTGAAGGAGCCCATAGTGTTGGGTCCTCCCTCGAGTAATGGTTTGATATTCACCTCCCACCCGACGCATCTAGAAACACCCTCGCCATCCTTGACTCTTAAAGAAATTATCAGTGCTACAAGAGCGCCATTGTTTACTACCATCCTAATCTCAACTCTTATAAAATTCACATGAGGGTGGGAGTGATAAATGAAGGATCTCAAGCTAGCCTTTACATCTATTTACAACTAGGGATGTGAAGATTGTTTCTAGACAAGAGTATGATAAGTAAGGAGTCCCACCACTTTCTTGGGCAAGTTGAGCTCATGCTTGAGGATATTGAGATAGGCTCATGCTAGGTGTAATTAGGAAAAAAAGTAGCCTAGGCACTATAGTGATCATCATGAGAAGTTATTTAGATAGGTGCTCTAATATCTTGCAAAGAATGTCAAACCAAGAGAATTGGATCACTCCAATCTCCAAGGATCCAAAGGGTCCACCTTATAGAACATGTAAGATACCACATGAGTTCAAAAAAAGGATATTATATTTTATAAAATTTACAATATTATATTTAGAAATATGGTTTTTTAATTACAATTTGAAAAAAAAAATCATAAGTTTAGTAAAGTAAAAAGGGTACATTTTAAGGCCTTATAGAATATAAAGAAAGGGCATTTCTTAATATCCTTTGAACTCGTGTTATATAGATGATTTCTTATGGGTGGATCCCATGGGATCCAAACCTAGTGATAAAGATTATAATCCTGAAAATAAACCTCCAATACATGGAATTGTTATCTAAAAAGAGGTAAATACTCACAATGCCACACATGTGTAATCACTTTCTTATGGGATAACCTTTATTATTAGTCTTAAGTTAAATTGAGTAGCATAAGTTGATACTCTCTTACAAAGATAAATCCAAATGTGAGGCCCTTTGGAAAGGCCATCCTATTAATTCCATTGAGGAAAATATCACAATTCATCTTGCCTTAATGCAACTCGAAGGTATTCAAGGACCTTGTATTTCGATACACTTTTGTAAAGACCATAAACTTATTTAGTCATAGATAACTCAAAATGTATTCTTGCTTGTTTGGATGACAATCTCATCTACCAAAGTGTTGCTAGTGAAAAAATTAGTGTGATGCATCATCTTCTACAGAGACTTGGCTACATGTATGGATTCATGAGGCACATATCCTTGATTTTGGTCTATGTACGGTTGAGATTTTGTTGCATGCTAGAGGTTTTCTGAGCTATCATTTTAGATTGTGCTTTGGATAATCACCCCAAGTGTGTTTACATGCCAATGATTTGTGCATCTTAGATGGATGTATTGAGTTGTATTGTTGGACCACATATGGAATAAACTCATCAAATTGAACCTATATCATTGTCTTACACTGTATCTGAACACTTAATACTCTTTCTTTCTTCATGTTTCTTATCTCACTCTCTTTAAACCCTTTTGTCTCATACCCGTATGTTAGACCTTCTACCTTATACACATCAATAGCATAGCCAAGCACTGATACTAATGTTGCAAAAAGGATCATGTGGTGAGACTAGCATCCTACATATTAAATATAAACAACATTAAGAAACATAAAAGACTTGAATAATTTAAGAGTTCATAAAGAATGAGAGAAAACACATAGTAGGATTCAACCTTTCCTATAAAAAAGGTCCATGTTTTGCCATCCGATGTGATGGAATATTGATTGCATAGTTATTTACATTCATATCATATATAACTCTAAGTTCAAAGAAAATATCAATCAAACTATAGATTGTTACAAATTAGGAGGTTTCTTATAACCTACTATAGTTGATGCAAAAAATTATATGTGCTATATCGTGATGTTTTGACATCGCCATCACAATCAGAACATGCCAAAATCCCCTAAATAGCTTTGAAAGCTGTAAATTCTAAATCTGGGTGTAAGGGAGAAACAACAAAACTAAGTTTTTACCATGTTCTCCTATTTTGTGTGTGATCCTACTACTTTTGTAAGAAAAGTTAGGAAAGCTTGAACCACATAAGGAAGTTAGCAAAGCATTTCATAAAGAAAGCTCATTTTGATAAAAACATATCTTAAGTCTATTATTTTAATATTATTTATATTAAATATACCAAAGAAAATAATTTAATAAAAAACACTAATGATTCGTTACAAATTCCTATTAAGACAGCTTAAACTTATACTTCACAAATAAAGTAAGAATTAAAAAGATAATATCTTGTTAATACATATTATTATACATTATGCTTACTATATAGATTCATTTGACTATTATTTATACTCAACAGTTCTTTAAAAATATTAAATTAATTAATTTTTCTTAATAATCTACTCATCATAACACTAAACATATTAGTTCCTTATCATCTATCCACCAAGCATAATGTGACCAGTGTCACACGTAACACTTATATGTAACAAGTCGTGGTTATATGGCAAATATACAATAAGAGTTTAGAAATAAATAAATCTAAAATAATCTTATTATTATAGTATTTTCTATAATATCTATTGCATCATCCCATGGTATGAGTTGACCCCTAGCACATTCTTAGCCTTGTAACCTACAAAAAACTTAGAAAATGACAAGTCTATTTTCTAGAACACATTGTGCTCACTATAGTGTGTATAGTGAGGCTACTTTCTTTTGTAAATACTTTCTTTCAGAGTGTCTACCACCAATTTGTGTTTTCAAGTGTTAAAATGAAATGAGGCTAACATTGTGGGCTGCTAGATGAGTACAAGGCCATGATACTTATTTGGATCAATAAATGATTTATTGCCCATCTTGAAAGGGAAAAGTGAGCAAAGTTTTGATATGAAGACTACATTTATCGTCATGACTAGTTCTTTAGATAACTACATTTAGATGGGTGCTTAACCACACATTCATACATCTAAATGTCTACAAACAAAAACCAAAAACAAAAAGAGAAGCTAAAACTAGAAATATTGGTAGAAACACGAGGGACATGTTTCAGACCGTCATTAAGTTATAGATAATCCCATTTATATAAGCTTTAAAGCATGAATTTTCTCTACTATATAGGTGACTAAGACTAGAAAGCAAAAACAAAACCCCTAATCAACAATAAACTTGTCACAACTCTATAGAAACAGAATTTGTATCCTTTTTCATTAATTTGTCTATATAATGATTTATTAAATTTATTTCCTTTGCACTAATTAGATTAAAGAAAAGTGCATTGGAGCTGGCCATTGATGAGGGTCACAGGTTATGGTGGACCCACGCAGTGGGTTAGAGAAAAGATAGTTCACACTTCCACCTATATGACCCGATTGGGCTCCTGTGACTAGAACTCACACATATCAGGGTTAGACTCGCACACAGAAAGGATTGATGCCTTGAAGTGTGGGCTAGATCCACCAGAACAAATAGTTACAATCAACAAGATGGCATGATCATGAAATGCTTGTATAATGTGCATGTGTGGGCTGAAAGCTTGAAATGCACATTTCTTTGCATAGGAAAGTCACATGAAGATTCGGATACCATTTTTGCGATGTACACGGAAAAAGCTTTCATATGACACCCATATTGGGGGGGTCCCTAAATTTTAGGAGATCCCTAAATTTTAGGAGGTCCCTAAAATTTAGGAGCCTCGAATTAGCCTAAAAATGCTAGTCCTAAAAAATAGGGATGTCATTCTAAAAATAGTAAGTTCTGTACTCTGACTGTGCTTACTAAATTTGGTTGTTTCTATTCTTGACAATATTCAACCCAAAAAGGAAGGCCATAGAGAAGAGACAAGTGTCAAGACACTTGTCACACAAGTTTCCAAGTGTCCCACCACTTGTCACATCTCATGACATGTGGCTGGACACTTGTCTTGTGCTACTCCACTTTCCCCTTTTGTACTAGCTCTCCCCTCTCCTATAAATAAGAGCTTGTTTTTCTTCATTCATCATCATTTTTCTTTGCTGTAAACTCATGTACAGCACCCACAGATAGCCAGAAACTGGCCCCATCCATCCCCATCATCATCCCCCACTTCTCCATTATCAAATTCCTCCATATTCCCTCTTCTATCACTGTTGTTTTACAGGACAGCAAGCTTGTAAATTCATTACAACACCTCCTCCTCGAGCTCTTTCTTCCATTTTAGCTACAAGAAGCAAGCCCTATCCATGTACTGCTTATCAACAATGGAGAAAGGCTGAATTTCCCTTTTTCTTCTCTCATACTGTAAAGAAATCAGTTCTTATCATTGCATAATAGATAATGCATGTGTGTTTGTACATCTTTGCATGATCTTGTGAGAGTGAGAATTACTTCTTCTCACTCTCAGGTTGATTGTAACTGAGCTCTTCCCTAAGGGACTTGGGTTGAGCAGAAATGCATTCCTTCGGGGGGGGTTGCCCATCTTCAACCCTCAATCTTGTCTCCATTACTTTTACATTTTCATGGCTGTAATTTTGTGAGTAATTTTCATTTTCAGCTTTAAGTGTTCATTCTCTTTTATATTAAATCTCGAAAACAAGCGAATATCATAATTATTAAGCATACTATGTTGTTCGAGGCGTTTACAGTGGTATCAGAGCTTTGGCTCGGTCCTCACCCCCAACACTGGTAGTGCCTACAACTATAAGTTTGTTTGTTTTCAGCCCTTGCATTGAGTGCTTGAGCATATTTTTTTTTCTTTAGTCTCAATGGATCAATCGAGTGCTATCCTTCAAGCCATTCAAAGTCTTAGAGAGGAGAATCAGCAAATTCGTGAGCAACTTCTCAAACTAGAAAAAGTTGAGAATCCCAAAGAATTCAAGGAAAGAAGCCCATCTACTTCAAGGAGACAAAGCCATACCAATGAAAGGAGCCGATCAAGAAGTCCAACTACTTCTAAGAGGCAGTCCCATTCTACTTCAAGACAAAGAAAGAGATCGCGTCGAAGCTCATCCTCTTCTTCAAAGTCATTTGGCGCCTATTCTGATGGATCCTCTTCTAGTGATGAAGAGTCTCACCCTTCTCGTGGAAGACCTCATCATCGTCAAAGGCGTCGACATTCTTCACCCTCGTCTCCATCTTTATCCCCATCAAGCACTTCATCATCTTCAACCTCAAGATCCGAGCATGGACCTAAGAAGAAGAAGAAGACTAAGTCACTATCTCAACTTGAAAAGAAGATCAAGTTCAGTATGTATGATGGTTCCCGAAATCCGGATCTTCTTTTGAAGTTTATTCGTCAATTTCAAATTTTGTATGGTCGTGACAAGTATAAAGAAAAAGAAAAGATTAAGTTTGCAGCTTTACATTTAACCGACTTAGCCTATACTTGGTGGACGGGGTTGGAATATGATCATGCTGCCCCAAAATCATGGTGGTCCTTTGTTCGCCTGATACAAAGCCAATTTCTTCCTGTTCATTTCAAAAGAGATGTAAAAATGGAATGGGATCGGCTTTGGCAAAAGAAAAATGAGTCACTTGGTGACTATACCAAGAGATTTTGGGAGCTACTTTTGAAGGTCCAACATTTCAAGAAGATCAGCAGTTCGGAAAAGCTTAGGAAGTTTCAAGGAGGTTTGCATTTTAAACTTCGTACTGCTCTTAATCATTATCATTGTTCTAGTCTCAGGGAACTCATTGACCATGCTGAGACATGGGAAATGGAGCACAATGGCAACAAATCATTCCAAAAGAATGATAAGAAGAGAGTAGCTGATGATGAGGAGTATTCAGCCCCAAATGAAGGACAAAAACAGTGGCAAAAGCAGCCATCAAATCAAAAGAAGATGAAGCCCTATGCACCTCCTAATGCTCCTCAATTCCGCTCCAATCTATACCCACAAGCAAAGCAGCTTTCCGAAGAAGAAAAGCAACGCTTCATGAAAGAAGGGAAGTGCTTTAAATGTGGACAAACAGGCCACATAGCAAAGCAATGTCCAAACAAGGGACAAGGCAAGGTTTCTGACAACAAGCCTAAGTCGCCAGTGAAAATCAATGCTATTAGTGATGTAGTTACAAACACAACTCACACTCCAGAGACGCGCAAATTATTAAAAGCTTGGGGACAGTTGCAAGGTAAGCAAGCACTATTCTTGATAGATCTTGGGGCGAATGAAAATATTATTTCCTTGCAATTAGTTAAAGAGCTTGGATTAAAGAATGAAGAGATGGACACTCCGGCAGAAGTTCGCCAAGCTTTGAATGCTGACGAAGGTGACACAGTGAAGACTGTGATACCCTACATTGGCAAGCTCAAGTTTCAAAATTCAAGGCTACAGTGACGAAGATACCTTCTGTATCGGAGACCTTGATGGTTGCGATGTGATTCTTGGCATGCCCTGGAATCATAGAGTAGATTCAACCATCTTCTCTCAGAAAAAGAAGGTAGAACTCACCAAAAAAGGCAAGAAGTACGAGATCCAAGCTGGAGTTTCTGGAGACACCATACCTATGGTAAGCCATATGCAAGTCTCTAGAGCAATTAAGGATTGTGTTCAATGTTGTCTGCTTTATGTCACTGATGTAAAAGATAATATGAATGCTGAAAACCAAGAGCAACTTCAACTCTTGGAAAAGTATAAAGATTGTTTTTCGGAAGATCTTCCTTATCAGCTTCCCCCAGAAAGGCCAGAAGACCATCATATTGATATTACCCCGGGCAGTTCTCCTCCTAATATAGCACCATACCGTGTGAGCCGTCCTCAACAAGAAGAAATCAGAAAGCAAGTCGAAGACCTACTCAACCGTGGGCTAATTAGGCCAAGTAGCTCACCATTTTGTTCACCGGTTCTTCTTATTCAAAAGAAAGATGGCACATTCAGGATGTGCATTGATTATCGAGCCCTCAACAAAATCACTATGAAGAATCGGTTTCCTATTCCCAGAATTGACGACATTTTGGATCGTCTAGGAGGCTCAAAGGTTTTCAGCCGCATTGATCTAAAGAGTGGTTATCATCAAATTAGGGTAATACCACAAGATGTACACAAAACTGCTTTCCGCACTTCATACGGTCTTTATGAATTCTCGGTGGTTCCTTTCGGATTAACCAATGCACCAGCCACCTTTAATCGAATGATGGAGCGCATCTTTAGAGAGCATCGACAATATGTCGGTACTTTCTTTGATGATATTCTTGTCTTTAGCAAGAATGAAGAGGAGCATCATCAACACTTGGAAATTGTTCTACAATTACTACAACAAAATCAACTCTTGGTAAATGGTAAAAAGAGTGAATTTTTCATGCATAAAATAAATTACCTTGGGCATGTCATCTCTTTTGAAGGGATTCAGATGGATCCTGAAAAGATTAGGATAATCCAAGAATGGCCTCATCTTCGTGATGTACATGAGGTGCGATCGTTTCTTGGCTTATGTTCTTATTACCGCCACTTCATCAAGCATTTTGCACATATGGCTTCTCCACTTCATGACCTTACAAAGAAGAAGATCTCTTTCCAATGGAAGGAAAAAGAGAATGCAGCCTTCACAGGGCTGAAAACAGCTCTTACTTCTGGACCCGTTCTTATCATTCCAGATCTGATAAAACCATTTGTGGTGGAAGCAGATGCTTGCGGTGATTGTATTGGTGCAGTGCTAAATCAAGAAGGCCATGCCGTAGCCTTTGAAAGCCTCCGTCTAAATGATGTGGAGAAAAGGTATGACATTTATGAAAAGGAGCTCTTAGCAGTGGTTCATGCTTTAAAGATATGGAAACATTATCTTTTAGGCAATGAATTCCTTATTAAAACCGATCATCAAAGCTTGAAGTATTTCAAGACTCAAAAGCATTTGTAGGAGAAACATGCAAGATGGAAAAATTTCTTGTCTATGTTTCATTTTCAAATTATGTACACTCCAGGGAAACAAAATGTAGTTGCTGATGCACTTTCTAGAGTGCCTCGCATTGCAACTATTACAGTGGCTCATCATGAAGATTTTCAAACGATGAAGAATACTTATGATGAAGATACTGATTTTGCAGCAATTTGGTCAAATTTACAGCAAGGAGGTTCTCATCCAGATTATTCCATCAAGGACGGTTACCTTCTCATGAACAATCGCCTTTGTGTCACTCTTCCTGTTCGACAAAAGGTGCTTAAAGAAAGTCATGAACCCCCTTATGCAGGGCATAGAGGGAGGGCAGCCACTCTAAGTGCAATTGAGCGCTACTTTTATTGGCCAACATTACGAAAAGATACACATAACTTCATTGAGGCTTGTTTGGTATGCCAAAAATCCAAATATGATAGGCAGAAGATTCCAGGATTGTTGCAACCTCTTCCAGTGCCCAAAGATCCATGGGAATCTATCACAATGGATTTCATCTCAGGTATTCCAAGAACACCTCAAGGTCATGATATGATTTGGGTCATAATTGATAGATTCAGCAAACAATCACATTTTATTCCATGTCATAAAACATTGAAATCCGCACAAGCTGCAAGACTTTTCATTCAACATATCTTCAGATTACATGGTATGCCTTCTGAGATCATTTCAGATAGAGACTCCAAATTCACAAGTAACTTTTGGCGTGCTTTATTTGAGAATTTGGGAACCACTTTAAAGTTCTCCTCAGCTTTTCATCCTCAAACTGACGGCCAAACAGAGGTGATGAATCTCACTCTTTTGGATATGTTGAAAGCTTATGTTAGTGAACATAAGTCACAATGGGAGAAATATCTTCCATTATTGGAGTTTGCTTACAACAATACAGTGCACTCATCCACAGGGAAAGCTCCAAATGAAATAGTACAGGGTAAAGTGATTCCTCCTCCAATTATTCGCACTAAAGATAAGATTTTTGTTACTGATGAGTTTGCTTCAGATTTAAAAACAACAATGGATCAAGTTCGAGCCACTATCAAAGTTGTGCAAGAGCAACAAAAGAAGCAAGCAGATAAACGAAGAAGACCTTTGGCTTTTGAAAAAGGTCAATATGTCTTGCTAAAGTTTGATAAAAGCAGGCTCAAACAAGGTTCTGGTCAAAATTCATCTTTTCCAAAGCTCTCCAGTAGATACTTTGGACCCTTCAAAGTGATTGAGAAAATAAATGAAGTTTCTTATCGACTTGAGCTTCCTACTCATTGGAAAATACACAATGCTTTTCATGTAAGTTTGCTAAAACCTTACATAGGACCAGAACCAAAGGAACCCATTACTGAAGATCCCCCAGAAGTTGAAGAAACAGAGCAACTCTTGGAACCTGAAAAGATTTTGTTTCTCAAGGATCGAACCACGAGAAGTGGCCTTGTGACACGAAAATTCTTACTAAAATTCAAGAATCTACCCACAACAGATGCACAGTGGGTAGATGAAAAATTCATGAAGGATTACCCAAATATTCTACAGCAATATCAAGAAGCTTTTCAGCTGAGGACAGCTGAATAAAAGCCAGAGGGCTGTCACAACTCTATAGAAACAGAATTTGTATCCTTTTTCATTAATTTGTCTATATAATGATTTATTAAATTTATTTCCTTTGCACTAATTAGATATAAAGAAAAGTGCATTGGAGCTGGCCATTGATGAGGGTCACAGGTTATGGTGGACCCACGCAGTGGGTTAGAGAAAAGATAGTTCACACTTCCACCTATATGACCCGATTGGGCGCCTGTGACTAGAACTCACACATATCAGGATTAGACTCGCACACAGAAAGGATTGATGCCTTGAAGTGTGGGCTAGATCCACCAGAACAAACAGTTACAATCAACAAGATGGCATGATCATGAAATGCTTGTATAATGTGCATGTGTGGGCTGAAAGCTTGAAATGCACATTTCTTTGCATAGGAAAGTCACATGAAGATTCGGATACCATTTTTGCGATGTACACGGAAAAAGCTTTCATATGACACCCATATTGGGGGGGTCCCTAAATTTTAGGAGATCCCTAAATTTTAGGAGGTCCCTAAAATTTAGGAGCCTCGAATTAGCCTAAAAATGCTAGTCCTAAAAAATAGGGATGTCATTCTAAAAATAGTAAGTTCTGTACTCTGACTGTGCTTACTAAATTTGGTTGTTTCTATTCTTGACAGTATTCAACCCAAAAAGGAAGGCCATAGAGAAGAGACAAGTGTCAAGACACTTGTCACACAAGTTTCCAAGTGTCCCATGTTAGATATGATCAATGCCCCACCCTCATTAGGTACTACCAATGATCCATGGTGCTCAAAGTTGTAAGGCCCCCATTATGAGGAGAAGCCAAGTGTGAGCCCGGACATTGGTGGAGTCCTGACTTGTATATCAGATGAGGTCTATGTGACCGGATGGCAAAAAGGTGACCATTGTGGGTCTAATCTTTGGGTTAGACAGAGTGGTTAAGCTGGTAGCAACTCGAGGCACATTGCATTGAGTTGCGTAGTAAGGGAGTTAAAAGGGGCCCCTATTGTGGGGTCCGGGGGCCGCGGAAGCGGCCCCTGGCTGGGGGGTCCCAGGGGGGCCAGCGGCCCCCCTGGCGGGGGTCCGGGGGCAGCGCCCCCGGCCCGATGGTAAAGGGAATATTCCCTGGAATATTCCCTGGCCGACTAGTGGAGGCTCATATGGTAGGTCGGTCAGCAGGCCGACCTAACGACCTACGCGGGCTATAAAAGCTAAACCCCTTCGCAGCCATCTGACACTCATCTTTCACCCAGTCAGAGTTGTTGTTCCAGCTAGCCTTAAGCTCTTCGCCTATCTTCTGTCTAGATCGCCATCTAAGCTTCACTCAGTGGAAGCGCACGGGTGGACAGAGCCATCTTTGTATCAGTTGTTTGGAGTTAAAGAATTTTACCGATTCTCCTCTTATCTGTTGTGTACTCTCTATCTCTTTCTCAGATTCTGTTCGCTGCGCCGTGTAATATTTTACATGGTATCAGAGCCCAGGGGGCTCTAGAGATCGGAGAGCGTGCAAGAGGCAAAGGCTTCAACAGCAAAGAGAAACGATGTCGACTCCGGGAAGCAGTTCTGGCGCATCAGGAAGCGGTGCAGGAGGTGGTGCTGCTGTACCGGCTATTCAAACACTGAGGATTCGTCCACCAACCTTCAGCGAAGGCAAGTTAGATGGTACAAACTACACCTTGTGGAAGTTCAAAATTACAACTATCCTTGATTCTTATGAGCTTCTGGAGACTGTGCTGGGGACTGACGCAGAACCACAGCCTACCCCCGACCCATCAAATCCTAGTGTGATGATTCCTCCGAATGCAGATCTTCTACGAGCTTGGAAACGAAGGAATGCAGATGCATTGTGTGCCTTAGTTACAAGCTGTTCTGACAGTGTTTTGACTCTGATTCAGCATACAACCAAAGCGTCAGAGGCTTGGAATGTACTAAGGAGTCAGTATGAAACACGAAACCAAACAAGGATTCAAAACTTGGAGAATCAACTAGCAGCGGAGAAGTTTGCTGAAGGAGAGACGGTTGAAGCATTCATCACTCGGATTAAGAATCTGCGCGACCAGATGGCTGGCGCTGGGATACAAAAGACTAGCGAAGAGCTAGCTCGGAGGTGTCTTCGGATTTGTCCACAAAAGTTTGATGGACTAGTAACTGCCCTTAATACTCAGGTGAGACCTCAAGCTTTGACTTTTGAGGAGTTTTGTGCATTATTAATGGAGGAGGAGTTGAGGCTGAAAGCCCGAGAAGGAAGCAACAATGGAGATGCTGCATTCTCTGCCAATGCAAAAGGCAAAGGTGTTTCCTCCACCAAAAATGATGGTGACAAAAAGAAAAAGGGCGGCAAGAAGAAGTTTCAAGGAGAGTGCTTCTACTGTAAGAAGAAAGGACATGCAATTGCAGATTGTCGTGTCAAGAAGGCAGATGAAAAGAATGGTACCCTTAAAACTAAAGGGAAAGAGACAGCCAATACGGCTGAAGCAGAGTTGGAATTATTCATGGCGACCATTGAGGAAGTGTGCTCCTCGGCGCAAGAAGAATCTACCACTGACTCTTGGGTGTTGGATAGTGGGGCCTCCCGTCACATGACCAACAAGAAAGGTCTATACAGTTCTATGCAGCCTCTACAAGAATCCATCACTGTGACGGTTGGAAATGATGCTAAATGCCCTGCTGCGGGCACAGGTACTATTTCTTTTGTTGCTGCAAATGGTGAAGTAAAAAAGCTTTCAAATGTGTTGTATGTTCCCGAAATCAGGAGAAATCTCTTATCAGTTGCTGCCATAACTGATCTTGGTCATGAAGTGAGGTTCAAGAAGACAGGTGCAGAAATTATTGATAGTGCTGGCACAATTGTTGGCAAAGGAGAAAGAAGGAACAACCTGTATGAGCTAAGTGCTCTTACAGCCACCGCTGGAGTGGGCACAAGTAAGCTTTGGCATGAAAGGTTTGGACACATCGGATTTGTAGTATTGAAGGAGATGCAAAAGCAAGGTATGGTTGCTCACCTACCTACAATAACTGAATTGAAGGAACCATGTGAAGCTTGTATGATGGGCAAGCAACAGAGAAAGGCATTTCCACAAGAAAGCAAGAATAGAGCACATGCTCCTCTAGAGTTGGTGCATGCTGACTTGTGTGGTAAGATGCCTACACAGGCCTTGGGGGGATCTTCTTATTTTATGTTGATTGTCGACGACTACAGTAGGAAGATGTGGGTGTACTTCCTTCGTGATAAGGCTCAAGCTTTTGGTAAGTTTAAAGAATGGCTAATACTTGTTGAGAATGAAACAGGGAAAAGTGTGAAGAAATTTAGAACAGATGGTGGTGGTGAGTTCAACTCAAAGGAGTTTGAAGGCTTTTGCAAGAGCAAAGGGATCAAGCGTCAATTGACGACGCCTCACACACCTCAGCAGAATGGTGTTGTGGAACGCAGGAATCGTACCATTGTGGAGATGGCAAGATGCATGCTAAAGGGCAAGGGATTGCCTAACCATTTTTGGGCTGAAGCTGTTAATACTGCAGTCTACATTCTAAATCGGAGCTACACAAAGGCTCTCAAGGGAAAAACACCTCATGAGGCTTACACTGGTAAGAAACCATCTGTTTCACATTTCAGAATTTTTGGATGTGAATGCTATGCACATGTTCCAGATGAGAAGAGAAACAAGTTACAACCAAAAAGCAGAAAATGTATCTTCTTGGGTTATAGTGATGAGCAGAAGGCTTACAAGTTATATGACCAAGAGGCAAAGAAGATCATCGCGAGCCGTGATGTGGTGTTCAAGGAGGAGCCGCATACAGTGGAGGAGGAGAAGGCAAGGTCTTCCACTTTATCATCAAGCGAAGAAGTAGTCCACTATGAACCTGTCCCGAGAGCTATCCCTATCCTTAAGGAGGAGGAAGCATCATCTTCAGATGATGAGGAAAAAGTTCACCAACCTGACATCACCCCACCGGAAAAGCCATTGCCGCGCTGGGTGAAGCAGCTCTATGACCACAATAATCCTATGCCTGCATCTGTTGAGGAGAAGGCAGACGGACCAAGGAGGTCTCAGAGAATAGAGGAGCAAAGGAGGGCTTCTGCTCACATAGTCAACATGGCCTTGATGGTTGAGATTATGAGAGAAGTAAAGGAGCCAACTGACTTAGAAGAAGCACTTGCAGATCCATCATGGAAGGCTGCTATGCAGGCGGAGTATGACAGCATAATGAAGAATGACACTTGGGAGCTAGTGGATCGGCCAGCAAAGCGGAAGATTATTGGCACCAAGTGGATCTGGAAGGTAAAGTACAAGGCTGATGGTACCTTAGAAAAGTACAAAGCTAGACTGGTTGCCCAAGGATTTTCACAAGTTGAAGGGTTTGATTTTCAAGAGTCATTTGCCCCAACTGCCAGAATGACCACTATTCGCACGGTACTTGCAGTGGCTGCCCACAAGAAGTGGCCAGTGTACCAAATGGATGTTAAGTCAGCGTTCTTAAATGGTGACCTCAAGGAGGAGGTGTACGTGGCTCAGCCACCAGGGTTTGAGGCCCCCCATTCTGAGAACAAAGTGTGTAAACTGAAGAAGGCATTGTATGGGCTGAAACAAGCCCCCAGAGCATGGTACCAGCGGATAGATAGGTTCTTTTTAAACCTAAACTTCAAAAGATGTGCCTCAGATGCTAACTTGTATGTTTGCAGGGATGGTAAAAAGTCTGTAGTGATTGTCCTATATGTGGACGACCTTCTTATTACAGGTGACTATGAAGATATGATCAACCAAACTCGAAAGGCTTTGAGTTCTGAGTTTGAAATGACAGACTTGGGCTTGCTGCACTATTGTTTGGGGATTGAAGTCTGGCAAGAGCCAGGAAAGATCTTCATCTCTCAGAAGAAGTATGCATGGGAGATCTTGAAGGCATTTGGCATGACCGAGTGCAAGGAGATAGCTACACCTATGGAGGTGAATGCAAAGTTATCCGTCGAGGATACATCAGCATTAGCAGACATTGGGAGGTATAGGAGGTTGGTCGGCAGTCTGATCTACTTGTGTAACACCAGACCAGATATCAGTTTTGCTGTTGGTGTTTTGAGCAGGTTCTCAAACAAACCTCATGAGAGTCATTGGAAGACTGGGATGCGGGTGCTCAGATACTTGAAGAAAACTCTTGACTATGGTATCACATACAGTTTCGGAACTTCTCTTGTGGGGAACTGTGACTCAGATTGGGCAGGAGACATTGATTCCAGGAAGTCAGTTTCTGGTTATTGTTTCTCTTTGGGTTCAGGAATTTTCTCTTGGATTAGTAAGAAGCAACCAACAGTGGCATTGTCTTCTACCGAAGCAGAGTACAAGGCAGCTTGTTTTGCTGCATGTGAGGCCGTATGGTTGAGAAGGATTCTATGGCATATGGGAGTGCAGGATGAAGAACCAACTGTGCTGAGATGTGACAATCAGAGTTGCATCGCCATTGCCAAAAATCCAGTGTTTCATGCACGCACCAAACATATAGAGATCCAGTATCACTATGTGCGTGATTTGATGGAGGATGGGATAGTGGAATTGGTCTACTGTCCAACAGAGGAGAATGGAGCAGATATCTTCACCAAAGCACTTACGAAGGATCTGCTTCAAGTTCATCTTCAGAGACTCGGCATTGGGCCGAGGAGATAGTTCACCTATGGGTGGACATTGAGGGGGGGTGTTAGATATGATCAATGCCCCACCCTCATTAGGTACTACCAATGATCCATGGTGCTCAAAGTTGTAAGGCCCCCATTATGAGGAGAAGCCAAGTGTGAGCCCGGACATTGGTGGAGTCCTGACTTGTATATCAGATGAGGTCTATGTGACCGGATGGCAAAAAGGTGACCATTGTGGGTCTAATCTTTGGGTTAGACAGAGTGGTTAAGCTGGTAGCAACTCGAGGCACATTGCATTGAGTTGCGTAGTAAGGGAGTTAAAAGGGGCCCCTATTGTGGGGTCCGGGGGCCGCGGAAGCGGCCCCTGGCTGGGGGGTCCCAGGGGGGCCAGCGGCCCCCCTGGCGGGGGTCCGGGGGCAGCGCCCCCGGCCCGATGGTAAAGGGAATATTCCCTGGAATATTCCCTGGCCGACTAGTGGAGGCTCATATGGTAGGTCGGTCAGCAGGCCGACCTAACGACCTACGCGGGCTATAAAAGCTAAACCCCTTCGCAGCCATCTGACACTCATCTTTCACCCAGTCAGAGTTGTTGTTCCAGCTAGCCTTAAGCTCTTCGCCTATCTTCTGTCTAGATCGCCATCTAAGCTTCACTCAGTGGAAGCGCACGGGTGGACAGAGCCATCTTTGTATCAGTTGTTTGGAGTTAAAGAATTTTACCGATTCTCCTCTTATCTGTTGTGTACTCTCTATCTCTTTCTCAGATTCTGTTCGCTGCGCCGTGTAATATTTTACATCCCACCACTTGTCACATCTCATGACATGTGGCTGGACACTTGTCTTGTGCTACTCCACTTTCCCCTTTTGTACTAGCTCTCCCCTCTCCTATAAATAAGAGCTCGTTTTTCTTCATTCATCATCATTTTTCTTTGCTGTAAACTCATGTGCAGCACCCACAGATAGCCAGAAACTGGCCCCATCCATCCCCATCATCATCCCCCACTTCTCCATTATCAAATTCCTCCATATTCCCTCTTCTATCACTGTTGTTTTACAGGACAGCAAGCTTGTAAATTCATTACAACACCTCCTCCTCGAGCTCTTTCTTCCATTTTAGCTACAAGAAGCAAGCCCTATCCATGTACTGCTGATCAACAATGGAGAAAGGCTGAATTTCCCTTTTTCTTCTCTCATACTGTAAAGAAATCAGTTCTTATCATTGCATAATAGATAATGCATGTGTGTTTGTACATCTTTGCATGATCTTGTGAGAGTGAGAATTACTTCTTCTCACTCTCAGGTTGATTGTAACTGAGCTCTTCCCTAAGGGACTTGGGTTGAGCAGAAATGCATTCCTTCGGGGGGGGTTGCCCATCTTCAACCCTCAATCTTGTCTCCATTACTTTTACATTTTCATGGCTGTAATTTTGTGAGTAATTTTCATTTTCAGCTTTAAGTGTTCATTCTCTTTTATATTAAATCTCGAAAACAAGCAAATATCATAATTGTTAAGCATACTACGTTGTTCGGGGCGTTTACAAAACTATAATAGAGAACTCAAGCTCCAAACAAAATTACAAGCTCAAAAGAAAAATTTGCAAACAATATTATGAGAACATACAAAGGGAAGCATACTTTGAATCTTTGAAGAAGAGGCTTCTTTTGCTACTATAAAAGCTCCTTCACATCATCTTATTGCCTCCACTTTTCATGTGTGCACATGCATGTGCATGTGTGTATGTGCCATAAGTTCTATGTCATGTGTGACTTTCTTCTTGTTTTTAGGAAAGAACTACCAAAATTAGAGCACATGTAATTTTGATTTGTTTTGCATTTACAATCAATTTTAGATGCATGTGAAAGGTTGGATTTTTGTATACATTTATGTAAGTGTTAGTTCCTCCTACATATCTAGATGTTTATTCATAATCTTACACGAGATGGTAGATGTAGCTGTAAATGCTCTTTTGGCAATTGTGTTTGTGCTTCCATTTTGTTACAATGTATGCTATTTGGTAAATGTCAACATTCTTACATCCCAACTCTACATGAAGAGAATTATTGTGCTCACCTCTATCCTTATAAACATGGGGTTTGTCTTCTTTTAGAGAAGATTTTTCATTTATATAGTTAGACAACATAACTATTTGGAAGAGTGATATTACATATTGGATGGTTATTTTACTTTTTAGAGGTTTGATCTTTGGCTATGGAATTAAGAATAGTAGAAAGGGCTTCTGGATATGAAAAAAAGGAAGAATGGTCACTATTTTCAATAGTGAACACATCATTTGGAGGATTATTTTGTATTATCTGTGCTTGCAGAGATGGTGAAATTATATGATCCATGGTTGTCTTTATGTAATACCGCTTGATACTACCATATCGAGTTTGAGTTAATGTCAGATTCTGCATAATTGGTCTATAAGGTGTGGGATTCAATAATTTGAACGAAAGGTTTATATCCTGCAAAAAAGCACCCATTATTTATATATTAGTCTATTTTTTAGGTCAAGTAGTTTTTTTAAGACCAGGTTAGCATGCCTTTGTCAAAATCAAGAATCATTCAAATTCTTATTCAAAAATAAAATATCAACTATATTTGCACAACATACTTATTGATTAAACCTTGTACAACCCAAACAATTTCCTTGAATAAGAGTTGAGGGGGGTCACTCATGAATTAAGTCCTCACTACGATATCTTTATGCTAAACTAATATTGACCCTTAGGAATACATGGTCAATGTTCTCCATACAATTAGCATGCATCTTAGTAAATGTAGCACCAATTTTCACTTTTAAAAATAGAATCTCATGAAGGCATAAGTATCAAAATTTCTCAAATGTTGGTTGAAGGTATATGCAAAGTATAAAAATTGAACTAACATTTGTTGTCCCACAACTAGATTAGAAATTTTCATGGACATACTACTTGTGCATAGAGTCTGATAAGTATTTGTAGCAACCCAATGTTATTTAAAATTACTAAGTAATTGTGAAATTCTAATTTGTTCTAAGTAAATACATTTCATTAAACTATGATTGGTCTATGTACATTTCTTTTCCTAAACAAATGCTCTCTCTACTTAAAAAATGGACTAACCATCGAAAGTTATGGTTGAAATTGATATATCATTATCTTTTTCCAATGTTCTATGGCTACCTTACTGTTTGGAACTGTAAAGCTTACTTCTTCTCTCTTTGGAGGCACATAACAACTAAGAAAGTGTAGAAGTCTTTGGTACTTGTTAATAATTCTTGGTTTTCTATATATGTGCATGTATGCATATGGATGGGTGTATGCTTGTGCATGCATTAACACACGAGCATGTAGAGTACATTTGAGCACTATCATGCTCTTTCAAGACATGCTTCGTACTTTACGAATAATTCTTAATTTATTGATATTTGACCACATGAGTCCATGATATTAAGTTTTTTTATGCCCATAAGCAACCTAAAGCTACATAACCTAGATGATGATATGTCTCATACAAGCTAAAATTAGTTGTGTGTCTAGATGGCAACAAAGATCATTGTAGGCATACCAAAGAAAAGCAAAAAATGCAACACTTGCTTTTTATTTTCTTGTAGTGTACCTTGCATAAGGGAGAGGTTTGTGAGGAAGTATTGACCTTGAGTTAGATTTGTTTTAGTTGGTTAAGCACATTGTACATTACATTAAGATTCCAACTTAAGTACTAAGGAATACATTCTTACCTCGATTGGGCTTTTGTTATAAAAGAATTCCGCTGCTTTTGCAAGATTTATATAAGATGATGTAGGTCCTGCTGAAGAACCGTTTGCATAATTGAAAAGGAAAACCCCACCTTGGAACTAGACAATTCACAAAGTTCCGAGAGAAACATCAAACAAGCATGATCAGCTAAAATGATGATGATGATGATGATGGGATATGACACAATGACTCCACTCAATTCTAATTATCATCACAATAATTTCCATCACATGAATTAGGGCCATGATAATCTCTACAACCATTGCAATCATATTTCAGCTAGTTTCTTATTTAGTTCTTACGATCTCTACCAACCTTTCATTAACCATGTTCATTTCATGACAACATGCCTAGATTATTTGCAACATAAGCACATCTAGATTCATCACCATGACCCATGACCATAGCAAAGTTAGTTGTGATGTGCTTTTCATATGTGAAATGAGTGTCATAAGAATGCAAAAAAACATGAAAACCATTACTATGCCCTTTGTATAAATCTTAGACTCATGTGTAGCACCTGCAAATCTTCCATTGGTATAAAGTTTTGACCGTTCTTAGGCATAAAGGCAGAAAGGAATACTGCCTTTTCTATTTTACTTGGAGAATGCTCCATTGCATAGGAGATGACACCTCCTCCAAAGCTGTGCCCAACAAGTATAACCTAATTTACTAATAATCAAACAAAAGTGATCAAATACATATTCAAAGGGTAAAATAAGGGCTCCAAACAATGAAAGTGCATTAAAAATTAACAACCAAATCAAACCTTTTCATTAACACGTGTGATATTCCTTTCTAAAAAGTCTATCAAAGGCTTCACATATTGTGCTATAGAAGTGACTTGGTCTGCCACCGCTTTGTTGATGCCATTTGATGTCAGATCTAAAGCAGTCACATTGTTTCCATGTCTTTGTAAAATAGTTATAACCTTGTACCAGCACCATGCCCCATGACTTGCACCATGGATGAGTACAAAATGGTTGCTCGTTCTTCCATTTTGAGCTCCATCAACTTGTACCTATTTATTTAGCATAAACATAAATCAATATTTAATTTTACTCATGGCACTAGGTTAGAATGAAGATGATTGTGTGCTACAAGTGGGGATAATGGAATGTATTTCCGTGGATGCAAAGCATATGTTGATATTGGAGTTGTAAAGATGATATAATCATAATCAACTCGCAGTTGATGCAAAGACTAGCACTTGATATGCTAGTTCAAACATGTAAAGCATTTGCTTTGGTTCGCTTTAAGAGGATAGTTGTGATGGCTATATCGTGTCCTAATAACATATAATATACTGCACAAGGTACCCTAGGATGCTTCCCCTTGAACTATTAGTTGAGAAAGTGGGCAAGGGCAAGTTGGCATTATTCTTGGTGTGGTGTGGAGAGGACAGCTCGCAGGGCAAATGATCTACCAAGTCCCTTGTCCCCAATGACCTTAGGAAGGAATTGTATGTTCAAGTGGGGCTTTTATTGAGCAAACCATGTAAATATATGTATCCCATTAAGTAAAGCATTTAGCGCGACTTGAACCAACGACCACCCCAGAAATATGAGCACGTGTTTCCACGGTTTATACTTTTATACTAGGCGCTCCGCGCCTAGACTCACCCCGGCGCGAAGGCGAGCGCGATTTTTGCCAGGGGGGCGGGTGCTGGACGCGTGGCAGCCGCCCAGCTCTCCTTAACTAATAGTATAGATTGGTATTTGTTGGTTACAAAAATGAATAAAAGTCATGGCAAGATAAATCTAACAAGAAAATGATCTAAAACTACGGCAGGGAGCTTATGGCAGGAGCCCATTGAAGAACTCTGCAAGCTGTAATAGCCTTATTACTGTCGCCGTCATCGGCCCACTGGCAACGAGTTATAAGGGGCTCATCGTCGTGGAACAAATCAAAATAGTAAGTAACAACAGTCTGAGTAGCAGTCGTTTCGTGAACTCACAAAGGCGAGGTTGATGAGGATGACGACGGAGAGCAGAGTGGAGAGGAGGCGGCCCGATCCATCACTCATGACGCCGGACTTATCCATCAATATTGTGTTGTGATGATCTGGGGAATCATATTGAGTATCGAGAGAGTCGACGATTTATGAACTACACACAGTGATTCAGTTCATACATCTATAATACATGTCTTGTTCTTACCGCTCGCCTCGCCAAATATACAGATAGATGCGCGCGTGTATGGTGATCGCACAAGCGCAACTCAGCACTCCAAATAATATCGCCTCGCCAAATATATGGGTAGATACGTGTGTGTGTGTGTGTGTGCTTGGGTTTGGTAACACGTGTCACAAACCAAATCAATCGTTAAAATCATATCGTGTGAGCCTTGATGACTTTGGCCGCATATTTCTTATCATCATCATAAAGACCCATAAGAAGAGTTGTATTGTATGGGAGATATGATATTATGCATTAAGACCATTATTCTAGTGCTAGTCTAGCTCATAGTGTTGGATCAACCCCTCAACAATGCATCCAACTCTACATGATGTTCATCTAGATAGTTTCTAAGCTTCTAGATAGTTTCTAAGCTTCTGGTGCAAGAATCCAAGGAAGGATGGTACAAGAGTATTGAGGAGATATATCACATATGACATTATGGCAAGGTGGAGGCCCTTGGTACACACACACATGCACAAACACGTACATAAGGGTGGGGGAGAGAAAGAGAGAGAGAGAGACCGGGGGGGGGGAGGGGGGAGGGATTGTTGTTATGGTGGTGGGGGGTGGGGTCAGACGTACATGTAGACATGAGAGAGAGAGAGAGAGAGAGAGAGAGAGAGAGAGAGAGAGAGAGAGAGAGAGCTTCCAATTACAATAAGGAGGGACACAATTAGATGAGAGTCCTTGAATACATTGTTAATATGAGAGAGTGTGTGTGTATGCGTAAGATCACTCACAATTATAGTAACAAGGGTCATAGTTAGGTGAGAGTCCTTGAATGCACCAACAATGAGAGAGAAAGAGTCATTGAATTCATCATCAATCAATGATACATACATGTCTCTTAATTCAAAAGCCTAGTCATGTACACATGTGCACACACACACACACACACACACACACACACACACACACACACACACACACACAATGCATCACACATATTTTTATTCCTAATATCAAGTATCTCACAAGTATATTCAACTCAGTGCATATTGTATTTTTGTAACACAAACAGATCATACTTGATACAACATTGAGTGACCTTCCAATATAAAATATGGAATATGCATGACTAGCTTTTTGAATTCTCTTATGGAAACCAATGGAAGGGTTTATAACTCTTCACAAATTTCTTATTTGTGTCCCTTTCTCTTTTGAAAATCCCATGTCGAATGATACCTTGAGTGCTTGCATTGTTGCACTTTGATGAAAGAAGCTAGGATTTCCTCAATCCCACTAAATTGTGCCATCCATAGGAAAAGCTTCAGTCTATCACAAGAAATTATATAGTTTTGGCAACTTATACTTAGGTATGATAATTTAAGAGGCATGGCTTTGCCCATGCTAAGTTATCACATAGCATTCCTTTGGTTGTAACAAAAAGGACTTTGAACTTATAACAAGACCCAAAATCAGCTATTGTCTCTCTATTTAGAGTGAGACTATGTAAAAATTAGTTCTTATTATTAGTTTTAAAAATATGATTGATAAAAAGGATTAAGTAAATATACGAGTGGTTTATGAGAAGAGAAAATGATCTCTACATATAAAATCATTAAATGCTTTACAAGAAGAGAAAATGATGTCTACATATAAAACCATTAAATAGAGAAGAACTCTACATGTGAATGCAAGAAACTAAAAGCAAAAGTTCTTACAACCACCCAATTGAATGATTGAAAATCAAAACCCTTTTAGCTAGCCACTTGACTAATTCTTTCTTGTGAAGTTGACTAATTCAATACAACATATCACGTGTTGCCACATTTTAGAAAAAGCTTGAAATATTGGTCTAAATCACTAAAAGTAACATTGTGTCTTTATGAGCCTTGATGACTTTGGCTACATATGCCCTATCATTGTGACAAACATCCAAAAGAAAAGTTGTTTTGTATAGAAGATATGACATTGGCCATTATTGGATTGTTTTTGTTTGCAAAATTTTTCTTCTCCAGTCATGAGTAAATCCATATGATGATACTTGTATGAGTGACATGTGATGTCAATTGTTCTAAACTCATTAGGAAAAGTAATTTGTGTATTTATTGTCTGCTCAAACACATTTTTTTCTTGATACAGGTGACCAATCTAAAGTGGTATCACTTGAAAGCAAACATTTGAGATATTAACATCATATTTTCACTATCCACATGAAATTGATTTTTACTCAATGTATGCCAAGGCCCAAGACGAATATACACATGTAACTAAAACCATTGTCTATATTGAATAATGGGAAGGTATGAAAAATATTTTCTTATTTATACTCAGATCAATTAAAAGTTTTTTCTATTTTATTAGTCACCTAATCTTTTACATGATTGAGGAATGCTTCCACGAATCACAAATCATATAATTATTGTCATTTCACATATCGAAATCTAACTAGAAATACTTTTGTTTTATCACATACAAGTCCCAGTAGCTTTGTCACTAGCCTACATCATGATAGTGACATTTCAAAGATAGGTCATTAGAGTTTGAATTATTTATCATGCACACTTAGTCAATCCCCCTCCCCCTTGCTTTGAGGCATGTAAATAAACAAGCTATAAAACTGAATACTTAATCGATAATTACAGAGTTTCCTAAAGGAGGTAGGCTACCAAACTATAATTTTCTAATATATATCATGAGTAATTTCTGAATATAGCTACCCCAAATGTTGTGCTACACAATGAACATGTTGGGACCATTGGGCACACTCTTATTCGTTTAAGAGTTTGAATGCGCATATTGTAAACTAACTCTCATCTAGTCACTCACACATGGATTGAAACAAATCATTGTATCAAGAATGGAGTCACATGCCTCCTATTAGGAAGGTTGAGAGCCCTAGCTCCATGATCCAAGTGAGCACTCCATTGCCCCTCTATCCTCTACAACCCTTGTCATGTAGCAAAAGAAAGCATATGGTGGGAATGAGAGAGTACTAGAGAGGAGGCTAGATGTTTCACTCTCCTTGTCCCTCACCTCTCACTCACTCTCTTTCTCTCAATCTTATACTCTTGCACACACACACTCTCTCTCACAAGGCTTTAGCAAGAAAATAGAGGAACAAAGTTGGCACACACATTAGGAAAAAAATGAACTCAGAAATGGGCCTTTTAGCCCCTCCTCTCTCCTCCTTAAAACAAGAAAAAGAGGAGAGAAGAATAGTAAAATAATCCTCCTCTCTCTCCACTTTTGCAATCTCATTTTGCCTTTTTTATATTATCTACAAAGGTATACTCAGATTCCTTCCCTCTCCTCATTCAAGAAGTCTTTTTCAACCAAATTTTATATTAAAAAAGGAGTTAGTTACGAGAGTGTGGTGCTTCGTTTTCAATGCAAAATGATTAGTGGATACGAGGTAATTGATTTTTTAATCGAGAACAAGGAAAATGAAATTTCGGAAGTTCCTTTTAAGATATTTTGGGGATTTTTTATATCCTAGCTTTTGGTCAAAAAACAAACCAACTAGTCAAATTTCATGTTTTTTGGAGGCAAAATAGAAATATTTAAAATACAAAAAGTCTTGGACATCTCTACCCTCTGAGCTATTTCCTCCCGTATCTATACTCTCTCATGGATCTATTGTGACCTCTTCTCTATGTTTATGCAACCTTCATTAATAGAGTGAATTACTTACACCCTCCTTTTCCTTAGCACCTTTGTGTGACTCTCTGTGCATCTCCACTCTACCTCTTGTGAAAACCAAGTAGGCTCCCTATTTCTATTAATTGTAAAATGAATACAGGAAAGAAGGAGCTGCATATTGAGATAGAGATTGAATATGCCCCATTATTCAAAAGAGCCTAGTGTACCAGTGTCAACCCTCAGGTTTTGTAGAGTTACAGCCAAATGGGATTGAACCATGTGGATTTGTGGGTTGATGGAGGAATCTACCCAATTGACCCCTTAAACAATAGACCTCCAACTTTCTCAGGAATCACAAATTTGCTGAAGTATGTGTGAGAGGGTGAAAATGGGTTACTTGGTTATACTAGGCGGCTCAATGATCAGGCATTCAAAGTATTTACAACTTGCCAAGAAACCATAGAAATTTGCCATGATGTGATCGCTGCACATCAACTTCGTATACAACAGCTCATAGGACAAGTGGTACAGCTGAATGATACTATAATTGAACAAAACAATCAAATTATATCAATGCAGGACACTATCCATGACATTGGCATCTCATATGAGGGGGCAAAGGCACAATTGGACAACTTGAGAAAGATCAACAACAAGCTAACACAGCGCAAATGAAAGAAGAAGCCAATCAATGAGTTAATTGTGAATAGTGGCCAGTGGAAGCGATGTATCAAAGCATGTAAGGTAGCTCAGAAAGAGAACCTAGGTGAGAGTGAGGTTGGATAGTGTATTAGTAGATTGCTGAAGGCAAGTACATTAGAAAACACTTTGAGCAAACCTAAGTTTAAGGCTATGAAGGAAAAGGTGATTGAGTGCACATTAAAAGATGTGTCAAATGAGTTCTCAGCTGTGGATGCACAATCTATTTCTGACAGGGCTGGCATTAGCACAACGACTTACTCAAAGATATTCAAAGGTGTGAAGATTGGGTTCCGTCGTGTGCTAAAGAGAGATAGAATCGTGCCTCTTCCTCAACCTTCAAAGTTAATAGAGGCCCGATGGCAACTTAATACAAAGGTTTTGGAGTTGAGATCCCATGCATGTTCAATGTGTGGAAACACTAAAGGTTGGGACCAAAAATGCATATGAGGTGAAGTTCACCGAACTCAACAATTACTATTTAGATTTGAACAAGGTGCACTCGGCAATGGTAATATACTACAATATGTTTGTTGAGGAATGCAATGGTAAATTGCAGTTTGTTATAAAATTAGATGAAAGTGATGTCGTCAAAGGAGTAAAGCTTGAAAGAGTTAGTGTAACTCGGATGAATAGAGCTTTACAATTCGACAAGAACAACCCAGGGAACTTTAGTGTTCAATCTGAGTGCCATGTGTGGTGGCTCGATGCATTTGAAGTTCCTAAGGAAACATTTGAGGTGCTACAACTATTCTTTATGCACACAAGCATTCCAAGCATCATTGATAATCAAGAACATGGTGAGATGCTCTCGGTTGAAGGGTATGGTCAAATACCAAAAAATGATGGAAAATGGGTTTTAAATGGGAGAAAATTAGGAAACGATAAAAAGAAAATTCCACAAAATCACATCAGTGTTTGTGCAATGTATAATGAAGGTAGAGCATGAGGTTAGCCTCGGTTTACCCTCATTTCTATGTTTTTGTCCGTATTTATTGCTTTCTCTATAAAGAAATACACATAAAACGACTCTTACACCTATCAATGATTGCAAAACATTAAACGGTAGGATGACAGGGGAGTTTGAGCATCAAAGTACAATCTTAAATCTAATTTATGTGTTGCATCATGGCTATAGGACGTTGTTGTAAAATAAAGGAAAAGGCAGCATGAGCATAAGGCTCGGTGTCTCTCCTCGTTTCAATACGTAAACGTTAGCATGGAAATCATGAAAAGATTGGTTTCACACGATACACAATGCTGATTTTCTATTGTTTGTGCACTAAACCATTCACATTATGCACTATGCATGGTTCATGGTATCGAAGGAAAAATCTCCTGGACTGCATAGCAATTGTTTTCTTAGGACTTTGACCCACGATTGAGAGTGTGAGGTTATCCCTTGTCCTAGGGTAGAGGGTCAGTTTCCTAAGGGACTGTGAAGTGAGGAAGCATGGTATATCTCCTGAAAATATGAGAAATATAAAAGAGAGGAGTTTGTGTTCGTATGTGTTATATGTTTAGCAGCGCATCAAAGGGCCAATCCTTGAGATGTAGGAGAGCTGCAGTGGGGTTCGATGGTGTGCCTCCTATATGTGTGTGTGACGAGGCGTTATGCCTAAGTACTTTGGGATCTCCCTCTGACGAGTTTTAGGGAAACATTGGACTATGAACTATAAATGCATGAATTAAACTTTAGGGCAGTTTGTCCTTTAACATTTGATTGACGCTCCTAGTCCGCGAGGCCGTGAGGGTGTTTGTGTGTCATGAGCATGAGGTCCGGCTAGTGCTATAGCCAGTGCTGGCCGGTTTTAGGTCCCATCAACAATAATATTTTATTTTTTGGATTGATATTGTATAAGTGGATGAAAACTTTGAATAAAAGCAATCCATTTAATGTGTCTATCAGATATTTGTAATTGACTAAAGAGATGTTTAATACTTTGTTGATCAGTTTTGATCATGAATTCAGATCCCATTAAATAGTGTTTCCATTGACGTAAAGTCTGTACTACAGCTAGCAATTTCTTATCATAGGTAGAATCCTTAAGCTCAGAGGGTTTAAGTTTGCAGCTAGAGTAGGCTATGGGATGTGAATCTTGCATAAGGACAACTCCTAATCGAGATCCACTAGCGTCAGTGACTACTAGGAAAAATGGTCCAGTAAAGTCAGGAAGTTACAATACAAGAGCATGAGTTAAAGCATGCTTCAGTAAATCAAAGGACTTTTGTTGATTTTCGGACCAATGATACACAATACCTTTCTTTAATAATTTTGTTAAAGGTAATGCAAGCAATGAAAAATTTCTCACAAATTTTTTGTAAAAGCTAGCAAGACCTAAGAAAGAACCTAATTCGTGTACATTTTTAGGTATCGGTCAATTCAAAATTGCTTCTATCTTTTTAGGGTCAACTTTAATACCTTCAAATGAAACAATGTCCTAAGTATTCAATTTGTGTTTGGAAAAATTTCACTCTTTTCAGAATTAGAATATAATTGATTCTCTTTCAATAATTTGAAAACCAAGGATAAATGTTCGTAATGCTCGTTCTCATTTTTACTGAAAACCAATATGTCATCAAAGAAAACAATGACGCAATGCTGATGCTTCAAAAATATGTGATTCATCATAGGACTGAAAGTTGCTGGTGCATCAGTTAAACCAAAAAGCATAAGAGGAATTCATAGTGTCCAAATTGTGTTCTAAATGCAGTTTTGAAAATATCAGATGTGTCCAATCGTACTTGATGGTATCCAGATTTAAGATCTATCTTGCTAAATATTGCAGACCCTTGTAATTTTTCCATAAGATCGTCTACCCTCGGGATCGGATATCTATTCTTGATAGTGATCTTATTTAGGGCACAATAATCAATGCACATCCTATAGGTATTGTTTTTCTTTTTCACTAATAAGACAAGCGCACCAAATGGAGAACTACTGGGCCTAATGAGTCCTCGGGTTAACAATTCTTCAACTTGGATTTGAATTTCATTCTGCTCAATTTGGTTATGTCTATAAGGTGCTTTACATGGTGTTTGTTCAGGAATTAGGTCTATTTTGTGATCTTTATGACGTATAGGTGGTAAGTCAGCAGCAAAACAATCTTGAAATTGTGAAAGAAATTGTGCTGCGTAAGATGCATATGATTTTCTTTAACTTCAATTTCATTTACCCATATTAAGTAAGATTTGCTACCTTTTCGTAATGCACATTTAGCCTGTGTATGACTAAGCAATGGAAAATGATCAAAAGTGTGCATACCATGCAATGTGATTTATTTCCTGTTAGAATGAATCTTCATTGAATGCTTGGAATAATCTATATCGAGATTATACTGATAACACCAAGGCATTCCTAAGATAATGTCACTAGATTGCAAAGGCACAACTAAGAAATTTCTATGTTGAACATAATCACCAATTTTAATTTCTAAGTCATGCACTTCTTGTGTTTCATTTTACCTAGTGCCTAAGAATGCAGCCTTGATGTAATAATGAGTGGAAACAATATGTAAATTCAATTGTTTGACCAATTTTGTAGAAATAAAATCGTGTGTGCTCCCATCATCATGTAAAACAGTCGTTTCTCTACCATGCACAAGACATTTCATCGTTAATAAAGAATGGGGATTTTGTATACCTGATATAATATCTGAAATAGTATCATTATCCTCATCGTCTTCCATGAAATCTGGCATTTCTTCATGGTTCGCTTCCAAATAGTTGATGTGAACGGTTGGATTTTTGGTTTGACAGTTGACCGCTAGATGTCCAGGTTTATGGCACTTGTAGCAGATTATGGGTTTGGCTTTAGAAACATTATTGGTAATGGCTGGGAGTTTAGGAATGTTGGGATTTGGCTGGAAAGATGGCTTAGGATTTGGATTTGTGTTTGATGGTAAAGTAGGGGGTCGTGTCCAAGATTTACGGAATGAAGATGGAAGGAAACGATTTTGATTGAATCTTCGAAAGTTGAATTGAATTGTTTTGAACCGAAGTTACCATTAGTTGGGAATTGTTGTGGTTGCTTCTCTCATCCTCGAATTTTGTCTTTAGCATCATGGGCAAAGAAAAGTGCATCTTCGAGAGTCGTTGGCTTGAACATGTTCACCTCCGTATAAAAATATCCAAGTAGGCTAGACATAAACTTGCGTTTATGGGTTGCCTCAGGTACATCTTCGAGCATTCGAAGTTGCAATAAAGCATTCCAAAAACGCTCGGTATATTGTGAAATAGGCTCCTGATCCCTCTGTTGCAAAAGATCCCACTGTTTGATTGCTTTTTCGTGGAATTAGGGTGGAAGAAAATTCTGCAAAAATTTCTTTTGGAAAGTCTCCCAAGTAGTAGGACAATTAATGCTTTTGTGAACAACAGTCCACCATAGGGATGCTCTGTCCACTAAATGATTAGTGACACACTTAATTTTGTCTTTCTCAGCATACTGTTCTTCATGGAAATAATCACCAAATTGACTAATCAAAGCAAGTACAGTCTTTCCATCGTGTGACCCATTGAAAGTACGAAATTTGAAATTTTTTTAACTTATCTTTATTTCTTTTCGAATAGATTGCGCTTCAAGTGTCACATTGATTGTACGTCGTATAATATCTTCAGATTGCGGTCCATCTTGGTCGGCAGTAGATCGTTGCAGACTGGCCAATTGAGCTTGCAAAGATTGACGTGCTCTTCGTTCCTCTTGAAGCTGCATCATAATTAGGTCCAGTTTTTGCTCCATCGTTGGTTCGATAAATCACATTCGGTCATAAAATCTTCCATGGTTTGATCAGACATCCTGCAAAATTTCAAACAACCTCACACACTCAAAATCTTATTAGCGGGATGAGCGTAGCTCAAAGTCGGGTTTACAAGGCTTATTTCTCTTTTTTTTTAAATGTATTTTTGCAATATTTCTTCTTTGCGGATGCTGAGGTTGATATCACGGTCTTTTTCCAAGCGTATACTTCGTCCGTGTAGACTGCGTATAGCAATCGATGTGCTAGGATTTTGGCTTTGCCAATGCGCAGGTGCGAACGAGGACTTGTAGAGATGTCAAAAACCCGATTCAGGATTACCTAATGTAAACACAGGCAAGTGGAAGCTTCAAACTGGTTCAGAAGTTCAGATAGTATGAACACCCATGATAGAGGAAATAACTTATGACTATTGTGATTAAGCTTATTAATCTTAATAAGATTTATGGGCCATTCTTTTTACTGTCGACGTATAAGGGGGGGCCGTTTTTTATGCCGCCGTCTGTGGTGACGTACTCCTGCCGCAGCAGGATGAAATTTCAAAGAGCTTAAAGCTCTTATAAGCTTTTAAAGCTTATATTATACTTAAGAAATGAATAATAAACTTCTTTTTCTTGCTTATCTGTAAACAAGCAACTTGATGTTGGAGTTTTTCTGCTGGTCCTCTGCCTCGTGCGGCTGGTCCTTCACGATTAGAGGGTATAGTAGGGGGGGTTTTTCACTACCACGAACACGATGATATCGATGGATTGCCGCGAGAGTGACTGTAGATCTCGATCGTTCCAAAATCTTTGCCTTCACGTGAGATGGTAAGCGATTGGAAGCCCTCAATCTCATCTTTGCTCTGATACCACTGGTACGCAAATTGGATGCTGTGTGCGTACGTAGCGAGCACTGGAAGGTCCCCAAGAATAAAAGAACTTTACTTTTGCACCAAAAACAAGAGACAAGACTTGCATGACATAAAGCAAAAAGACTAATTGGGTACAATCTCCCCCTATGGCTTGTGTGAGCGCTCCACAGAGCATGTATTTAATATATTATTCATGTCCAAGATCAAAAATAGCCCAAATTTACAATTAGCATGCTTTAGATTTTTGAAAGGAGAGAAGGATTGAAGCTTGCACTCAAGAGCTATGGCGGGAGAGCAAGAGCAAGAAAGAGAGAGACAAGAAATGAGAACTCCAATAGTCACAATGTGTGACCGGGCCTTCCTTTATTCAAACTGTCACTAAAAGAATAAAGAATAAAGTGACAGTGATGGGTGCCCACCACCTGCACTATGCAGTGGCAGTGACTGCCTGTATAGTAATACACGGACAATAGGCGAAGGTGCCTTTACCCCCAACAACCTCCCACTTAAAGGCGAATCTTCCCTAGTGAGGAGTGAAAAGAAAAAACAAAAAAATAGTACAACATGTACATGTACAACAGGATGAGGAAAGACGTCATCTCATCCCACGCCCATCAACCTCCTGAGGAAGGCAAAGCACTCTGTAGAGAGGCTTTTCGTAAGTAGATCTGCAAGATTCTGGTTAGTCGAGATCTTGACAAGGTAAATAGACTTATCCTCAACGATCCCACGTATGAAGTGATACCTCACCTCAATGTGTTTCATCTTCGCATGGAAGACCAGATTCTTGGCTAACTGAATAGTACTCGTAGAATCCGAATGCAGTATAGGGATAGCATCAATACCAAGGTCAGCAACCAAATGACCCAACCAAATGGTCTCCTTGCAAGCCTCAGTGGCTGCAACATACTCAGCCTTTGTAGTAGAAAGGGCCGTGCATTTTTGCACCCTGGACATCCAAGAAACAGCACCTCTAGCATAGGTGAATACATAGCCGGAAGTGGACTTCCTACTATCTGCATATCCTGCATAATCAGAGTCAGTGTACCCCATGACTCCTGTATCCTAGCTGCCATAGCATATGCACATATCTGCAGTGTCCTTCAAGTACCTCATGATACCCTTCACGGCATCCCAATGCTTCTTACTAGGTGTAGCCATATAGCATGCCACAACACTAACTGCAAAGGCAATATCTGGACGAGTGGCGATCATGGCATATATAAGACTGCCCACTACGGATGTATAGGGAATCTTGGCCATCTCGGCCCTCTGCTCATCTGTTTGCGGAAAATCAGCCTGTGATACCTTCACATAAGAAGGCAATGGATAGCCAATATGCTTTATGTCCTGCATGCGGAAGCGCTTTAGGGCTTTATGAATGTACTCCCTCTGTCATAAGTAGAGGAGTCCCTGATGCTTGTCGTATCTAATGCGCATACCAAGTATGTGAGCGGCCTGTTCCAGATCTTTCATCTCAAAGCTCTTCTTGAGCTGAGCCTTAAGAGCATCTAGCTCATCATGAGCTTTCCCTAGTATCAGCATATCATCCATATAGAGGACCAAAATCAATAAAGAACCATCACGTTCTTTCTTTATGTAAAGACACGGATCCATAGCACTCCTGCTGGAGCCTTGTGACTGTATAAAGGCATCAAACTTATAATACCACTCCCTAGGTGCATGTTTCAAGCCATAAAGACTTTTCTTCAATTTGCACACTAGGTGCTCCTTGCCATGTTCTGCAAAGCCCTTAGGCTGCTCCATATAAATCTCATCATGCAAGTCCCCATGTAAGAAAGCCATCTTGACATCCATCTGGTATAAATTCAAGTCAAGCTGAGCAACCAAAGCCAAGAGTAAGCGCATGATGATCATCTTAACCACAAAGAAAAGATCTCATCAAAGTCCACACCATGCTCCTGCTTAAAACCCTTTGCTACTAATCTAGCCTTGTATGCCAGCTTTGGGTGTCCAGGGGTACTTTTCAACTTGTACACCCACTTGCATGGCAAAGCCTTCTTGCCCTTAGGCAAGGAAACCAAATTCCAAGTCTCATTCTTATGCAAGGATTCTATCTCAGACTGCATAGCCCTCTCCCAGGAGTAACTGTCACCCCTGCGCATAGCCTCATCATAAGTGAAAGGCTCTCATGCATCTGTAACCAATACATAATGCATCGAGGGCTGAAATCTATCAGGTGGACGTCTGTCTCTAGTAGACTGTCTCATGAACGCTCTGTTGCCTGTCCAACACCCTGACCATGAGCATCTACTGCAGCTGTAGGTTGTCCAACTGGCTGTGCAGGAACTCTCGGCTCCTTCTAAAATATGACCATGCAGATCTCAACAACTCTCTCAGTCTGCCTATGCATCTTGTCTTCATGGAAGACTACATCATAACTGTGGATGACTTTCCGCGCCTGCGGATCCCAAAGACGGTAACCCATCTCGCCTGCATCCCCATAACCAAGGAAAATGCATTTGACACTCTTAGGATCCAGCTTACTTCTCTTGTCCCTGGGCACATGGCAAAATGCCTCACATCCAAAGACACGGAGATGCCCATAAGAGGGAGGTTTTCCAGTCCATACCTCCTCTGCAACCTGAAAATCCAAACCATTAGAGGGTGATCTGTTTATGGCATGCAAAGCTATACTAACTGCCTCAGCCCAAAATCTCTGTGGTAGGCCTGCATGGCTAAGCATACTGCGTATACGCTCCTGGATGGTTCTATTCATCCACTCAGCCAAACCATTCTGGGGGGGCGTAGGGGGCGGTCAACTGATGCTTAATACCCCTCTCATCACATAACTGCTCAAAAGCACGTGAGACATACTCACCCCCAATATCTGTCCTTAGGTATTTTAGCCTATATCCAGACTGGTTCTCAACCAATCCAAGCCATCTCTGAAACATAGCCAAGACATCAGATTTCAGCTTAATGGGATAAGCCCAAACTTTTCGTAAAAAATCATCTATAAAAGTAACAAAATACTTTGCACCACTCATAGACTGACAAGGCATGGGCCCACAGACATCCGAATGTACCAATGCCAAGGGCTCACTCATGCGTGGCCTACCAGACTTCTTATGCATAGACTTAGTCTGCCTACTATAAAGACTGCTCACATGAATCAGAACATGCATAATCAAGGGGCGGTAAGTACTGCAAACCAAAAAGCATTTTCATTTCCTTCAAAGACATATGGCCCAAACGGGCATGCCAAAGAGATACATATGGGATAGAACCCACAGGAAAAACATGATCAAGGGAAGAAGCAGATACAATTAAGGGATAGAGGTTGCCAGCCTTGGCACCTCTCGCAATCACAAGTCTACCACGAGTAATCTTCCATGCAGAGTCTCCAAAAGATACATGATAACCTGCGTCATCAAGTTGTCCAGCTGACATGAGACTGCGTGTCAAAGCAGGCACATGACTTACATCCTGCATAACAAAACTAGTGCCAGAAGGAAAATGCAGTCTAACATCACCAATGCCCACAATATCAAGAGAGCTATCATCACCCAGGTGCACAGAACCCGAAACAGTACGATATGAATGAAACCACTCTCGGTAAGGTGTCACATGAAAGGACGCACCTGAGTCCAAGAGCCAACACTGTGCATACATAGAGTGTATCTCTATCATCTGCGAAGCATTAGAAGAAGCTGCAAGGATATAATCATCATCATCAACATCCTCAGGCTGCATAACATTGATCTCTTCAATTTTAATAGTGAACTTTATAGACACTATGCTACGATCAGAAGACTTATCTTGCACTTTGTCTTTCCTCTTATCTTTGCGCCTTTCATTGTACAGTTCATGGCATTGTGGCCTAATATGGCCCTTTTTTCCACAATGGTGACAAGTAACATCTGCATTCCTGCCACGGGATTTGCTGCGTGACTTCCCACGAGACTTGGACCAAGATTTCTGAGAATCCCGTCCACGACCACTGCCATTGCCATGCTTTCCATATCCATCATTTCTGCCCTCTAACTATCATAGCATGCGACACATGAGAGGCATCCAAATTCTTACGGTTAACCTCTTCCTGCAAAAGAGGACTCTCAACATCAGATAATTTCAAGGTAGCAGTAGAGGCACATAATGCAGTGCAGAATATATCCCATGACTCATTAAGAGTACCAAGCAAGAAAAGATGAGTGACATCCTTTGTAAAAGTGATGTCCTGCGAAGTCAAGTTCTTGAGTATAGCATGGAACTGGCTCAAGTGAGCAGGCATAGTCACATTCTTCTTCATGTGCAAATCCATAAGTTGCTTCAGCCAATACATTTGACTCGCTGGTGTGGGAGCTTTCGCTCAACCGCCAAGACCCACGGACCACTTATTGTTTCAAGCGTTCCAAGCAAGCTCTCATGGCTATCTCTCACCTAGCCGACGCGCCGTCGATCCTACAAATGCAGTGAACTTACCTTGATGCTCGATCGAGTACCCTCCTCTCTCTCACACTCCGGTAGCTCCACGATTCTCGATGCTAGCTCAAGCATCCTCAAGCCTCCTCCATCTCCAAGCTCCATCCTCCATAGCCGCGCATGCAAGAGAAGAGAAGAGAAGAGAAGAGAAGTAGAGGAGAGGAGATGGTGAAGAGCTTCACCCTCTTGATCCCTCACTCTCACACACACTCACTCCCTCACACTCTCACACTCCCTCTCTCAAGAGCATACACAAGCAAGAAGGAGAGAAGAAGAGAGGAAGAAGAAGACTAGTTTTGCCACACCAAAGAATGAGCTCTTCATTCACTTTTCAACCTTATATACAAAACCCTACTTCCCTTTTGGGCGGTCATCCCCTTTTCCCTTTTTTACATGGCCAGTCATAGCCTAGGCCCTGTTTTCCATTGTCCTTTTATCTTCCTTGTTTCCTTTTCAATACCCTTCTATATTTACAAATTGCACGGGTGAGAGCCCGGCACTCTTTTACAAGATTTTAGGGTCGCTTTTTATGTGCCTTTCCCTTTTCCTGTTTGCCTTGGCCTTTTAAGGTTGTCCTTGCGCTTTTGGCCTTTTCTCCTTTTTTTCCTTCAGTCGGGCTACCTTTTTTCCACCTTTGCCCTGCGTCTTTTCCACTTTCTTTTGCTCGCTTCATGTTGGGGTTAACATTACCCCCCTCCTAGATGAGTGCCAGTCCCATGGCACTCATTGGTGTAGGTAGCAGGTGGTAGCATGCACTGAAGACTCAGGGGACAGGGGCGCCTAGGGCATGTACTGGTGACCGGTTCGCGTGGGGGTTTGTTGGGGATGCTGCGTAGGACGATCTTTCCGGCTTGTCGGATGCTGGGTGGGCAATTAGCATTGGGCATTGATGAAGAACGAATGCCACTTGTGCTGCGGTCGTCAACACCTGCAATTGAAAACCTCTCAGGTGGTCTCTTCCTAAGGGTAGTGCTAGTCTTCTGTATTGTGCACAAGACATTTTTTAGTAGTTTGGGAGACAGGTCGAACTCTAAGCAAGCTGAGAGTATTGTCCTGCACTTGAGGACCCAAACTGTGAATTAGTTCTATGTAGGTATTATGTGAGTGCGGTGCTCGTGCATACTTAGATATTACTTAGCTAGAAGACTGGTCGGCGTGGGGCCTTGTAGAGCAAGGAGCTAGGTTGGTGAAAAAAAATGTCTTAATGAGAAGATGAAGTACACCTTTGACGCCTGCGTGGAGACGTCGTTAGGGGTTTGCCATTGTCGTCAAAGCTTTGCTTTCTTTCTTTCTTTTTTCTTTTTCTTTTTTTTTTTGGATTAGGTGGGTACATGGAGGCAACGGTACAAGGGATAACGGGAGTTCTACTCTTCATCATCCAAATGGTGGGTAAGGGTGGGCGGAGGGCGGGGGGCCTTATTAAGGAATTTTCGGCTTAGCAAGTAGCCCTTAATGTGGAGGCGGGTTTTGAGGGTGGTGGTGGAGAGAAAGGGATGGTTGCACTGTGTGAATTTGCTATCATTCATGTCTTCCAGCTGTGCACCACAGAAGGATGGCAAAAGAGCAGCACGCATCATGAGACGAGTCATGGTGGTGATGTCTATGGCATTGGGGTCAAAATAGAGGGGTGGAAGGTGGCGTTCTTGGGGTGCGGGTTCCTGGTGTACTAGGATTCTAATTAACCTAAGGTAGTTACAGGTGGTGATGAATGCTGGGTCGGGGCAAGAGGTGAATTCGTTAAGGAATTTATCTATAGAGCTGTACAAGTCGGGAAGGGTGAAGAGAAGAGTGTTCCTATGGGAAGTGGTATTGGCATTATAAATGACAGGGAAGTCAAACCTGCCATGGATGGACGGGTTAAAGTCCAGTCCTACCCTTTGAGGATACGGCATAAAGGTGGGGTCATTCCTCTCTGAAGGGAGGGTGTTGCAAAACGCCATCCACGCTTCCAGGTTGACGTCAAAAATGCGCCGCCTCTAGGTGGGTTGGCAATTATAGCCTTCCACTGTGCGAGGTACCTGGAGGACTTTGTCTTGCCAAAACTCGCAGTCCTCAGCTCCCCAAGCAGTTGGGTGGGCCTCACGCTCTGCTAACCATTTGGCCTTGAGCCTAGCTCCCATGGCGATGACATCCTCCACCAATTGAATGGGCAGCACCCTATTCAAGGCAGTGGGAAACTTGAAGCGCAGATCGAAGGGGTCTCAGCTATACTCCTGCTGTTCCCAGATAATCATTTTAGCGCGGTATTCAACGGGGGAGTCTTGGGTGCACAGCGGGAAAGGGGCAGGCTGTTTCTGGGCAGGTCTGGCCTTCAGCTTTCTTCTTGCCTTCTCCACCATCTCCTTCCTTCGGGTGGTGTGGGCCGCTCTTCGCTCGGCAGATGTGTCATGGGGTGGCACTTCAGTTTGTTGTGGTTGAGGGGGTGGTGGGACATATTCCTCTCCTTGAGGCCCTAGGTCAAGCTCTGGCTCACCCCCTTCCGCTTGCTCGTCCTCTTGTGTTTTCTCCTCAGTGAACCCAAGGTCGTCCATCTCCTGTGCTGTCAGTCCTACTTGTGCCGGATATTTTCTTTGTTCTTCTAGGCTCTGCGACGGGCCTCCTAGCTGCAGTGGTATGTGCAGGCCTGTCGTGAGAGCCCTGCATGCAATGGTTAGCTTTCTTTGCAGCTGATCATTGGCCTCATCTGTTTCTGATTGGGTGGTGTGGAGCAGCGTGTTGATAAAAGTGCGCTGCTGAGCTATCATAGCGACCTGGGCTGCCTCTGCCTGGTTTTCAGCCATCACCCTATCTCCCTCAGCCTTGGGCAGCCGGCATGCTAAGTTCCGCACTCTCTGCTCATTATGATTGGACCATTCTTTTGCCCGTCTCTCCATATGTTCCAGGCTTTCCCCCTGTTGGAGGGTCATTGCCATAAATTGTTGTTGCTAGGCTTCAAGCTCATGGCGCAAGCGGGACTGCTCTCGGTGCTCCTCTGCGATCTGCTCGTTGAGTTGGTCCAGCCTTGCCTGCAACCTGCGCACCTGTTTTGCCCTTAACTAATCCAGCTCTGCAACCTCTTGTCTAATTTTCTCAATCTGACTCTGCGCCTCCAAGTTGGCTGCAGATAACTGGTCATTCTTGCGCTGAAGGTGGGCAGTTGTCTCCCTCTCCCTGGTGAGATGCTCCATTAGGATTTTCCTTCTTCCCTCCCAGGCAGCGTCATGCTCCTTCAGGGCTTTTAGCTCCTCCACCTCCTTGGTGCTGGCCTCCTCCCTAAGCACAGCGATTTCCTTTTGATATTCTGTTATCTACCTCACTCTGTCTAGCTGGAGGGCGGCTTGTGATTCGCGTTCCGCTGCTAGCTCCTCCACCACTATCCTCCTTTCTTTCCTGGCCGTTTGCAATTGTGCGAGCAGCTCCTTCACGTAGTCATCGTAGTGGCCTGCTGGAGGTAGGGAGTGGGACATGATCGTAGTGGTGGCAATCTCCTCCACTTTTTGTCTTTTCACTTCTGGCCCTGGCTCCAGCTCGGCCACTGCCCTTTTGGCACTTGAAACTGGGGTGGCCCCGGCCGCTTCCCTTTCCAACTCTCTTTCCACCAAGAATTGCAACCAGGTGACCACGTTGCTTTCATCGATCTTTGGGGTGTGCCCCAGGGCGGCGGTGGTAGGGGGTGTCACCCTAAGGGGGGTGGCGTGCATGGGTGGTACGAGGAGAGGGGAGACTGGCCTGACTGGGTCTTTTCCTTTCCCTTCTGCAGGAGGCAGCTGCACAGGTTCCGGCATACCAGTGCTGGGGCCGGGTGCTTCAGGTTGGTATGGACTGCCTACTCCTTCCATGTCTTTTCTCCGCTGTTCCTCGATGGAGCAACGGGTTGCCAGCTCCAAATCTTCTTCTTCCCTCCTCCTCAGCTCCTCCTCACCCCTCTTTCTTCTTTCCTCCTCTTCCCTTACCGACTCTCTTTGGGCCCATTCGAGCTCTTCCTTCTCTTTTCTCCTTTGCTCCTCCTCTCTCTTTCCGTGCAGGGCTTTAGTCTGTTGCTCCGCCTTCCTTTTTGGTGCAGCCTGGGGTTCTCCCTCCTCGTCGATGCCCGTTTATGTTTCATCAAACTGCTCTTCCACCTAAGGCTGGGACTGTGACGGCGATTCGCCATCTTTTTCGTCATCTCCTTGTTTGTCCTCTCCCGCTCGTCCCTGCCCTATTGCCTCGTGGATGATCGCGGTGAGGGCACCTCCAAAACCTATGGTGGAAGCCTTGGAGGATGAGGCTTTGCGGGTTGATCGAGGTGAAGGGGATTCTCCTGCTACAGCCCTTCCTCCTGTTGCCAAGGCCTTCGCCGAGGCCTCAATTGTCCTTCTCATGAACCCGTTGAGGTTCACCTCATCCAGTGCTTGAGCAGCGATGCTTTCGAGTAGAGGCACATTGATTTTGGACATGATGCTATTGTACCGCTAACTCGAAAATAGGGTATGCATCATTTTCACCTGCAGTTGAATCTCTGGATTAGGGATGTCTGCCAGGTTGACTCCGTCGTTGGTGTGGACCTTCACTTTGTCCATTCCCAACATGGCATAGACGTCCCTTTTTGGTTTCTTCTCCACCTTGTTCGGAAGCCCCAGTGCCCTTTCTATCAGTTCAGGGGTCAGTTCAACCTGCACCACGTGTCTGGTGGCTTCCCTGTCCCGCACCATGACGGTGCCCCTGTTTTTGTTGAAGGTGCACAGGAACTCGGCGCATAGGGTCTAGTTTATCCTCTGGCCCACTGCGTCTAGATATCTTTGTAAGTGGCATTGCTCTATAATCCGTCGTACCGTTGGTTCCTCAATAACCACGTCTTCCAAGTTGAATATGTGGCAGAACTTCAGCTGATTGAATGCTTTGGTTTCCACAGTGAGGCCATACCGCACATGTTCTTCCTCCGAGAAGGGGAGTTTGCCAGCTTTGTCTTGACCTGCCATGGTCGCCACCTGTACATTCAGTCAATTAACTTTTTAGTATTTTTGGCAACCAATTTGTTGGACGACCATAGCAGATTTTATCGTTCATAACTATGATTTTTCCTTTCAAACTTCTATCACCTATTTCTGTATAGCATTCCAATTTGGAGCCTTTTCATGCTTGGTTCACTTTTTAGTTTTAACTTTCATGCTTGGTTTACTTTTTAGTTTTAACCCCATTTACTGCCCCATCCCCCTTGTGGAAAAGAAAAATCCGTCCCAAGATTGGAGGTTGTGGGCCCAAGGCATTCATGTTTATTTGTGGAGGAGCCAATCGTAGAAGTTGGGGTTATATTCTAAGTGTGCAGAGTAGTCCAGGTCACAGGGTCGGCTGCCTACGTGGGTGATGTATGTGAGAACATCGATGAGGAAATCACCGGAGTTGACCCGACTTGCGATGTGGAGCTCTTCTTCTGTCAAGATGCGGACGAGATAGGGGTGCCCTAAGATATGATCGTCCATGGTCCGACCTCGAAGAGTGGTTAACACTCGATACAAGGTGGGCGCGACGTATGTGGGATCATACTCTGCGATTTTGATGGCTCGGCGTTGTTCAGCGTTGGTCATTATGCAACATCCCTCAACTACCCATTTCAATCGAAGAGCATACCACTGCTTCAAGAAGGGTGATTCCATGTCCGCCAGGTGGGACAACCTTGCTGTTTCTTGGCTAGTGAGGTCGGACGTCGTGCGTGGGTCAAATGATGGGATGAAGCGTTGCTTAATGGTTTGCTCTTTGGAGACCTTGCGAGCGAGCAGCTCAGCAGGGCAGAGCGAGAAGCTTGTGCAAAGGCGAATTCAAAAGTCTCCCAAGAGCAAGGCATAGTGCGCACGTCAGTTGCAAGGGGTTCTGCTAATAGTTCCAAGTCCAGGCGGTCATAGCTGAGGGCCAGTGCAACAAAGGTGGCATCGAGCTATTTGATGTAGTCCACGACATCATCCCCCGTGTCCTCTGCGAGGTCAGCGCGGCCAGCGTTAGGAATGACTTCCATTCATAGGAAGGCTTAAGTCCGGTGGGTGGTTGGGGTTTGCTGGAGTTTACGGACCGGGACCTTTGTCCGTTGGCACTCGTCGCAATGTTTGACAAATTGTGAGGCATCGCGGAAGAGTGTGGGCCACCATAGCTGGGACTGCAATACCTTTCGTGCTGTAGTGTCCCCACTAAAGTGTCCTCCTGCAATACCATTGTGCGCCTCTAAGAGCACATCATGCATCTCATGCTCACATACGCATCTACGTAGCAGACCGTCTTGCCCCAGCCTATAGAGCTGGCCTGCAATCAACTGATAGGGCTGGATTTTCAAGATTAAGCGCCTAAGCCGTGCCCGTTCTATTGGTCGTTCGGGCAGCCCATGCTCGAGCACTTGGACTATGTCGTCTGCCCAGTATGGTGTTAGATCGGCCCTGAAGAGGTCTCTTTCGCTGGATATGTGGAATAAGTGGCTGTCGGGTAACTCGTCCACAATGCCTTGTCCAGCAGGTTCTCCTGTGGGTATACGGGACAGATGGTCAGCCATGTAATGTTGTTTTCCCTTCCATACCACCACTGAGAAGTCGAACTCCAGGAGCAGGAGAAGCCATCGGGCTATACGTCCTGTAGCGCAAGGTTTGTTGACTAGATAGAGCAGGGCTTGATGGTCTACGAAGAAGGTGAAGGGGGTGGCTAGTAGGTAATGCCGGAACTTCTTCACGGCGAATACCATGGCTAATCCCTCCCTTTCCGTTGTCGAATAATTCATCTCTGTCTCAGTGAGCTGCCTGCTAGCAAAACTCACTGAGTAGTCTAAGTTATGCTCACCAGGTTGGCACAGCACTGCCCCCACGGCAAACTTAGAGGCGTCGATGTGTACGTGCAAAGTCATAGTCCAATCTGGGGATCGTAGGATAGGTGCCATTGTTAAGGATTTTTTCAGTTCCTCGTAGGCTCGTTGGCATGCTTCAGTCCACTCGAAGACAATTAGCAGTTTGTACAATGGCCTAGCGATCAGCGCGTAGTTCAGTACAAACCGTCGATAGTATCCTGTGTGACCTAAGAAGCATTGAACTCCCCTGTAATTACTTGGGGGTGGAAGGTCCACGATGACCTTGACCTTCGAGAAGTCCGTGGCAATGTCATTCTTGGACACCACGTGTCCCAAGGTGCATCCGTGCTTCACCAAAACTGACATTTTAGGGGGTTGAGGGAGAGACGGTATAAGCGACACCATTCAAAGACCGCGCAAAGTTTTTCGAGATGTTGGGTCCAGGCCGAATGGACACACAGGTCATCGACGAAGACCTCTAACTCCTTGCAAAGCATGTCCTTGAATATGGTGCACATGAGGCGTTGAAAGGTGGCGGCGGCATTGGTTAGCCCGAATGGCATGACTATGTATGCAAAGACGCCCCACTCAGTGGCAAAGGCGGTCTTGTGCCTATCTGCAGGATGCACTTGCACCTGATTATACCCCGAGAAGCCATCCAAGAAACTGTAGGCTTCCTTACCTGCCACCCTCTCAAGCATGTGCTCGGTGTACGATAAGGGGTAGTTGTCTCTCTTTGTCGCGGCGTTTACTTTCTTGTAATTGACGCACACTCGAATCTTGCCATTTTTCTTCATCACAATGACTATGGGTGACACCCAGTCTGTGTGCTCAATTTCGTAAATGAATCCGGCTCTCATCAGCTTGTCAATTTCCTCCTTGACAGCATGAGCGTGCTTTGGATTCATGGGGTATGGTCGTTGCTTGACCGGCGTTGCATCCGTTGTCATGGGTATGTTGTGAGTCACAACACTCGGATCTACCCCTCGTAGCTCATCTAAAGACCAAGCAAATACGTCCCGGTACTCCCGCAAAAGAGTGACAAGGCTGGACTCTTCTTCCGTGGTCAAGTCCTCGGCAATGAACACTCGTCGGGGTACTTCCCCTTCCAGGGCCAGGTTTACCTCCTTGACCTTGGCTGGCCCTTCGATTGGTTCGCGGGTTTGCCCTTGGCTCTTGGCACTTAGCAGAACCACCACCCTGTCCCCTCTTTTGAATTTCGAAAAGCACTTAGGGAGGTCTTGTGGCTTCCTTTGTTCCTCTGATCATGCATCATTGGGACACTTAACTTCATTCTGCAGTAACCGTCTGCGCCTCAGGTGGACAGGTAAGTCTCCCTTGGTGCGTCTGGTCATGGGTGGCCTAGGGATTTCTGGGTCATCATCTGAAGTAACTTCAGATTCAGAGTCGAATTCCCCATTTTCACTAGAGGAGGTGGTCTCCCCTGGCGGCCGCAGTTCGGATGGCAATTCGGTTCTAAGCATTGCTGCCGTTCCTGGTTGGGCCAGGCCGGCTTGCTTAAAATCCAAAGCTCCCATCTGTTCCAACCAAGCACGATCGCATTTCGCACACATGACTCCTTGGTCCATTCTAAGGGCCGGTCTTGTCTGCGGCTTAGCATCTGCCCAGATTTGCTCAATCTCTCGCCCTTCGGTGTCATATTCTACGGTGTCCATCTCAATCTCACTTCCTTCATCGAAGGGTTGGCAATCTTCGTATTTGTCACAGGAATCTGCCTCGCTAGACTACTCATCGTCCCCCAAGGCCTGCTCTGCCTCGTCTTGTTGGTCGGGGACCAACGCCCAGTTGTACCTGAGGTTCAGTTCATGTACCCTGGTCCACTTCCACTCGGGTTCTTCCAAGAGGTCTTGGAGAGGCTTGAGATTGGCAGCTGCGTTGCATGCCAGTCGGTCCGTTAAGTGCCCCAGTATTCCCTGGAGTTCTCTCCTATTGGTAGACACTTGCAAAGCGACAGGCTTAGGCCCTTCATGGAGGCTTGCTGCCATCATGTAGACAGGTGTAGGCAGTGTTTCTTTTGGCTTGCCAATTGTTTTGACAGCCTGCTCGTACGCCTCATGATCTGAGAACGACAGGTCGAGTGTAGCGAGAACGTGCATCCAATCCCGCTCGTCCTCTGGGCATGGGATATACTTAGTTAAGGACCCATAGGGTTCCTTGTCTTGGGTGTTTCCCTTGAGTAGAGTAGAGATGGCGTCTAGGTCGACTGGCGAGGTCTTCCAAGTGTCCATCTCTATTCTCACAGCGTTAGTTCGGTTGCCCAGGAAGATCAGGCTATTACCCCAGTCTTCAATAACTCTAGCATTGCGCATCCAGGGTCGACCCAATAAGATATCATAGTCCACTCCCTTCATGACGATAAAGTCGACAGAGAACTGGACTCCTGCAATCTTCACTGGCCAATTCTTCAAGACCCCGAATGGTTTCACTCGCATACCGTTTCCTAGCGTGACGTTAAACCGAGCAGCTTCAACAAGTGGGTTTCCTCACTTCTGTAACACTGCATGGCTAAGCACACTAACCCCAGCTCCTATGTCTATAATCCCCTTTCTTGTTGCGTCTCCCAGGGCTAGGACTGGTAGGACTGTGTGCATCTCCGAGCCCTCCCAGAAGGCGTTGACGTGCAAGGATTTAGGGCCGGAGTGTAGCGTCAAACTTGGTAAGTGCGTTTCCGCATCCTGGTCTTGAGTATCTACAAGAGCTTGCTCGTGTGGTCTATGAGGTCCTGCCATAGGGTAGAGTGCTGCCTGAGCAGCTCTCCCAGGCCAACCGTTACAGGGGTGGTCACTAGTGTGGTTAGGAGATTGCTAAACACTCGTCCTTCCCTTCATTCAGACTGTCCGGGCCAATGGCCGCGGCTGTCCTGCGGGTCTGTTACGTCTAGGCTTGGCCTTGATGGCACTGCCTGTGGCGTAGCAGCCTTGGCAAACTTAGATTGGGGTAGTGATAGCGGCGCACTCATGCTGGAGAGATCATCAATCTCGTCCTCCGTGATGGGTTCGACATCCTTGAGGTACTGTTGAGCCTCCCTCACCCGTTCCTTCACCTTTTCTATGGCTTCCAATTGCCGCTTGGGGTGTGGGTATTCCCCTACCTTAGCGCTTTCCTTTTGGGCTGTTTTAGGGGTTGAAGTCTCTGCCTCTGCGTCTGAGACTTTCTTTCCCTGGGGTAAGGTCGTAACGTGTCGGTTTTTAGTGCGACCTTAGCCTCTGATCTCTTCTTTTTCTGCCTACGGCTCTTCTTTCCTACTGAGGTCACGTCGAGATTGCTAGGTCCTGGCAGAGAGACGCCGGCCTGCTTTGTTTGTGCTCGGGTCATCACTCGTAGGGGGATAGGTGTGGCCTCCCCATCGGGGTTTTCAACACCAAACAGTCCCAGCGGGACGGATGGCAAATTAGCTGAACCGGAAGGCGGCTTCCGTTTTGGGCAGTCTATGAAAAGATGGGTGATTCTGCACTCCGCGCACCTTTGGTCAGCTTTGTCCCTACTTTGCTGCTCTCTTTCTGGGCAGCGTGATGAGATGTGACCGGGATGTCCACACGTCCAACAAGTGACCGGATCCTGTGGCTGCCCTCCCAGGCCTCTACCCCGTCCTCGTCCTAATGCCATCACCGACACCGGTCGGTAATCCATGAGGATTGCATTGCCCTCATCGTCATGTGAGACGTAAGGGTATATGTAGGTTTCTTCGTCACTGGGCTCCTCTACGTAGTGTACGGGAGCATCGCTCGGTGGGTGGGTCACATAGGGACCAGACGGTCTAGGAATATGGGTAGGATTTATGTCTAGCCTAGGGACCGCTGGCTTCATGTCGTTAGGCGCTAGTAGGGCTAGCGGGGCTCCCCTTCTGAAGAATGGATGTGTGGCCTGTTAGCCGGGTAAAGCTAGCCGTAGGGTTGCGTATATGGTAGTCTTCGTGGTAGTCTACAGTGTGCGGCATCATGGCCGAACCTTCCACAGTTAGCGCAGGGTCTTGACCTAGGGTCCTGACATTCTGCTGGCAGGTGGTTTCCTCCACAGTACACGCACTAGATGTGCGGACGCGTCGGTCGCCTCAACATGTCTTGTATTTTGGCCAGCTCCGTCTTGACCTCGGCCAAGCCGTTTGTCCGTCTCAGTGGCCTTCCCCTTATCTTGGGATGATGCGTTTGATCGCTCGCTAGAGGTTGGCGTTCGCTCTAAAATCCGTGGGTTGATTTCTTCTAGGTTTGAGCTCCTGGAGCTCCGCTCTTTCAGCTAGTCATCAACCCTAATGGCTTCCTCAAAAACCCTAGCCACCACGTCTCGTTGCAAGCTCGAGTTGCCTGCTAGTGCCTTGTACAATTCTTCATCCCGAATCCCGCTGATGAATACGGTTGACACTGCCCTGTCAGTCAGTCTTTCGCCTAAGGGGATTCTCTTAAGGAGGCTTCTCACGTGGGTCACATAGTCACGGATGCCCTCCCTCTCCTTCTGCTTGACGTTCATCATGCGCACTAGCAGGTTGTTAGAGTATCCGGGTTCGGCAAACCTCTTGACAAAAAGGTCCTTGAGGTTATTGAAGTTGGCTCGTTCTATAGCATCTAGGCTCGTATACCACGTCCTACCCTTATCGCTTAAGCAAAGTCCGAATGCTTGCAAACGTTGGGCCTTGTCGTTGAGGCCATTGGCTTCGCAGACTTGCTCAAACTGCTCGACAAAGCTGTACGGGTCGTCCGGTGGCTGGTACTTGTCGAGTTGCTTGGCGACAATAGGTATTTTGGCTTGGCTCTTTGAGCCCTAGTTTGCCCCTAGCCCTGCAAGTAGCGAGGTTGCTAGCGCAGTGGCATTCTGTTCCACCGCGGTGTTATCGAGCAGCCGTTTCATGAGCTCGCCCAGCGTCAGGTCTTCCTCTAGTGCTCTTTCCTGGTCTGTCCGATTTCGGCCAGCCAAGTTCAGCACTCGCTGCACCTCATGCAGCTCCATGCTCTGCCTTAGGCTCCTGGCTTGTTGGTCCCTGTTGTACTCGGCTATGCCCTGCAATGCCTTGCGGGCTAGCCTCCTCTCCTCCTCTAGGTCCGCAATGATTGCCTCTGCCGTCCTGCCACGGTGTTCGTACCTGGTATGTGCATCGTAACTGCTCACCATTTGTTGTATGGCTTCTGGAAATGCGCTAACATCTAGCTCCCCTGTAAACCGATGATCTGAGCCTCCCTCTGTCATGGTTGGATTCTTGCACCTGGTCGTAAGTGAGATCCTTGTCATTGTCTCTCCTTGCTTGATCCTACCTTGTGCTCCGCACGTTTGCATATACCTTGGGTCTTCTCCTATTGGTGGGTTTTTTGGGCGATTTATCTGAGTGAGTTCTTTTTAATTTTTGAATGCAGCGCTCAACTTATGATCACTCGTGAGTGTGTTGTTCCTCGTGCACTTGTGCTCAATCAGGCTTTCAGCTTTCCTAAGTGTTCTTCAAGTGCGGAAATTCAACCCGAGTGCTGTGAGTGATTCCTCGGTGTCTCACTCACTCTTGCTCGTTTTGGGCCTAACAGGCTTTGCTACTCTAGTCCTGGCCGCTCTACGGGTCCCAGGGTCCTATGCTGCTTCCTGTCACTCACGTGGGGGTGGGTCGCTGGGGAAGTGCCCCAGTGTGTCCCTTGATGGGTCAGGTTTTGTTTTGGTTTGACTCTGGGAATCGGATGTCCGATTTACTAGTGGTCCGATTGTGGGAATCGGACCAGGTATGTCAGGGCTGAGTGGTAGTCTTAAGGTCTGCGTGTCCGATTCTTAAGAATCAGACGGGCAGGTGTTCGAGGAATCGGCCAAGAGGGTCCGATTCTGGGCAGTCCGATCGGACCGGGTGATCCGATTCCTAGTGGTCCGAGTATGGATGGGTCCGATTCTGGGAATCGGACCGGACAGGTGGTCCGACTAGTGACGTAGATTACTTTGTCCGATCGGACAGGGTGGGCCCAAGTCAGAGCGTCCAAGTGGTCCGGGTGTTTGAGTCGGACAAGTTGGTCCGAGCGTCCGATTCTAAAAATCAGACTGTTGGTCCGAGTGCCACGTGGCACGTCCGATCGGGCTAGTTGGTCCGAGCCTAGTGATCGGACGGGTCATTCCGATCGAATGGTTGTCCAAGTGTCCGTGGAGCCCCAAGAGGAACACTAAGGAAAAGGGAATTCTCTTGCAAGAAAATCTATCTTGTAACATCAACAAGCTTGTTTACCATGTTTCATATGATCACAATGAAGAAAAGAACACCAGGCACAACAAATCTTCATGCAGCATCATGTAGATCTCCCACGGATTTAATAGAATCAACTATATTCTTCAATATCTTCACAAAATCCATTAAGAGAACAAAGAAAGCAAAGAAGTACACCATATTTGAATGGAAATACATCACATAGTATTCATCTTCAATATCTTCATAGTCTTCTCTCTCAATCTCTCATATACAATCACTCTGTTTGAGTAGAATTGGCTATCTCTGACTCTCTCTCTCTCTCCATCAATAATACATCATGTCATCACTACAATCTCTCAAAATCACTCTCAATAATCCTTCTTAGGTCGCGGATACCCCTCCCAAGAGGTATGTCTGATATGAAGAGTCACCAGAGCCACTACAGTGTCTTTTCATAGCTCACTACTGTCACTTCACTCTAGTCTTCACTTGAATCTTCAACAGCTACTTCTTCCACTTCCTTCAGCTCTTTTGCACTTGTATTCACCTCTTTCCAAGACTAGAAAACTTTCCCAAGCTACACATACATTCCACAGAACACTTACAGAAGCATACAGAACAGTCTACAGAACAGTACCAGAACAGCTACAGTACAGAACAGAATAGAAACAGAACAGAAGTAAAAGCTCTACAGAAGACCTACAGAAGGTTACAGAAGGTCATCAAAACCACATAACTCATTCTCAAACCATTCCAAACTCTTACAAATCATTCAATAAACTTTCACAATATCTCAATCTTCATCAATCAATACTCCATCCCTCTTTACAGAAGATAATCAGAACAAAACAGACCAAAACAGAGCAAAACAGAACAAAACAGAAGGTATACAAAACCTATCAAAACATCATAGAACCACCAACAAACATCATGATCTTCCAAAACACAATCAATATCATCTAAAACACTCTCAAACCACTTCTAAATCAATCAATCATCTCATAAAATCAACCATTCAGCTCTCAAAAACAACAAAAATCAGCCAAAAAACAAGTCATTTCAACACTCAACATATCCCCACACTTAATAAGGAAGCGTCCTCGCGACCCAGGAAAAAGGGAATACAAGTTCATGGAAAAGCTCAACTTTGATCTTCAATATCTTCTCAAAAATAATCCATCCACCACAACCCCAACTTATAACCTGTTTCTGATAGAAAAATACAAAGAAAGGAAAACTCTTTATACATTAACACCGCTTATCAAACAAGAAAATCACAACAAATTTGTAAAGGATATAAAAATTTTCTTCTTCTTCATCTGCATCTGCTTCAATTCTCCAACCATGACCCCATCACCACAAATCTCCAAAACGTAGCTCGTACACGAAATCCAATAGGAAACCACCACGTTCGTTTGACATAAATAAACTCACAACACAAACACTAATACACAACACAACCATCTGAATGACTCCTCAAAAAGAGAGTTTTGCATTAAAAACTTCCATCATACATTGGAAAGGTATCAATGAAGATGATCCCTCTTAAAAGATTGATGTTGTCGGAAACGATCCATAGATAAGGATTCATCTACAAAGTTTTTAGGAGGATTTTGAAAAAATTGGAGACAGCACATCCTTTCCAACAGGACCAAGTATCTGCTAGGCAAACAAAGGGCATGAAAATACAATATGTCCAGGTGTTGGGAATCAATGCTAACATTGACATTCATGCACAACTTTGGAATAGGCTTGGAATCATTATGAGAGTGCCTATGCATATACGCCAGGTACCAAGCAAAGTGAGCAGTTAATCTCACTGAGGGATCTGCAGACTGTGAATACTGCTGGGCAAAATGAACATAATTCTGATAAGCTTGACTGGAAGCTGTCCATTCTCCTGGAATTACTGGCCAATTAATCTGAGGTCCTGTAAGGCAATCATCCGAACTCCATCCCCTTCTTCTGGAAATCTGATTATCAAACCCGTCACAGTCACTAACCAACTGAGGTGGTTGAGATATGGAAGTGTTAGGAGAGGGTAGTGGAATAAGGGAAAGTGGATGAAGGGAAGGATAGGAAAAATCATAAAAGGAAGAAAAGGTTAAAGAAGGAGTGGCAGAAATTTGGAAGGAATCACTAAGGAACGGTGTTAACTGATAAATAGGAAATGTGGAGGGTACATTAATGGAGGGAGAAGGACAGGGCGGAGAAGGGGAAAATACCCTATCCTCAATAAAGGAACAGTAAGTGAAAATGGGAATTTGAGGAAAAGATGAAGGTTGGAAAAGAAGGGGTAAAATAATTGTGGAATTAGATTGACAAAGGGAAAAATATATAGCATAGCGGTGAGCCATTTGTTGGTAATAGAGGAGGGTAGGAACAGAAGGTCCCAGAAGAGATCGTCGATGATAGGCATCAAAGCAGGTAGCATCAAATGGATTATGTCTTGAAAGATAGGCTAAGAGATCCATCCTCAGTTGGTTAGTACTTTGGGCAAAGGTAGGAGCTGTGTTTTGTCTTTGATTTAGGACCATCGAATCAATCATGGGATGCCACGAAGTATCCTGACAATCAGCTACTTTGGAGGAATAACTCTGGAACATGTCAGCTATGCGCAACTCCAAATGATTGACATACAAAACAGCCTGTAAGACCACATCCCCCACATACCATGCCATATCTACCTCATCTGGAATTAACAAGTCTCCTCGTAGATACATGTATGACATCAACATGGTATCTGGCGTGACAGAATCTTCAAAGACCATTCTGACTACCTCTGTCAACAACTCAGCAGACCAAGCCCCACTCCAACCATCCTCTGGAAAAGGTAAATCCATCGTGGAAAGCTTCATGTAGAAGACCAACTTCTGTAAGTGGTAGTGGACAAAGAAAGAATGGTCTGGTAAGACATATTCCTGAAACTGCTCAAAGGTAGACCATAATAAGTCCATTCTGGACTGCAACCTTTCCACTTTATCTTGAAATAGAGGGCACAAAGTAGCTTGTCTCTGAAGAGCAGCCAAGTCCTGCTAGGAAAGAGAAGGAATCAATGGAACATTAGGGCTTGGAGGAACAGAGCGGGACTTTGCAAGTTGATCTTGCAACTGCTTGATTTGGGAGGCTTGGTTGGCCACTGTGTCATTAGCAGTCTGTAAAGCTGAAAGCTTGTCATCTAAGATAGCTTGGAATTCCTTCGCTTCGCTGGACATCCTCTCCTTCTCTTCTGAAAGGCTAGTAACCTGGGATTGAGCTTCGAATAACTGGGTCTTCAATGAAGAAATCTCATCGCTTTGGGTGGCAACCAGTTGGGTTTGTTGTTCCATTTGCTTAAATAAATCTACTAGGGTATCCTTAGCAGAAGCTAACTCAGATGTTGCCTTATGCAACTGGTCCTTAGACTGCATGAGCTCCTCATAGAAAGATGCGTACAGCTATTGAACACAGGCTGTCACTGACAACTCAATGGAACTTTGAATATCCTTGCAGAGGAAAGGAATGGCATCTCCTGAGACGAGACTGTTCAGGGAAGGAACTGAGATCTCCAATGATCCTTCTCGATGTGCTCTGAACAGGTTATTGCAAGTGAGATACCCAGGGAGTTCACTACCAGAGGTAGCAGGGATAGGTACTGAAGGAAGTACGGAAGGAGCTTTATCCGCTACCCTCTTCAAGCGTTTGCGCTGTATGACCAGGGGAGGCGGAGAATCATCATCCTCTATGTCAATGGGTTCTGACTCTTCGGAAGGTGGAGGAGGAGGTACTGGATCTGATGGAGGAGGTGGAGGCATAGTCTTCTGTAAACCTGAATAGGCCAAGAAGGCAGGCAAATATGATCCGTATGTAACATTGGTAACATTACCCCTGGTGACTTTAACAAAATGCTGATCCATTTTAGTGAGGAGGTAAGTGCTCCAATCAATAGCAACTCCTTTTAACACCATCCTGGAAGCTGTGAAAAGCTCTTTGGACAAATAGTGGGATGGCGTTTTGGCAGGCATAAACCTGTCCTGGAGGAACTGACAGATCGTCTTCCATACAGGATCAGTGATCATAGAAAAGGAAACTCCTAAAGAGTTTATCACCTTCTTAACATCAAGGATTTCCCTTGTCTGCTTCTGCAACAGCTTGAGAATCTCGTCATTAGAGAAAAGCTGACGAGTGGTCACAAAAGGTTCTCCTTTGAAGGGAAGAGACAGAGCCTTCCCTAGGCCTCAAGATGTCAAAGTCATAGACATTCCTTGGACTACGCCTGTCTTCTTGCTGTAAGAGGCCAGGAACTCATCACATAACGACGGATCCTCTAGAAGCAGGGGAAAAGGAGTGGCCACAAAAGCAGCAAGTCCCGCCTTCGTGAGAGGCTCAAAAGTAAGTAGGGAAGAGTAATCCCTACTAACTAGTGGGACGTACTGGATAGGGGGAGGAGCATGAGAAGGCGCCATTCAGATGGTTACACACACACCACAAACACAGACAATCAAGGAGAATGCCTGCAAAGCAACAGACAAAAACCAAGGATAAGAGAATAACCAATAAAATGTGACACGACCAACTAACCCCAAGCAAACCACATCCTAGAAAAAATTCGACATGACCTTGAGACAAATGCGACCGAAAGCTTCATGCGATGCATCAGACAAACACCCAGAACCCCGTATCAGGCAATAAAAGAAAAAAAAAACTGCATACCGTACCCGTAACCGTAACAAAGACAGTAAACCAAAATAATACCATATCCGACACATATCAATACTACATCGGTGATAAAACTCTCAAGACTGCGCATACCCATCCCACGAAACGGTTCATTAAAAAGGGAAATTAAGTGCAGTGAGGGGGGATTAATTTAATGAAGGGTTGATTTTAATAAATTATTAAGAATGGGTGAATTTTTATTAGGTGATAAACCTTAGCAAGAAAACGGTGGTTCCTTTTGATAAATTAAATTACCAATTATTAGGTGAAGCGGTGCAGTTATTCGATTCCCGGACTGCGATACCTGACTGGGTCTCTAAATGCAATTCATTGATTACAAATTAAGGTGATGTGGAGCGCTTTTTTGCCAGCGCGTGCTCATGTGACGGCTGGTTTATTTTAATTAAAATTTTAAAGTGCCTCTGTAGCGCACGTAGCGCGTGCTAAGTGAACGGCTGGTTTATTTTAATTAAAAAGAATGTGTATGTTGAGCGCGAATGCGCGTGGAACTGTGGGTGAATAATGAGTTCATTTTAACAATTAATTTGTGATTAAGGGGGAAATAAAAATAAATAAAGCACATAAAATAAATGCCTGGAAGGGGTGTGTATGTAATGCAGAAATGCGCACGGAAGAGTCTCCCAAAAGAAGTGAATCCAGTAAAGGAAAAATAAAGATCACTGATGAAACAACAACGACAACACCTTAGCAGATGTGTGGATTTGGTTTGTGTTGGTTGTTTATTTTTAGTTTTATTTTTTATTTTTATTTTTAATTTGTTTAGTTTTTGTTTTATTTTTTTTTTGTGTTAAGTTGTGATTTGTTATGGTTGAATAGATGGAAAATGATCAAGGGAGGTGAGGGGAATTTTTGAGAATTTTTTTAGAAAATTTTAAGAATTTTTTACGATTTTTAAATGAATTTTCTACATTTATAGGCAATTTAGGGGTAAATTTAGGAAATGTGTAATTTTCAGAAATTGTGGGGTGGGTAATGTCCAGCGGACAAACTCCCAAAAATTGGCAAAAAGCAAAGGGAATTTTTAGAAATTTTTCTGAATTTTTTTTTATGGAAAATTTAATTTAGAAATTAATTAAATCACATAAATCATATTAATCAGATAAGTCAGGTAGGAATAAGTCAGTTAAGTCTGGTTAGTCTAGGTAAGTCATGTTAGTCACAGTAAGTCAAGTCAGGTTAGATTAGTCAGGTGGGGTTAGTCAGGGTAGGTTAAGTTAGGTTAGTAAACTAAGTTAGGTCTGTGGGGACTAACCTAAGGAGGGTTAGTGTAACTAGGCTAAAGTTAGTTTAACTAGGGTAGGGTTAGTGTAACTAACTTAGGGTTAGAGTAACCTAACTAAGGTTAGTAAACTAGGGGTGGGGTTAGGTTAGTTAACTAGGGTCCTAGTAAACTAACTAGGGTTAGGTGGTTAGTGGGTGGGGTTAGGTTAGTTAACTAGGGTTAATTTAGGGTTAGGGTTAGTGGGGTCCTAGTTAATCCTAGTTAGGGTTAGTTTAACCTAGTTAGGTTAGTTAACTAACTAGGGTTAGTATTAACCACAGTTAGTTAAGTGCAAACCTGGTGACTGAGTGGTGGAGGAGGTGGAGGTGAAGGAGGAAGGGGAGGAGGAAGAGGGAGGCGGGCGGCGGGCGGTGGCACGGCCGAGGAGCGGCGGCGCGGGCGGCGACCGGAGGCTGGAGGGCGGGCGCGTCGTCTGCTGGCGGGGCGGCCTGCGATGGAGGCGGCGGAGGCCTGAGGAGGCGGCGACAGGAGGTGGCACGCTGGCGAGGAGGGAGGCGACCACGACGTCCAGGGGGCGGCGACTGGCCGCACGGCCCTGGCGACTGGCAGGCACGAGGAGGGAGGCAGTGGCCCAACTCCGGGCGGCCGGGGCGTCGACGGCGGCAACAAGAGGCACGGCGGGCGTCAGGCGTCACAACGGCAGCGCCCCCAGGCGGTTGGCGGGGAGAGAAGAAGGAGGGGTGGAGGGGAAGGAGAGGGGAGGAAGGAGGAGAAAAGGAGGAGGGGGGAAGATGGAGAAGCGGGTGGAGAGGGAGGAGGAGGAAAGGAGGAAGAAAGGGAGGGAGGGAATGGAGGAGGGAGATGGAGGAGGAGGGTAGGAGGAGTACGCAGGGAGAAGAGGGAAAGGGAGGGGGTTGGAGGGAAGGGGTCGAGCGGTTGGGGGGGAAGGGGTGGGCAGGGTAGGTGGTCAGGGCTCAAGGGGGGTGGGCAGGGCCAAGGGGGGGTAGAGGGTGGGCTAACGGGGTTAGGCAGGGCCAAGGGGGGTAGGCAGGGCCCAAGGGCGCATACCCCCGTCCCGCGCACGTGCGCGGGGCGGGGTAAAAAAAATTTGCCGTGACGAGATTGAAATGGCGCTGGGATGACGGGACGGGTCATGCGGACACAACCGGGGCGCGTGGAGACGCGTAAAATCGAAAAAAGGTGCGTTCACGCGCAAAACGGGCGCACGAAAAAACGTAAAAATAAAGAAAAATTAATAACTCCCAATCCGGACGTCAAAACGACATAGTGTAAAAACAAAAAGTGGGCAGGACGGCAGGGGGAAAGCAAGAAAAATATATGACGGAGGTTCCGGGGGGGGTAAAGGACGGTCACGTGCAAAAAACCCAAAAAATGAACCAAAAAACGCAATTAAAAATTAATATCAAAAAATCCGTGCAGCGGAATGAGGTGCAGAAAAAAGGAAAACTGTGCAGAAAGATGTGCCCGACAATCCTATCACATCAAAACATAATTTTGACGGAGATAAGATGCGTTCACATGGGAAAAACCCAAAAAACAAACCCGAAAATGGGATCGGAAATTAATATCGGACAAACCGTTCACCGGAATGACATGCAGTAAGAAGGAAAAATGTCCGCAAGAAGGAGTGGCACAGGGTTATTACCTTAAAGCGCAGTTCCGGTGGAAGTAGGAAGGGTTCACATGTGCAAAACACCAAAAAGACTCCCGAAAGCACATGTAAAAATTAATAATAAAAAATCCAGAAGTCGAAAGAGGGTGGAGGAAAAAGGAAAAAGGTGGGGGAAGGAACAGGGGACACCGCTGGCAGATCGAATTGTAATTCTGATGCAAACAGGGCAGGTTCACATGGAAAAATGTCAAAAATACGCACGAAAAAGTCTTAAAAAACCGGAAAATTAATAACGGACAAACCGTGTATCGGAATGATACGCAGTAAGAAGGAAAAATATCAGGGGAAAAGTGGTTGGCAGGGCTAGGACGTCAGATCATAGTTTTGAAGCAAGAAAAGCGCATTCACATGGAAAACCGGCTAAATTACGCAAAATGCTTCAAAAATTAATAACTCAAAAACCGTGCACCGGAACAAGGGTAGGTAAAAAGGAAAAATGATCATTTCAAAGGGATGAACAGGGCTATAAAGTTGGATTTGGACTTTGGTGAACGTAGGGTGCATTCATAGGACAGGACCTCAAAATCAAGGAATAACGAGAAACGGCAAAGGAACAACCCCAAAGGTAGGTGGAACATAACCGGGTGGGTGGGAAGGGATCCCATTAGGGTAAAAGCAAGGCAAGGCATACATGCATGAGCAAGGTAAGGCATATGCAGAGGATATGCAATGTAGACGCGCAGGGACGCGTCCCCACACTTAAGACCTTAACGGATAGGGTTAACCGAGCAACAGGGACCTAAGACCACGCCACGGACCATCCACTAACGTCCCCACACTTAAAACATGACCGTCACTGAGAAACCAAAGTGGGAGGGTTAGAAAAACTTGGCCCATTTTGTCAAGAAGCAAGGGTGAGTGTCGATGGCACGTCTAGTGTTGTTGTCGACTGCAGGAGGTACCAAGGCATCTTTACAGCACACGTCCTTCATGGCAGAGACCATGCGGCAGCACCCAGGGAGGTAGCTGATGGAAGGAATCGTAGGAAATGCGTCGATGATGAGGGATATTACACTCAACTCACAATCACTCAAACGAAATGAAAGAATAGTCATTCGCCCCATGACTAATATCACTCGAGGAAGAATGATTAAAACCCATAGCTCATACCCGGTTGAGGAATCAACAAGGGGGGAATGGTGCAGAAGGAGTATGCCAGGGTGCACAGTTGATGGTGCAGTAGTGCGTCCAACCCGTCTAGCATAACTGCAAGGAGGAAGGCAAGGGAGCCTTACAGTGCAGTGTACAGAACAGGGTGATGTGTCTTGTGATGATGGCAAAAACCCATCTCGTGGGTGCACAGGGAAACGGGAACATACCTGACTCCAAGTGTCGTAACGTCCCTCAATCTCACCTCTCGATAAGTGATTGAAGAAACTCTAGTCAAACTCAACCCACCCTCTGTCTCACGCTCTATTGATAAATACAGGAGGGCAGCCTTTTCCTGAAACTCATTGATGTAATCCTCACAGTCACTTGTGCAAAGGTTGTATGCCTTGTGCGCATTTGATGGTGCAACTGTGCATCCCGCCCTGTGCCGGCATACGGTGCAAGAAGGAAGGCCAGGGAGCCTTATGGTGCAGTACACAGAAACAAATTGTGCTTTGTGCTTTGAGAGGCCCATCCCGTGCGTGCAACACTTCATTCACACTACTCACCTCTCATTTGATTTGAAGGGAAAAGACTGGTCTCTCGCCCCACCCTCTGTCTCACTCGTTGTTGATAGATACAGAGGGCAACCATACTCACTTCCCCATCCGGTTAGGATGAGAGCTCTCATCACTCTATTGTTTGTCGATGAAGATCGCGTCATCAATTGTTAAAGAGACGTACCCAGGGAGGTAGCCATCAAATCGAACATTGTGTTGAATAGGACATGTCATCTGCTAGAGGACAGTTAGACACTTTGCAGAGAGACCCAGGACGCAGCGTACCAAGGGAGGCAGCTTCGGAATTGGATCCTGGAAATATCAATTAATGAATCCCTTTCTGGACTGCTGGGTGTTACCACCTTTTCCACAGCCAGCTTCTCGCCCAAGGGTGTTTATCACCTTTTCTTGGAACGAGGCCTGCTATGACAGGGAATTGCTTCCTTTTCTCTCATAACAGATTTGTTTGTTTGTTTTTTTTTTCTTTTTCTTTTTTCTTTTTCTTGGTTTCCCCTATTCCCGAGGGTGTTTCCACCTTTTCTCGAAGAATAGGTCAGCATGACAGGGACCTAAGTCCTTTTCTCCCATAACCGATATGTTTTGTTTTTTTTTTCTCTCTTTTTTTTTTCAATATTGAGCAAGGGCATGGTAGAAAGACCATTTGTCAGAACCCACCTCGCCACTGTCGCTGGTGGAAAATAGAGGATAAGAGATCAAGGTTGAAAAGGGGTTTTGAGGGGACAGAGAGTTGCGTCCACCTCATCAGAAGTGACTGAAGAACGGCTATCAGAAGTAGCATCATAACAAGTACAGTGCCGCGCCAACGAGGAAAAAGATCAAGTGACCATAATTGTCAAGATCCCCAAGGAGGGAAGTACTTCTTCAGGCGATATCCATTGATCAGAAAGGGATCATTAGAGGCATCAACGGTTTGCACTTGGACAGAGCCATTAGGGTTGACGGCAAGTACCTTATAGGGGCCCATCCACCGCTGTTGGAGCTTGCCAGGAGACTTGCCAAAGCGTGAATCATAGGCTAGGACCAAATCACCTTCTTTGAACTCCTTGTGCTTGATGAAGCTGTCATGGTAAGCCTTACGTCGAGCTTGCGTGGCTTCCATGCACTGTAGAGCCATCCTACGAATTTCGTCCAAACATTCCAGGTGCAGGAGACGGCGTTGCAGTGAATCATCGTCCCCCAACCGCTCTTTAATAGCCACTCTCAAAGAGGGTAATTCTAGTTCAACAGGAAAAACAGCTTCTATTCCATACACCAACTGGAAAGGTGTCTGTCCCGTTGCTGCTTTATGGGAGGTTCTGTATGCCCAAAGGGCCTCTGTAAGTCGATCGTCCCAATCACGACGATGTGCGGCAATTATTCTTGTCAGGATCGAGCAGAGGATGCGATTGGTGACTTCGACTTGGCCGTTGGCTCTGGGGTAATAAGGAGTGGACTTGCGATGGCGGATCTTATACAACTCTGTCAACTCTTCCATGACTTTGTTGAGAAAATGAGTACCTCTGTCACTTACCAGCTCTAAGGGACTGCCAAAACGGGTGATGATATTCTCGTACATGAATAGGGCCACGCTGTTACCATCGTCCCGCTTAAGGGCTTTAGCTTCACACCACTTTGTGACATAATCCGTACATACGAGGATGTATCGGTTCTGTTTCCTTCTGGTGGGAGGGTCGATTGGACCTACGAAGTCAATGCCCCACTTCTCAAACGGCTTCAAAGGAAGGATAGGTTGCAGTGGCATGGCACTTGTCTTCGTGGGTTTCCCCATTCTTTGACAAGCATCACATCTTTTACAGTAATCATAGGCATCCTTGTGAATGGTAGGCCACCAATATCCTGCTAGCAGAGCCTTCATGGCCGTAGATTCTCCTGCAAAGTGACCTCCACATGGCTCGTCGTGGCAAGCCTTCAGAACAATCCCAATCTCATCTCCTGCAACACATCTTCTGAGCACTTCATCTTTGCCTTTCTTGTACAGTGCACCGCCTAGCAGGGTGTAGGGGGCTGATTCTAGCATGAGATTCTTCCTTTTCCGAATAGAAATACCAGGAGGGTACTGTTGGGTTGCCAGCAGATTGGCAATGTCTGCATACCAGGGAGTTACAGCTTCTACCAAGAAGAGGGAAACATCAGGGAGGTCTGGATCATCCTGCTCCTCGTCTGCAGTTTGTGGGATACGCGACAGATGATCAGCCAGAACATGGGAACGACCAGGCTTAGTAATCACCTCAAAGTCAAACTCCTAGAATAGAAGGAGCCATCTCATCATTCGTCCTTTCACATCTGCTTTGTTCATCAAGAAGGACAGGGCCTCATGATCCACATAAAATTTAAAGTGGGTAGATAGGAGGTAATGGCGAAACTTCTCTAGGGCAAACACCATTGCCAAGCACTCCAGCTCTATCACTGTGTAGTTTCGTTCCCTATCAGTGACTTTCCAGCTTGCATAATAGATTGGTTGATCCAACTTCGAGGAGCCCTTTTGGCAGAGGACAGCACCTAAACCTTCAATTGATGCATCAGTGTGTACATGGAACTCTTTCGTCCAATCAGGAGGTTGCAGAATGGGTGCTTCTATCAAACACTGCTTCAGAGTGTGGAAGGCTTTGTCACATTCTTCCGTCCAAGTAAACTCGACATCTTTCCTCAGGAGCTTGTGCAAGGAAGTTGCCTTTGTCGCAAAATGGGCTATAAACCTTCTGTAGTAACCCACATGGCCTAGGAATCCCCTCAACTGTTTGAGGTTGGTGGGTGCTGCCAGAGCTGCGATCTTTTCAATCTTTGCAGGGTCTGTTGATATCCCTTGTGCAGAGACAATGTGGCCCAACAGAACTCCAGAAGAGACCCCAAAGATGCATTTGTCGGGGTTAAGGGAAATCCCATACTCCCGGCATCGGTCAAAACATTGTTCCAAGTGTTCCCAGTGTTCACGGATCAAACTATAGACACAGAAGTCATCCAAATATACTTCAATAAAGTCATGCAGATGATTTTGAAATGCAGCCATCATGACTCGTTGGAAAGTAGCAGGGGCATTGCATAGTCCAAATGGCATCACTCGGTAAGCGTAGGTTCCCCATTCTGTGGTGAAGGTTGTTTTGGATTGGTCTTCTTCTGCGATTTGGACTTGGTTGTATCTGCTGAATCCATCCAGAAGAGAATAAAGCTCATGTCCTGCCACTGTGTCTAACAGTTGGTCTGTGAAAGGGATAGGAAAGTGATCCTTCTTTGTTTTAGAATTGAGCTTTCGGAAATCCACACATATTCGCAATTTTCCATTCTTCTTGGGTACAACCACGATGGGTGAAACCCATTCACTATTTGCCACTGGATAGATGAACTCAGCTTCCAGAAGCTTCAGCAGCTCCGCTTTCACCAATGTGGAATAATTCGGGTTCATTCGCCTCTGTCGTTGCCGTACTGGCTTGGCATCAGGCTCCAAGTCAATATGATGTTGACATATTGTGGGATCAATCCCCTTTAGGTCTTTGTAGGACCACGCAAACACGTCCAAATTTTCTTTCAACAAGTTGTACAAGGTTGACAACTCCTCTTCTGGGAGACTGCTACCCACCTTCAAGTGGCGTTCAGTGCCTTCTGCATCCACAAAGGTTAACTGCCTTTCACCTTCTACTTCACGGATGAAGGTTCCACGGACTGCTTCTGGATACAGATCCGACTCCTTCAAGGGAGTGATGTCCTCTTCTGATGTCCCACTAGAACCAACTTCTTCTTTTGGTGGAGACTTAGGTTGCTCCTTGAGATGTTGAAATGGGATAAGAGCCGTTTCGAGTTTGGTTTCAAAATTAATTACCTCTTGGCTTGAAGACTCATCTTCTGATGATGACACGTCCAGGAGCGTCACATAACAGGGACCCTCTAATTTCTATTGGGTTTGTCGGACTGGTGCTTGTTGGCACGGTGCATCATCATCATCTTTCTTCGGCAAGGATGGGTTAGGACGGCAGGAGCCACTCTTGAAAGACGACTTGTTCTTCTTAATCCATTTCTTATAAAAGTTTTGCATATGAGAAGATCCATTTACCAAACCAAATGGTACCATCACCATTCTGTCCCATAGCATGAGCTCATCGGCTTCTGATGCTTCTGGAACTTGTTCCTCAAATATATCCTCTTCAGGTGGGATAGACCCTTCCATTGGACTTTCATAATCTTCTTCGTCCATATCATATCCATCCTCTTCTGTCTCTGTCTCTGCTTCTGTCTTTGTCTCTGTCTCTGCTTCTGCTTCTGCTTCTGTTTCTGCTTCTGTTTCTGCTTTTGCTTCTGCTTCTGCTTCTGTAGGAGCTCTGTAACAGAAGAACAGATTCTCTGTTTCCTCTCCTACCTCTGTCTCTGTTTCTGCTATGGCCATGTAACAGGGAGAGCAGTACATCCATGCTTCGATCTCACTGTCAGAAGTGATTTCAGAAGTCATTTCTGGTTCAGGCAGGAAGTATTCACCCATTGATAATGGCTTTGCCTCTTTTGGAAATCGGCTTACAGTATCCACTGTTAAGGAATGTGCCACTGTTTTCTTGGGAAGGATCTGTTTGACAGCATCTTCATCTGCTGACGTTCCATCTGTAGCCTCATTAGGAGAGTCAGAAGATAATTCCAAGGAGGTGGATCCATGTCCTTTTTGAGAACCATACAGTTTCAGCACCACTTTGTTGGGTCCTCTACCCAAGGTCAAGGTTCCTTTGAACCAATCCGTCCTTACTCTGGCTTCAAAAAGCCATGGTCTGCCCAGTAACAGAGGATAAGATGTACCATAAGAGTTTGGCTTCACCACCAAATAGGTCAGCCAATAATCTTTTCCAGCCACTGTAGTCTTCACATATGGAAGAATGCCCAAAGGCTTGATTCTACTCTGATCCGCCAGTCTGATGAGCCATTGGGTGGGTTGCACACCTTGTAGGCCTAGATCCTTCATTGTCACATCCGTCATAATGTTTACTGATGAACCACCATCAATCAGTGCGTTTGCAATGAAGCAGCCTTCTATCAACACACCAGTCTCTGGAGTACCTGGATCTAGGAAAGCATTAGCTACATCCACTTCTTTTACAGGCTCTGGAGCCTTGTTGGACTTTGTTGCTGTTGAGGGAGCAATCCTTAAGCCACGTCTTCTTGTCAGTATACTTTTGAACCTTTTCCGGCAACTGGGAAACAACATCAATAATTGTCGGAATGTGAGGTTTGGTTTAAAGGTATCTAGATCTCTGACCAGATCGTATTCCTTAATAGGATCCACTGGCTTCTCTAACCGATTAGGGAATGGGGAAACACCCATTTTCATTTTCCCTCTTTCTTCCAACAGAGGAATTACAGGAGCTTTTTCTGCCAATTGTGGCACTTCCTCCTCTTCTATCTCCTGGACCTCTGGTCCTACCTCTGTAACTGTCTCTGTAACTCTCTGTGGCGCTGTAGTGCTCTGTACGGCACTGTTAGGCTCTGTTTTGTTATGTTCTTCTGGTGGAAGACTGAACTTCACTGTTCTGGCAGGAGGGTTATTTTCTTTCTGGATAGGTGGTTCCTTCTGCTTTGCACGCGTGATGGCAGCAACTTCCAATTCCACTAAATTGGAGGTAGGCTCTTGGGCCTTGGCTGGACTATCAGTAGCACTGTTTTTCACTGGGGCTGGGCTTGGACAGTCTTTTGCAGTGTGGCCTTCTCCTTTGCATCGACTGCATAAGGGCTTGTAATCCACTGACCTTCGAGGATTTGGACAATTTGGTGAAATGTGTCCCTTTTCTCTGCATCTGTAACACTCCGCTTCTGATCTCTGACCACCGCCAGACTGTCTTCCTCTGTAACTTTGAGAGGGAAATCTTCTAGGTCCGAAATTAGGACCAAACTCTCTAGGCTTGGGTCCAATATCTTGTGTTGTCATTTTGGATTCCAGCAAGTTAAATCTTGCGTCTTCTTCCTTTCTTCTCCTATCATGCATCTCCTTCAGAGAGCAAATGTCCTCTGTATGGTTCTTCCGCAAACAGTAGGAACAGAAGGCCCCAGGAATAGTTGGTTTGCGTGTACATTCAGTGGCTAAATGGCCTGCTTGATGACACTTACCACACCAAGTATTTGACCGCATCACATCTCTTCCTGCTCCTGCAACGTTGGATATACTCGCGGTATTCACTTTCAACGTCTATAGTTGTTCTGTAATCACATCCATCAACTCCTTTTTTATGTTTGCAACTGAGTTGGATAAGTAATCCTTCAAGCTTTCTCCTCCGGATGTACTGGTAGGAGGGTTTTGGAGAGTCTCTGTAATCACTGCATAAACGGGTTGGGCTGGTACAGAGGGGTCTCTATTCTGGTTCTGATTCAGGGCTCCTGTTTGAACTGTTGGCTGTTGGCTCCAGTTGGTAGGGTTCCACTGTTGCTGCTGATTTGGCATTGAGGAAATTGGTTGGGACCATTGTTGTTGTGGGTGAACCACCATTTGAGGCATGGATTGTGGCCACTGTGGATTTGGTGCATTGTACTGTGATATCGGGGGCATCTGTTGGTAGGGATAGGGAACACTCCCTGGAACTGCATTTGGTGGATACATCATTCCTGGCATCAAAGGAGGTAGGACTCCTCTTCCTGTATTCATCGCTAATCTAGCTTCCACTTCACTTACTCCTTCTGTTGCAGCTTGTAGGGTGGCTGGTCTTTGTAGCTCCACAAACTTACGGACTTCTGGTTGTAATCCTCTGAGAAACACCCCCTTCTGAATGCCATCATCTAGATTATGGTTAGTCCATCTCTTCAGGATGGATTCCATTCGTGAGACATAGGCTTCTACTCTTTCTCCAGAGGACTGACTTAGGTTCATGAATTCCTCTCTCATCCGCTCTTCAAAACCTTCACGCCTGAATTTAGTGAGGAAGGCCAACTTCAGGTCGTCCCATGTGCCAAAAGTTCCTGCTGCTTGTCTCTCATACCACTGAAACGCCGCGCCCTTAAAAGTGGCAGGGAATATCGCTAACCAATGCTCAGGGGTTCTGGCATTGTTAGCCACACACGCTACCATAAACTCTGCTACATGAAGATCGGGGTCTTCATTGTACTCTCCCTTAAAAACTGGCAATGGGACTACATTCGCTGGCCTGTCATCAATATTTCCAGGACGGATCTGGCTTGGAAGTGGACCTCCAGCAGGAGGAAGGGCTTGATGTGCCATTGGGACTTCTGTAAAGAGTTCCGCAAGGGCGTCAAAGGCGGCTTCTGCTGCTAGCTTGTTCTCAGCCTTGATTTTTACTTTCTCTCTTCTCATGTACCTCTGGACTCGTTCTAACGCTTGCCTTTTTATTGCATCATTCATCAGGGGGTTGGCTCCACTATGTTGTTAGTGCTCCACAGAGGGTTAACAGAAGACTTCAGTCTCTGGAGAACTCTCTTGCCAACATTTCTTCTACTTCTTTCTTTTCAACGTCCCTGAATTCTGCTTTCATGCCACTGCACAGAGGAAGGTATTCGGTTCTGAAGGTGTCAAAATGCATACGTCTGAGCATTGTGGTGGTGCCATCATCATAGTAATGCCAGCTTCTGATGGTTTCAATAGTGTATGTTGTGAAAAACACTCTATCTACCAACTTCCAGTGGGTTGCTAATTGAACAAACAGAAGATTATCAGTACACCAAGCATCCCATGTATCTTGCTGTTGAGCGTCCACGAACAAATTCCAACTCTTTTCCTTCTTGTCCCTGTGAACCTCTACAGACTAAGACTCCTAAAGCTTCTTCACAATCTCCCACTTGATGTTGTCTGGAAACTTCTCAATGAATGCCAAATCTTCCATGGATGGTCATTCTCTCTATTTCTGCTCTTCAGTTTGTTCCCAAACAGTTTGTCACCAAGATGCAAGTTTCTGTTGCTTCAATAGGAAGAGGAAACTGTCCACCACTTAGAGCATGCATCATGATGGTGATGTGTTTCCGCCATTGTGGGATGAACTTCTTGTGGAAAGTGGCTTTGATTATGAGGAATTCCAACTCTTCAGTGGAAGAAGGAACTTTACAAACATCCATTGAATTCTTCTCTTCTTGGCAATGCCATTTCCTTCATTTTCAGCCTCTTCTGGTGCTTATTGATGGCAAGTTTCCCCGGCTGCGCACCAAAAACATGGAGCCCCAAGAGGAACACCAAGGAAAAGGGAATTCTCTTGCAAGAAAATCTATCTTGTAACATCAACAAGCTTGTTTACCATGTTTCATATGATCACAATGAAGAAAAGAACACCAGGCACAACAAATCTTCATGCAGCATCATGTAGATCTCCCACGGATTTAATAGAATCAACCATATTCTTCAATATCTTCACAAAATCCATCAAGAGAACAAAGAAAGCAAAGAAGTACACCATATTTGAATGGAAATACATCACATAGTATTCATCTTCAATATCTTCATAGTCTTCTCTCTCAATCTCTCATATACAATCACTCTGTTTGAGTAGAATTGGCTATCTCTGACTCTCTCTCTCTCTCTCCATCAATAATACATCATGTCCTCACTACAATCTCTCAAAATCACTCTCAATAATCCTTCTTAGGTCACGGATACCCCTCCCAAGAGGTATGTCTGATATGAAGAGTCACCAGAGCCACTACAGTGTCTTTTCATAGCTCATTACTGTCACTTCACTCTAGTCTTCACTTGAATCTTCAGCAGCTACTTCTTCCACTTCCTTCAACTCTTTTGCACTTGTATTCACCTCTTTCCAAGGCTAGAAAACTTTCCCAAGCTACACATACATTCCACAGAACACTTACAGAAGCATACAAAACAGTCTACAGAACAGTACCAGAACAGCTCAGTACAGAACAGAATAGAAACAGAACAGAAGTAAAAGCTCTACAGAAGACCTACAGAAGGTTACAGAAGGTCATCAAAACCACATAACTCATTCTCAAACCATTCCAAACTCTTACAAATCATTCAATAAACTTTCACAATATCTCAATCTTCATCAATCAATACTCCATCCCTCTTTACAGAAGACAATCAGAACAAAACAGACCAAAACAGAGCAAAACAGAACAAAACAGAAGGTATACAGAACCTATCAGAACATCACAGAACCACCAACAAACATCATGATCTTCCAAAACACAATCAATATCATCTAAAACACTCTCAAACCACTTCTAAATCAATCAATCATCTCATAAAATCAACCATTCAGCTCTCAAAAACAACAAAAATCAGCCAAAAAACAAGTCATTTCAACACTCAATAGTCCGATTCTGGGAATCGGACACTGGGTCGGACGTCCGATTCCGCCGGTCCAATGAGTTGCGCACACAGATGTGCTCGATTTTCACTAGATGTTTTATCATATTGATCATGCGATTAACCAGTGAGACGGAGTTGAAGTGTGCAAAGTAAATCGGTTACCTGGGAGTTGTCGAATGCGATGTCCTCCTTGCTCTGGTCGATCGGATGGCTGCCCAGCTCGCTCACTCTCTCACTCTCTATCTCTCTCGCTCTCCGCTGGTTGGAAATGGGGTCCTCTTGCCCTCCTAGAGTTTATACCCTGCTAGTTCTGCCCCCCACTACAGATTCCTTCCCTGGCGTTTCCTATGCCGTTACCTTTGCATTTAATCCATTTTTTTCCTTTCGTTTCCTATGGTTTTCCCCTTGTTTCACAGTAGCAGCCCTCTGCCTCTTCGTGTGTGATTTCCTACTGCTAATCTATCCTAAACACATCCTGAATCGAAAGCAAAACACTGAACTAATTTCTCCATGTTTTCGAGTCATTAATAACCAGATTATTCCAAAATACTTACATGTTCTGAAGATCAAAAACACCCGACTTCCTACCTATCTCAAGCTCTGTGTTGGGGTGAATACCCTACTTCGATGCTCGATATGAGGCGCGCGAGTGCTTGAGCTTGAATCCGTAGTCCCGGCAACGGAACCAAAATGTGGGAGCTTTCGCTCAACCGCCAAGACCCACGGACCGCTTATTGTTTCAAGTGTTCCAAGCGAGCTCTCATGGCTATCTGTCACCTAGCCGACATGCCGTCGATCCTAAAAATGTAGTGAACTTACCTTGATGCTCGATTGAGTACCCTCCTCTCTCTCTCACTCCGGTAGCTCCACGATTCTCGATGCTAGCTCAAGCATCCTCAACCCTCCTCCATCTCCAAGCTCCATCCTCCATAGCCGCGCGCGCAAGAGAAGAGAAGAGAAGAGAAGAGAAGAGAAGTAGAGGAGAGGAGATGGTGAAGAGCTTCACCCTCTTGATCCCTCACTCTCACACACACTCACTCCCTCGCACTCTCACACTCCCTCTCTCAAGAGCATACACAAGCAAGAAGGAGAGAAAAAGAGAGGAAGAAGAAGACTAGTTTTGCCACACCAAAGAATGAGCTCTTCATTCACTTTTCAACCTTATATACAAAACCCTACTTCCCTTTTGGGCGGTCATCCCCTTTTCCCTTTTTTATATGGCCGGTCATAGCCTAGGCCCTGTTTTCAATTGTCCTTTTATCTTCCTTGTTTCCTTTTCACTACCCTTTTATATTTACAAATTGCACGGGTGAGAGCCCGGATTTTAGGGTGCGCTTTTTATGCGCCTTTCCCTTTTCGTGTTTGCCTTGGCCTTTTAAGGTTATCCTTGCGCTTTTGGCCTTTTCTCCTTTTTTTCCTTCAGTCAAGCTACCTTTTTTCCGCCTTTGCCCTGCGTCTTTTCCACTTTCTTTCGCTCTCTTCATGTTGGGGTTAACATCTGGAGTTTTCTTGTCATAGATATTCTTGATTCCCACAACTGCCATGCACTCTGTTCTTCCTCAAATACATTGTAATGAGCCTATTCTGTGAGAGATAATACAATAGTGGACTTGCATAACTCATCAAGCTCATGCCATTCCTCATCTGGCATAGTTGCAAGCGGATGCCCGCTCAACCTCAAAGGTTTGATCTGTGATTTCTACACCAACACCTGCCAAATCTGGCTCTTTCAATAAGAGTAATTCGTACCATCAAGCTTAGCGATGTTGAAAATAGCATGATTAGTGGACGAACTCGCCATAATGCAAGCTGGAAGACTACAAACGGTTTAAAACTACTTGCTGTTTACTATAGAAAATGACAAAAAAATAATCAAAATCGAGAGAAAAATGGCGAGAAAAGTGTAACCAAAGTTGTTGCCTACCAAGTACTAGTGAAAGTACATCATTTTAGAATATTTCAACATGAAAAATCCATGTCAGTCCGGAGTTATATGCTTGCTGTAATAAATGATAGCAAGGTATTGTGAGAGTCAATTGCTGACCAAATTACTGTACCAAGTCAATAAATGACAGCCAAGACATGACTAGCCATAAACAGGCTTAAATCAATACCAAACAGTCATCAAGCCCCTGAGCAAACACCCAAACATGTCACCAAAGCATCCGTCAGTGAGTAGGCATACCCCATGAACAGTAGGGCAAAGTATACATAACACTGGCAAGACCAGACACTAGTAGGTGTATTCTCACTAGAGTGCAAAGCCCAAGCTCAAGTCAAAAGCAATTTCAAGATATCAGTGCATGAACCATGCAACATGTAAGTGTAAGAGATCCCAAAGTTTCAAATATCTACAAAATGCTCAAATAGCATAAACCTCCTGCTCAATATCGGTCAAGCATACAAGATACTCCCACTCACTCAAAAGGCGGATAAATGAGCTCAACAACTCAAGCAAACTAAGTCAAAGTACCAAAGACAGGTAACTAAGACAATGCCTCAATAGCATCCAAGGTCGTAATGAAAAAAGCCAAGTTGTAACAGAAAAATCCAAGTCAATGTCCAACTGCTCAAGGGAATACTCAAATGAATGTCGAGACGAGCTCAAACAACTGTCATCCACAACCAAAGCATAAAGCATTCACCAAGACATCATAACATGTACTGGGTAGCCTTAGTATAAACCATGTTATAGATGAAATGCCAGCTGCAAAGAAGTGATAGTCAAACTTAAATCGAGCTCTAATCTCAGCTCAAAAGCATTTCGGAGCATAAACAAGACATGTGGCATAGTCCAAATACATCATGACATCATACCAAGTAGCTGGGAGCACCCTGTAACTAATAGGCATAACCCAACTGTAGTATAAATAGCTTCAGCCCTGAAGTTTCCACCAGCATATAACTGCTGTAAACTAAGAAAATCAGTGCTCAATCCAAGCTCAAATCCATAGGCAAACCATAGACATACATTCTCGTATGTATAGGCACCAATTGGGCATAATCAAGCATCAAATACCAAGACTTGTAAGCATAAAAGTGAAGTAACAAGTGGCTACTCTATTTTGGATAGATCTAGGATTGTTCAAAATAGTCAATGGCTGAGCTAAATCAGCTCCAAATGCGTCTCACATAAGAGACATAACATCCACAAGTGATCCGGTATCAATAGGCATCAGTAGAAGCATCACATAAGCCATAGGCATACAAATACATACTGTCTCAAACCTGAAATCTATTGTAAAATATTTTGTCATCAGAATTTGGTAAATCCAACATCACCATCACGTCCGGAGCGTGCCAAAACCCCAACTTAGACTCTTACCTTGCCTGAATCAGATTCCGAATGCCCGAGATATGACAAAAAGAGCGATTTTTGGGCTAGATTTTGAAACATGCACAAAAAAAAACGTGAGCTGGCTGGGAGGGTTTGCTATCCCATGTGTCAACAATGGGGCCCGAAGGGGGCACAAATGGGGGCCAAAGAAGGCCTACACCAAGCCTCAGTAAGCCTTGATAGGCTGGAAGCAAGATCCAGGTGAAGGAAGCTTCAAGAGGTGTGAGCTATGGTTGCCCATAACCTGTGAAAACCGTGTTTACCTAGACCTGTGGACTGAGATAAATCTCTGAAATAATGACGCAATACCTCAATGTCAATGCCCTGATGGTACCTCAATAGGCCGAGAAGAAGCTCAGGAAGCCGTGGAGTGACGGGAGCTCAAGAGAATGAGCTATGGCTGCCGAGAAGGAGATCAAATGCGAGTGGGGAGTCAATGGGAAGCTGAAAATGCCACGAGCTAAGCTCAAGAGTCAAGAAGCCGTGCTCTGATACCAGTTGAAAGGAGAGAAGGATCGAAGCTTGCACTCGAGAGCTATGGCGGGAGAGCAAGAGCAAGAAAGAGAGAGACAAGAAATGGGAACTCCAACAGTCACAATGTGTGACCGGGCCTTCCTTTATTCAAACTGTCACTAAAAAAATGAAGAATAAAGTGACCGTGACGAGCGCCCGCCACCTGCAGTGTGTAGTGGCGGGGACTGTCAGTGTAGTAATACACGGGCAGCTAGGTGGAGGCGCCTTTACCCCCAACACTTTTGTGTTTGCTTTTGTCCAAAAAAAGAATAAAGCGATTGGGCGTCCAAAGGGTCGAGATGTGCCCAAATACAATGTCTAATAACAAATATTTAAATCGTATGCCCATGCGCATAAAAAATAATAAATATATATCAAGCGCTTTAATAAATAAGCACGCCAAAATAAATATTGGTGCCACACTTAAGATGTGCGCCCATCAAAAATGATAATTTCTTCTAAATAACTTGAATACACGCTATCGCCCACAATGCTTCCCAGCTCCACCTACTCTACACATAAACTAAAGCATTCAGAATTGTTAGAAAATAATAAAATAAAATCGACAAGAGTGAATACCTAGCAGTCTTCAGCTACAAAATAAATAAATTGGTTAGAACTCAGTCCTAACCTTAATTTATTACAAGTGCACACTCTAAACTCATAAACGTCCATTAATTTAAATATGTATTTTGCAAAATCATCCCCTATAAAATCACTCCACTTGCACATTAAATTAACGAGACGCCCGAAAAGGACATGCATCCCCATCGACTTTTCGCACAAGGAATCCACCTTGTGTATGAGCCCCGGAAATAAATATAATTTTACAGAATCCACCGCAAAACCTCACAAAATCCACCGTGGAATATGCCTCCTGGCATCAAGACCAGTTGAAAGGAAAGTGGAACCCAGGAGGAAGAAGCTTGGCGGTGAGAGCTGTGGTGGATGGAGAGCAAGAGCCAAGAGAGAGAGAGAGACTCAAAAGTGGAAACTCCAACAACCATAATTTGTGGCCGGGCCTTCCTTTATTCGAACTATCACTAAAAGAATAAAGAATAAGTGACTGTGATGGGCACTCGCCACCTGCAGTGTGTAGTGGTGGATACTGTCAGTGTAGCAATACATGGGCGGCTAAGCGGAGGTGCTTTTACCCCCAACAAGAGTAAGAGATAGTATTCTCCTAAGAGAAATTGCCAAGAGAGGAGTCAAGGTACATGCCAGTTTACTGGAGTAATGTAAAAAGATTGAGGATACAGCTGGGATGGATCACCAATTAGCAAGTAGACAATCATAATAAGATATAAGTAATGACAAAACAGAACAACGGATATTGCTCAAGCATAATGTGAGTACAATTGAATGAGAATGATTGATGGAATGAGTGGTGGTATCGGTAAGTGAAAAAAGGTGGAAATGGATGATAGTATTCACCAACCATGATTTTAATAAACCATGCATACATAACCTAGTCTAAGCTTTTATTTACAATGTGATCATTTGCCTTGCTAATCATTATAAAGAGGCTATAAATTTGATGTTCATTACAAAGAGGCTATAGAGTGGGTGTGATTGCACATTTCTCAATACCCCTCCTCACTCACAACCAAGAAAAAGAACTAAGTATACGGAAGCTATCATGAGTAGAGCCTTGCTAAGTGTAGACATGGAAAAATCAACCATATAAAGCTAAAGACCGCTAGACATTGTCACAAGGCCTGAGTAAGTATGTAGAGGCTGCAGTGAAAGATTACATGAGGAGCACAAGATCTAATGGTAAGAACATTAGGCAAGTACATATACAAAACCTTAAAAAGTCTATTGGAAAATAAGCTGCAAAAGAGGGACTGGTGAATCTTATGCTTTTTCTCTTGGATGTCTTCTTCTTCTTCTTCTTCTCCATTGTTGTCTTCATATTCTTTGACTATTGTAAGGTATGCTTTTTGAGATCTTTTCCTAACATGACAAAACTTCTCAATATGCCCAATTCTTTTACAAAAATTGCAAATTATGTCCTTCTTTCCCTTGTCCTTCAAATAGAGGAGTTGTGGTCTCCTCTTGGGGTGCTTGCTTCTCCTTTGCTCTTGAACTTCTTTTCCTCTTCAAGGAGAAAGGCTTTGATATCCACTAGCTTCAATTTTGGCATATTGATTAGCGTGGTAAACACATTATCATACTTGGGTGGAAAACTTTTGAGGAGTACTCCAATGCAAATGTATTCATCCATCTTCAAGTTGATTCCTACAAATTGTGTGGACCACAAGCTTTCTATATATTTCAAATTAGTTGCAATTAAGGTACTTTTCATATCAAGCCTAAAGAATTCAATTAGCAAACCGTATTTGGAGGATTTGGAATGTGCTCCAAACACGGTCTCTAATCTTTCCCATGTCTCATAAGAGACCTTACACTCATCAACATGATGAATGTAGTTGTTATCAAGCCCTAGCTTGATGATGGCTTGAGCTTTATCATCATTTTTGTCTCATCTTACTTAGAGTGTAGCTTTCCTTGGCTTCTTCTCTTGACCACTTGTGATAGACCACAAGCCTTTCTTCATCAAGATCAGTTTGATCCTTGTTTTCCATGTGTGGAATGTGACACCTTTAAATTGGAACGAGGGTAAATTTTTATCCATTTTGATGGCAAGAGTAGACTAGCTAGAGAGTCTAAGTTGAATGTGTCAAAAAACATAAGAAGCACTAGTGTCAAAAAGCACTATGTGAGTATCAAGAGATACTAGCAACTTAAACCTTTGATATTGAATCCCTTTTTGCTGATTTGAGGTGGTAGCTTTGCTGAGGACTAAGTTTTTTAGCAGATCGGAGAGTCAATGACAAGATTAAGCCAAATGGAGTGAGAAAATGGAGTGAAATATGAGCTTGGATTTTAATGGCTATGGCTACCTTTAGGGTTTCTAATAGGCGACTGGTTTTTTCTTCCTTGTAGCTCCGACATGACAATTATCGGCCAAGATTTTTAGTGAGTAGGTAGCTTAGGGAAAACCCAATGATTCAAATCAGAATTTAGAGTGGACGGGATGCATGAGACATATGACCAAGAAGTCGATGAAAATAGGCAACGGGCAAAACAAAATGCAATGCTGGAGTTAAGAGAGGCCAATGTCGCCCTATGAAGTAATAGGCAACTGCACCTAAAGGAGGATAGGATACCCTACAAGAAAGCACATGCTGAAATGGCTTGGTTGGAGAGATATAGGTCCTCCAAGACAAGTAGGTAGCTATGGAGATAGGTAATAAAATCATGGAGAAGAGAAGGAAACCAAAATTCAAATGTGATGACTTGTTTGACTAAATTAAAAATCCTACTTATTGATTAGCTATGAGACTCACTTTGATACCATGTAAAAATATTGAGAATGCATACTAGGGTGGATTACTAATGTGCAAGTAGAAATTTATAATGAGACATAAGTAATGACAAAAGAGAACAATTGATACTACTCAAGCATAATGCAAGTACAACTAGATGAGAATGATTGATGGAATGAGTGTGGGGATGAATGCCTTTTATAGGCTTGCAATAGGTGATATTGGTAGGTGGAAAAAGGTGGAAAGGGACCATAGTAGTCACCAACCATGGTTTTAATAAACCATGCATATATGACCTAGTCTAAGGCTTTATTTGTAGTGCGATCCTTTTCTTTGCTATTTATTACAAAGAGACTATAGAGTGTGTGTGATTGCATATTTCAAGTGTAAGGTGAAGGAAACATTACCACAAGTAGAAGAGGATAAAATAATAAAACATGTAACCTAGATATTGAGTAGTCAATGTACTTCCCTTTGAAAATCTTAATCTTGCTTATCATCCTAGCTTTTTAGAATTTTGTAGACTAAAAGTGGTTGAAGGTTATGGCTCATCTTGTAAGCCTTAAGGTTGAGAGTAGATTTTGGAGCATGCTTTTAGTGTATGCATCCACGATTTATGAACACAAAGGGGCCTATTTTGGGAAGGGGGATGGTCAACTTTTTGTGAGGCACTTGGAGTAGTGTGGACAAGCTGCTATGTTCGAAGGAAGAAGGCTAATAATGGGAGAAAAAGGAGACCTTTTGTAAAGGGCATAGGGTATGGGGGCCAAAAAGTGTGCAGCCCCCAAAAGATGGCCAAAAATAGGGTGCACCCTTGGGCCCTTGGAGAAGCGTGCCCTCCTTGCGTCACTTTTTCTCTAGGGCCCTATTATGTTACACGCCTTCTTTTAGAGCAATGTGAAAATTGTTTATATTCTCATCCTCAACTATTATTCAGCTCCACGCTCCTTGCTCCTCTTCACATCCCTACATACCACAAAACCAATCCACAAGGTCCCACTTACCCACCATGACCTACTCCACAATTTAGAAAAATCTTGCCTTTATTGCACCTTATCATAATATTGCACTCTCTAATTTGAATTCAAATATTGTCATTTTATCTCAACGAAAATTGAGCATCCAATCCCCCTACCTTTACTTATATATTCTCATCTATCCACATCGTTCCATACTTGCTTTTTTCAAGTGCTTTTGCAGTAGACAAAATCTACTGCAGACAAACTTGCAAACTCACTGCTTTCCTCAAAATATTCCAACTCCCAAAAAGTACTTGCAAATTGCAAACCTTCTACTTTTCTCCCAGGATAATTCCATGCTTGTGTTTCATAGGCCTAGTGTCTCGTGAGTTTGGCTAGTTCTTCCCTTTTGTTGCAAACCAACTCTATGCTAAAATCAATCCAACCCCTTTTCTCATCTACTATGCCCTGATGCTATCTACAAAGCATGATTCCCACTCAATCTTTTCTTTCCATGATTTGTGTGTGTGAGTGCAAGGCACATCTTGCTGATAGACATCCATTTGTCTTCAAGGGGGCAGAATTTGTCAGTGCAGAGGAATCCACGTAGCATATCCTACATTTTTCCTTGTCAAGAAGCAATCAAAAGCTACAGTCCAACCCCCAAAGCCACCACCATCTCCCAATTTGCAAGTTCCACTTCCACTACCCAAAACAAGGCTCCTAAAGCTGCCCGAAGTTGAAGGGGTTGAAGTTCTCAAACTTCCACCCATGGAACAACAACCAAAGAAGAAAGTTTGATGCCATGATTATGCATTTTTACTTGACTAAGGTATTCACTACATGATGTAGACTCAACATATAATTTTTTTTCAACATTAACTCAGCTTCTAACATTGTGTTTTTGATGTTACAATTTGCAGCCACCAATTGTGTCTATTAACACATTCTTATCGATTGTGTTTGTTAACACATTGCACCTAAGAACCGATCTAAATGTAGTGCCAAGAAGAGACACCAACCAAAATGGTCTAAAGAAGATTTTATGAAGGCAATTGCAACTCATGAAGAAAGTATGTCAATTAGAGAATGCAATAGGCAGTTTGGAATCAGCCCAACATCATTGGCGGATCGGATTGATGGGAGAACAAAGAAAAGAATGAAGGACCCACCTATCATACTATGTATTGAAGAAGAAAAGCCCTTGTTGATTGGGCCTTTGGCATGCAAACCATTGGTCATGGGTTATCTATAAATTGCTTAAAGTTGAAGGCAGCTAAGATAGTCCATCCTGACCCAACCCTTTCACTAATGGGATCCCAGGGAAAAGTTAGTGGGATTGTTTTCATCGGTGACATCAAGAGTTCACAATTTGTGTGTGTGTGAGTCTTGGTAGGTCTCAAGCTATCAGTGTTAGGCCAGAAGTGGTGAAAACCTTCCATAATAACTTGGTCATATTGTATAATCAACATAACCACCCTCCTTAACATATTTGGAATGCCGATGAGATTGGAGTGCAAGGAAGCAAGGATAGGGATATGTGTGTCTTAGCTATAAATGGGTCCAAAAATGTATATGGCATGACCCCCAATAGTAGGGAGTGGTTGACTATCTTGTGTTGTGTAAATGCAACTAGTTATGATTTGCCAGGGTACTACATCTTAAAAGGCAAGAAAGCCATGCAAAATTATTTGTTGGAGTGCAAAGAAGGGGTTGTAATGTCCATGCAAAACAAAGCATGGATGATGGGGTAGTTGTTTGAGGCATGGTTGGAGCATTTTCAACATGTTGTCCTCCCAACCCCACCCTCTCCTTCATCTCGGCATTTGCTAGTTGTGGATGGACATGGTAGCCACACGAGGCTTGAAGTTGTGCAAAAGGCAAAAAAATGTTGGCATAGATATTGTCCCTCTTCCAACTCACACCTCTCACAAGCTTCAGCCTTTGGATGTTGCAATTTTCAAACCCTTCAAGTCCTATTTCACAAAAGAGAGAAATTTTTGGCAGTTGCAAGCATATTCTACTCAAGCATCAAAGGGAGAGCTTGCTTGTATTGCCTCAAGGGCCCTTGCAATTGCATGCACTGAGTCCAACATAAAAGCTAGGTTTCATGCTACTAGAATATGGCCTTTAAATCATGACACATTGCAATATGAGGCCATGACATGCAACAACATGGATGTGCATGAGGTGGTTGCAAATTTGGAGACACAAAATGCGTGGGAGAATACAACCAATCAAGATTATCTTGATTGTAGTGAAGTGCCTAGCACCCCTATGCTTAAGGAATTGGAGGGAAGTGCTATCGAGCTGCTTTCAAGCATGGCTGCAACCAGTCATGAACCAAAAATCATTCCACCATTGACATCAAATCCTTTGCAAAGTCCTACCTCAACTACAACACGCAATTTACTTGAGCTCCTATGAGTGCCAAGGGAGAATGTCATTATCAATCGGGTTGATGGGGAGGCCTTTGTGGACTAGTCTCACTTACTCATCCTCTCATCCGACCAATATATCGAATCCATGAAGGCCAAAAATGCCAAGAAGTTGGAATTGGAACAGCAAAAGGAGGAAAGACGAATTGAGCACCAACAAAACAAGCAAGCAAAGATGGTTGCCGCTGAATCTAAGAGGATGCAATGAGAAAATGAAAAGCTTGCAAGGGATGAAAGGAAGCGATGCAAGGCACAACTCATAGAATCCAAAAGGCACATGAGGGCAGTCCTAAGGGAGGGGTTAGTGGTGGACACTGGATTCTTGCAACCCCTACATGTTCCTACCAATGAATCTCGATTGACGAGGGCAGCATGGTTCCATGCAATGAAACAAAAGAGGCAAGGAGCAACAGTGTAATGGCATGCTCACTCCAATGGTGTTTTATAAGAGGGAAGCATGCTTTTGTGTACTCGTTGCTAGTTGCATATCAACAGGAACAATATTTTTGTTTCATGCTACCGATGCAAGCTTAGCCAATAGGTATCTTAGCTCCCTTGTATTTTTGTTTCATTCTACTGATGCTACTTACTCCTATGTGGTCTAGATCTATGGCCTAAATCTATGGTCCGTTTTCTAATCATACAAGTACATGATCTACAATTATGTAGTCCAGTTCTGATCATACAAGCACATGATGAGTACTAAAATCATACAAGTTCTGATCCAATTCTAATCATTCTAGGCTACTTCTGATCATACATGATGAATACATTCTGGTCTACTTCTAATCATACAAGTGCATAATGAACGACTAGCCATGAAATCACCAAATTTGCAGTGTACATAAAAACCCACTAGATTTGTAGATGTTACTAAAATTAGCAACGCACTAAATTCTAAAACACAATTATCTTAAGATCCTTAGTGACCCAACTTCTTAAGATTATTAACAAATGCTTTTTATGCCACAAGAGAACTATCAAAGGAAAATGCCAAACCAAAATGAGATCTTAAGAATACATCTATGACAATATCCACTAGAAAATTTTGAAAAACATTGTGGAAATTGTCACATTGAACTACTTCAATAAACCCATAGAATTGGCTAGACTTCATGTCTTATTAGCATATATATTTGGAAAAATAGGTATAAGATTGATGCCCTAAAGAAAAGGTTAATGGAAACCTTTGAAATCAAGGATTTAGGACATGAAAATCACATTCTTTTATGCATATAATCAAGGATAGAACAAATAAAATTCTTTATCTATCACAAAAGGATTATGTTAGCAATGTATTGTAATGTTTCAATGTGGAGGGAAAAAGGCAGTTAGCACTTCATTGCCTCCAGATGTGAAACAAAATGCTTATGATTGTCCCAAATCAAATGAGGAGAGGACTAAAATGGCCAAGGTTTTAGCTTGGACATCACTTTTTAGTAGGAGTAGTGAGCAGGTATATGTCAAATCCTAAAAAGAATCATTGGGAAGCAATGAAAGCATCTTGAGGTACTTGAGTGGTACAAGGGATATATGCAAATACTTTCGATACTTTGGGTGCACAAATGTAGACAATGCAGGGAATGTTGACAACAGAAAGTCAACAACATGATATGTACTTACCCTATATGGTGGTTCACTCTAAAGAATGTCTCATTTGTAGAAATTTATGACATTATCTACCACTGATGTAGAGTATGTAGCAACCATAGAGACATACAAAGAAGTTATATGGCTTGCTCGTCTAGTGGGAGATTTGAGCCTCGGAGAAGACATGTCATTGTTGCACATTGATAGCCAAAGTGCCATTGTCTTGGTAAAGAATAGTGTGTTTCATATAAAGATGAAAGTGGGATTTTAAGCCCAAGAAAAAGTAGAAAATATGCCAAATTTCATTAATTTGAGACAAAAATAGAAGCCTGATGGAAGCGGCACATGTGGATCTAATGATTTTAAGCAGTCGTGGAAGGCAGGATTTCAATGCACTTTTGAAGGCGAACCTCATAGCAATCTCGAATTTTTAGTATATTTTCCAAGTGCTAGAATGAAGTGAAACAAGTTCAATTGTGCAGGACTTTGAGACGGTCACGCAAAAATTTTCCAATCACAATTTGAACACCAAAAGAAGTTGGAGTTGCAGGTGCCTAATCAAAGAAGGGTCCAAAGTAAAAGTAAAGAGGTTAAAAGGGGGAATGGGTGTAACCCTTAGGAGCCCCCAACCCCCAAAAGTTTCATATGATAGGGGGGAGGGCATTTTTTCAAATAGTGTGAAAAAAATTTGGCATCCTCTCGCACCAACCTATCCCTTCAAATTTTCCCTTTGAATCACCAGTCTCGACTCTGTGAATAAGTCACTAATCAGGAAGATGGAAAATCAATATTTCTCTCTCCCCCCTCTCTCTCCTCCAAAAGGTAGTTCGTGTGGGAATTCTTGTCAGAAGAACAGGATGGAGATCGGTTATTATCCTGCTCGAATTGGATTGATGTGCGATCATATCGATACTAAGTAGTGATGAGACCAATACAATTTGGAGATAAATGGTGAGTCCAGTCGCTATCCATAAAATCAATTCTTGAGAGCCAAAACACAAAAAATGACAGTAAGTCTCTTTTTAATCTAATTTTTTTGCTACACTTTTCAAATGGGTTTTTATTGTATTTTAAGTATTAGGAGATTCTATGATACGAAATAGTCCAACACTACCTTATCATCACAGCAAAGTCATAAGTGGAAGAAAAACATGGAAAGATTGTTTGAGCACATTCACAATTTTGATTTCATTTAAGTAAAATATTCATGCACTAAAAGTCATTCACTCTGCATTGCATTGTATCAACATGGTATAAAGAGACCTATTAGGCTCCCTATGTTGTAGGTTCAATTAATCTCTTCCTTGGGGATTGATTTTGTGAGGAATATACTATCTCTTGGAATAAATATTGTGGAGTGGACTTTGTGCGTATGTGTTATATGTTGAGATGGTGCATCTTGGAGCTAATCCCTAGGGTGTAGGAGAACCATATTGGAGCCACTGTGATAAGTTGGGGGGTGCTCTCTTTGGTTGTGTTACAAGGTGCTAGAACTTATACATTTGGGTACTCCCTATGCTTGGTGTCAAGAAGGGCATCACGTTAGACTAGAATCTAGAGATTGTATCTACGAACACATTATTTTGATAAATTAGTTTATAGTGTCTATATGCTCTTGGTCATGAGGCTATGGGATTGTTTGGGTGAGTCAACTAGAGCTCTAGAGCCAATGTTGTTGGGCCCATTTTTTGTCCTAACAAGTGGTGCATTTGTTGGTAGCTGCTAATAAGTGGCAGTTCCTGAACCTTGGTTAATAAGGGACTAGTCTGTCAATTTATGCCAAAAATCATTGAGATAGACCCATTATTTCTCAATAAACACCATCAAGCTGAGATTCAAGAACAAGAAAGAGCCGAAAGGACTAGATGGCGGGTTGAAATCCTTAGGAGGTATTACCCTCAACATAGAAATCTAATACCCCTACAAGGGAGAGGTCTTAGTGACCCTAGTGCCACAAACAATCCATTAGGAGGAGGAGAAAGCTCTAGTGCCCCCCTTCTCCCAATAAGTCAAACCACTTCAAGTGGGGGTGTAGTCACACCATTACAAACTCCTATAGCAAATCCAATTGTCATTATGGCACAACCTATTGTAATTTCTATAGGAATGTTGGATTTACCAGCTTTGGATTTTACTCTACCCATCTTTAATGGGTTAGCGGAGGAGGATGCAAAGCTTTGCATCAGTGAGTTCCAAAAACTCATGCTTAATTGTTGAATTCAAGACATGAGGGACATCTAACGATGTTATTTAACATAACTCTAAAAGGGAGGGCTACAATGTGGTATCACGGCTTAGAAGCTAGTGCTATAACCACAATTGATTTATTCTTCACAGTCTTTCAAATGGAATTTTCCCCTGAGAGAGGTGGATAATATTGGATAGGTGTGCTAAATGTAACACAATAAGAGCCCCATAAAAATTCTCAAGCATATACCAGCAAGATAAAATAGGTATTTCATAAATTGCAAGCTTTTATCCCTATCCCACCTGCCCACCTGCTACCCAACTGTAATATTTCTTGCATGGATTAGACTTCAATATCCAAGTGCAGTTGAGTAGTATCCCTCTAATGGATATAGATACTACTATAACCCAAGCAAAGAAAGTAGAGTCCCACTTACAAGAAGCCTATGCATTGAGAGAAAATTTAAATTCAAGTTTTAGTCCTAGAAATAATTTGGGATCAATTAGTGGAGATCAACGTGTGATCAGTACCCTTATGACCAAACCAAATGGTAGAGGAAGCATGGTGCAAAATGTGCCTTTGATGCCACCTCCAACAAATATCATTAAGCTAATAACTAGCCAACAATATCTTTTTGTAAACCAAGGGTTAGTGTAGGTAGCATCCCCTTTGCACGTTGTGCAAACTCTTGAAGGCACTGGTTATGAGTTCTCTGCATTAAATATTGTAGAGGAAGTAAAAGATATGATGAAACATTAAATGGATATGATTGTTGAGCAATACTACCAGATCACCGTGGATATTAATTTTTTAAAGTGCCAAAAAAATATGATGGATACTAGAAATCCTGATAATGTGGGCCCATCATGATTCAACTGTAAGTGATGTGGTGGGCAGCAGCATTTTTCTTATAATTTTCCAAATGTCAAATGTGATATATGCGAGAAGTCTGGTCACTTAGCCACTACCTATTGGAGTAGGGTTAGTTCTCTCCAGCAAGGTAGTCCACGACTTGGGCCTATGAACCATGGTGCGAATCACAAGAATACTAAAGGAGAGGACCCTAAGTAAATTTTTCAAAGGGGCATGTATAGCTGATCTTTGAAATTTTATCTCCTAACACTGTTAGGGTAGTAACTAGGAGTCAAAAATTGGAAAATTATCAAAAAGATTACCCTACATAAGCAAAGTTAACCCTATACCTAGCAAGGATGATAAGAAGGTGTTGGATGCCTAGGTAAGTCCTCTTAAAAGTGATGGTGTTTTAGAGGATCCCGTGGTCAAAAGAAAATGGAAATCAAAAGAAAAGGAGGGTATTAAGATTATCAAGAAGCCAAAAGAGTAGCTATACTGTGAAAAGAGAAGAGAGTAGTGACAAACTTCTATGAGTTTGACCTAGCAAACATGCTATGTGAAGTCAAATCGAATGTGAATCTGCTACAACTAATCCAACTATCACCAAACATTTATAAGGAGTTCATGAAAATCCTATGAACGGGTTATGTCATAGAACCTATTGACATCCACCAAGTGGATAGTGAATGGTGGGATCATGTAGAGAAGCATTGCCCTAGGGTGTATGCATGTGTCGATGGAATCCTAATGGAAAATTCAATGGTGTACCTTGGAACATTCATAAACATTATGAGTATGGATTTATTTGGAGAGGTTGGGTCTATCAATCCAAAAGGATATCATGGCGGTTTTAAAAATGACTGATGATAGCCTAAGGCAATCAGAAGGAACAGTAGCACAAGTACATGTAACGGTTGCTAATATTGAGTGCATCCTTGACTTCTGTGTTATCTGCTTTGCTGGGAGGCCAAGCTATTAGGTATTACTTGGACATCCATGGATATTACATTCTAATTGTTTGGTGGATATCCCAGTTGGTCAACTAATTTTCGGGCATGGGTTATAGATCATAATTCTATATGCATACCCTAAATGCCCATTGGATGAAAGGGCATTACCTTCCACTACAAAATGGGAGGTCCTTGAGGGAACCTCAGCTATTGGAACCTTAATTTCCAATGATTCTAAAGAGGGTTCTACCACTGAGGATGTTTACCAAGTATGTTTAAACGAGCCAATAGAGAGAAGGGATAGGATTCGTGATGTTGATGTGATAGAGCTAGATCTTGGGACTCCCAATGAACCTCATCCCATTAAACTTAGCACTATGTTATCTGCTAATGAGCATGCAGATTCTATGGCACTCCTATAGGAGTTCAGGGATATATTTGTATGGAGTTATGATGAACTGAAAGGGATTTTCCCATTTGTTGCCATGCATATGATGCCATCAAAAGTAGATAGTAAGGAAGTGGTGAGGTAGAAGCTTAGACATATACCTTTTAAGCTAATGGAAACTCTTTTTGAGGAATTCATGCATTTAAGAATGGCTAATCTGATCTTTCCCATTGAACATACAAAATGATGCTCATCAGTGGTAATAAAAAATAAAAATCAAATATGCATGTGTGTCGATTTTAAGGAATTAAACAAGGAAACGTTGAAGGACTATTATTCTCTACCCTTTATCAATTTGATTTTAGATCAACTGGTAGAGCAACAAATATACACTTTCACAGATTGTTTCACAGGTTATAATCAAATGGCCGTATCTGAAGAGAATAAATCAAAGATGAAGTTCATTACGATTTTTTGTACTTTTTCCTACCATGTGATGGATTTTAGCCTATTAATATTCCTAGACCTTGACAAAGAATAGCTAACAATACATTTGTCTATATATCCCCTGAAGAGTTGAAGGTTTTCATAGATGATTTAGAGGTAGCTACCATGACCTGTCATAGACAATTGATTATTTTACGTGTATGATTTGATTGATGTCATGAGTATTGTATAGCATTGAATCCTTACAAGTGTGTATTTGGAGTGTCTTATGGTTTGCTATTAGGTCATGTTGTGAGTGCAACTAGTATTGCCACATCGACCCTAAAAAGGTGCTTGTTATTGTGGCCCTAAGCCCACCCACTTACCTAGGGAAGTTCATAGTTTTGTTTTATCCTTGGGATATTATCATTGATTCATTAATATATTAGCTAAACGTTTATTACCCTTGACAAATCTTTTATCTCACAACCATGTTTTTGAATGGATAGAAGCATGCAAAGTGGCGTTTGAAGATGTTAAAATAGAATTATCCAAATCATCAGTCTTAAAAGCTCTAGAAACATGTGAGGTTTTCTATATATTCACTACTTTGAGGACAAGGCATAGTATTAGTTGTTGTCTATCCCGAATTTGGAAGGCATAGCTTTATCATCCTATTGCATTTGCAAGTCGGAAGTAGGGAATTCAAAAGCTTTGTTATAGCTATTAAGAGAAGGTTTGTTTGTCTATGGTATTCGCTACCAAGAAGTTCAGACATTATACCCTTAATGAGAAGGTGGTGTTCTTCACCAAGTCAAAGGGATTGTGCTTATTACTGAACAAGCTTCAATCCCTTGATTGCCTAGCCAAGTGGTTCATCTCTTTGTAGGAGTTTGAGTAGAGGATTAGGAGCAAGCCACCAAAGCTGCAAGGTATCGTAGAGTGTCTAATATATTTTGGTGAGCCTAAGAAAGATTGGGATGATAACAGCAACTACATAGACTTATGAAAAGTTAATGCAGCCTCTATTCTGCCATGGTAGGTGTCTATCACACATTATCTATCAACATGCAACTCAAGGAAAACTCCTTCTAAATTCGAGAAGAGGAAGATTAAGCAGCAAACATTTTGCTTTTCAATAATAATGAGTGTCTTATATAGGAAAGGTGTGGATGAGATTTATCATTGTTGTATAGTGCCTGATTAGGTACCCTTTATTCTGGAGGAATGTCATGATTCAACATGTGAAGACCATTTTTCTGGACAGCTTACTACCAAGAAATCTTTATGTACTTGCTACTAGTGGCCGATAGTTTTCCAAGATGCTTTTGAGAGATGAAGATAATATAAGAACATCTAAAAGAATGACAAGATGAAGTGTGGATCACCCTAAAGCTATAAATCAGCCACCTCTTGAGCATGTTATGGAATAGGTCAGTCAAGAGAAAAAATGGGATAGCAAACAAGAGGGCAAAAAGAAGGGCAAGCAGCCAGGATATAAGTTGCAGTCTAACATTGAGATACCAAAAATATTAAGAAGATTCTTAAAGAACGAATCCTAAACAGTCGAGTGGAATTCACCTTGGAAGAGGTGCTTAGCATTGCCAAGCAAGAATTTCATAATGAGATCATTGACATAATTAAGAGGAAGCATCAATTTCTTGGTGATACCACTAGTGCATTACTGCAATTTGAAGAGGCAACTGGTTTTTTGGGTATTCGGACTGAATATGAGCATGAAGTAAGTACTGGTTTATCTACACAAGATGCTACTAATCAGTGGACGGCATGTGGAAAAGAGAAGAAAGTGGCTCAAAATGCATTGTCTTGTAGTAGTATGCATGGTGGAATAAGATACATGCAACAATATGGGGAAGAGACTCTAGGATTTATTCCTCGAAGTAATTACACAAGAAATCATTGGGCCAGGGCTACCACTGAAATGGTAGTGAAAATAGGGGAATGTCAAATTCCTTGTGTTGCTTTACTTGACCATGGGTCTAAGATAAATGTCATTGAGCATGGATTGTATGAAAATGATGCATGGCCTGTAGATACTGATCATGATTGGCGTATGAGGGCTGCAAATAACTCTTTGGGAGAGCTTTATGTTGCATGCCCTAATGTAAACGTGATGATTGGTGATATATAAGAAGAGCAACACTTCTTTGTGCAAGATAATTCCTCATACACAGTGATTTTGGGACTGCCCTATATTACACAAGTGCGTATGGAAACAAAGGCGCTTGATGATGGTTTTGCTTATGCAAGAGTCAAAAGCCAGGATGGGAGGAAAGCAGTCCAATTTCTTGCGGTTTGTGTTAATCATCCTAGAAATCGTGATACACTTCGAGAGTCTCCTTTGGCCCCAAATGCAAGGGAATTCAAAGACCTAGATTTTCATTAAGCATTGTTGTAATGCGGGGCTACAGTAGTGCTATTCAGAGGATGTACTCGCCTCTTGTTGGAATGAAGCATGTATTTACTCTTGGTTATTCTCAGTTTATAGCAAATAGTTAATGTATGTTTAAGCCTATGGAAGCTATATGCAAGGCTGAACGCATATCTATGAAATGGGCTACTAAGGAACTGAAAGCATTGGGACTGTTAGTTGAAAATGAAGGCATTTCAGGCATCTTTTATGGGATGAATATTAATGACACTATGGCTAAAATTTAAGCAACTATACTTGCAAGAAATGAGACTGAAAATAGAGTGTTGTCAGTATGTTCTTTGGACATGTATGATGTCATAACATTGTTTGCTCAGTAGGAAGGATTACAATGGGTTGAAGCACTTGTGGAGACAAAGTATAATACAATTGACAAAAAGATGAAACCAATTGCTTTGCCATTTCCACCAAAAAGTGATGGTTTGTATAAAAAAGTGTCACGGCAGCCAAGCATACGGGATTCTAAAGATATAGGTCATCAGTTTACATCTAAAACATTACAAAAATTGAAAGTTGGTGCAAAAGGGTTTATTTTGCCTATTGAAAGAGACTATTTTATGCAGATGTTGGCTAGGCATGGAAAGGCATTTGCATTTCAGCTAATTGAAATAGATTGTGTGGATCCAAATGTTGTCTCTCCTATGGTAATATTTACTGCATGTACCATGGAACTTGAAGCCTATTCCAATGCCTAAAGCTTACTTGCCAAGGCTGATGGATTTGCTAAATGAAAATATTTACATGAATATATTGGAGTCTTCTTCAGTCCCATACTCAAACCGTTGGTTTACTGTGCCCAAAAAGAATGGGGCTTTGAGATTTATTCAAGATATACAACTGGTCAATAAAGTGACCATAAGAAATGTGGGTGCATGTCCTGTGGTTGATGAATTTGCATAGGCTTTTGCAAGCAAAGTTATCTAATCTTGGGGTGAGCTTTACTCAGGGTATGATCAGTTTTAGCTTGCAATTGAAAGCAGAGATATCACAACCATGAAGACTCCCTTGGGGTTAGCATGGATATGTACTCTCCCACAGTGTGCAACAAACTCAATGGCACACATGACAAATGCTATGAATAGGGTGCTCAAGGATTTTATACCACAATTGACAATGCCCTTCTTAAATGATGTTCCAATCAAAGGGTATGCAGTGGATGAAAAGAATGAAGAGATGGATGCTCATGCATACATACAGTTTGTTGCAAACCATATTGTGGATTGCGAGAGAATTTTGACGCATCTAGAAGAGGTGCATTTAACTCTTTCTGGACAAAAGTCTGTCTTTGGAGTTAAAGAGGTTTTGATTGTTGGGCATATATGTGGAGCCTATGGGTGAAGACCATCACCAGCAAAAATAGATGGGATTGATAGAATGCAAGATGTATGCATGAATGTATCAGAGATGCATAGATTCTTGGGAGCATGTGTGTTCTATTTGATATGGATTCCTCACTTTGCACATGTAGCTGGTGCTCTATATCAACTTCTAAGAAAAGGTCAAAGATTTCTTTGGGAAAGGAAGCATCGGAAAGCAATGAAGAAATTGAAGTAACTCTTAAAATCTAGTCCTACATTGAGAAAGGCTGACTATTCACATGGAAATCCTATCATTATTATTGTTGATACAAGCCCAATCGGAATTGGATGGGAAAATGGCAAGATGATAAGGAAGGGCAAAGATATGCAATATGCTTTGGTGCTAAAGTATTGACTGAACGACAGAGAAGGTATCCACAAGTCAAAAGAGAATTATGGGGAATTGTGACAACCCTTAAATGTGATAAGGAGTATTTTATGGGTGCTTATGTAGTCATTGAGACCGATTGTTTGCCGGTATTGGGTATGATTACTAGTTGTGCTACCCCGGACATTGCTATGCTCCGGTGGATTGCATACATCAAACCTTTGAACTTTGAATTTCAGCATATTTGAGGAAGATATAACCCAGTGGCAAACATGTTATCTTGAGCACGCTATGAGAATGAAGAAGGGATGATGGATGAGGAGGAAGAAGATGACTTTCTTGCGGTTGAAAATGATGTTATAAGAGTGAATTTAGCAATGCAAGGTGTTGCTACATTAACAAAATCTTGGACAACAAAGAGAAGACACTTTAGATCTTTTGTATCTTGTGTAGAAGTGTTTCTAAAAGACAAATATGTAGGAGAGTAGTTGAGAATTGGTCAATACCTCAGTACATTAACAAAGAGAGATGAATGGTCAGATGAGGAGTTTAAGAAGATCAAGAGGATAGCCTATGGGTGTTTCTTAAAAGATGGATACTTGTGGAAACATGCTAAAAAGAAATAGGGTATGCCATTGCAAGTTTTGGGCGACAAAGCTTCACAAGTAAATGTTATGCAAGAATTTCATGAAAGCTTCTGGGCTGGTCATAGAGGTGTTTGGGGTACTTTTTCAAAGATCAAAGAAAGATATTGGTGGCAGGGTATGTATAAGGATGTTGCTCACTTTGTGGAAACATGTATGACATCTCAAATGTATTCATTTGCAAGACATCGGGATGGATTGCATATCCATTGTCTCTTCATTTTAAGTGGGTGGTGGATTTAGTCATAATGCCTACAGGTCTTTGGCAAATGAGATATCTTGTACTTGCTCGTGAAGACTTGAGTAATCAAATAAAAGGGAGAGCTCTTCGTACTAAGACAACAAATGCAGTGTGCACTTTTCTCTTAGAAGAGATATTTTGTCAGTATGGCTGTGTGGGAAAAATTACAGTAGATAGGGGTGAGTTTGATGCAGATGAGGCTCATGATTTCTTTGCACAGTTGGGGATAAAGCTTGCTTTAACTTTAGCCTATAACCCTGAAGGAAATGGAAAAAGTGAAAGACGTCATCCACCTATTGTGAAGGCATTGACAAAAGCATGTGGAGAGAAGATAAAAGAGTGGCCACGATTGCTCCCTTATGCCTTGTGGGTTGACAGAACAACTCATAGTGTTGTTAAAGGATATATGCCTGCAGACTTGATGTATGGTCAAAAACCTATCATGCTGATAGAAGTGATGATAGTCACAAGGAGTGTGCTACCTTGGGAGGAGGAATTGAATCAAGAGGAGTTGTTGGCCTTGCGCACTAGACAATTGGAAAGAAATTCAGAAGACATAGAGGTAGCAATTGCAAAATTAAAGGCAGCAAGGATACAAAACAAGAAACGGTTTGACAAAAGACATAGACTGAGACCAAGAACCATACAAGATGGGGATTGGGTATTGGTTTATGATAGCAATTTAGACAATCAGCATAGTGCCATGCGTAAAGTTTCCAAAAGATGGCTTGGACCCTATGTGGTAAGACAGGTGTTTTATAATGCTACTTATGCATTAAATGAGTTGGATGGGACAACCATAAAACTTTCGGTAACAGGGAAAAGAATTAAATTATTCAAGAGGCGGGAATCTAATGATATTATTGTAAAAATCCGAAAAAGTTAGAAAAACTTCTAGATTAGAATGGCATGAAAAAATCAAGTTGCTTTTTCAACCAACTATGGGATTTTTCGTAAAAAAAGACAGATTGGAAAAATTGCGTGCATGCCGATCGTTGTTGACAGGTTGAAAATTGCACTTTGAATTGGAAGGAGAAGGAGTAAACTAGGAGTTCCCTGAGCAGGTGTCCTGAAGTTTGACCCCCCTTTCAAAGCCAACGAAGCCATCAGATTTGGGTTCCAAGCAGCAAGGAAGGAGTTATTGTTTTGATGCATGTTTTTAGTCTACAAAGAAGCTCCAGGAGATCTAATGCCTGGAGATTGCTTCTGAGTAGTGCCAGACAAAGGATTTCAGGTATTGTCAATACATATTGATTCAATTCATTGTGCTTTGTCTTTATCGTGTTTACCTCTTGTCTATTATTTTTCGTCTCTTCCATCTCCTATCTTCCACTTCCTTCTATCTCTGATCCCTGGTGGATACGACCTTTCAACAAAAACCCCTCTAACAACGTGCACTCCAAAGACGCAATTACGACTTATGTGTTTCCAAGTAAGCGCTTGTTTCGTTTAACAAAAATAAGTAGTGTGATGTTATAATTTTCTTAGTTTAGAATTTTTATCTAATTTTTTCACTCTCAATGATTTTTAGTATTTATTTATGATTGATTTTATTTTAAAGAATTCAAAAATGGTTAAAAATACTTAAAATGGCTCTAAAATTACATATATAAAGTTTTATAAATTTTTTGGGTGATTATTTATCTAAAATAATATTTTCTTATGAAGTTTATAGTACTAAAACTATGTTTAAATTTTTTAAGAATTTTTATGAAAGATTTAGTATGCTTTAAAATTCAAATATGATTATTTTGAGTGAAAAGTTTAGTCTTTATTAATAGAAAAATATGTTTTATATCAACAAAGATTATGATATCCCATGGAAAAGCTGAGAATACAATTTATGGTGCTTTAGTGAACATATTTAAAGTTTAGAGAAAGAAAAACAACTTATTGTTATTTTTTAAAAGAAATGTTCATAGAAAACATGGTGTTTATGATTTTATGCCAATTAAGAGTGTACCCATTGCGCTGGTTTATGTCATATGAGTATAAGAGGGATATAAGAGTATTCTAGATTATTGTTAAAGTTGGTAATTTTTTATGATTTATCATGCATTAATTAATAGGCAATAATTATAATAATAATAATTCATCAACAATATTGAAATTTACAGTTTGTTAACACAATGGAATGAGGAAAAGCACCAATATCTATGTTGAAACCCTACATATTTTTTTATGTAAATATTGCTTAAGTGCTCGAGAAAATAAAAAGTGAAGGGCCACTAGTTGATGGAGTTGGACTACTATGATAAAATAATGTCATAAATACTCAAAATTTAGACGGGGCTATTAAAATTAGTGATACTTATCATCTGTCTAGTGCAGCAACTTTTAGGAGTTGGCTTGGCAACCCGGTTAAAAGTGGCTTCGGTCATTTTTTGGTGTATTTCTCGAGAGTGCCGAGAGTCAAGTACACTCAGACAGGTGGTGAGTCTCCTTAAGATATTTGAATCCTAGGGCACATTCACAAAAAGTTAATGAGTGATTATGAAGCCTCATTCTTAAGAGACTATTTTTCAAATTTGCCCCGGGATTGCCAAAGGCAAGTATTAGATTGGGTAATAGACACATAATTAGTAGAGAGTGGCAAATATTTTGGTCCACACTTAACGATAGATGTTGAACAATTATCCTCTTGGAGTTGGGGGTATAATGAAAGTGCGCAAACTATTATTCTCTTAGTGGCACATTTTGGCTTGATAGACAAAATCGAAATAAATATGATTAGTGTGTCATACCACTTTGATTGGTATTATTGCACAACTTATCAAACATTGAGAAGTACTAAGTGGAATGATGTATTGCCTTGGATTCATGTATCCAGAGGCTTGAAATTTTCTTTTGACACAAAAGACATGAGAGAGATAGCTGAAATCCTAGGTCTAATGAGTGGAATGATGTATTGCCTTGGATTCATGTATCCAGAGGCTTGAAATTTTCTTTTAACACAAAAGACATGAGAGAGCTAGCTAAAATCCTAGGTCTAATTCTTGAGAAAAAGGAGAAACTACCATATGGAGGAGAAAATCCAAAATTACCAACTATTCTCAAATTATTGAGCACATACGCAACCACAAAAACCTTGATTTGGTAGCTTTAGGGAAAAATATATAAGTTGCAAGAAATTTGCAAAGAATGATATTAGTGGGTACTAATTAGTGGTAGATGAATTCTAAGGATAGATGAAGACAACAAACTGAAGCTTGACACCAACATTCAAGAATGAAGTCAAAAAGAAGATAGTTTAACTATTAATCCCTACAATGATACCAATTATTGTTCTTCTCCTCCATCACCATGATCCTCCTCTTATCATCAATCTAGAGCATCAATGTACTTGGGTCAATTGAGATTGCAGGCCGATAGAAGAATTTTCTAGCCTCAAATCGCTCTATTTCACACGCAAATCCGTGGAGAGATGAGGTAGATCTTCAATTAGTCTTCTTCTCCTTCATGAAGTCATCGCCATGTTGAAGAAGCCATAGCCATTTATATTAAGCTTTTATTTAAAGCTTAATGTCATAAACTCATAAGGGACATTCACATCGCCATAAGTTAATTAGCCAATGGGGAGTTTTGGAGAAGTGAAAAGTGAAGTTCTTTGTCGAATGGATACTCTGAGAGTAGCAAAAAATAAATAAAATTCACTAGGTGTGAAGGAAGGTGCATTCCTTATTGATCTGGGTTGGCAACCCAATTAAAAGTGACTTTCCAGTCAAGAGCAATAATCATCCTTTGTGATGTAGAAAGCATTTCGCAAGAAGGTTCTTACTAATTTTATTCCTACCCATTTCGAGCTTCGCGTGCAAAAGCAATGGAATGCCTTTATGCAGCAAGGGCAATTAGAGACTATTTCTTAGTACACCAAAAGATTCTGGAATACTTTACTACAACTTCAAATGGTCAAGCCTGTGGAGCTAAATCGAATTTTAAAAGGAAGTATATGTCTAGCTTTCTTCCATTTTTCCAAGCTGAGGTCAACATGTTTAAACCTAATATATTGGACGAGGCTATCTCTTTGGTGCATGACACTAATAAGAAACAAACTAAAGATCGATGACAACTTCCAACTTTCACAAGAAATAATATGGACAACAATAGTTCTCGTTTTAATTCTTTTCATGCTTCCAACTTTCAATTTGTAAAGAATTGTCCTAATCGTTGACCTTGAATGAGAAATATTTATAATAATGCAAGCCAATCTAATCCCAAGATTTCTCCTCTACCTATTACTAAGCCATCTGAACCTAAAAATGTTAATCCAAGTGTCTCAAATACCAATTGCAAGAATGTAATTTGTTAGGAATATAATCGTTCTGGTCATATTGTGAATCACTATACTATGGGCAACACTCATGAACTGAAAAAAGCCCATTGCATATTAAATTCACTTGGAGCTAATGAAGCAACTAAAGACCTTAAAGCAATACCATATTTTAATGAAGTCATTCGTATGGGAGAAAACTCTAATGATATTGATAAACTTACTGGTAAATTTTCTATCCATGCTTTATTCAAAATGAGATGTAAAATCCATAATTATGAAATGACTATTTTGCATGATGACAGAAGTACACATGATTTTGTTTCAAAAAATAGATAGTCATAAACTTACAACTTAAAACTACTCCATCTGCTTATAAAATTAAGGTTTATGGCAATGATACAATGGAACTAAAGAAGTATATGGATTAGAAATTTGCATTGGACGTTATGGAGAGAAACGAAATTTTCTAGTAGCACCTTTGTAATCTGCCAATGTAACTTTAGGTAAACCTTGGCGACATCAATTTAATCTTAATATTAACTATGACATGCATTTGATGCATATACAATATGAGGGAAAACTTCTTTTTCTTGAAGGACTAACAAACACTGAGTTATATCCATTAACTAGTCATACTCAGATGAAGCGTTGTCATGCCACTACGCAAACACGGTGTGAAAAACTCTAGAGTGCATCATCGTCTGACTTTCTTATTGATCAAGAGAGTCAAGACATCTGAGTCATTAGTGCTAGTGTGAGTGGCATGGATGGTCCAAAAATACTAGATTTTTGGACAATTTTAGCCTATTTTAGATTTGTTGGATATTATTTATTGTAAATATCCAAAAAATAGAAAATTTCTAGATTAGGATTGCATGCAAAAAACAAGTTACTTTTATGTCAATTTTGGGATTTTTCATAAAAAAGAAAGATTGGCAAAATCATGCACATTGCGATTGCAGTTGACAGGCTGAAAACTGCACTTTGAACTAGAAGAGTCTACAGTTGGATAGAATGCATGGCCAAGTGAGTCCAAAGGCTGAAATATGGGCACATGCTTTATGTGTAGATGAAAAGAGAAAGGTTATTGATAATGAAATGTCTCATGCAGAGCAAGATATTCGTGACATAACTTGTTGGGAATCACTGGTAGATGCATATTCAGTGTATGCATATTTAGCAAAGGTACAAAACATGAATGTACTTGTGGAAGACAAACGAAAGAGAAATGAAGATAATGCATGGACATCTAAAAGAGTGACAAGAAGAAGTGTGGATCAGCCTAAAGTTACAAATCAACCACCTCCCGAGCATGTTATGGAAGAGGTTAGTCAAGAGCAAAAAAACAATTACAAACAAAAGGGCAAAAAGAGGGGCAAGCAGCCAGGATATAAGTTGTAGACTAACATTGAGACAGCCACAGATCTTAAGAAGGTTCTTGAAGAACGGATATTAAATAGTCAGGTGGAATTCACCTTGGGAGAGGTGCTTGGCATTGCCAAGCGAGAATTTCATGATGAGATCACAAACATAATTAAGAGGAAGCATCAATTTCTTGGTGATATCACTAGTGCATTGCTACAATTTGAAGAGAAAATTGGTTTTTTGGGTATTAGGGCTGAATATGAGCATGAAGTAAGTACTAATTTATCTATGCAGGATTCTACTAATCAGTGGACAACATGTGGAAAAGAGAAGAAAGTGGCTAAAAATGCATTATCTTGTAGCAATATGCATAGTGGAGTAGGGAAAATGTAACAATATGGGGAAGAGACTCTAGGATTTATTCCTCGAAGCCATTACACAAGAAATCATTGGGCCAGGGCTACCACTAAAACGGTAGTGAAAATAGGCAAACATGAAACTCCTTGTGTTTCTTTACTTGACCATGGGTCTGAGATTAATGTCATTGAGTGTGGATTGTATGAGAATGGTACATGGCCTGTGGACACCGATTATGGTTGGTGTATGAGGGTTACAAATAATTCTTCGAGAGAGCTTTATGCTGCATGTCCTAATGTGAAAGTGACGATTGGTGATGTACAAGAAGAGCAACACTTCTTTGTGCAAGATAATTCCTCATATGTAGTGATTTTGAGACTATCCTATATTACAAGAGTGCATATGGAAACAAAGGTGCTTGATGATGGTTCTGCTTATGCAAGAGTCAAAGGCAAGGATGGAAGAAAAACAGTCCAATTTCTTACTGTTTGTGTTAATCATCCTAGAAATTGAGATATGCTTCGAGAGTCTCCTTTGGCTCCAAATGCAAGGGAATTCAAAGACCTGGATTTTCATTAAGCATTGTTATAATGCAGGGCTACAATAGTGATGTTCAGAGGATGTACTCACGTCTTGATGAAATGAAGCATGTATTTACTATTGATTATTATCAATTTAGAGCAAATAGTTCATGTGGGTTTAAGCCTATGGAAGCTATGTGCAAGGCTGAACGAATATCTATGAAATGAGCTACTAAGGAACTGAAAGCATTGGGACTATTAGGCTCTCAAAATGAAGGTATTTCACGTATCTTTTATGGACTGAATATTAATGACACTATGGCTCAAATTTCAGCAACTATACATGTAGAAAATGAGGCTGAAAACAGAGTGTTGTCAATATGTTCTTTGGACATGTATGATGTTATAGCAGTGTTTTCTCAATAGGAAGGATTACAATGGGCTGAAGCACTTGTGGACACAAAGTATAAGACAATTGACGAAAAGATGAAACCAATTGCTTTGCCACTTCCACCAAAAAGTGAAGGTTTGTATGAAAAAGTGTCATGGCAACCAAGCTTACATTATCCTAAAGATATAGGTCATCAGTTTACATCTAAAACATTAAAGGAATTGAAAGTTGGTGCAGAAGGGTTTCTTTTACCTGCTGAAAGAGACTGTTTTATGCAAATGTTGTCTAGGCATGGAAAGGCATTTGCATTTCAGCCAATTGAAACAAGTTGTGTGGATCCAAATGTTACCTCTCCTATGGTAATATTTATTGTGTCACATGTACCATGGAACTTGAGGCCTATTCTAGTGTGCCTAAAGCTTATTTGCCAAAGCTGATAGATTTGATAAATTAAAAGATTCACATGAAGATCTTGGAGCCCTCTTCAGCCCCGTACTCAAATTGTTGGTTTACTCTTTCCAAAAAGAATGGGGCTTTGAGATTTATTCAAGACATGCAACCGGTCAATAAAGTGACCATAAGAAATGTAGGTGCAGGTCCTGTGGTTGATGAATTTGCAAAGGCTTTTGCAAGCAAAGTGATCTATTCTTTGGGTGATCTTTACTCAAGGTATAATCAATTTCAGCTTGCAATTGAAAGCAGAGATATCACAACCATGAAGACTCCCTTGGGGTTAGTACGGATGTGTACTCTCCCGCAAGGTGCAACAAACTCAGTGGCACACTTGACAAATGCTATGAATAGGGTACTCAGGGATTTTATACCACAATTGACAATGCCCTTCTTGGATGATGTTCCAATCAAAGGGTGTGTAGTGGATGAAAAGAATGAAGGGATGGATGCTCATGGGTGCAGACAGTTTGTTGCAGACCATATTGTGGATTGTGAGAGGATTTTGACGCATCTAGAAGAGGTACATTTAACTCTTTCTAGAAAAAAGTATGTCTTTGGAGTTGAAGAGGTTTTAATTGTTGAGCATATGTGTGGGCTCTATGGGTAAAGACCATCACCAGTAAAAATAGATGGGATTGATAGAATGCAAGATGTATGCACGAATGTATCAGAGGTGCGTAAATTCTTGGGTGCATCTGTGTTCTATTTAATATGGATTCCTCACTTTGCACATGTAGTTGATGCTCTATATCAGCTTCTAAGGAAAGGTCATAGATTTCATTGGGAAAGAAAGCATCAAAAAGCAATGAAGAAATTGAAGCAGCTCTTAAAATCTACTCCTACATTGAGAAAGGCTGACTATTCACATGGAAAGCCTATAATTATTATTGTTGATACAAGCCCAATCGGAGCTCGATGGATAATTAGGAAAGATAATGAGGAAGGGCAAAGATATGCAACACGCTTTGGTCCTAAAGTATTGATTGAACGACAGAGAAGGTATCCACATGTAAAAAGAGAATTATGGGGAATTTTACAACCCTTAAATGTGATAAGGAGTATTTTATGGGTGCTCGTGTAGTCATTGAGAGCGATTGTTTGTCGGTATTGGGTATGATTACTAGTTGTGCTACCCTGGACATTGCTATGCTCCGGTGGATTGCATACATCAAATCTTTGAACCTTGAATTTCAAATATTGTAGGAAGAGATAACCCAGTAGCAAACATGTTATCTCGTGCATACTATGAGAATGAAGTTGGGATGATGGATAAGGAGGAAGATGATGACTTTCTTGCAACTAAAAATGATGTTGTAAGAGTGAATTTAGCAATACAAGGTGTTGCTACAACATTAACAGAATCTTAGACAACAAAGAGAAGACACTTTAGATGTTTTGTATCTTGTGTAGAAGTGTTTTTGGAAGACAAATATACAAGAGAGTGGCTAAGAATTGGTCAATACCTCAGTACATTAACAAAGAGAGATGAATGGTCAGATGAGGAGCTTAAGAAGATCAAGAGGAAAGCCTATGGGTTTTTCTTAAGAGATGGATACTTGGAAACATGCTAAAAAGAAATAGGGTATGCCATTGCGAGTTTTCGGTGATAGAGCTTCACAAGTAAATGTTATGCAAGAATTTCATGAAAGCTTGTGTGCTGGCCATAGAGATATTTGGGGTACTTTCGCAAAGATCAAAGAAAGATATTGGTGGTAGGGTATGTATAAGGGTGTTGCTAACTTTGTGGAAACATGTACGACATGTCAAATGTATTCATATGTGAGACATCAAGATGAATTATAGCCCACATATCCATTGTCTCTTCATTTTAAGTGGGTTCTGGATTTAGCAATGATGCCTACACATCTTTGGCAAATGAGATATCTTATGCTTGCCCATGAAGACTTGACTAATCAAGTGGAAGGAAGAGCTCTACGTACTAAGACAACAAATATTGTGTGATATGTTTTGTAGGTATGGCTGTGTGATATCTTTGCACGGTTGGGGATAAATCTTGCTTTAACTTCAACCTATAACCCTAAAGGAAATGGCAAAACTAAAAGAAGTCATCCACCTATTGTCAAGGCATTGGGAAAAGCATGTGGAGAGAAGGTAAAAGAGTGGCCTCGATTTCTCCCTTATGCCTTGTGGGCTAATAGAACAACTCATAGTGATGTTACAGATATATGCTTGTAGAATTGATGTATAGTCAAAAACCTATCATACCGATAGAAGAGATGACAGTCACATGGAGTGTGCTACCTTGGGAGGAGGAGTTGAATCGAGAGGAGTTGTTGGCCTTGCGCATTAGACAGTTGGAAAGAAAGTCAGAAGACATAGAGGCAGCAATTGCAAAGTTAAGGGCAGCAAGGATATAGAACAAGAAACGGTTTGACAAAAGACATAGATTGAGGCCAAGAACCATACAAGATGGGGATTGGGTATTGGTTTATGATAGCAGTTTAGACAATCAGCATAGTGCCATGCATAAAGTTTCTAAAAGATGGTTTGGACCCTATGTGGTAAGACAAGTGTTTGATAATGCTACTTATGCATTAAATGAACTGGATGGGACAACCATAAAACTTCCGGTAGCAGGGAAAAGAATCAAATTATTCAAGGGGCAGGAATCTAGTGTGTATGAGTTGACAGAATTTGAAGAAAATAATGGCCATGATACAAGGGATATCCAAGAAGATATTGAAGATGAAGAAGCAAAGGATATGGTTACAGAGGATGAGGAGAACTCAGAATTTGAAGACAACTACTATTTTGACACATACCTGAGAATGTGCAGATTCAAAGGGGGTGGATGTCGTGCCACTATGCGGACACCATGTGAAAAACTCTGGAGTGCATCATCATCCGACTTTCTTATTGATCAAGAGAGTCAATCACATCTGAGTCATTAGTGCTAGTGTGAGTGGCATGGATGGTCCAAAAATACTAGATTTTTGGACAATTTTAGCATATTTTAGATATGTTGGATATTATTTATTGTTAATATCCAAAAAAACTAAAAAAACTTCTATATTAGGATGACATGTAAAAAGCAATTTTCTTTTTCAATCATTTTTGGGATTTCTCATAAAAAAGAAAGATTGGCGAAATCGCACGCATCGCGATCGTAGTTGACAAGATGAAAATTGCACTTTGAACTGGAAGAAAAAGAAAAAGTGATCTGGGAGATCCTTGAATAGGTGTTCTGGGGTTTTACCCCCCTTTCAAAGCCAAGGGAGCCATCAGATTTGGGTTCCAAAAAGCAGCAGAGAGGAAGCTATTATTTTGATGCACATTTTGAGTCTAGGAAAGGAGGTCCATGAGATCTAATGCCTGAAGATTGCTTTTGAGTAGTGCCAGACAAGGGATTTCAGGTTTCATCAATACATATTGATTCAATTCATTGTGCTTTGTCTTAATTGTGTTTACCTCTTGTCTATTATTTTTCTTCTCTTCCATCTCCTATCTCTACTTCCTTCTACTCTGATCCCCGGTGGATTATTCGACCTTTTGACAAAAACCCCTCCGACAACGTGCCATTCAAAAACAATCAAAATATTTTCTTGTATTACTTGATGAATTCGAAGTTACGAATTCTAAATTAATCGTAAGACAAAAAAAATTATTTTTAAAAAATCATTCTTCTTCTTCTGATTTGCCTCTTGAACTTCATCCATCAAGACCCGAGGATCATCAAATTGATCTTCTACCTAGTACTCAACCTCCCTATGTAAAGCTTCTTACTGCCATAATCAAGTAGCCTAAAAAGAAATCCAAAAATAAGTTGAAGAATTATTAAATAAAAATTTAATACGGTCTAGCAATTCACCTTTTGGAGCTCATGTTCTCTTAGTAAAGAAAAAGAATCAAATCTATTGAATATGGATAGACTATTGAGCTCTAAATAAAATTATTGTTAAAAATCGATATCCAATTTCTCATGTGGATGATTTGTTAGAAAAATTACAAGGTGCTATTGTATTTAGCAAAAGTAACCTTAAGTTTGATTATCATTAAGTATGCATGGCTACCCCTGACATTTATAAAACTACATTTACAATCCAATTTGGCCATTACGAATTTCTAATGATGCCATTCAGTCTTACTAATGCACTTTCCACTTTCAATAGAATTATGAATCGAATATTTCTAAATTTTCAACATTGTGTTATTGTCTTTTTCGATTATATCCTTGTGTTTAGTAAAACTAAAAGAGAATATGAACATCATTTATCTTTAGTCTTTGCTTTACTAAAATAAAATCATATTTTTACTAACCCAAAAAAAAGTATGTTCTTTCATACAAAAATTGAATACTCATGTCATATTGTGTCAACTAAAGAAATTCAAGTTGATCCACACAAAATTGAGGCTATTAATACATAGCCTACATCCAAAAATATACATGAATCCATTCATTTTTAGGACTAGTCAATTTTTATCATAAATTTGTTAAAAACTTTTTATTACTTGCTTTGCCATTAACTATATTATTAAAGAAAAGTCTTATATTTCATTGGGGTGACAACCAACAACGATCCTTTGATTTACTAAAGCATACATTAAGTCATATACATCTTTTACAACTTCTTGATTTCAATAGACCATTCTTTTTAGTCATTTTACTAATGCTAGTGGTTCTGGTATTGAAGCTCTATTGATGCAAGATGATCATCCAATTACATACTTTAGTTGTAAATTGAAACCTTTTAAACTTAAATGTAGTACATATGACAAAGAACTTTTAGATATAGTACATGCATTACGCATATGGAAATATTATTTAATGGGTTCAAAATTTATGATTAAGATAGTATCAAATACCTTCTTTCTCAATCACAATTTTCTAACAGGCATATACAATGGGCATCTTTCATTCAACCTTTCCATCCTTTAATCTAGTATCAGCCCGATAAAGAAAATGTTATATCTAATGCATTAAGTCATAGACCGTCTGTAAATAATATTTCCATGTTTTTTATATCTTCATTTGATGTTATAAAAAATACTTATTTACATGACTTTGATTTTCATGATGCTTGGTCGAATTTGTCTCGAAACCAATGTGTTAATAATTCTTATGTCTCTGATGGATTCCTCTTTTATGAGAGACGTTTGTGCATTACTCAGCCCTTTCATCATTTTGTTCTCCAAGAAGTTCACAGTCCACCTTATAAGGTCATCATGATACCATTTCTACTCTCCATAATTTGCAAGAATATTTTTATTGGCCTCATATGAATCAAGATGTTTCTAGCTTTGTTTTTAAATGTCTTGTTTGCCAATATATTAAAAGATACCATGGTAAATAGTATGGCTTATTAATACCTTTACCTATTCCTAACTCACCTTGGGAACAAATCTCAATGGACTTTATTACTAGTTTGCCGGTAACTTCCTCACAAAATAATATACTTTGGACTATTATTGATCGATTTAGTAAGTAAGCATATTTTATTCCATACAAAAAAACTCTAACTACTTCACAAGCACCTAATATTTTTCTTATGCATATCTTTGTACATCATGGTTTGCCAACCATTATTGTATCTGATCATGATCTTCGTTTTTGCAATAAATTTTGGATCACTTTGTTCTCTAACCTTGATACTAAAATTGATTTTAGTTCAGCCTTTCATCCTAAATTAATGGTGAAACTAAAGCTACTAATAGCACTATTCTTGATTTGATTAGTGCATATACTATTTCTTCACGTAATACATGGAACCAATATTTGCATATTTTGCAATTTTCTTATAATAATACACCTCACTCTACCACCAACAAAGCACCTTTTGAAATTATCTATGGTCACAAAATGTGAACACCAGTATTTCATTTAGTTCTAAAAGTACCTTCTAGTTGATGATTGGATTCATACTCATTACATTATTTTTGAACAAGTTAAACAATTAATTACTAAGGCCCAACAATCCTATGTTAAGCAAGCTAATAAGAAACACCAAGCTATGCATTTTAAAGAAGGTGATTATGTTTGGTTGTGAATTGAGAAACGAAGATTGCATACTGTTGAGAAGAATCCTAATGTTAAACTTGCACCTAGATTTTATGGATCATTCAAAATTTTTCATTGTATAAATGCTAATGCTTTTAGTTAGAATTGCCCTCACATTGGAAGATTCATATTACCTTTCATATTAGTCTTCTCTATCTTTAAAGGTTATTTACCTATCCATCCTGTGAATGATTCTCCACCATTTCTTGAAGATGATAATGAGATTTTAATTATTTATTCTATTATTGATAATAATTACATAACCACCCACACTAGCAATACTTATCCTTGCTATCTTGTAAAATTTCAAAATCATCCTATTCAGGAAGCTCAATGGATGACTACTCGTGCTTTGCGTGATTATCCACATTAACTAACTCCACATCCCGCCAATAGCAATTGAGGACAATTGCTATCCCACCTTGGGGTATGTTGTCAGGTGGTACCTACATGAGGGGATGAGCGCCTTCAATGGTTCTCCATTGTATACACGTTGACAAGATGAGTGCCTTAAATGGTTCTCAATTAATGCAAGGCATGTTCCTAAGGGCGAAGCTTAGGTGAAAGGTTGATAGGGATGCCTATCCTTTTTGAGCATGAGACTTGTAGATATGAATGCAGGTAAAGCCGTATACATGGGTAATGCCACAATATTCATATCTTAAGTATTAATATCTACGTGAATTTAGTATTTTATAAATTTTAATGATTAATTAATTTAGTATGGCTAGATACATTTATTTAGTTAATTCTTTTCTAGCATAATTTTTTATTTTTTTTATAGTTGTTATGTAGAGCAAGATGAATTGGATATTACTAACCATCAGATGAATAAAGTGAAAAATCTGGAAAAGCTAAAGCAGAAGACAAAGGCCAAGGCAAAGTGAAACGGAAGATAAAGACACACAAGAAAAAGCGCAAGTAAATACTTTTGTAAAAGAGCGAAAGCGCATCATGATTTAAAAGAGCGAAAGCGCATCATGATTTAATTTAAGGAGCGCCGGGCTCTCACCCGTGCAATTTGTAAAGGTAGATGGGCGGTAGGAAGGAAGCTAGGAAGATAGAAGGACAATGGGAAAAAGGGCCCAGGCCACGGCCGGCCATGTAAAAAAGGGGATAAGGGGATGACCGCCCAAAAGGGATTTAGGGTTTTGTATATAAAGTTGAAAAGTAAATGAGAAGCTCATTCTTGTGTGTGGCCAAAAGTGGCTCTCCTCTTCTTCTTCTTCTTCTTCTTCTTCTTCTTCTTCTTCTTCTTCTTGCTTGCTTGAGCTTGTGCTTGAGAGAGGGAGTATGAGAGTGTGAGGGAGTGAGTGTGTGAGGGTGAGGGACCGAGGAGGAGAAGCTCTCCATCTTCTCCTGTCTTCTTCTCTTCTCTTCTCTTCTCTTCTCTTCTCGTGGCTATGGAACTTGGAGCGTGGAGCTTGAGGATCGAGCTTGCTTGAATCTTGCACTTGGATCGTGGAGCTACCGAAGTGCGCAGGAGAGGAGGTAACTCGATTGGCATGGAGGTAAGCTCACTACACCCGTAGATATGGATGGCGCGTCGACTATGTGAGAGGTGGCCATTAGTGCTCGGCTTGGAACACTTGAAACAATAACCGGTCCGTGGGTCTTGGCGGTCGAGTGAAAGCTCCCACAAATATTCACGGCAAGCTCAATTTATTCCAAATACTTCTTCATTAAATTATTTAAATAAGATGAGCTACCATTTATCCTAAGACATGTGTATATCCTCTTTATAAATATTTATTTATATTTGAGACTTTGAGAGATATATTGCATATATTTTAAAAATATTTCATGACTTTCAGCAATTATGGATTGTTTGTAACCATTGATTCAGTTAACTTAAACTCTTTTTTGAGTGATTGTAAAGGGCCAATCTTTGGGCAACGCAAGATTTGCTTTAATGTTATAAATTCGATAATCTATTCCAAATATTTTTTTATTAAATTATTAAATAAGATGCACCCTCGTTTATCCTAAGGTGTACATGCATCCTCTTTGTAAATATTTATTGATATTTAAGACTTTAGGAGATATATTGCAAATATTTTAGAAATATTTTATGGCTTTCAACAGTTATGGGTTGTGCCACTAATTGTAACCATTGATTCATTTAACTCAAACTATTTTGCGAAAAGAGTGATTATAAAGGGCCTATCTTTGGGCAAAGTAAGCTTCACTTTAATATTATAAATATGGCATGGATGAGATGCCCACTCCACGTATAGGAGGAAATTGCACCCATTATTGTGTCACTCAAATTTACTTTACTCTTCTTTTAGTCTTTTTTTTAATTAGTCGTGCTTTCAATTTTTATAAGAAAAGAGAGTAAGAGAAGACTTCTTTGATTCGCTACAAGCAAGTCTTGCATCCGATCTGCACAACACCTTATGCCAGTAAGACATATACTACTACACACAAATTTCTTTTATGCTGGAGAAACAAAGAGAGAGAGGGGGAGAGAGAGAGAGAGAGAGAGAGAGAGAGAGAGAGAGAGAGAGAGAGAGAGAGAAAAATAGGAGAGAAAAATTTGAGAGATAGAGAGAGGGAGAGAGTGAGAAGATAGAGAGAGAGATTTAATGTGTGTGTGTAGAAATAGCAAGAGAGAGAGAGAGAGAGAGAGAGAGAGAAGGGAGAGAGAAGGGAGAGAAAGAGTAAGAGTAAGAGAGGAGAGAGTGTGAGCAATTGAATAGGGTTGTGTCCAAGGCTCAAAGTACCAAACCGCGTTATCTCATTCTCCTTCTTACGAGTCCCCACAAAACACTCCTCACTCCATCCACCTACTTCGGAATCAAATCCCGACTAAATACCAATCCCTCTCCATTTCCTACTACTATTTTCTCCAAATTATTGCCTCTATCCTTACCACATCTCCTATTCTCTATCCTAAATTCACCCAAATTTCCATCAAAACCCTCCAATAAAAATCTATCAGATTTTCCATTTATCTTACTACCAAAACTTACTCCTCATAAGTTGAAACTTCTTTTTATTCAAACAGACCCTATACTTCCTTAGAGCTTATCCTTCTACCTCCACAAACCTTCACTCAAGGACATGCAAGGCTTAGAAGGATTGTCAAAAGGGGAAGTGAGACAAGGAACATGCTAGGAAAGTTTGTAAGCTGAGCAACATGCTAGGTGAATTTTCATGTGCCCAAAACAAGGGAACATTGGAGTCGGATGAGAGGTAGCATGTACAAGCAATGTTCTTGTCACTCCAACTCAAGTCCAAGTATTTCTTTTGTATTTTGAGAAATAATATTGATACAATAATAATAGACATATTATTTGAATAATATTAATGATATAGATCATGCCTACTTGATATCCCATGATTCTTATCGGACACCTTGAGAATCAAGTAGCTGTACGAAGAACATAGGTGCTTAGGAGGAAATTCCAATAGGAATAACCCCTCTCGTGATCATGTCTAGTCCACGCTTAGGAATTCCTTAATTAATTGGACTTTTTATATTGTGATGGTGAGATGACTGATTTAGGAAGTTCATCATAAGTCAAAGTCAACTTTTACCTTTGAAACAAAATCTTTATACGAGCAAAAAATGCAAAGAAGTTAAGATGATTAGGGAACATTAATTAGATACTATTTTAGTTATCCTAAAGAATGAGTAATAGAGAGATATTGACCCCTCGAGCTAGCAAGGGTTAGGAAACATCAACTCTTTTTTATAGGAAATTGTCTAGCAATGTATCTCAATGAGTATTTCGCTCTTGAATAGAAGTCTAGTAAATCTTGATGAATTTGAGGTGAAAAATATACCCTTGAACTTTCTAAAAATTCAAGAAGCATCATCTCATTCTTTAGAATGAAATAGATCAATGAAAGGAATCTCATTGCTAAGCCCAAGTCCCTAGATCAAGAATCCTGACTCAAAGAAATTAAAGTAAATGCTTATAAGCTCAAGGCTTAGAAGAACACTTATACACAAGTATGCTTATCATACTACTTGTCACATTAAAAGGAATGTTTGGATTTTTTGTGGATTCTAATAAATAATTTATGCAATTTAGGTTAACTCTTGGATGTGTGATTTAAATCTTCTCGAAGGTTAGTTGCACTAGCTCTTCACCAAGGGATCTAGATTACTGCTCTAAATGCTAAGATCGTAAAAGAGATCTCTTTGTAGGGATTTATCATTTAGCTAAGAGGTGCCAAGGAGCCTAGGGGCTTTGGCTATAAGTCCTTGGGCATTTAAGAACTAGATTAGCCCTTACGAGCCTGGGTGGATCTCCCAAATGGCATCGATGCTCGAATTTGGTGGGTTATTTTGCCTTTGAGTGGAGTATTGATATGGACTTAAAAATTTATTGTAAGAGAAATACATAATAAATTTGCATAAATATTTTACTTTTCAAAATAAATTTTTTTCATTGTATTCATGTTTATCCTTAAACTTCGTGAAGAAACACTATTTAATATGATAATTAACGAATCTAGATTTATACATCAAATTAAAATGTATTAGGATAATTAGAAAACTAAGGATACTCCTCACAAAACCGGATGGTTCTAATGGATCTTTCATATGGTAGGGTGGTCTTGGTTAGCTAAGAGGTTCCATAGAAAGATTGAACTAGATTAGGACAAGTTAGAAAGGGCCAAATGTTGACTATCCTAGTGTAGTTCTAAATCCCAACCAGTGTCATTTTAGGGTGCTAGAGTCAAGACTATTTTGACTATGCTAATGTATCATTCTAGATCCAATCAGTGTCATTTTAATGTGTCATTCTAGATCCCAACCAATGCCATTTTAGGGTGGCAGAGTCAAGATTATACCTTATAGGTAGAGGGGTCAACACATATTGCTCCCTCTCACTTCTCACTCTCTTTGAATCAAGTATGGGAATGGTTTACTCTAGTTTTTGGGAGATGATAACAAAGTAGTCACCTCAAAGATAACACTAGATAATGCTAATAGGAGACCATAGTATTAACTTAGGGCACATTTTAGGTCAATCCTTGTGGGGTTGAGGTGGAGCTTCCCCTATGAGATAGACTCAAGCAATTTGAGATATTGACTTAAGTCACGTTTCAGGTCCATACTTGTGGGATTGAGGTGAAGCTTCCCTTGTAAGGTAGATTCAAGTAGTTTGAGGTTATGGATGTTTGATTATTCTAAGGGATTTCAAAATAGATATTTCCTTGATTACCTCTTGATGAACAACCAAAAATACATGCCATTGAGATTTGTTAGATAGGCATATTACACGATCATCACATTGACTTATTTTAATTACCTTGATCAAGGTTATTAACACCTAAATTGATTCTTTAAAGCCACTCAAGGTGGTCTTACTTTGACTAACTTAGTCACCCAAGGTGGTCTCACCTTAATTGCCTACCATCCATCACCTCTACTCAATGTGGTCATTTCAACAATCCATCATCTTGATCAAGGTGGTCGTCACATTGACTAACCTATCACCTTGAATAAATCACTTCTCCTCAAGGTAGATTAACACCACATCCACTCAAGTTACTCATTCAATTGGTTACATCCATCTAAATAAAGCATATGCATTGCATCACCTCCACTTAGGAGAATATCAGCTTGACTCAATCACCTTTACTAATTTTAATCACCTTATTTAAGGTGATACATCAACTCTACTAACTCAAAACTACTAAAGATGTCATCAACTTGACTAGAACTCGTTATCTTGACTTTCTCTCACCATAGTAATCACATTTCAACCACTAAAAGTGATCATAACCCTAATCATCACCTTAATTAGAATCCAATTACCTTGATCAAGGTGATCACATCACCTTGACTAATTCCACATCACTCAATATGATTTACAGTTAGCCTGCAGTGAGCATATAGAATAGGACAATTTCACTCAAGGTGATCCAATAGCTTGTCTAACATCTATCACTTGGATCACCCTAATCCAAAGATAAGCATAAATCATTTCCACTCAAGGAGACCATCACCTTGATCAAGGTGGTGATCATGAACATAAAGCATTTCCAATCAGCATGACCATCATATTGATCAAGGTGACCATCAACTTGATCAAGGTGATCACCACCTTGATTGCATCACTACAAGCATGCAAAAGGTGATTACTTCCATCCAAAATCTAGAAACTCATCCTTAACCATCAATTATAACTTATCCTCACTCAAATTGGCATTTGCCTTGAATGAGTTGAATGAAAACTAGTCAATAAGAATCAATCAAAGTGTTTAGCCCATCACCTGAGTGGAAATTCACCTTAACTAGACTATTCTATTCAGGGTAATAAATGCACACTACATTTGCATCACCTCTAGTGCATCCATATAGTTGTGTCACTACAAAAACTCACATGACACATTGCTTTGTCATAGCCATATCATCTATAGTTTCAGCGTGCTCAATTCCCAAGCTTTGGGCATTCTAATGACTACCACCACAATGAATGCACTAAACATAAGGTCTGTAGGTGTCCCTATGTTTAACTTTTTAGAATAAAAGGTTTAGTATTTCCTCTTGCTTCTTCTTTGAGTAGATTACTGACATGAATTGGTCCCTCAAACAATCCATTCAAGTCCGACTTATCCATGCTCAAGTTTCTAACTATAGTTTCGTATGGATCCTCATCTTTAATCCCATTGATAAAGACATACAAAGATCTTTTGCATGGGTTTCTCTTCTTGGAGTATTCTTTTACACAGAATGTAGAAAGTAGTTGCATAACTCCCAATGGCTTCGTTCTCTTTCTGCCCTATCTTCTTGAGTTTTACTAGAAGGTTATTTGCATAGCCAACTTCAAAGAAGCTTTTGATAAACAAGATCTTGACAATGAAGACACTAATCTTCTCTACAACTTTGAGACTTGTAAACCAAGTTTGTCCATTCCTAGATGCAACCTAAAAGATTGTGTTCCTACCACTAGTAGTATGGTTCTTAGCCCCACACATCTACTCTAATTGTTCTAGAAAGTTATATCAATCATCTTTGTCTCTATAGTTTTTTAGCTACTTGGCAACTAGAGAGATTCATGATTTCTTCCACGACTTAGCCTACTTTAGCAAATTGGTTTTTAGTAATGAGTTGACTTACATGGCAATGGGGTTGTCTCACAACTCATGTTGCATAATTTTTGAGACTATATCATCTAAGCCTAAGGGTCACCTTGTCTCATCCAATTTCTTGTTTTGCTTTCTCTTAGGCTCTTTTCAATCTAGAGTTTATTGGAGAGCATTATTTGTGGCATCTTCTCATGAATTTCATAAAGCTCTACATTAGCTAGGATATATTTTGATAATATTTCCCTCAATTATTATTCTAGTTTATCGCATCTATTCTATAAGCTCATCATAGGGAGACTAAGATAGTTATTTGATAACATTTTCTTGGCCATTTTTTAAAGATCTACTTTCATTAGTTGCTCTACAATGTCAAACAACCAAGCAATGGGAGTTTCATTGAGGGAGTGGTTCCCTAATGAGTAATCCTTTAAGATTTATATATTCGGGGAATAATATTTAAAGTTTGCTTGTTAGTCATAAGAATTTTTCTTCTTAGGCCTTACTAGTTACATATTAGAGGTTGATTTGATATTTCTTTGATTGAGTGGCTTGAGTTATCGGTTGCATCAATGATTAACTTAGTCAATTCCTTCCATGGCTCTATTCCTTCATGTAGTTGTCCACTCTAGTATGAGGTTCCTACTTAGTCTTACTTACTCCTTCCAAGGCTCTAGTCCTTCATGAGTTGTGCACTCTAGTATGAGGTCCCTTCTTAGTCTTACTTTGTCTTTTATTTGTTTAGTTCTTGGTCTAAGTTCATAATGACTTCAAGGTATTGGGATATGATGAAGTAATTCTAACACTCTTGATTAGTTTGGAAAGTTAAACGAGGTTTAGTTCCTAGCTCAAAACAACATGTTTGACTTAAGGTGTCAATTTTCCAATGCAATTTCTCAAGTTTTATAGATGAGCTTGGAAGAAGGTATTTGACTTACACCGCTTGAGGTAGAAAGGTGTCAAGCGAGGTGCAAGGGTCTCATGGTTCTCTAATCTAGGTTTAGGGATTTCCTTTGACAATCTCTCTATGTGGATCTATTAACACTTTCTTTTTGGTGGCTTTCAACTACAACCTACATCAACCTCTTTAGGTTAGTAATGAAGTGTTTTTTGTTGAAATGTGAACTATAGGGTGCCATGCACGTTGATGTATAGAGGCAACACAACTCCCATCTTTTTCTAACTAGAGAGTTTTGTGTCATCTCTCCACATACTTCTCTTATGGAACTCATCAAGACAAGCACACCACATATACGATATCATGTTTTTGATTATGATGTATACTTTGACTATGTTACTCTTGAATAGTTAAGCCATATAGCAATATGACAATAGTATTGTGCATGCTTGTCACCAACTATTATGTTACACATTGATACATATAGCTAAAAATGTATTAATGTATTTGTTTGTCAATTATGTTCCACATTACCATTCAAATTATAGCTTCTTAACAAACAAAAGTTTTCACCATAGTTGCACAAACTCATGCACCTACACATGTTATGAAACATGACATTATTGTGCTTTTAGAAAAAAGTTGATCTAGCTAAAAGTAGGAGCTTGAAATTTATGACAATCTTTTTCAAAAGTGCAACATTTGTGAGCCACAAAATTCCACAAAAAGATGTTTGCAAAAGATGCCTTCACATATTTTTGTATTCGACAACAAGCATGATATTATCCACATGCTTGCATGCAACTATAACTATCTAAAATTCAAACAATCACTAGGTATATTAATGAAGGTACTTTGTAATATAAACCCCAAAAAACAATAAGTCCACAAACTAATACTAGGCACTACATACCTAGCCCAATGCTTTACACTAACATTATAAACAATTACAGTGTGAAGCACCCTAAGCCACACTTTGTATGGCAAGAGTGAACAAGACCATTGTTAAACACATTCCTAGTCCAATCTAAATTTCCTCGACCCAAGTTTTCCATCAAAATTTTTTCGATAAATAGATTCTTTCTCAATACAACATGGAATAGGTCCAAATAGAGTTGTTAATCACAAATTCCATCAACAATGCCAAAAATTTTAGACAACTAACTAAATACAGTAAACAAGCAGTTTAATGATTGGATCAAAAGCTTGAACTAAAAATCAAAGCTCAAGACAAAGAAATTGCATCTCTTAAGAAGCAAGTGGCTGGAATGTGGCTCAACCCCAAGTTGGAGGAGGGAGAAATCCAACACAATGTGGCCAAGGAGATCACTTGCATTAAATAGGAAGTACAATTGCTCAAAAAAGAGGAGACAAAAAAGGAAACCATTTTTTGGATAGAGAAGCTCAAAAAAACGTAGAAACAAGTAGAAGAAACAAAGCAATGGATTCAAGTAGTCAGGAAAGGGAAACAACCAACCCATAGATCTACAATATCCATCATCACTACCACACTAGAGGAAGAACAAAAACAAAAAATGAGAGAGCACTTCATGTTTGGGTAGTAATTATACACCTTGATGAACATCAAGAAAGACATAGATATATCTACTTGGAGTGGGTAAGAAGACTACCCAAGATAAAGAAAGGCAGAGCTCGAAAGAGCATACTCTCATTCTCCGCTTCCCCACCATGGAGGCTAGAACAAACTTCTTAGACATGTGCCATGTTAGATATGCTCAATGCCCCACCCTCATAAGGTGCCACCAATGATCTATGGTGCTCAAAGTTGTAAGGCCCCCATTATGAGGAGAAGCCATGTGTGAGCACAAACATTGGGTGAACCCTGACTTGTATGTTAGATGAGGTCTATGTGATTAGATGGCAAAAAAGTGACCTTTATGGATCTAGCCTTTGGGTTAGATAGAGTAGTTATGTTGGTAGCAACTCGAGGCACAATGCATCAAGTTGCGAGATATGGGAGTTATTAGGGGCCCCTATTATGGGGTTTGGGGGCTACCCCCTATGAGAGTCCGAGGGCAATGACCTCGGCCCAACGGTCAAGAAAATATTCCTTGGAATATTCATTAGCCGACTAGGGAAGGTTTATAATATGGACAAACTTGCCATCCAACTACCTTCTCGGGCTATAAAAGGAAGACGCCTCTAAAGCCATCGTCAATCTATCTTTCACCCAGTCAGATTTCTTCCAGCTACCCTAAGCTCTTTACCAATCATCTATCTGGATCGCCATCTAAGCTTCACAATTGAAGCACACGAGTGGACAGAGCCATCTTTGTATCAGTTCATTTGAAACTAAAGCAATCTCTATTCTTCTCATATTTATTGTATGTTCTCTACTCCTTGCTCAGATTCTATCCATTGTGCCATGTACTTTCTACATGGTATCAGAGCCCAAGGGGCTTTGAGGAGTAAAAAGTATACGAGAGGGAAGGACTTCAACAGCGAAGAGGAGAAATGTTGTCTGCTACACCAAGTAGTGGTGTTGGTGCATCAAATGGTGCTATTATTGTACTAGCAATTCAAACACTGAGGATTCATCCACCAACCTTCAGCGAAGGCAAGTTAGATGGTACAACTATACTTTGTGAAAAATTAAAATCACAACTATCCTTGATTCTTATGAGTTTCTGGAGAGACGGTGCTGAGGACTGACCCAAAACCTCAACCCTTCCCTAACCCATCAAATTCAAGTGTTATGATTCCTCCAAATGTAGATCTTTTATGATCTTGGAAACAAAAGAATGCAGATGCATTGTGTGTCTTAGTTACAAGTTGTTATGATAGTGCTTTGACCTTGATTGAGCACACAACCAAGGCATCAAAAGTTTGAAACGTACTGAGGAGTCAATAGTACGAAATGCGGAATCAAACAAGGATTTAAAACTTGGAGAATCAACTAGCAACATAGAAGTTTGCCAAAAAAGTCTATATAGTTCTATGAAGCCTCTGTAAGAATCCATCACTGTGATGGTTGGGAATGATGCAAAATGCCCTGCTAAGGACACAAGTAATATTTCCTTTGTTACTACAACTGGTGAAATCAAGAATCTTTCAAACATGTATGTTCCAAAGATTAAGAGAAATCTACTAATCAATTGCTTGTATAATTAATCTTGGCCATGAGGTGAGGTTCATTAATACAAGTGCAGAAATTATCAACTGTGCTGGCAAAGTTGTCAGCAAAGGAGAAAGAGAAATAACCTCTATAAGCTGAGTGCTCTTACAAGCACCGCTAGTGTGGGCACAAGTAAACTTTGGCATGAAAGATTTGTTCACATTGGTTTTGTAGTGTTAAAGGAGATGCATAAGCAAGGTATGGTTGCTCATCTACCTGCAGTAACTGAAATGAAAGAACTATGTGAAGCTTGTACAATGGGCAAGCAATAGAGAAAGGCATTTCCACAAGAAAGAAAGAATAGAGCAAAGGCTCCTCTAGAGTTAGTGCATGCTGACTTGTGTGGTAAAATGCCTACAAAAGCCTTGGGAGGATCTTTTTACTTTATGTTGATCGTCAATGACTACAGTAGGAAGATGTAGGTGTACTTTCTTCGTGATAAGGCTCAAGCTTTTATTAAGTTTAAAGAATGGCTTAAATTTTTTGAAAATGAAATAAGGTAAAGAAGAAGTTCAGAATAGATGGTGGTGGTAAGTTCAACTCATAGAAGTTTGAAGACTTTTGCAAGAGAAAAGAGATTAAGAGTCAATTGATGACGCCTCATACACCTTAGCAGAATGCCATTGTTGAACGCCGAAATTGCACCATTGTGGAAATGGTAAGGTGCATGATTAAGGGCAATGTATTACCTAACGAGTTTTGGGTAGAAGCTGTTAATACTGTAGTCTACATTCTCAATCAGAGTTGCACAAAGGCTCTTAAGGGTGAAACTCCTCATGAGGCCTATTCTGGTTAAAAACCATTTATCTCATATTTTAAAACTTTTGGATGTGACTTTTATGCACATGTTCCAAAGGATAAAAGAAACAAGTTAAATCCAAAAAGTGTAAAATGCATCTTCTTGGGTTATAGTGATGAGAAAAAGGCCTACAAATCGTATGATCAAGAGACAAAGAAAATCATAGAGAGCCATGATATGGTGTTCAAGAAGCAGCCACATACAATGGAAGTGGAGAATATAAGTTCTTCCACTTTATCATCTAGAGAAGAAGTAGTCCACTATGAACCTATCCCAAGAGTTATCCCTACTCTCAAGGAGGAGGAAGCATCGTCTTCGGATGATGAGGAACGCTACTGGAAAAGCCATTGTCGTGATGGGTGAAGCAACTCTATGATCATAGCAATCTTGTGTCTACCACAACTGAGAAAAAGGTAGACGTACCAAGGAGTTCACTTAGAATAGAGGAGCAAAGAAAAGCTTCTGCTCACATAGTCAATATGGCCTTAATGGCTGAGATTATGAGAAAAGTAAAGGAGCTATTAGACTTGGAAAAAGCACTTGCCGATCCAACATGGAGAGCAACTATGCAACCTAAGTATGACAACATCATGAAGAATGACACTTGGGAGCTAGTGGATCAGCCAGAAAAGAGGAAGATTATTGGCAACCAAGTGGGTTTGGAAGGTAAAGTACAAGGTTGGTGACATCTTAGAAAAGTACAAAGCCAAATTAGTTGCACAAGGATCTTTATAGGTTGAAGAATTTGATTTTTAAGAATCATTTGCTCTAACTATTCGAATGACCACTATTCGCATAGTACTTGCAGTGGCTACTCATAAGAAATGGCAAGTTTACCAAATTGATGTCAAATCATCATTCTTGATTGAATGGTGACCTCAAGGAGGAGGCATATGTGGCTCACCCATGAGGGTTTGAGGCCCCGCATTTTGAAAACAAAGTGTGTAAGTTGAAGAAGGCATTGTATGGGTTGAAACGAGCCTCAAGAGCATAGTACCAATGTGAATAGATAAATTATTTCTAGGTTTAAATTTTAAAAGATGTATCTCATATGCTAACATGTATGTTTACACGAATAGTAAAAAGTCTATAGTGATTGTCCTATATGTGGATAATCTTCTTATTATAGGTGACTATGAAGATATGATCCATCAGACTCAAAAAGCTTTGAGCTCTGAGTTTAAAATGATTGACTTAAGCTTCATGCACTATTTTTTGGGGATTGAAGTCTTGCAAGTGCCTAGCAAAATCTTCATCTCTCAAAAAAAGTATGCATGGTAGATCTTAAAAGCATTTGGCATGACTAAGTGTAAGGAGATAGCTACACCTATGGAGGTCAATGTCAAGTTGTCCATTGAGGATACATCAGCATTAGTAGACATCGAGAGGTGCAAGAGGTTGGTTGGCAGTCTCATCTACTTATGTAACACTAGGCTAGATATCAATTTTGTTGTTGGTGTTTTGAGTAGGTTCTCAAACAAACCACGAGAAAGTCATTGAAAAGTTGGGATCCGGGTGCTCAAATACTTAAAGGGAACTCTTGACTATGGTATCACATACAATTCCAGAAGTGCTTTTATGGGAAACACTGACTCAGATTGGGCATATGAGAGCGATTTCAAAAAATCAGTTTCTAGATATTGTTTATCTTTAGATTCAAGAATTTTCTCTTGAATAAGCAAGAAGCAACCAACAGTGGCATTGTCTTCTACTGAAGTAGAGTACAAAGCAGCTTGCTTTGTTGCATGTGTGAAGTAGTATAATTAAGGAGGATCCTATGGCATATGGCAATACAGGATGAAGATCCAAGAGTGCTAAGATGTGACAATCAGAGTTGCATCGCCATTACCAAAAATATGTTTTTTCATGCATGCACCAAACATATTGAGATACAGTATCACTATGTGCGTGATTTGATCGGCGATGGGATAGTAAAGCTGGTCTACTATCCAACAAATGAGAATGGAGCTGATATCCTCACCAAAGCTCTTACAAAGGATCTCCTTCAAATTTATATTTAGAGACTCATCATTGGACCAAGAATGTAGTTCACATGTGGATAGACATTGAGGGGGGATGTTAGATATGCTCAATGCCCCACCCTCATAAGGGGCCACCAATGATCCATGGTGCTCAAAGTTGTAAGGCCCCCATTATGAGAAGAAGCCATGTGTAAGCACGAACATTGGATGGGTCATGACTTGTATGTCAAATGAGATCTATGTGACCGAATGGAAAAAAGGTGATCTTTATGGATCTAGCCTTTGGGTTAGATAGAGTAGTTATGTTGGTAGCAACTCAAGGCAATCATCGAGTTGTGGGGTGTGCGACTTATTAGGGGCCCCTATTGTGGGATCTAGGGGCCACGAAAGTGGCCCTTAGCTAGGGGTCTCACGGGGCCAGTGGTACCTCTAATGAGGGTCTCAGGATCTCGGCTTGACGGTAAAGGGAATATTCATTGTATGACTAGGGAAGGTTTATAATATGGTCGGACTTGTCGACCAAACTATATTCTCATGCTATAAAAGAAAGGCCCCTCTAAAGCCATCGTCAGTCTATCTTTCACCCAATTTAAGTTCTTCCAACTACCCTAAGCTCTTTGCCTATCATCTATATGGATCACCATCTAAGCTTCACATTGGAAGTGCACGAGTGAACAAAGTCACCTTTGTATCAATTTGTTTTGAAATTAAAGCAATCTCTATTCTTCTCATATTTGTTGTGTTCTCTACTCCTTGCTCAAATTCTGTCCATTGTGCCGTGTAATTTCTATATGCCAAACATTAAAAGATACCGATGTGTTTTTTAGTGATGGCGTCACACCAATCCAACTAGTGCACATGAGGAAGTGCATACCAAGAATTAAGGCAACTAGGGAGGAGGGAAAGTTGACCTTCTACAAAGCAAGAAGAGTGATGATTGTGGAGAGATATATGAAATGACGATGTAGGACCTATGGAACTAGCCTCACTATAGTAGCTACAATGGAGCCTTACGATTAAATGTAGGAGCATTTGAGACATTTAGAGGGAGAGATATAGTGTTCTACTCAGAGTTACATCAAGGGCCACATACTACACTCCCATAAGTGAAAAGTAAGGCACACATGGACCATAATAGTCAAGGTTCATGAGGAATGGGAGTGCTATTCAGAGAAGGGGTATGATAAGTCATCCAAATAGTTCAAAGGAGACCAAAAATTGCCTATAGAGAGAGGTAGAATTGAGATCCATTAACCCAAAAATAGACATAGCTACTCATCAAAATCCCCATGTGGTAAAAGATCTTAGCCCAATTGGAGAGAGATCTATACCATCTATTCTTGCGACAAGATTCTAGAGAGGCCTAGAGGCTTTTCAAAGAGCATTGTCTAGCCACACCCATTGCATCCCCTATTATACATGAGCAGTATGAAACCAATCTCTACAAAGTAGCACGTCAACAACTTCCTCTCCTTGATGCACTAAAGCATTGCCTAGATACCACCACCTTCTTTAGAGAGAGTAGGGTTTGAGATGCTATTGATAAACTTAGTAGAGGCAAGGAACATGATCATGATGGATCAGTATAGTCGAGTACTTGATTCAAGCTAAGACTTGGTGGTAGGACTACTAGCTGACATGTTTAATAAAGCAATGTATAAACACTTCCCAAAGAGTTGGAGCACAAACATTGTTGTGCATATCCTCCAACCGAGTGTTCCTACTCTACCCAGGACTATGGTTGGGCATACATTGACCAAATTATGTCTCCATTCTTGAACATGAGTAGAGCAATTGAGCAAAGGGATGGGGTCTTAAAGCACAATGACAAAATGGTTTTAGGAGAGGTTTCTCTACATTGGATCACATCCTCACACTTAGCATACTTATTGAGGAGGATAGAGCTCAAGTGGCCACTAGGATCTATTTTTGCTTGGGGCGAAGAAGGAATGTTTCCTTTCTTTGATACTATTTGATGGGCTTGTTGATTATATATCCTAGGGAGGAGATATAGGAGCTCCAATGGCCAGCACTTGGATACCTCTCCTAATATATGTAGATGATATTGTACTAAAGACTACAAAGATATTTGGATCTAGATAATACAATGGGCTTTTAGTGAACCTTAGTAAAACCAAGGTTATGGTGTTTAATATTGTGCTATAGTGGGTCTGTATATTAGCATCTAAGTTTACATATGGGTAGGAGGAGTTAGAATATGTGGATTCTTACACAAACTTGGGAGTCTTATTTACTAAATAAGTCCCACTTTTTCTATGAGTAAGGTAGGAAACACTAGACTAACAGGATGATACACAAGACTGGGTGGTTTGGATAGGATGTGCTCATTGGCATAGCTCGAAGAACCCCGCCCTACGTTGTGACTCTTTGATACACTAGTCACATCCACATTACTCTATGGAGTACACATATGGGGACCTACACACTTAAGATCAATGGAGATCAATGGAGAGATCCATTGTATCCATGATCTCTATGCTAAGCATATGTAAGGCCTTAGTCCCATATGAGATCATCATAGCTAAGCTAATGCTAGCCATACCAATTATAGTAGAGGCCCTCATCCAATCAATCACATATATGCACAGCTTATGGGACGTACCTAGACATAGATATGCACAATTGGCTCTCAAGTTCTATTAATAACTTGCTAGAGAGGATGATACTTCATGGTGGTATGCACAAGTGTTAGACTAGCTTGAGCTACATAGCTTCAACATAAACAACCTACCCCCTCCCCTCCCCTTGTGGTATCCCTCAATGCACCATCTCTTACTTTGAGTCACTCAAAGATTGGCATGATCATCAAGATGGGTCTCTTACTTTGAGTCGTTCAAAGGTTACTAGGGCCATCAAGATGGATCTCACCTAGCTAGACACCAAGAGGATATGGTCAACACCAATACAAGAGTTGGGGACAAAGATGACTTTTTACAAGAGAAAATATTCTCCATAATATAGATGATGGATCTATTCTTGACCCAAGATACATGGACACCCACATCTCACATGGGATCAAATATGTTATCAAGTAGCTGCACACCTCTCCACATTAGTTAGAGAATGAGACTAGCAAATATACATCCATACCACCAGAGGACTATGTATGCCAGATATGCCAACTAGACCTGAAGACAAAAGAGCACTACATCTGCCACTACCCAATATACTATGAGACTCGAGGTACTTTCTACTATCTTTTTAGAGAGAGGTTTGGACCACTATCTAGAGCCATGGATTTTACTAATTAGCAATCCTTGGCCTCTTCCTCCCTGACATAGGATGACTTCATGACATGCTCCTTAGGAGTGCAGCAACTCTAAGACACTAGGGCCCTATCCATATGTAGCTTACAAATTTCTTCATGAGGGAGATTCAAGAGGCTTCAGCATAGTTACAATATCAATCCATGCATGGAAGGACCATTGAGGGCATATACACAATGGATATTGATTGAGTGCAACAACTCCAAGACATTGAGGCCTTATCTAGAGGTAGCTTTATATACTTCTTCACAAGGGAGATTCAAGAGGCTTCAATGCAATTACAATCTCACTCCACACAAGGGAGGACCATTGAGGGCACTCTTGACACTACCATAATCTACATATACACAAGGGATATTGATTGTTTTGATTGAGTTGTCTTTGGCTAAACATTGTAAATGTCGACACAGACATCGATGGCCATATGCAAATACAAGAAATTATTGCTTAGGCTAGAGCTAGGCCCTGGCTCTCTTTATCAACTCTAGAATTCTCTTTTTTACTTATAGCTTTAGTTCAATTACACTTATGTTTTACTATTCTTTTTAGACAATTATAGCATCATACAAATGATTGTAGCTTATGGTCTCATAGGTCATTTTGGCCTCTTGCAAATATTAATGTATCCTCTCTCTCTCTCTCTCTCTCTCTCTCTCTCTCTCTCTCTCTCTCTCTCTCTCTCTCTCTCTCTCTCTCTCTCTCTCTCTCTCTCTCTCTCTCTCTCTCTCTCTCTCTCTCTCTCTCTCTCTCTCTCTCTCTCTCTCTCTCTCTCTCTCTCTCTCTCTCTTTGTGTGTGTGTGTGCGCGTGCGCGCGCATGCACATGGCATTCTAACACGATATGCTATTAATCTAAATGCATCAATATAAAGTGGCAATTTTCTAAAGTTCCATATTGTGCATGAAAGATGTGGCATTAATTTAATAATAAATATGTTTGATAGTTTAACATCATGGACAAAAGTTGATACATTAATATTATATATAAACATACCAATTTAAGAAGCCCTAGATCTGTTGTGTCAAACCAACAATTTTCTATAAACGTTGAGGCTATGTGAGGCTGTGTTCATTTTCAATCATCATATAGATGTGTAGTAGTGCCTCATCGTCTTCACCTTTTCTTGTCTTTTCAACTACTTGAATGTAAACATTATAAAGACACTACCATTGCATGAAGACATTGGTGCCCATGACCATTCCTATGGGGCAATGAGGTAAGAAAAATGAAAATATCTTCACTTTATGTAAAATGAATAGTCTCAAAACCATCTTGTTGATCATTAATGTAACTGAGTCAACCATGGAGAGTCCAATTTGCGTAGGACCCACATGCCTTGTAAACACATGGGGCATGGAGTTTGCAAGTACAACATGGGTCCCCCCATCCCCACCAAAAACATGTTTAAAGGTGCCATGGGGGAACCCATGCAAATGTCTATCCATAGCTTGCACTTGCAACATTGGTTGACCAATTGGCATTTATGCTTGGAGAGACAATCATTGGGGAATCAAAATGCACAAGTCCAAAACCACATCAAACCTACTTTAAGACTTAGACAACAAGGATCTTGTTGGTATGGCATCTAAACTCTAAGACTCCTAGCACTCATGAACTATGCACTACAACACCTCAAGTCCTTTAGCAACTCCATTATAGTCAACCATGGAAAGGACATCTATCCAAATGCAGCAAGTTTAACACTTCCATAGTTTGGCCAATAGCTCTAGGTCTATCAAATCGATCATCATCAAAGTCATTAGGGGCCTTTAGGCCACTTACCTCAAGCTTTTGATGAGTCCATTCACTATATTTAAAGTGATGGGAATAAAGGCCCTCGTGCCTTTAAATGTGCTCAGGTGTGAACACACCCTTATCATTTGTGCTTACACATATATATCTATCTAAAAACCTAAAGGTACACACTCGTCATTGTACCTAAAAACGTGCACACTCTGCTCTGCTCTGCTCTCTCTCTCTCTCTGTCTCTCCGTGCACAACGAACACCTGCTATCTCGATCTTCGTGCCTAACCCATCACGACAAACTGGTATCATAGCTGTGGTTAAGGAGTTTGTACTTCTCGGAGTTCAAGCAGGAGCTGACAAGCAGGCGTACAGGTCGTGAGGTCATTTTTTGACCTCAAAGGCCAGGTGGCGTGCGACAGGGCAGCTAACTAGGCAATGACCAAACAGTAGGCAACAATTGCCGCAGGCATCGCGGGCGCAACAAACGACGTCATATGGGGACGGGGATGGGGCTACAGGCGTCAGACAAGGACGGTGATGGCAATGACAAGAGCCACGCGTCGAGCGAGGTAGCCGTGGGCGACAACCAAGCGATGACCTACACGAGGCCAACCAAGCGGCGACCTACACGGACGGGGTCAACGGACCCCCCCCCCCCCCCCCCCCGGGTCACATATTTCAAATATCAAATTTTTTTCTAAAATCTCTTTTATCCCCTTTTCCCTCTGACGGGGTTTCACGTATGGAGGCACAATTTCCAAATTTGTGCAATCTTGGCCCGAAAATTTGGGGCTTTTCCTAAAATTGGGAATTGTGATGCAGAGCAAGATTATTTGTCTCGAAATTGCATGAATTTTGTGACATTTTGTCCCTGACATTTGGGGCTTTTCATGTATATACACAAATTAGGCTGAAATTTACCAAATTTCTCAATATTGATTCACATTGGACCCCATGCAATTTGGAGCTATCGATTTCTGATGCCTTGTTGTTCAACATTGAAGGTTTGGATTCTACATATGCTATATAGACTCAATTGGAAGAATTGTATGCACAGAAGAGTGCTGTAAGCTAAATGTATTGGCTGAAAAAGCTTATGGATTTGTGTATGAAAGAGGGTACAGCAATGTCTACTCACTTGAGTGAGTTTAACTCCATTTTCAGCCAACTGGTTGCCTTGAAGTTTATGATTGATGAGGAATTTAAGGCTACTTTCTTGCTTTGCACTCTACCAAAGAGTTGGGATACCTTCAGGACTGTTATAAGCAATTCTAATGTGATCCTTTTGTATGCTGATGTAGAGAGTGCTCTACTTATGGAAAAAATGAATCGGCAGAACAATGCATCCACTAAGTCTTCCAGTGCTTTGCATACTAGGGGCAGATCACAACAAAAGGGCAAATATGATAGCAAGAGACGCAGTAAATCATGTGGCAAAGATGTTGAATGCCATCATTATGGCAAGAAGGGTCACTTTAAACGTGATTGCTACAAATGGAAGAAAGAGAAAGGAAAGGGCAAGAAGACAGATGATAGCAAGGAAGAGAAGAAAGACAATCATTCTAAGAAGAACAGTGTCAAAATTGAAGAGCTGAATGTAGTCATTCATGACAATGATAGTGGAAGTGACGTACTCTTTGTCTCTTCACACTTTGGTGCACATGCTTTACTTGCAAATACAGACGATGACATGCATACTTGGATTCTCGATTCAGGTACTTCTTTTCATGTCACCCCTCATCGCGAGTCGTTCTCTGACTATACATGGGGTTGACATGGTGTTGTCCATCTTGGGGACAACTATGCATGTGACATTGCAGGTATTGATAGTGTGCAGTTGCAGTTTCAGCATGGCTTTGTCTTCACACTTCAACATGTACAGCATGTACCTCAACTCAAGAAGAGCTTAATTAGCACAGGGCAACTAGATGATGATGGTTTTCATACCACCTTTGGTGATGGAAAATGGAAGATCTGTAAGGGATCTACAGTGATTGCAAGAGGTTGCAAGAGTGATACTTTCTATTCACTTCATGTATCTAGTGTGTGTGACCATGTTGTTGCTGTAACCGAGCAGCCAAGTGTTTCTTTGTGGCATGGCCGATTGGGACACATGAGTCAAATAGGAATGAAAGTGCTTTCTCGTTTGGGTTACTTGCCTTGTCTTCGTTATATTGATTTTGAGCATTGTGATCATTGCATTTATGGCAAACATGCACAGACGTCTCATAAAAAGTCTCTTTCGCTAAAATCTTCTCCTCTAGAGTTAGTACATTCAAATGTTTGTCTGATGCCAGGATTATATTTAGGGGGAAAGAAATATATTGTCACCTTTGTCGATGATGCTACACGGAAGGTATGGGTTTACCCTATTTGTAGCAAGGATGAAGTGCTAGACAAGTTTAAAAAATTCTTGGCATTGGCTGAAAATCAGACATATAAAGCACTTAAGTATCTTCACTTTGACAATGGTAGGGAATATGTGTCCAAGGCCTTTCAAGCATTTTGTGACAGCAAAGGGATAAAGAGGGATAGGGAAGTTCCCCAAGAAGTATGATTGGGCAAGCCACCTTCATATGCTCATCTAAAAGTATTTGGCTGCGAGGCATTTGTTCACATTCGTAAAGAAAAACGCAGCAACCTTGAACCAAAGTCGTGTAAATGCATTTTCCTAAGATATGGTGACGAGGGTGAAATGGGGTATAAATTATGGGATCCTGAGAAAAGAAAGGAAGTACGCAGCAATGATGTTATCTTCCGGGAAGATCACATGCACAAACAACCCGAAAATACTGAGGAGGTCTGTAGGGTTGTATTCTGGGAAGAAATACATTTTGGACAGTAAAATGTGCCCACTGTACAGCAGCAAATACCTGCTATAAATGAACCTGTAAATGCAGAAAATGATGTTAAAAATTATCAGCCAGCTATTGTCCATGATAGTGAGTCACTACATGTGCAGAAACAACCAGGACAAGCTGTTAATGCTGATTTGTAGGTTGAAATGCCAGGACAACATGCTGAAAATGGAAATTTGCAAGAACAACCAGCAAACAATGATCATTGGGTTAGGAAATCGTCTAAACCTACTAGACAACCTGACAGATTTATTCATGGTGCAAACAATGTGGTTGATTATTTCATGTTGACAGATTGTGGTGAACCATCTTGCTTCAAGGAAGCAATGGACAGACAAGATAGCAAGAAATGGTATAAAGCCATGTTGTCAGAAATGGAATCTCTTGAGAAAAATGGCACTTGAAACTTGGTGCAGTTACCTAAAGGGTAGAAAACACTTCTATGCAAATGGGTTTACAAGATAAAGGTCACTTCTGGTTTCTCACCAAAAACAAAGCAAGATTGGTTTTTTTGCAAAGGTATACAAGTAGAAGCATGGAATTGACTTTGATGAGATTTTCTCTCCTGTAGTCAAAATGGCTACATTGAGAACCATTTTGGGCTTGCTTGCAATTGAAGATGTGGAGCTCATACTGATGGATGTAAAGACTGCATTCTTACATGGTAATTTGCATGAGGACATATATATGCAACAACCTGAAGGGTTTGTTGAACAAGGGAAAGAGAAGATGGTATGTAAACTCAAAAGAAGTTTGTAAGGGCTGAAACAAGCACCAAGAGAATGGTATCATAAGTTTGATACATTCATGCAGTCTCAAGGTTTTCATAGAAGTCAAGTGGATCACTCCTAGTACACCAAGAAGGCAGTAGATGGCAGCCTGATTATCTTGGTTTTGTATGTTGATGACATGCTGATTGCTGGCACGAATACTCATACCTTGGAATCACTGAAGCAAAGTCTTCATGGCAGCTTTGACATGAATGATCTTGGTGATGCAAATCACATTCTTGGCATGCGAATACTCAAAGATAGGTCGACATGCTTACTCTATCTATCTCAACAGGAGTATATCTCCAAGGTTTTGCAATGTTTCAATATGGAGGGGGGGAAAACAATTGGGGTTCCATTGCCTCCATATGTGAAACTTAGTGCAGAGGACAACCCTATATCTGATTATGAAAAGGCTAAAATGACCAAGATACCATATACTTCAGATGTTGGCTGTTGATGTATGCTATGGTTACTACACGTCCTGACATTGCCTTTACAGTGGAAGTGGTTAGCAAATACATGGCAACCTCTAGCAAGAAGCATTGGGATGCAATGAAAGGTATTATGAGATACCTCAAAGGCACAAAGAAGTTGTGTATCTACTTTGGAAAGCAGAAGGCATTTGTTGTTGGCTTTACGAATGCAGACTATGCTAGTCGTGCAGATTGTTTACTTTCACAGGAGGAGCAATCTCTTGGATCTCCAGGCTACAAAAGTGTATTGCATTGTCTACTACAGAGGCAGAGTATGTGGCTGCCACTGAGGCATGCAAGGAGGCTTTATGGCTTTCACGTCTGGTGGGAGAGCTTGGCACCACAGAGTTACATATTCTCCATTGTGATAGTTAGAGTGCTATCATGCTAGTATGAAATCCCGTCTTTCATGCAAAGACAAAGCACATACAGGTGAAGTACCACTTCATTAGAGATGTACTTGACAGCAAGAGCATTGAGCTTGTCAAAGTGCATACAAATGATAATCCTGCAGACCTTCTCACGAAGGGTCTTCTAGCATAGTGGTTTGCTCATTGCCAATAGATGATGGGAGTTGGATAGATATATGTATTTCAACTTTGTACATACCTAGACTTAGTTGATTCTTTTCTCCCCTTAAGGCACATTGCCTTTAGGTGGGAGGTTATTGGGAATAAAGGCCCTCGTACCTTTAAATGTGCTCGAGTGTGAACACACCCTTAGCACTTGTACTTACACGTATATATCTATCTAAAAACCTAAAAGTGCACACTCATCATTGTACCTAAAAACGTGCACACTCTGCTCTACTCTCTCTCTCTTTGTCTCTCCGCACGCAACGAACACTTGCTCTCTCGATCTTCGTGCCTAACCTGTCACTACATGAGGATTTTTTTGTTACTAATTGTGAGGAGGCCATGGAAAGGAGAAGTGATTCGAATCATTGCAATATGAGAATGAGAGAGCTATGAAGAGGGACATTTTTATATACACAACGCTGGCAATTACACACCCTTTGTTTGCATCACACTAGTGACACATTTGGCATGTATTTTCATTCACCATAATATACCAAACAAATCCTCCAATGTTAACTTCCCTAACTATGATTGCCCATGACCACCATGAAATGGCGAGTCTATGTGCCATGTCACAATGTGTAGCACTTTTTGACTTAATACCCTAACTTTCAAATCCAACCAATCCATTGTTTGGCTTCTCTACACATTCCTCCTAGCCCTCTTGATTGAGTCTTTGACTATTAGAAAATGCAAGGAGGAGCTTGCAATTGTTATTCCTCCTCCAACACGTTATGGATGGAGAGAGAGAGAGAGAGAGAGAGAGAGAGAGAGAGGTAGGTTTGTGATTGAAGGATGAGGAGATATTGACCCACTTTGAACATGTAGCTCCATCAATTCTTCCTCACTCTCCATAACGACCTCCATCATCCCTCAAGAACTATCATGCCCAAGGTCTTTTTCAACCACATTCATAGATTTCCATCATCACTTGAAACTATGATGCCCAAGAGGGTATTTTAGAACTACAAGATGAGGAATGCGATGCCCAAGAGGATAATTTAAAAGTGCAAGATGAGTAATGGATTAAAGTACAAAGGATGGACAAGGTCTTTCTTTTTGCATTATGGCACACTTTGCTCACTTTACCAAGACAAAAATGGCAACCACCACGGCCTAGCCTTGACACCATGGACACTATACAAGCAAGCGATTGGGGATTGATTTGTTGACAACAAAAGCTTCCTAATGGAGACTATGTTCATGAATGTGTCACCAAGGCTTATGTGAGCATCTAAACACCCTATCTTGCAAGCGCGGGAGGGAATGTGATCTCTCCCGTTGGGTTTGCAATCCTAAACACTAAGGCAAAAGCTGAGGGAGAGGGAGAGGGAGAGTAAAAAGGAAGAGAGATGACAATCAACTCAAAGATATGGCAATTCACCCAACCACCACACTTGACCAACCTAGCAAGCTATCAAGAAGTGGACACATGCGCACACACGTAGTAACCTATAGGAAGATTCACATTCTTGCTTTGGTCATGAAGTGTGAACAATCTTACTCTAGGAAGGATGAAGTGGTCAACCTTGGCAGTGTGAGAAAGAACATGGTCCATACTTCGAGCATGAGCAAGAATGGCATATATATGTATATATATAGATAGAGAGAGAGAGAGAACCTCCACTCTTCCTCCTTGTGCCTCATAGGTTGGGGGCATTGTCCTTGGTTCAAAGTTCCCAAGCCAAAGCTCTAAATGATGTATAGGATACATACATGGTTAACCAATTTGCCATGAATTTAGGAACTTGCCAAGGGAGGAAAAAATAGAGAAGGGCAGAGTTGGTACGTGTGAAGGTACCAATGAGAATTGTGCAAAGGCTCGTTTGCTTTCTATGAAGCTCTCTCCAGAAGAACATACGCCAGAAGTACGCATTGCAAAGTTGCTCTTTTGCGCAACTTGCCAACTAGCATGCGTGCTTTTGCAGGTTGACCAAGAGCACCAAGGCAAAATCTTCCACTTAAAAGGCAGGCCTCGAGTGGCAAACGCTCTTAAGCAGCGTCAGCAGTCGACCAGCATGTCATGGTTCAAGATTGAAGGCTTATTCAGAATTTGGACAATTCAATGCTTCCGACCTGCCCACGATGTTCATTTTTCTCCGAAATGCGCATTGCGTAGCCTATCTTACAAATAGAGTCAAGGACACACAACAAGCGTGATGTTATCCGAGTGTAATATGACTGACTGGATGACATTTTAAGTCACAGAGCAGCATCAGAGATCGTGTTGTTCATCTGTAACATCACTGATCACTGATCGAAATCTTAAACTACTATCCTAGCGTTACCCTCCAAATATTCTATCACACTGGAGTCGTTAGCTTGATTTGTAATCATCCGAGTCCATACATAACAATGACAGCATAGGAGCCAAATGTTATTCATGTTTCAATGACAGAATGTTTTGTGATCCCACCCTGATTTTTCCGAACCCCATATGGGAGTACCAAATTAAAAATCTAAACACTTTTGAGGGTGAGATTCTGTATGCACTAAGAGCAGGTCGAGGATTCAGGGAGCAATTCTAAATGCTCAGAAAGGTCAATTTAGATAATGCACCCATTGCTCCAGCACCTCAGAGGAACCATACCAGGGTCTTTCCGGATCTCTAGCACCCACGGGGGAATGATACACACCATCTATGGTGATATTTGTTGCGCCATCCAAATGAGCTGACATTTCTGGCACAACTCCATCTCCCCATACATCTGCTTGGCCACATACCTGCAAAATCCATTGCACCACCACATTTACTAATGTTGTACATGATGCAGCAAATGCAACATAACTTCAAGAGTACAAAGATATGGCTGCCTGCAAAATCACTACATGCATTTGTCCTTAATTAAACACAAACTTTTCACTTCATTTTGGAATGCACGCCACCATCCCTCAAAGTATAATTGCTGACAATTATGTAAGGCAATCCTCTAGCTTTCTGCTTATGCAAGGCTATTTTCAAAGTTCTATCAGGATCTTCTAAGATGTTCTATCAGAATGCACTGAACGAAATGAGGTAATTACTAGAACATCACCTCCCAATTTTCAGTTACCCAGATTTGGACTTCAAAAAATAGTGTTTACATAAAGATTTGACTACATACTGTGTTTGCGTAGTACATACACACTATTATTTTCGGCTTCTGGAGCAACTAGCTCGGGGATACAACAACCAACTACACAATGACTCCTAGTTCATTTAAACCTAACAGAAGCTCCGACTTAACAGTATGATATTTAATTTTGAGAGCTCAAAACCAAATTACCCTTCAGAATTAACTTCTGATGCACTTTTTTCATCACCCATGGTTGTGAAGTAAGTTTAAGTAGACCTGCAACATGCTGGAAACTGAGCAGATTCACTTAACGAATTAAGCACAGAAGTCATTAAGTCTCTATTGAACTTTCTTCTTGAGTTCAATTACCATCCATGACTCTAAACAAACAATTATTATTTCAAATATTAGGCCATTGATCTTTGATGATGGAATAATGACTGATTTTTGAAATATCAAGATATCAGGAGCAAAAAAGCTTCATATTGTCTTTGTTTGCAACAAGAAGGCCATCTGCAAAAACTTTAGAGATTCTTTGAGATTTTGAAGGGATTTTTGGTGGAGATTGAGGGTTAGGATATCAAATGATCTTTTGTTTGAGACTATTTGCAAACAATCACCTAGTATCTTTTACTAAGAGGCCTAAGATGGGGTAATGTGTTACCTCCTTGGACACCCAAGAGGGGTACCCCTACCACAGCCCATGGCTAGGGGTCATTAATGAACAGGATCTAAGACGGGTTGTTTAAGGAGTCCTATAAACCAAACTCAAGAGCTCATTCATGCCACATCTTGTGTGATCACCACAGTTGGACTCTAGTTCCATCGGCCATCTCATCCACACACCAAGAACATGCAGCCTAGTGATATGGAACAATATCCATTGTGATGACAGTGGGGCTCATTGTGCTGCTAGTTTGAGCTCCGAGGAATGTCAATGCCTATATCTTCTTATTGCTAGTATGGCTTGTGCCACATCATGTGTATAGGTTGGATCTATCTAGACATTTCAGAGTGGACATTGAAAAGCAAAGGAGATTGTAGCAATCTCAGTGTACTTCATCCAATTGCAATATTCATAGAAGCTAAACAAATGCCGCAAGGGGCACCAGTTTTTGGGGCCAACCGGGTACCAATTGTCCAAGATTGATTGGTAACAATTGTATTTCAATCTATGTGAATTTCATGCTTGCTGTAATTGGTACTTGATCAGGTTATATGCTACCCTTTCGGAGAAGGAATGCTGGTTTCATGGTTCCATTGTTAGGATACCATCAACTACCTTGATTTGGTGGGCCTGTGGCATCTAATTGGAAGTTGGAAACATTGCACACATGCTAAATTTGTGATCAGCTGAGTGCACCAGCAAGCATGTCTTCATACAAGGAGATGGAATCAAGCAGTGACAATGTACCTCAGTCTGAAAATTCAGAGAACGGAAGGGGAAACACATTGCCTAATCTTGGACAAGGCACTCATGACTCAATGTGGGCAACAAACACTTTGTGTTTGTTTAGACCAAAATGTAAGTCCTAAACCTCTTGAAGAGGATGACCAGCAAGAGGAAGAGAAATTTGATGACCAATTTAAGGACCAATTGAAGATAGCGGCTCAAATGTTTGTGCAATTGGCAAATGATCCTCGGTTTATGTACTTTTTGAACTCCCCAAAGGAAGGCAACAAAGATAAGAGGAGGAAATCGTCATGAAGAGCTTTGGGACAACAAGATGCAGTGACATAAGAGCCAATGCAGGAACATGATGTTCCAAATATGGGTAATGAGAATAACCAAATGATGTCAGTGGAACAATTGATGCATATGCAAGTCCCACTTGGAAGTGCAAATCCAATGCTTTTTAGACAACAAGGCATACGTGCTAGTGTAGGTCACCCAAGGTACTTTGGTGGCGGTTTGGTTTTCCAAGCAATGGTTGGTAATTCTTCAACCACAGGGATGCAAGGACCAAATGTATACATGGTATGCAAGGACCAATGTATTTGGGTATGATAAGTGGAATGGAAAACCGAATGTATGGCAATGTTCACATGATGCTAGGGCAAAGTGGCATGTTTGGAAGTGCATTCATTAATCTCGGTGTGTTTGAGACTCATGGTATCAATGCTAATCATGCAAATGCTTCGTATAGTGCAAGTCATGAGGGAAACACAACCATTGTATCATTTTTGGCAACAATGTTAAAGTTCCAAGAATCTGTGTAGTCCAAAGAGAAGAAGACCTAGAACCTAGTATGGGGTCTGGGAAGGTAAAGTTTCCACATGCTACTAGGTGAGATTTTAGGATCATTTCATCTATGCATTAGTACAAATGAATGGAGGAGGATGATTTGGCAAATCATCATTTGTGATGCACTCTACCTTGATGTGTTTCAATTTAGAGTCAAACTCATTCAAGCTTAGAAAGGCATAGAGAGTCCAATGATGGGCAAGGGGAAGGTTGCACCCCCACTTCCCTAGAGATGAATAACTCAATTATATAGTGGATCTCGGATATTCTTGGTTTGCCTCCAAGGTATTATATGTTGATAGTATTTCCGCCATCAATATCACTATTCAATGTACTAGTCATTGTGAGTTGATATGCAAATGTATATGGTTTACACCTAGGCTCTGAAACTATACATTTGCAAGGCTAATGGCATATATGAAATACATGGAATGTACATTTGGATATGATATGTACATTTGAGTACGGGATGTATGGATGGTATATGATGTACATTCATAGGTGATGCAAGAGAAGTACATTTGCATAATTTACATGTAGTTTGCAGCTAACATATATTTTCCATGAGTATCATGTGGTGCACCGTTGCTACAAGGCATTGTTTATGTTCAATTTATGCACTACTTTGCCTTATTAGTGGTGAAAATGGTGATGAGTTTTGGATGTGGATGCATCTCCTAAGGTTCTGACAACGGTTTATGATTCATGTATGTGGATCGCAAATGGTTTAAGTAGTTGGAATTTCAGACATACAAAGGCCACCATGTGCATCATTAAGCAATAGGTACACGTTGCTTGACTATGATGCAAGCATGTATTTCCAATAGTGGCAACAAATGCTTTTGACAAAATTGCAATGCAATTGAGGGTGATTGCAAGTATTCCAAGGGAGAAGTTTGTCACAAGGACATGAATTTAATACTAATCAAAGGTGCATATGTTGTGCAAGTCAATAAAGTCACAGTGATGGGCTAAGAAATCCGAGATGTCAATTGGGTGTCAAAGGCAAAAGCTGTAATAAGTTATACTAGTCAAGTATGCTCAATGTCAGTTTTGGCCTAAGGTATTTAATTGGCCAATAAGTATCAGTGTAACACTAGGAACTAGGCATTAATTATTTTCATTAATTAATGCTCGTTCAAGGGTCAATTAATAGCATAGCCAATGTAATTATGGATAGGCACAACTAATTTTCCGGGCAGACACAAAGGGCTAAATTAATTTTGAAATTTATTAATTCTGAAAATTACTTTAGATGGCTGAAATTTCCATTTAGTAGCCTGCCACTTGGCAAAACAGCCCATGCAATTTGAGTTGGGCATGTTACACCAATTCCAAGAGAGACTTCTTGGTCCAAGGAAGCAAGGGTTGGAAATAAGAGACCATACTAATCATGATAGATTGTGCCACTTTGAGGCATACACGAAGAGGCCAACCCTCAGATTTCCAATATATAAACTTGTCATGAATTTTGGAGAAGATCCAATCAAGTAGTGCTCAGGGAGAGACTTCCACACCAATGGGACATCCCAAGTGCTGCGTAATTTCTTGTTTGAAAACAACAGCTCCCTGTCAACCCAATTTTTGCAAATCTATCTCCGTACAAGAGATCAATATTAATTTTTAAGCATTAATATAAAGGCCCAAGGCCAAACCAAATAGACTTCAAACCACCATTGCCTAATTGGCATTAGTTCGATCAACCTTAAGAACATAAAAGAATCATTTGCCAAAGATTGGCCCAAAATTTTAAAACCACTGGGAAGAGATACCTTTGAGATAACAAAAGATATATTTAACTACTTACCAATGTATAGAACTAGGACTCATGGTACAAGGGAGTTTCGAAAACGAGGGAAACGAAAATGAGAAAAATCAAAGTTTCAGAGTTTCAACCAAATTTTGAAAACGGAAAAACAGTGTTTTTGATGGTACACTAAAATAAATCCGATATTACATGGATATGTAAATATATCAATGCCTACAACAACATGTACCCAAATTTCATACAAAATTTTAAGTCTTTATGTCATATGATTAAAATCATGATTCATTACACGTGTAATGACTCACAAGTAAAAAGTCAAGACTCAATGGTTAAAACTTAAGACAGCTTAACACAGTTAAGACTCAATTTTCAAAACTTGAGATAATAAAATGAATTATAATTTATGACTCATAAAACATCTATGATTTGAAAACCGACTTCAAAAATTGTGGAGCCAAGATGGATAATAAATAAAATCAGGATACAATGATACATGTAACTACGTCATGTCAATAATTTGTCCAAATCCAAAGTCGAGTGAGCAATGAGTGTTGAATACTAGACTCTAGTAACTACTGAGTAATAAGTATCAACATCAAATGAATAACTAGGAACTGCAATCTACAATGCTAAACTAACTCCTGAGTATCATGAGTCATGACTTATCCAGACTCCAAGGATCCGTGCACCATCTCCTCATCCAACTTCGAGAACTCTAATCAAGAAGATGATAAAGCAGCCTCAGCCTCAATCTCAACCTCAGCCTCAGCCTCAAGACTCTAGCTTTGACTTTGTCTATGATGCACAACCACGTGTGGCCCTCGCTCTACTGGCTCTAGCTCTTCTCTGTGCACGAGTCTTATGTACTTGTGTCGATAGCTACTCATAGAGCGTAGAGTAGATATCCCACTCCTCCTATGGTATCTCTGAGATATCCCACACCTTCTCTATATCAATATTCTCGACATTCACCTATAAAGGTAAACCAAACAAAGATATGAAAAAAGATTCAAGATGTTCAATGTTTATACTGATACATATCACAATTTACAATCCAACTTCCAAGCAATGACAAGTATCAAGGTTAAAAAGTTAATTATGCATAATACTATTCATTACTAATTTACTTGTGAAGGCTCAAGGAACACAGCGGTCCTCTCAAGAAGCTAGAGATTGCAGTGGCAAAATACTAAACGTTTCAACTACGCAATTATAAGCTTGTTTCTCCTTTTGATGTGGAAGAGAACCATGTACTCTAGTTTCTCTCAACATGCACTGAACTACAATCTTGCAAGAGGATACAAATGGCAATGTGTTTCTACTCAAATTGAAGAGATTGAGATTACGGAATTGCTAATAGGCAAGCAATAAAATTAACATTTAAATAGGCAAAAGATTATAGAACCCTTTACCTAGGTTGCATAATGCATTAGAGTATCAAGATTCAAAACATAAAAGTCATGAGTCACATACCAAAGTAGAAACACAATTGTTGTATTTCTCCCATTAAGAGATAGGCTAAAGCTACTCTCTCAGAGCCTAGCTATGGGTTGGGCAAAATAAACAAAATGATGGCAAAATATCAACAAATCGTTCTCTACTCTCCTCATCATATCTAGATTAGGCTTCAACCCCTGCGAAGCACCCCATGTGCTCCATGAAACCCTCCTTCAACTCCTCGCTAGTATACTACTTCTCACTACACTAAAGGGGATGCAAGATATGCACAATAGCATGGATTGTTTTATTAAACCAATCCCATCATGCATTCCACACTATATAAATATCATCAATCCTTGAGAGCAAATGATGATGGATCATAGATAAAATAAGTTAGAACAATCATCAATGAGTCGTTAATACAATAATTACATATATAAAAGTTAAACAGTAACTTACTTGTCTTGGGGCAAAAAAGTTGTTGCAAAGCAAGGCCTCGCCAATTTTATCCATATACTCGTATAGAAGGCCCAAAGAACTCCCCTCCATATCACTGATGCGGAATATAGTGTAAATAGGAGTGAGACTTTTCACCAATGCCTCTACCTCAATCCACCAATTCTGATTTAAAATATTGCATCTAAAAGCAAGAGCCTTTGGAGACTCTCTCACTCCACGTGAGCCACTCCTAGCATACAATAGTCCGTATCAAATTTGGACAGATCCATATCAACCTCTCCAATACAATAAACATACAAGTAAATCTAATGGCAAAGGGCTTCAATAGATCAAGTGTGTTATTGACTCGAAACATGCTTGTAACAAATGGCCTCTTCTTCACAAATCTTACCATGCTTATTGTCATCTTGAAAATGTCATCCACCCAAGATGTTTCCCAATATTTTCAGTAAGCAATTCAAGGCAATGGAGTATACATGGAGTCCATACTATGCTAGATAACTCATCTTCAAGCATACACCACATAGTACAATCGAAATGTAATATCCACAAACATTCAAACAACAACTGATAGTTTGGTCTCCCAACAAATTAGATAACACAGAAGTCAAGGATACACTTAATGTTAGAAACCATCACATGTACTTGCATTACCATTTCTTCCAGTTGTCTTAGGCTATCATCATCGATTTTTAAAACCATCATGATATTCTTTTGGATTGGTAGGCCTAGCCTCTCCAATAAGTCCATACTTATAATATTTACGGATGAGCTGGAGTCCACCATTGCATTGTTTATTAAGATTCCATCGATATATGCCTACACCTTAGAGTAGTGCTTCTCTACATGATCCCACCATTCACTACCCACTTGATGGACACTGAAAGATTCAACGACATAACCCATTTGTAGGATTTTCTTCAACTCCTTACAAACGTTCGATGACAGTTATCTACACCACATTTTAAACTCCTATGTCCATGATGGCCTGTCGCATGTGCTCCCAAATGAAAGCTCCTATGATGGTAAGAACCAGGCACAAGTATCAATGGCCTTAATAAACATTGTGTCTTTGAACGAAGACACCAAAACATTGTGTACATTCCTTTGGCACATATCCGACCATCCATCCCATAATATTGTGTGTTTGTATTTCACCCATATTTCCTTCAAGGGTTCAAATTAAACCTCTATAGATGCCTTTTCCCTTCGAAGCTCATGTGTATAATGCATCCGTCGATGGGCCTTTCCACTCACACCCTATGCAACTCACAGCCATGATTGTCTTCTTTCATTGATAAGTAGTGACCACAATGAAAAAGATAGCACACTGAATAAATAAGCATATGAGTTCCCTAGTTGCCTCCACAATCGCCTATCTCTAAAGTCCTGTATGGACACTTGCACCATGCAAGGAGCCCCTTTGCCCACCACTACTAGAAAAAAGCAACAGGATCGTTTTCACACTTGGACCCGATATAAATATGGATGCACTTCTTTTTAATGGGCCACTGGCACCACCAAATTGGCTAGCACTACTAGACCCACTAGTCTCTCCTTACCCCACTTGTGCTTCATTAGTCCCATGTGGTGTTGAATGAGAGGATTCCTCATCTTCTAGCTCAATAGCCATACGCTTTCAGCGCCAAAGATAGAGACTTATTGTTACTTCCATTGGCACATTTGCACAAGGCCCAATGTTTTATTTGGAGATGCGCGTGAAGTGATCTTTTACGCACGTTATACTCCCTGATTTCTCTAATCCACAATAGTTACACCGCCACCTCTTCGATCCATTGGAGTCCTCGTATTCTTTGATTGGAGTGACATGCCTCCAAAATGGATCCAGTGCCATGATTAGATAATGGGATTTTGAAAAAAGGTTAAGTAATAAGAGCTTAGAAGAAGATTGAAGGAGCAGAAGGCGCAGGAGAAGGAGGAGGAAACTTGGAAGAAGAATAAAGAAGATGGATGGAAGAAGAAGAAAAAGGAAAGAAGGAACTTGGAAGGAGGGAAGAAAAAGAAGAAAGAAAAAAAGAAAGAAAGAAAGAAATGAGGAGAAGGGAGACTAGAACTGCATGAGGTAGAAAGCTAGAGTGCAAGAAACGAATATGCAGAAGACGAGAAAAAAGTGCGGAAGACGATATGTTTCTGCTCTGCATAACCGGTCTGCCTGTGCACTTGCAAGATACCAAAATGGCATTTTGGCATTTCCGTTTTGAGCCAAAACAGCCGTTATGTTTTGGAGCTACCAAAATGCCGTTTCAAGGTACTATACCAAGGTTGTGTATAAAGTGCGTCAATTGAGAGACCCCAAACTAAATATCTGGCCACGTATTACACAAATATAATCAACTTCCAACAAAGTGCTAATAAAGAGAAGCATCAAATGGTTAATCCTACATCCTCAAGTCCTCAAATGTAAACCTCTGGCCTGTCTCAATGGGAGTAGAGATAGGCTTGCAATCTTACATCTGAAAATGCTCAAGAACCTAATATTACAAAATAATGTCCCCCTTGATTGTAGTAAATTGTATGCTAAGATAATTGTCCAAGTGGCCAACATCATGTCAAAAATAACACATATGCTCTGCTACCATGTCAAAAAATAACATGTGTGCTTTAATACCACATCAAAATAAGCGACAATGCAAAGAGATGTAGGGTTTGCAAGGAGTAACACAGAGTGTGTATGGCAAACACTGAGAGAAGAGAAACTCAAAAACACAAGAACACAATGATGATACACTAAATCATGCTATTAGAAGAAAAGCTGATACAGTGTAATCGAAGCTCAAAAGATAACTGCATTGTCCTATCTAAATCAAGCAACAATAGTTGTAGGAAATCTACACAATGAAGGGAGCAAAATGCAATCCTCCAAGCAATGGACTATCGAAGTAATCACTGGAAGGTAAAGGACAACTATCGAGGGAGCGAACTGCAATCCTCTGATACTGTCGAAGATGTGGAAAATGATCACTAGCTATCGAGGGAGCAAACCATAGTCCTCCAATGCCGGGAAGTGACCTGGGAAGTAAAATGCAAATCCCAAAGTAACTGCCAAACGCAAGGAGACTAGTCCAGATGCTGACGCCAGGTGGATAAGGATGACGCTAGATGATGGAGGATGAGTTGGGCTGCAAAAACACAGGTCCTAGCAGCCTTTGTAATAGACAAGTGACGCCAAGTGATGGAGCAATCAGGCTACACAAACGGAGATCCCAACACCCCCTATAATAGAGGAGTGATAAAATCACTGACACTCTGTGATGGAGACTATCGCCAGAAGCCAAGATACTGACGCCAAGCTAGAGATGATGACACTAGGCAAGGAGAAGACCTTCAACCTGAAAAATGAGGGTGAAGATGAAGCTTGAAGGAGAAGAATGCTAATGCCAAGCACACAATGGTAACACCAGGTGGAAGATGCTCCAAATGCAAGACAATGGAACACAGTGCCTGAAGCAAAAGAGAAAGGGTAAAGAAAGCCACAAGCCACAAACCGCAATGTTCTTATGAAGGGGTATGAGGCAATGGAACGGTTTGGTCAAAGAAGAAAAGTGGCGGTGAAGAATGACTAAAGAGAGAGTGGTGAAGAATGAATGAAATGACTACCTATTTATAGCCATAAGCTGTCTAGGGTGGCACACTACTGTGTGGGTGCCCACTAAAAAAGTGGCCAAAATGTGGACAATGGCCCTTTTTACTGTTGTCAGTGTGAAACCCTAAATGAAATGTGTAAATTAAAGAAGTGGTTTCTCAACACCCCCTCTCAGGCCCAAAAAGGAATGAAGAGAGAGGAGTGAAGAGAACAATGATGATGATGAAGAGAATCCCAAAGATCCACGAACAATAGATGGGATGAACTGTGGAACCTAACGCTACCTCGAGAAAGAAGCCACTAGCTCTGTAACTCCATGTTGGAAGGAATTCGAAGGCCTCGTCACCGAGTCGATGTTGAATCTTCAAGGCCCCAAACTAGGCGGTCTCTAAAGATCATGAGTATCCGGAGAAAAAAAAAACTACTTGAAGACAGTCATCTTGTAGGCATGGGGAAGAACATGAGAATGACAATACTTTAAAATCAACCAACTTGATCAATTATCACCATGAAAGTTAAAAGATAGAGAGTGAGAAAGAGAGAGAAAAGAATTGACACCACGTTGAGAGAGGGGAACCATCCCCTCCTTTTTGGTGCCTAAACCATATACATAAGGGCTAATTTGCTACAATTCTGAAAATTAGAGTTTTGAAACCCTAATTTTTGTGAACTTCAAGCAACAAGTTGATTTCCTTCTTTAGTATATCGAATAGATTAAGCTAAGTAGAAAGTGTTTCTTGGATGAGATAGATAGGAGAGTACAAAGCATGCGGCTGAAGTTTCAACATGAGAGCTTGTTTCTCTTCAAAATGACATGTCCTCTTCAAGATGCCATGTGTTACTTTTCTAGAGAAAAAAGCTTCCAAACCTTCTACTCTTAAAATCTCTCGAATGGTTAAAATTTTGAGATAGTTATTGAGACAAAATTGTTCCTTGCGAACTTCTAGAGCCTTTGACGCGAATAGATTTTCCACTTGAGCAACTTTCAAATTATAGTAACCTCCTAAATTTTAAGAGTCCCCAAATTTAGCTTCTGGAGGGCTTCATTATATAGATTCACCAGTTCATGGTTTGTTTCTTCAATCATGAGCATCTGGTTTCACTTTTTGAAACCATTCATTATATAGGCTTCTAGTCAACGTGACTATCTAAGTATAAAAGTATTAGTCATCTAAGCTTTCTCGTCAATCTCACCATCCGACTAAACTTTTAATTTCTCTTGGGCATCTCGTCAATGACGAACCATGTATAATTATAGGACATTCTAGCCATTGGCTACCCTTAGATAAAAAGATAAACATTTAATCATATTTTGAAACACTTAAATAATACAAATGCCCTTTCAAAGTACATGAGCATCAAATTAATTTGGAATCATTGAGTCAATATGTCTTGGTAATGATTGATATACAAACGGTTTGTTACACATCCCCAAGAGTAAATGGAGGGTGACGAACTTCACAATGAATAGATGTCTCTGCTGAGGATGGTGAGGGAGGGGCCCCATCTGAAGTCGAATAAGTAGAAGTCCGCTCTGCTGACAAAGAGCACATAGCCCCCTCTGAATCCCCCACTATAAGAGAGGGAATCTAACCCTCATAGATCACCGACTTCGAATCATTTGATGATAAAGAAACTGCCGCCAGTCGTACTGAAGAAGTTGTCTGGTCAAATTCCAAAGATGGCCTCTAAAGGTCAAGGATGGGCAATAGTCACTGTCTCTCAATGAAGCAGACTGCCGAGCCGAACGAAGTAATGGAGGGTATCGAACAATCACTCTCTCTCGAAGGATCGGACTGCCAAGGAGATAGTGACCAACAATCACTGTCTCTTGGTGGAGCGGACTGCAAAATAGCAGGCTGTCGAGGTGGCATTACTGAAACCCTAGAAGAGGTAGAAGCAACCTCCGTAGTGTAATGCAGTGGTCGCGAGGAGACCATGGCATCAATCGATCCTCCTATGGCTCGAAAGAACTTAAGTGGACATTGGATGCATCTTATTGCCTTGAGCATAAAAAGATGAAAGCCGGTGCAAAATAAACTCTATGGCCCAAAAGGAAGAGCTGGCACAATGAGTGCTTGGAGATAGGCACATATACTTCAACAAGGTACAGAGCAAAGGTCCATGGCAATAAGCATCGATAGGGGTTCCATTGATGCAACAAGAGGAGCACCCAATGATCTGTTCATTTGCTTGTGGAGAAGTTATAGCACCGGAGTGTCAACCTGTAAAAGGAAGGGTGGATGGGAGAGGAAGAAGGGTATCTCTGTCTCTTGGTGATGCAACGGAAATAAAGGGGAAAATCAGTAGATGATGCCGAACCCGCAACTTGTCTTTGCCTTCTCTGATGAATAAATTCTTTAGCTCTCTGAGCTTCTACGCTCTGAAACCCCGTCAAAAATAATAGGTATGCTCTAATACCATGTCAAAAATAACAAGTATGCTCTAATACCATGTCAAAAATTCTAAACTGTATCAAAATGCGATGAAACTTCACACGCGCACTCGTTAGGTGGCGAAGAGCCCAAATTATTTTTAAAAAATGCTTGCAAACCAGAAAGTGGCTCTAGAAGTCTCTAGAAAGTGGCTTCAGAAGCCTGGGGACCAGGGGTCTGCATGCATTTTTTTTCCAAAAAAATAATTTGGGCTCTTGGCCACCTAACGAGTGTGCTTGTGAAGTTTCGTCGCATTTTGATAAAAGGTAATGGATTTACGATCACACGATGGACCCATGCTTCTTCATCATGATGATCTTCGTGCATTAGCCTATGAGTGTGTCTCACGAATCCATTATCAATTAGATGGCGGGGCGGGAAGCAAAGGATCCACTCGTTGCCAGGATTGATCCCGGCCGGTTTTACCACGATCACCCGTGTGGTCATTTGAAGGAAATGGTAAGGCCCCTTTATCAATCCATGTGGAATTTAACCACAGAACTAGCACATGCAATGATTGAAACTAAAAGTAAATTTTTATTTGTCTGGCACATACAAAACATTTTCAAGCATGATAGTTTTCCCATCTATGACAATAATGGAAATCTGAGGAATGCCTTGGATTGCATATGAAGCATTGTTTGCATATACAACAAATCCCCCTTTTTGTACATACAAACAAATCACGAAAGGACGTTATGTGCTTCAAAGCTCCGATGTCAAAATACCATGTGCTGCAATTTTCAACCATTGAAAGGCCAGGTTCATGTGAAGAAGGATCATACAAACAATGCACAACAAAAGCATAAGACTCCAAGCTTGCTAAATGTACAATTGCATCCTTCGTGTTTGCTAAATTTTCAACAACACTCGTGCCCAATTGTTTCTTCTTTTCACTTGCCATCCTCTTTTTGTATTCTTCAATAACATGCCCTTTTTTTCTCCAATAATTACATCTCTTTTTCTTAGCACCATCATCCTTGGTGCTTAAAGAGTCCGTGGAAGAAACTCATTCGCCTTTACCCTTTGAGTATGAGGGCTGCCAAGATTTCACTTTGTTTCTACGACTAGCTACAAATGCTTGATTGTCCATGCTTATGTTAGAGCGATACACCCTTGATTGCTCTTCTTGCAATAACAATGACACCAATGCATCAAATGCATATCCATTGGCATCTTCTTTTGCAAGTAAGTAAAGTGTAGTGACAAAACTCTTACAAGTATCATGTAGACCAACCAAGACTATAGATACAAGAGAGGCATCGCGAATTGTTTCATCAATATTAGCAAGCTACTCGGTGATATCCTTAACACGTGCAATGTATGCATCCATAAAATCATCCTTTGTCATATGCTCCATCTAAGCTACTTACATAAATAGGCTACACAAGCCTCATTGCGCACTTGATACAATGAAGCAAGCTTAAACCAAGTATCCTTGGCCATTATGCACAATGGAATATGTAGGATAACCTATCTCTTGCACGAGAGTGCAATCAAAGCATAAATTTGGGCATCACACCCGTCCTATCTCAATTGATTTGCAATGGGAGGTCTAGGAGGAGCTCCTGGAGCAAAAGATCCATTGGTAACAATGGATGAGCTTGAAGAACCTGTAGCATTTTGTGTAGGCGGGCTTGCACACCTAACCTTTGAACCACATACATAACCCCAAAGCTACATGGCAACAAGAACATGCTTCATCATGTATACCCACATGGCATGATTAGTGTCATCCAATTTGTTAGTCCCCAAACATATTGAGCAAATCATTTTGCTTTACCATTGCTTGCTGCAAATTTTTGATTTTTAGTGACCACCTTGTTGCCAAATGCAAATGCAAGGGGGCAACACAAAAAAAAAGCAAAGAAAAGGCCAAAAACTTACAATTTTTCACAAAATTGATGATGGCAATGAAGAATTTGCAGCTAAAACAACTTTAATGTGCGTGAATGTTAATGTAAAAGGTGTAATTGGCCTCAATGTTGATGAATTTGGAAAATTTTCACAAAATCCCCAAATTAATTTGCTAAAATTTTGTGAAATTTGGGCTTGAATGTGCAAAGCCCCAAATTTTGGCACATAATCAAGCAATTTTTAAGCATTGAATGCAAAATCCCCAAAAGAAAAAAAAAATTGAGATTTGGGGTTTTCATGCAAAAGCCCCAAAAGTTTTTAAGATATTTGGGAAATTTTGATATTGGATGAAAAATCCCCAAATTTTGTGCACATTACGAAGTCTACACGTGAGCAAGGCTTATTTTATGTGGATAAATGCTGATTAAGGTTGGGGAACATTCATATTTTAATGTTTTTTAAACAAGACGGCTATCGACAAGCTGTCGGATCTGCACAGGTAAGCGAAACGCAAGCCGTCAAGTGTGCAAACACAAGCGATGTGCAGAGGGCGGGCTGACGGCTCTATCACATCAACTACTAGATTGTCAACTTGACACAAGACTGTCAAGTCTGTCGGGGGCAGCCTAAAGCAAACCGGTGTCTGCTAACATGCACAATCAAGTCGCATATGTAACTAGCTATACATGCTTAACCTAGCATTGCTGAGGCAAACTATGGGCACACTAGACAGGACAAACAAGCACTTATGCGCAAGTCAAATGGCGTTTTCAGCAGCATAGCAAGAATTAGTTGAGGTAGAGCACAATCAATCGATCGTCGAGGGCAGAAGACCTGACTTAGAGGTTGCTGGGGCAGCTCAAAGAACACAATAGGCAACCGAACATTGATGAAGAGCAAGGAGAACAACAACCAAGCACAGGGCTCATCAACGGTGATGGCGATGATGGCAGTGGCTAAAAGGTATGCTCCGATACCATTGTTAGGTTAGGGTTCAGCTGCATGCACACACATACGCACTCACAGCGAATAAGTGAACAACAAGAGAGGAGAGTGTTGGAACGTCACATCCACTATGTGAGAATGATAGGAAGGTACAATCCCTAAGGTACTAAGTATCACACCCACTGACGAGTGTTCGCACCAAGAAAAAAACCCTTCTCCAACTATAAGGTAAAAAGTGCCCATGGATTAGGGAGCATTCACACTGGAACTTAAAAGGAACACGATAAGTGTCACATTCTCGGCCAGCTTGCCATTGTTTGGAGACTTTCATGGATCCATCCTTCTATTGCATAGCACATTCAAAACCTCACCACCAAGCATGAGAGAGACTCTTTGAATTTTGTCCATGGCCACACAACTTTGAAGACCTCATCTTGGCTTCAGTTTAGAGTCCTATTTTCAGAGGTTTCAACTTGGAGTTGGACATAGATAGTCCATGTATGCTACTTCATCAACAAATGGCCACACAACTTTGAAGAGCTCATCTTGGCTTCTGTTTAGAGTCCTATATTCGGAGGTTTCAACTTGGAGTTGGACATAGATAGCCCATGCATGCTACTTCATCAACAAATACTCTGTTGGTAGCTTCATGCATTGACATGGAGATGTGGTTCCTTACATGGGTTTTCAATGGCTTTCTTCTCAAGGTTGCAAATAGGAGTCTTCAAAGGGGGATCTACAACCGAGTTTTATGAGTGACATTGATGAAAGTTTACTCTACATGGTTCTCGGACTATCTTCACTAGCAAGAAGTTTTGTGTAGTTATACCATACCCTAGAGCTATTTTTATTTTGACTAACCCATAAAATGCAATGTTTGACATATAGTCTGCATACATGCCCAAAGTTCAATACCTTTCCCTAAGCCATTGACCAATGGAGGCTCCAATTGGTGGCACTTGATGAGACTAGCCTAAGCCTCTCCTTCAATGGAGGAGATTTCAGATACAAAAGGGATGCACAGATGCTCATTGGTAGAGCTTATTGAGGATTGATCATGTGGATTATACTTCTAGTGGTGAGATAGATCAATGTTGAGCCTTGCTCAAGGTGCATGATGGATCAATTCAAGCCATGGTCATGTCTACAAAGCCAAAACTAGTGTACTAGTGCTAGTGTGTAAGCAATTTAGCTTCACCAAACCCCACCCCAAAGAGCTAGTAACCATAATGAGCTAGAAACAAAGCCAAAGCTAGTGCCAAAGTGAAAGCCAAAGCCATAGTGCCTCATGCCCGTATCCATATCTTCATTGACATCAACGAGCCTCTTTACTCATGTATCTTGGCCTTCCTCCTCTTTAGGTGTGTCGATTTCGGCCAAATTTGATTTTATCAACACGTGGAAGACCCACATGTATTGTATGCAATGTTTGGAGGAGAGCATGGCTACCTCATCATCACATGGTGTCAAGCAAATTTGGTTTTATCGACGTGTGAAAGATCCATCTGTATTGTATGCAATGTTTGGAGGAGAGCATGGCTACCTCATCATCACATGGTGCCAACTAGTGCACATTTCAATTAGTTGAGCTCTATTTGCTCAACTTATTCCTTCTTTTTCGTGATTGTCATGGTTGGAGATCTTCATTTCCAAGTACTTTTATTTTCATAGTTAGGCTTTAACTCACTGTCTTTGCTTGACAATGAGTTAGGCTTTAACTCACTATCTTTGCTTGACGATGCTCAACTTTTTGAAGATCATTAGTTGAGCATTCATTGTTGGTGCTTGATCAAGAGAGGTCAACCTTAGGCTTGGAGTACAAGAGGGTGAGCTATTTCCCAGGAATCACATCTCTATGTTGGTTGACACAAATGCAAGACACACATGGCAAGTGGCTCACTCCAATCTTTGACAATCTACGAACAAGCAAACCACGAGTTGCCTTCCTAAGATACTCATAATTGAGGTGGTCAAACCAAGCATGCCATAGCTCAATCCGACAGTCGCTGTGTATCACCTTTACCTTTGATGGGAACTAAAGAGCTGTCACCAATGAGAATTTGCCCATGCATTACACACATATGGGCAATACCATCTACAAAAGGAGTATGGCGGGAACCACCATTGTCCACAATCCACTCACAATGTTGTGGGGCCATCATCGCTACATCAAAAGCCATTGGTGTTAAATCCTCAATCACCTCCAAATGAAGAAAGGGAAAGGTAGTTGATGAAGGAGCAACCACCACTCCTAAGTCCTTCATAGATTTCTCCTTCTTGGTGTCCTTGTCCTTGTCGGGGTAATCCTTCTTCCACTGACCTATCTTGCCACAAATGTAGCAAGTAGACTCCTTAGCTTTGTCTTGCTTGGTCTTCTCGTCCTTCTTCTTCTTCTTCTTCTTTCTCGTTTATTGAGAAGACTGACTTGTCAAATGCCTCCGTCTAGATGGGGCTCTGATCTTTGAATTGTTCCTCCAGATCCAAGACCGTCAAAACCAAATCCTCCCACTTTAAGGGTGTCTATCCTTTGCCCTGAAGCAATCAAGGCGGAGTTAAATGCACTAAATCGAGACAGTAACTACGAGAGAAGAGTTATCACCATGTCCTCTAAGGTAATCACCTTCCCTATGTTCTAGACCTACATATACAATTATCAAAGCTTATTGACATGCTCCCACATGGAAGAGGACTTCGACGGATTCAACATCCATATCTCTACCTCCGAAGACACCCACTTCATCACGGTCATCCAATCGCACAACTTATCTAATTCCAACTATATCTCCCAAGCAACGGTCAAATGCTTTATATGGGCTATCATGGCCAAGATGCAAGAGAGAGGAATGATCGAATGCAGGCATTCAGTTTGTCCCAATGTGACTGTATCTTTGCCAACTCAGCTTTCTCATCAAAAGAGATAAATCACAAGCTACAAAACAGTCTCTGGCCTCAATCACACAAGCTCCACCAAATCATAGGACTCCAAGATTGCAAGCATCATTACCTGCTAGATGTTGCAATTCACCCCATTGAGCTTCTAATCTTGAAGAAGGATTAGTAACTTGAGAACCTTATGGTGCATACTAGCCTTAAACTCCACATCAAGCTTGGAAGACATTATCACCTAAATAATCTACACAAAAACAAGAGCAGCCCCCTCCAACTCCAAAAACACAGCCTACTAGGGCTTCCTCCATTGGTCCTAAACCTGTTTTCAACCGCCGGGGATGATGAAAACTTAAAATCTACAGCAAAAAGCTGAAACACATCCTTCTCTCCTTCATGAACAGCAAAAAACTGCAAAAAATCAGCAATCTTTCTCCTCTCCCTTGCTTCTCCATTTGTCTCAGCCTTGTGTCAATGCATAGCCCTCCTCCTCGCCCTCAAACACTGAAAACGTGGCCTTTTGTCATGCTGAAATCTCCTCTTCAATTGAAGAATGCCCACAATCAATCAGCCCTTCAATGCTGCTCTAATGCCATATCAGAGTGCAGCAAATGTGGAAGCGTATGGCCGAACTAAAAGAAAATGAACAGAGAGAGAGAGAGAGAACACAGAAATCTGTAGTGGATAAATGCTGAATGAAGGAAGCAGATATGTACAATGGGCTGTCGAGTGTATCTCCATAGAAAATCTCTCTCCACTTGCAAATTACAAGTGACAGAAATGACTGGGGGGCGGCCAGCCAAAAACTGGCCGACTACAGCAAAAAACAGGCCACCACAATAAAATACTCATAAAACTGCTGCGAAAAACTGCAGCATGTCATGTGGCACTTCTGCCTGGCCTATATAGTCTGTCCGACCTGATCAGCCAGCCCGAAACACGTCCAACTGCTGGTGACTACTCAAACTGCTGCAAAACTATCCGACCTGATCAGGAAATGCATAAATCTGGCCTAGAATAACTGTAAACTGCCTATGCCCATCCACAGGATGACTACATCTCTAACAGTTATATCTCGTAGACACAAACACATCTACTATTTGTTTCACTGTTTCCAACCTATGTGTCACATTACCAACCTTCTCAAATGAGACCATCCTAGCTTGCAGAGTGCAAGCTTCCGAAGGAGACCTCTCTAAGTAGTTTTGCCCATTACTTTTGGATCTCCAGACATGCCCCTCGCAAAGGACCACCTCTACAAAATACTCATCAGCATCATGCCTGTTTTTTTCAAGCAATGCAGCATCATCCTCAAACATTTCAAAACTAAAGCCATGTCAAGGATGAACTCCTCCACTACATGGTTACTTGTGCATGCCCAATAGCAGAATACTAGGATTGCTACCAGGCTGCCCATATGAATCTCAAGTGGATATGCCTAGTCAACAACTGTGGTATCATGGATGGTATACCCCACCAATGGTAAATACTCCTTTCAAGCACTCTAATTCTTGGAGAAGCACTGCAACATGGTAACCATTATCTTGTCATCCTATATGTCTAACCACCAATATATGGGTGGAAAGTTATCAGAAAGGGAAGCCTAGAACCACAACATAAAAGAAAGCTAATGAGAGGGCATTGTTGAGATTACTGTCAGAACAAGCATAATCTCCAAAGGTAAGCCATAAAAAATGTCAACTGAGGATGCCTAGTTAATGACTAGATAGTATCATGGATGGCATGCTCTACCATCCAGCAATGAAATTACTCCTCCCAAGCACACTAGTATTCTTGCAGAAGCACCACAAAATGGTTTATCTCACCATCAATCTAAGAGTGGAAACTAGCAGGGAAGCACCAAAACATAAACAAAGCATTTGAAAGGTTGCTGGTGAACTTGCTGTCAGAATCAAAAACAATCTGCAGAGGCAAGCCTCTCAAGTGGTTGAAATGAATCTCTCAACTATTGAAAGGTCTGCCGATGGGTTCTCTCAGCCAAGAGACCCATTGCATTTGAAATTTAGGAAGGATGCTTGCACTATCAAGAGATTGTCTATTACACGCTTTGGTCATGCTGCCAAACAGCAAAATCCTTCTTGAGTGCCTTATTAAATTTGTGAATTCCAAGCAAAAAGTTTGCTAGGAACTTTCAGATATGGGAAGAATGTCTACTTTGCAAGAGTTTTCTTCTAATCTCTTGGACAAGGTTTTGGGCCTTTGGACCATCTATGTTGCTGATAATTCTCTCATTACTCATCACGTAAATTTTCATTTGCTATAATACTTGACATTTTCCTTTCAGTTTCTCCAAGATTCATATGATCTTGGAGATGTCCCCAGAAGTCAGCTAGGGCTACTTTACCAGTGTATTTAAATACTGGATGTCTCACCTTAAAACTTTTCAACTGTATTATAACGTTTGATTCAACTGAATAGTGTTTCCACGAAGCCAAAATGTGATGGGTGTCATGTTATTTCAACATCTGCAGCTATGCAGTTGAGTGTACATTCTTGTGTATATGTGCTTTCTGGGCAGCAATCTACAGCACTCTGATGCAAACCGAACCATATAATATAAAAGTTTCTTCTACTTTTCTATGCAAGGGCTGCTTCACCAGTATGACTAGTAACTGTGTTTTAAAGATTTGAATGCACATATGATTAGACCCAAGGAGGTTACTATGACCCAGAATTATGGCATGTAACATCCTCTTTCTCTTTGGACAGTATCACATACTATTCTGTGCTCTTGAATAACATATACCTACTCTCCAGAGCCAGAAAGTGGCACATCAAAAACTCTTCATATCAAAGTAGACCCAGTCCACAAAAAGCACCAAAGAAAAAACATCAGCACTACAGCTAGCATCAAAGGTGATTTGAGGTCTGATTCCTGGAAAATAGCATAGGAAATACCAGATGACAGTGGAGATTGATAGTTCATATAACATCCAAATGGATTGAAACATTTCAGCACCTGAAAAGATGTCATTTGAAGAGACACACCTGTTTATAGCCCTGTCCCACTAAGCGTGCCTGGAATGTTGCTACCCTAGAGTTTGCTTTGTCATCAATCATAAAATTCTTGGAGTCTTCTTCCAGGATCTGTTTTTCAGCAGACAATATTCCTTGTTCATCTGCAGCAACAATAGTACCAATTCCAGTAGAAGCAACCACAGGCACTTTGGCAGGAAAAATGCGTTCCCCTTTCACGTACCTATACATGCAATAGACTGAATAACTACAATGCCATTTATTAGTCTCATTGTACTTTTTATTCTGCTTATTGTACATTTTCCAAGATCTTCCTGTAGAAGCTGTCATTAACCAACCATATCTGTAGGTATGACCTGGCTTACTGTTGTTGAAGTTAGAGCAAGTACCTGCCTGCAATACAAACATATTTGACATCTGGTGCAAATGGATTCCCCGGACAGATTCTATTGACATGGTCTAAAAGGCCCCTGGTTTGGTCCACAACACCAGGAGCTCCCTTTGGTGGTGCCCTTTATCACAATGAGCACAAAAATGAAACATTTTTAAAGGCTGACAAAACAGTAGACGTTGTGAATAACAAATCAGGCCTTTCTAAGTGGGAAAACAAAAATGTGTGCAGAAGATCTTACAAATGGGGAGTTCCAAGGGACAAAAGTAGAGCAATATCAGCAATACCAAACTCAGACATGTAAACACGAGCCAACCAGCCTCCAGCTGAATGCCCTATTAGAGACACCTTTCTATCCTCTGCACAACCATCTGATTTCAGTCACCTGAAAACAGGAACTTTCTCTACTAAACATCAGCCAAATTTTAATTTTCACACTTAATTTGTGGCAAAATTGACATCTTTAAATGCTTCGTTAACATATACATAGTGTTCGTCCTTCCTCCCTGCATTTGACATATTACAGGATGATTTGAGGTAATTGCATACATTAAATAGTTCAACCATTACATGGATAGCACATGGGAACATCACAAAAGATTTATAAAGACCCCTCAGCTAACAGATTATTTGAAACACACCTTTCGCTAACTCTTTTGCTGCATTAATAGCCTCTCTTATTCTCTCCAGATACCTGCATTAAATTATCATTGCCAGAAAACAAGGGCTTAAACAAGTCTACACAATAGGAGGAGGACACATAAGCTGTAAACATGAAAAAAAGTTATGTACTGCAATCATCATATACCAATCCAAAACAGGCCTAGGAGAAAGTCTCCCTATCCAATAATTTCTATCCAATAATCCCAACGCATTGCGGAGCCAGTCAGGTCGAGACACTTGAGCGACAGTAGCAACAAAACCCTTCCTCTCTAAAGACGACAGTAGTGCAGAATAGTCATTTGAGTTGTTGCCCAGACCCTGCCAAATCAAAGCAGTGATTTTGTCAGATCTGATCACTTGCCCTCGACATTTGTCCTGAATGAAGTGAGATTAAGATGCCACAAATTGCACACAATACCTAGAAATTGATTCTAAGTCTGTTAGAGATAGGAAATCACTATACAAGCTTACGATTTTTGAAAATCAGTTAAGACACGTGCCAAAGAAGTTTAAAAGCCAACCATATCGAGCCTGACACTAACCAATCGCCTCAAAATGCAAGGCGGATTCGGTTGCAGCACCGAAAGGCACCGATGGCCCGTGCATAGTTTTTCTTGTAAGTGCAAGTAAAGTTTCGACCTTTGAGGATTGAAAGTTGGAATGGCATGAACAATCGAGGAAGATGAGAAGAAACAAAATTCTTTAGTCTGAGTTACAGGGACAGCTGGTGATTCTTCTTTACACATCATCGTACTGTGCATAGCTGTGCTTAATTGTGCATGCAAGTAGACTTTATAGAATCACATATATATCCAATTAATCAGACGACAACTCGAATGCATGTTGAGAAGCCTGATCCTTTTAGAGTTATAGAATTGCAAATACGTCCGCTGATCAAATTAAAAGAGAGCGCGATTCGAGAGTAAATAGGAAATCTTATGCATCACCGGCTCCATCAACAAGAAAGAAAATGCAGCTTTGAGTATGATCACTCACAGGCAAGACGACGACAGGCCGGGCTGTGCAGGAGGCTACCACAGGTTGAGGCTGTTGAGAGGAATCATGGCAAGAGATGGACAAGCGGACGCACGTACGCCTCTTTACTCGTTCGGAGGCTCTGCGAAGCTCCAAGGCCCGGCATGCTGAGAAGCTATGGTCCCGGGGGGACCGTGAAATCGATGAGAAGGAAGAAGCAGCCGCAGCAGCGGAAGAGTTGCTGACCATGAGCGAACTCATGGCTGCCACACAGAGGCGCACAATGCATCGGTTTGGGTGGTAAGGAAGGGAGACACTATTACTTTGAGTCTCTTGGATGTTTGAAAATTGGCAATTCATTATTTTACTCCATTTTATACTTCAACTTGAAAGTGTTACGATTAAGGGCATGAATAAATGTTGGGAAAAGAGAATATTAATATTACGGGAAATGAGCCTTAAATGTCCTTCCATGTGGCTGATGTGACCTTGCAACTCAAAGTGGAATGTGGGTTCATATGTTCCTTGCTTTCTTGTATGTCTTCTTTTCTTTTTTCCTATGTGATCGCCAAGGTGCAAAGTATTACTTTAGAACTCCTAAGAATCTTGCCAAGTCACAAAGTCAAGAATCAAGTGTGCAAGGAATCCAAAGTCACAGAGTCAAGTGTGCAAGGAACCCAAAGTCGCAAGCCTAACTCTCTCAAGTTACTTGAAAGCAAGTTGCGTGTGTATTGTGTAGAATTGGCTAATTACAAGTTGTAATTATGTCTATATCCCCATCAACAAACCATGCCACTTATTCTCCAATGTTGATCTAATCTTTTCACCATGGATAGTTATGCAGCTATCATGAGAAGAAAATGAACCATTGATAGACTACCCTCTTGGCACAATTGGGAACATTCTGCCTATTTTACCAAAGTCACAAAGAATAATCCCCTGCCCCCCAAAAAAGAAAAACTTTAGGCCAACCTCTTTCTTGTTTGATGTTGAAAGTATAAAGCGGTAACCCTCTCCTTGGTTGCCCATCCAGCACATCCTAGGTTGGGACAAGTTGTATTGGACTAAGGTTTAATTGATCATCATGTGTGTTGGATGTTCCTTGAAGACAAGTCCAAAATGTAAGCCTTCACTTATTATTAATACAAGTATCAATTCATGATTAAATGCAAAAAATGTAATAACATATTACCACACATCAAGACACAAACAATATCTTTTAGCAATCTACTCACAACAAGTAATAGATGTAACATACAATGCTAGGAAGCCTATCCATACAAAGCAACTTCTAGCTTGTCCCAAACTTGACAATCTTATCGTACTTGATGAATACACAAGTGAATAAGAAATTATCATGTCCCTATGAGTACAAACATAAATTGCCTCTCTTTATTTGTTGTCCATTGACTTGAGTGCTCATAATATTTACATGAGGGCCTTGATCATCATTATATCTTAATAAAACCTATGCCATGATTTAAAACCAGGAGATGCTCCACTATGAACATCAATCACAAGTGTTACTAAATTGATTGCTTATTGTGCATTCTCTATTTAGTAAATTTATGTCAATAAATTAATGACTCGTTGTTCTTTAAGTGTTGATGATGATCTAGCATGGCCATGAGACCATTTAGAGACCAGTATTCCTAGTGCATCACTTAATGGGGTGATCAAAGCATTGTGATGGGGATATTTGGTATAGGCAGTACAAGTTATGAAGGGGGAAGGAAGTGTCTGCCAAGTGTAAGAGTGTACACAAGAACCAAGGGATTACATATAAATGAAGATGGATTGAGTTCTAAGAAGAGGAAGTGCATTAGCATTGTGTATATGTATTTATGTGTGCATCCTGGGAATGTTTACTTGTGTGTAATGAGCATTGCATTCATTTGGGGTCATCTTCTCCCTTACAAGTCAAGGTTTAAGGTCTTTTCTCTCTTAATGAATTAAGGAGAGAAGTAATTCTTTCACTAAGAAAAAATGAGAGAGGTAATTCTCTCACTGCGAAAGACGAGAGATGTGATTCTCTAGAAGTGAGGAGAGAAGTGATTTTCTCTTTCAAAGGTCTAAGATGACACAAGCTTTTGTGTGGAAGTCAATCTTAAGGTTGAGGCCGAAGGCAATCTAATGAACTCTCCTTATCTATGGCTCAAGAAATGGCGAGATCTACAACTTTTGTGTTAGACATTTTTCCATCCAAGCAATGCACAGAGAGATATTCCAAAATTGGTGCTGCAAAGTAGGTCCTGGAACACCCACATCTTGCATGAAGATCAACCTTTCCAATCTTGGCACTCAAGTCTCTCTCCAAGAAGAGAAGCTCTTGGAGCCTATAAAAGGGAGTCTCTCCTTGGGTGTGGAGAAGGTGAAGGAAGCATCACTTTGCATGCATGCAAGAGGAGGAGAGAAGGCGGTTCAAGTCTCACAAAGTGCTGCGGAAGCTCTGTTGAAAGCAAGCACTAAGAAGAGAGCCCTACACATATTGTGTAGGAGAGAAGAAGAGAAATCAAGAAGATCAAAGGAGCCAACTGCCGAGTTGTACAAGTGCTTGCCGGTTGTAAAGGATGCAAGGATTTGTGTAAGTTCAAGCTCTCCAACCCTCGAGTTGTGCAAGTGCTGTGGAAGCTCTGTTGAAATCAAGCTCCAAGAGGAGATCCCTACACATATTGTGTAGGAGAGAAGGAGAGACTCTAGAAGGATCAAAAGGTGCTAACTTCCAAGTTATGCAAGTGTTAGCTGGTTGTATACCGTGCAAGGAATCGTGATCTTGTTCCCAATATCTACAAGTTAAGAATTGGTCTATGTGTAACGGAGGAGCTTGCTCCTTATCAATAATACAACTCCACAAGGGGGGGGAAGGGGGGACTGGCCCACCTTCCAATCCCTAGTGTGTTGTCAATCTCTCTATTTCTCTCTCTCTCTTTCTCTCTACATCTTTCTTTTCTCTCATTTGTTCTCTCTCTGCGCCAACATAATATTCACCATATATCTTTTAAGTATGAGGGTAGATCTAGGCCCATCTACCCTCATAATGCATTGGATGTAAACTAAGGAAAGGCCTCACTTACCTCTATCATGTGTCTTGGCATAGTCATTGACATTTAAGGTTAATGCTACACCAAGGCTAGCTAGACTTTCCTAAAGTCTTGCAAGTAAAGTCACTTGCATGTTGCATATTCTTGAACTTTCATTCCTATATAATCTTAGGGCCCACTTTACATGTTGAATTCCAAGAGAATATACTCACTGCATGGCATGATAGTGTCCTAAAACTAGCCTTGAAATGAGCAAGTATAAGGACTAACTCTTGCAATTTTGGGAGCTCCAATCTCAAGAGTTGCCGTTTAAAATTTGTCATGCCAAAAGGGTGAGACAAGTAGTACATCCTACATTAGCTTTCTATAGCCAAGATTTGTAAATACCAAGGGATGTACCATAATTTCTCATGTGCACGAGCATCATAAGCCATTCTTTAGGTGAAAACATCAATTTTCATATTGTTGAGTGATGCAACAATAAAAGCATGCACATCAAATAATCATCAACACAAACACTCTGAAATGTGATCCATGAGCAAAACTAATGCCATACAAATACCACAAATCAAACATATATATGTAAAACCATAATCTTGATTTAGAAAAATGTGCTTACAAAACTATGAGAAGAACCCACATACCTTTGGTAAAGGGTGCCTTGAAAGGTTGTGATTTTCTTCAATGCCTGCATTTTATTACTTCACACATATTTGTCCTTTGAGAGGGTGCACAAGTGACCCACACAAGCATAGGTGTTAGGGTGCTTGTCTAGCATGCATGTGCAATATACCCCCCCCCCCCCTTCTTGCCCCACCCCTGAGTTCTATGAAACATATAAGATTTACACATATCAATATGACAAGTAATCACTAAGAGAATTGTGCATGGAAATCAAACACAAAGCTTACGCTTACATAACAAAAAGAACCCATATAATGTATCATTGCAAGGTGGAAATAAGTGTTGATATAAAATGTATCAATATTATACATGGCCTTGTAAACCATGGAAGCCTCAAAACACACACACTCACTCACTCATTGTGTGTGTGTGTGATGCATATGTGTATGCATATGCGCATATTTTATAACACATCATGTGCACATATGATGTGGCTTGAATTTGAGAACTATTTTGTTAATATGAACATTGAAGCCTTAAGACTAGTTATTTGTATGTGAGAATGGACTTTAATAGGAAATATTGAAATGTCCTTAAGCCCCCAAACATTCAAGACTTGTTTAAGAGAATTTGAAGGAGTTTGAAGGTCTACTTTCATGATACAAATATTCATTGAGAACAAAGGTTCGTTCTAGCATGATCCTTCCTTTGTTTAATTTTAACTAAACTATTTACTTTAGAGAGAACATTCAAACTTTTAGAAATTTTCTCTTGTCACAGATTTAGTGCTTAGGGTTTAGGGTTTGATGGAGTGTGTCACATGTCCATGAAAGTAGACATGCTTCAGTATATGCAAGATCGACAAGTATTTGTACATGTAAGTCTGCAATGCCTCTAAATTGTTACATGTGCAAAAGCATTATTACTTAAAGTCAAATGCATGAGAACTCATTTCAACTTTATTGACTATAATTATACATTTTAGAGTAAAGTTTTGGAGTATGAATGCATAAAGTTATCTTACATAGATCATGATTAAGTTGTTGACCCTATACTACAATATAGATAGTAAATGGCTAAGTACTACATTTTTGCATGGCATTTTATAAAGAGACCAAACTATGCCAAATAGAAGCCAAACACTATAGTTAATAACACATGTCATGCTTTCTTTTTGAGTCAAGTAAAACATGTTGGGAATCATGTTCAACTTTCAACTTTGATGTTTGACAAATAACATACTTTGTCACACATGTTGCCCTTACTTTTGTGTCGAGTTACATATGTTAGGAATCATGATCATCTTTCAAATCTAGCAAAGTCGAAAGATGAGCATAATGTAAAAGGCAATCTTATTCAATTGTTGTAATAAGTCTTCTACTGATGAGGACACTTAGACAAATTTGTTCAAGGCATTGGAAAAATATTGAGTGTGTCAAATCCCTAAATGATTAGAGATTCCTTTAGATATAGTATCCAATGGTTAACACAATGTTTTTGAGTGCACATGTACATCACATGCAAACTTATGTTGTAAATGGTCAAATGCACAAATGACATTAAGGTACCCCAACCATGGTTTGTAGCCCTTAGGCTAATTGGGAACTTGCCTCAATAAAGGACCCTGAGCAAACCTAACATGGCACACACACTCCCTTATGCCATGTGTACCACATAGAGTACATGCAACATTTTTAGTAACATTTTTCATTTGACTATAAGTGGATCAATGATGTTGATGACATGTATGGAACACATGCATATCATCTTGCTTTCACAAAGAGTTTCCTTGCATACATTAAGGCCAAGTGAGATGTCATTAAATATGCTCAATGTTTCACCCTTGTAAAGTGTTGCCAATGATCCACAGTGCTTAATGCTGTAAGGACCCCATTATGAGGAGTAGCCATGTGCAAGCTCAATGAACATTGGTTGGGATGTTGGTTGGGCCCTAGCTTATATGTTATATGAGCTCTATGTGACCAAATGGCAAAAAGATTACCTTTATGGGTCTAACCTTTATAAAAGATAGAGGAGTTAAGCTAGTAGCAACTCAAGGCACACTACATCAAGTTGTGGGGTGTGGAAGTTATCAAGGACCCATATTTGGGTCCCAAGGGTGGCCCTTAGTTGGAGGGTCCTAATAGGGCTAATGGCCCCATAGCTAGGGCTCATGGATAGCACCCTTGAGCCCACAATAAAGGGAATATTCTTGCCCACCTAGCAAAGCTTAATAGGCATATTAGCTAAGCCAACTTGACCACCTTTTTAGGCTATAAAAGGGAGACCCCCTAAGAACCATGATGATCTATATTCTACCTACTTAGAGTTCTTCTTGCTAGCCTTAAACTTTTCACATGGATTCTATCTAAATCACCATCTAAGCTTCACAACGAAAGCACATAGGTGGATAAAGCCATCTTGTATCGATTTGTTTTGGAATTAATTTTCTCTAATTTTTTGTATACTCTTTATTCCTTTCCCACATTCCATATGTTGTGCCATGCAACTTTTATAGTCATTCATCATACAATAACCTATTTCATCCCAAGATTAGGAATATCCATTTATGCCAAATGAGACAATTGATATAGCTAGAATCACGCTAGTAACCCCAGTGTTCAATCCATTTCTTAGAGTCTACCTCTTTTTTTTGCACACAATCTAGTAATAGTTTATGGTTCATTAAAATAAAAACCGTAGTCTCAAACTTTTGTCTAGTCCTTCCCCCCCCTCTCTCTCATGTATACATACAAGGTTCAAAACACATTTAACTCTCATTTACTCTCACCATTGGCATAGAATGAAGCCAAATATTGAACTAAAGGCATTGCTCCAAGGACACTATATGTGAAACCCAATCATCTATATGCTAAATTCCTTTGTAAGCATACATGTTATACGTACTTACAACAACATGAGACATATATTTAGCTTCATGCACATGCATATTTTAGACATACTCGCATATTCTAAATCGAAAACCAACACTAACAACAAAAAAACTTATCTCACACACACACACACACACGCACGCACGCACGCACGCACGCACGCACCCACACACACACACACACACACACACACACACACACACACACACACACACACACACACACACACACACACACACACACACACACACACACACACACACACACACACACACACACACACACACACACACACACACACACACACACACACACACACACACACACACACACACACACACACACACACAAAACTAAAGCCTTGAGGGAATTGAACCCCACACATTGCATGATGTGTATATTAATGTGTATCTACCAAGAAGCCTACTTACATTGTTTTGAAAAAAAGAAAACAAAGTGTTAACAACCATGAGGATGATTTGGGAGCCATTCTCCTACAATAGTTTCTCAAACTCCTTGTGTAGGGAGACCATGAGCATGAGATCAACTCAAAAGACATTCTCTACAAAAGTTTATGAATTCCCTTGAATTGTATAGAGTTATTTCCAATCTCAAGATATGCATAGGTTGGACATGTATTAGTAGGTTGGGCACGTATTAGTAGGTTGGACATAATCACTAAAACCATCTAGCCACCAAGGGTAGGCTACTAATGCCCATGCATTATGATCGTTATCATGCGCGCGCGCACACACACACACACACACACACACACACACACACAATACCAAGCTTTTGTGGATTCATTTGGTTGTAGATCCACAGTAATAAGAGAAGGGCAAAATTTTCTAATAGGTTGGTTATGGCCTTCAAGGCATTGGGAGATGAGCTATTCATCATTTATTGGTGGACATCAAGATTGTACTTGGAATAAAAAAAGGTGTAACAATCCTCTTTTAGAGATCAAAACTCAATGATACATCTCCTGACTAGAAGTTGGTCAATTATTGCTTGAGGATAGGCACCTTTTCATAAAATTGCAATGTTCTAGCTTGATGTAGGAGCATGTCTTTCTTTTGCTCAGATTTGGCTTTAGTTAAGGGTGCACATTGTGATCTATGTCATGGGCCTTAGGGTACAAACAAAAGGTTTCATGGCTCTTGGAGGACTAAAAGGTGCTTCTTAATCTAAGGCTCTTTTCTTTTGAATATTGGGAGCTAAAAGGATGGAATGGTTGACGAATATATTTAGAGATATGCAAAAAAAAAAGAAAGTTGTCCTACTAGTTCATTCTCTAAGTTGTGTCAATAGTTTTGTAGTAACATGACCAATGTAGTAATAGCTTGTGCACATGCTCCAACGGACCAACAAGATGGCCATCTTGGACTAACTTCACGTGGAAACCATTTGCTCCCTCTAGATAGGCAAGGACTCTTACATCCATTGGGCTCAAACATCTCTAGCATGCAAAATATCTAGCTAGAAGGGGTCATGTTGCTTAGACCCCCTATATTAGCATTACCTACAAATATACCACTCCTTTTCTGACATATTGTTCTCTAATCTCTTGTGTATTGTGACAAATGTGTTTCTACATTGCTAATTCTACTTCTAACCTCATTATTATGTGCAATTTGGATTAACAATAGTACCAAGCAAAGCCAAACCCATTGATGTCTTCTTATTGGTAGCCATGATGAGCATGGTGATTGATGAGGCAAAGTATTGGCATTTCCAACTAATGTGAGGAGTGATTGACTATATTGGGTGCATTAATAATTGGATGGTGGTTCCTTCTTTCAATGGAAATAAGGGTGCATTGCACATAAGATGATTTCCCTTCAATTATTTATTTATTTATTACTTGAAAGTGTGTTTGGAGCACCTTGATTTTGCTTACTTGCTTGCTTGCTTGTTCACTTTGTGAATTTTATTGTCCAATCCAAAATTATCGATGAGGTAACAAGTATTTAAACAAATAAAGCATGCATATTTTGTCACCCATTTTTTTGTAGCTCTAGGACACATATATAAGCTATAATGCTTGTCATTCCCACAATGTTTAAAAGCACTTTTCAAATTAAGGATATATCATATTCTTTTATCCCTTAAAAAGTACTTAATTGATTGTGTTACATTTGAGTCCTCCACTGGTTCAAGCATTCCTAATGTATGGAAGGTTTTTGGACTTGTTGGATATTTATTCAACTTTGTATAGCCCACAATAAGGTAGAGTCCCAACCAAAGCACTTTGAGTAAGGATTGCCTTGAATCATTAATGATCAAACTAACAAATTTGGCTTATTTGTCAAATATGCATGGTAGCGACACAAAATGTCATTCATAACATAATTATTTGGAAACATACAGTGGCTAGAAGGTGAATTTGATTATTCTTTATTCCAATTATTGGAGAAGATAAGTGTATGCACAAATTTCACACCCAAAATTTCTAGATAAAGAGGGAAAATAAGGAGGCAAGACCTCAACAACCTTCCACTTTCCACATGCCTCATTGAGTTGGGAATATGTAAGGCAATCAGGAATACAAACAAAAAACAAAGCACATTTCCAAAACCCCCCTCCCAACCCTAGCTTAGACAAACACTATCATGGCAAACTATCAAATTCCATTACTTCATTCATGTATAGTGCTTGATTGATATTTAATACCCCACTTGGATGGAATGCCTTGCTTTGCAATGTAGAAGCATCTTACTACTATATTATTTTTGTTGTAGGTTCGGAAAGCCCCAAACCTCCAGAGGGCTTCCCAAACTTACCCCCTTTTCCAAACCTCCCTTTTTCAATCAAAACCCCCTCCCCTTCCCTCTTTCTCAAGTGTAATCTCTCCTTTTCTCTTCCCCCTCTCTTTTTAAAATTAAAACCCCCTCCTCTCTCTCTCTCACTTATAACCTTTCTCTTTCTTTTCCCCCTCCCCTTTTTAATTAAATTCCTCGCCCCTCCCCCCCTCTCTCTCATGTATAGGGTCTAGGTTCTCTCTCTCTCTCTCTCTCTCTCTCTCTCTCTCTCCCCTTTAATTAAATCAAACTTCTTTTTAAAACAAAAGTTCTCTCTCTCTCTCTCTCTCTCTCTCTCAATTAAACTTTTCTTTTAATAAAATATTTTTAAAAACTATTTTTAATTTAAAGTTTTTTCAACATAGTTTTTCACACGCTTTGAGAGGGAGATAAGAGAAGAAGAAGAAGAGAGAGAGAGAGAGAGGGAGAGGGAGAGGGAGGGAGGGAGGAAGAAGAAGAAGAAGAAGAAGAAGAAGAAGAAGAAGAACGATAAAAAGAAGAAGACAGAGAGAGAAGGGGGGGGAAAGAGGAAGGAGAATAGTCTTTTTTTAATTAAACATTTTTCTTCTCCCCCTCCCCCTTGTCTCATGTGTAGGGCTTAGGTTCTCTGTGTGTGTGTGTGTGTGTGTGTTAGATTAAAATTTTTAAGTAAATATTTTAAAAAGTTTTTTAATTTAAAGTTTTTTGGACATAGTTTTACATACACTTTGAGAGGGAGATAGAAGAAGAAGGAGGAGAAGGATTAAAAAAACAAGAAGAAAGAGAAAAAGATAGAGAGAGGGGGGAAAGAGAAAAGAGAAGTCTTATTAATTAAACCTTTTTTATATAGTTTTGACTTAGAGAGAGAGATAGAGAGGAAATATATAATTTAAAAGAGAGAGAGAATAGGGGAGAGAAAGGGAAAGAGAGAAAAGAGAAAAAATAGAGAGAGAAGAAAAATATATAGAGAGAAAAGAGAGTGAGAGAAAAAAAACTTGAAAGAGAAAGAGAGAGGAGAAGAAAAATAAGGAGAGAGAGAGAAGAAAAGCGCAAAGAGAAGAAAAGGAGAGACAAAGAAACTGAGAGAGAAAAATTAAAAAGAGAATGGAGAGAGAGAGAGAGAGAGAGAGAGAGAGAGAGAGAGAGAGAGAGAGAGAGAGAGAACCAAGAGAGGAGAAAAATAAACTAAAATAGAAGGCAGAGAAAGAGTAAATTAAAAAATTAGAAACAGAGTGGGAAAAGATGAGAAATGGATTGTTGAGCAAAGTTACCGTGCGATACTTCGCTTGTCGCTTTGGGGCAGCGAAGCTGCCGCAAGTGACCTAGCGTTTCGTGCACGTGAAGCATACGCAGAACACAAGTTCATTTTTATGGAACCTAAAACAAGAAGCTTTCATATAAGATGAACATACACTCATTTATGGATGCTTTTCCAAGTAAAACCAAGTAACTTTTACTTGAGGGTAGAACATTTATAGGATTCTCAAAGAGCTAGGAAAAGTAAAATAATTTTGTAATTTTTTCAAAATGGAATATATCCAAGAAGGAATTTAGTTGCATGACAATAAACCTTACCTACTACAGATATATTTAGTCTTGATTATTCCACCTACTTCAGATTTATCAAGTCTTGAGTATTCCATCTTTGAGGCCACAATGTTGCTTGTCTTTACCATAGAATAGCCAATAATTGAGAATGAAATAAGACATGAATAAATAGCATGAGAGAAGAGAATTCCAAAAGCTTGCATGACATAAGAATGTGTACAATCTCCCCCCATGCATGAGTGAGCACCTTTCCCATGCATGTGTTTATACTATTAGAATAAGCTTTTGTGCTCAAAATACATTGAAAGCATCCTTTTTGTGTTTTTTACCTTTCCTCTTGCACATCTTGCTTTTGTGCAAATAAATCAAAACATCCTCAATTCTTATAGCTCTAGAAAAACAATATTTTATCATCTCTGATAAATACATCAAAATAAATCTATTATACATGTGCACACATGAAGTCCTTGTGCTACTAGGTGTGTACAAATATAATGCTTATGATAATATTTTTCCAGGTTGTAAAGCACCTAAATTCCATGCATTAAAATGTATATTCCAAAATAATAATTCACTTTAACTCCATCTAATTATCTGCTCACCACAACACAAAACACATTAGTATTCTTTCATTTAACTAATATTGTACACATAGATTCCAAAATAATAATTCAATTTAATTATGTTTAATTATCGTACACATGATAAGTCATGAATTATGTGGTAAATAGATAAAAATCCACAATTATAAAAATAAATATGACTACACAACATAAGATTGCACCCACTCTTGTGTCGTGCAAGCTTTTGGAATTCTCTTCTCTCATGACAAGCAACACACAATCCTTGGCCATGGTTGTTTGTGTGCACAAATTGGATGTTACCCAATATGAGTTCTACCATCAAAGCTAATTTGTGAAAATGCATGTAGTAGAAGAGAGTCTACTACACAAGAGTTCTTTGGAGTGGCAAGCAGATGAACTTAAAGCGTCATCTTTAAGTTTTTATACAACTTTACAATCTTGACCGAGAGAGAATGTGTAGAGGTGAGATGGTAGAAGTTTATATTTTCAAACACTTATTATGACATCATGCTAATGGTGCCATGCCTTCTTCATTGAGTAATAGATGTATATCAATGAAGAAACTAGGGTAGCAATGGCACCATGAGTTAGGGTGGCATGTGTGCCTGCATATGGACTTGAACGAGCTCCTACCATGATTTCCCCCAAACCCATGTGCAAGCCATGCCTCTTTGAGCTTGTAACGGTGGTCAACAAGACCGTATTGATGGGTTTCTTAGATCAAGATGGGAGACTAAATTTTGTAGATTATTTACTTTTATTGGTGTAAGTACTACAACTAAGCATATCAAAGTCATAAGCTCTTTTATGACTTTATTAGTGATGCTATCTTTCATAGTCATGCTATTATGATATAACACTATGATGCAAAATAAGAAGAGAAAATTAAACATTTTCTTAACATCATAGAAGCCAAGGATAGAACTCACCACTTGAAAGGAAAATCTTGGATGTGTGAGATTCTCTCCATCTCTCTCTCATGTCTATATGTGCTTTCCTTCATAGCTTGGAAAGTTGCTACAAGATTGTAGCAATCAAGGAAGAATAATTAGATAACTGCCAATGGTTAGATAGTTGCATATGATTACATGGCTACAAATATTAATACAACATATCGAATAATTGATTGGACTATCAGGAAGTTGTGTGTGTGTGTGTGAGAGAGAGAGAGAGAGAGAGAGAGAGAGAGAGAGAGAGAGAGAGAGAGAGAGAGAGAGAGAGAGAGAGAGAGAGAGAGAGAGAGAGAGAGAGAGAGAGAGAGAGAGAGAGAGAGAGAGAGAGAGAGAGAGAGAGAGAGAGAGAGAGAGAGTGTGTGTGTGTGTGTGTGTGTGTGTGTGTGTGTTGCTACAAGATATTGCCATGGATGTTGCCCATGGTCTCATTGAAAGAATAATTAGATGTTTAGATGACTACATGGCCATAGAGAAAGATTAATGCTGAGATAATATATCAAACAATCGATTGGACTACCAAAAAGATGTGATATGTGAGAGAGAGAGAGAGAGAGAGAGAGAGAGAGAGAGAGAGAGAGAGAGAGAGAGAGAGAGAGAGAGAGAGAGAGAGAGAGAGAGAGAGAGAGAGAGAGAGAGAGAGAGAACCAATTGAATGCTACACTATTCTCTCCTCTCCCTTTTTCATGTAAGTACTAGGGTTAGGGTTTTGGGGAAAGCACTAATACCCACAGTTGTGCAAGATGTTCATGGTGATGACCTATTTAAATTGTGCACACCTTCTTGTTAAATTTTACTTTTGTCATTAGATGGCCTTCTCCTTGTTCACACCTTCTCATTGTGCAAGAAGTTCATGGTGATGGCCTATTACATCTTACTTTTGTCATTAGATTTAAGGACTCCCTTTCCTATACAAAGTTAGTAAGTATCCAACTACAATATGCATACCTTTGAACTCAAAACATGAGATGCATAACTAAAGCATGGGATTTATTTCCTTGTTAAAATCAAGGACTCTTTTTAACAATTTGAAGGTAGCACATACTCAAGTAAGAGGTTGAAAACTCTTAACTAAAAAAGTGAGCCACTTAACTCAAGTAAAAAGTGGGTAATTTTTTGGGGATAGGCACCACCTTGCCATTGCACCATCTTAATAGCATATGCTATAAAGAACAATGCTAACAAATAAGTAATTAAAAAACAAATAGTGTTAGTTTGTGCTCGAAGGAGCATCTAGCCTATTTGATGTTCCAATGAGATGTGCTCTAAGCAATTAGGGCATGTCTATGTTCGTAAGACATCCTCGCCAAATTAGGCCCTTTTAGCTTCAATAATCCCTGTCAACCACTTTGTGGCCTTCCAATTTTCATTGATTCAATCAACACTTCTGTGAGGGCATTTCATCATTGTTCTTTGAAAGCATATAGGTAAAGCATGTGACCCTATAAGTCACACACACACACACACACACACACACACACACACACACACACACACACACACACACACACACACACACACACACACACACACACACACACACACACACACACACATCTATATATACATATACATACACTTTTGGACTTCTCAACATTAGAAAAGAGTAGGAGCAAAGCTACAAGTTTAGATGTTGATCTAGCAAAGCTAAATCTAAGTTTAGGTGTTGATCTAGCATTGTGAAAGGTAGTGATCTACATCTATTTCAGCAAGCATAGTCCAAAAACATCTATGTTGAGTAGCACAACCAAAGGTAATAATACAACAACCTTCAACACCTCCTTTGCATACATTTGGCAAGGAAAGAGAAAGTTTGGCAACCTATCACCCATCCTCCACATATTGAATTTGTCTAGCAAAAGAAAACAAAAGAGAAGAAGCTTCAATGCCTTGTGAGCTCTATCAATAGGTGTGTGCATATGAGAGAGAGAGAGAGAGAGAGAGAGAGAGAGAGAGAGAGAGAGAGAGAGAGAGAGAGAGAGAGAGAGAGAGAGAGAGAGAGAGAGAGAGAGAGAGAGAGAGAGAGAGAGAGAGAGAGAGAGAGAGAGAGAGAGAGAGAGAGAGAGATCTCCACCTCCTCCTTTATATATATTTATCAATGCTTCCAATTTTTGCACCAAGGGGGGGGAGAGAGAGAGTTTCATTGATCCTTTGCTTTGTGCTCCTCCATATCTCTATCTCAAGGCATAAGGAATGGGAATAACCTAGAAATAAGGCTCTATCTTTGCACCTCTTAGACATCCTCTAATTTGAGACACACATCACCACATTTGGCTCCTATCCTCTTTGAGTATCTTACCTTTCTATTCCGCATAAGAACTTAAGTTTCTTACTTATGGTTTTTCTAGCCATTAAGTGCATCCTACATCCCATGGAGATCTCATTTATCAAGAGCTTGGTAGCAATAGATGTGATCACTCTAAGTGAAGAGATTATCACCATCACGATAGGAAGCAAGGCAAGGGACCCTAACATTAGCACTATCAACTTCCCATACAAGTGTGTGGGATTGCTTGTGATGTGGCTTACATCACTTGTGAATATACCTAGAAAATAGAGATTTTTGCATCCTATTGCCATCATCCTCCACACACATCCAACTAGGAAAAGAAGATGAAAGACAGGAGGCTTTGATACCATACGAGCTCCATCAATAGGTGTAAGCACACAAAGAGAGAGAGAGAGAGAGAGAGAGAGAGAGAGAGAGAGAGAGAGAGAGAGAGAGAGAGAGAGAGAGAGAGAGAGAGAGAGAGAGAGAGAGAGAGAGAGAGAGAGAGAGAGAGAGAGAGAGAGTGTGTGTGTGTGTGTGTGTACGCACACACTAACCACTAATAAGCGGTACATTATGTGAAGCACATAAAGTGAGGTATATTGGAGAGAGTGCTTATTCAGTTTCAAAAAATAAAAAAGGATGTATACATGCAAGTATCATTTTTTAAAATGAAAATATTGTTAACCCTAGTGCAAGTCGGAGAAAAAATGAAGCAAAAGAAAATTTAAAAATGTGGAGCAAAGAAAAAAAAGGCAGCTTGACAGAAGGATAAGAGAAGAAAAGGCCAAAAGCACAAGGCAACCTTAAAAGTTGAGGCAAAGGCAAAGGCGCATTTCAAAATGTGAAGGCACCCCCAAATTTTTTTAAAAGAGCGTTAGGCTCCCTCTTGTGCAAGTTGTAAAGAGTAGATGGGCATAGGTGAAGGCATAATGTAAATAGAAGGGAATAGGAAAAGAGGACCTTGGCAAGATGGCCGGTCATGCCCAAAAGGATAAGGGCATGTATAAAAGCCAAAAAGTGAATAGAGAAGCTCATTCTTATTGTGTGGCATAAGTGGCTCTCCTCTTCTCTTCTTCTTCTTGCTTGCTTGTGCTCATGCTTGAAAGAGGGAGTGTGAGAGTATGAGGGAGTGAGTGTGTGAGGGTGAGGGACCATGGTGGAAAAGCTCTCGATCTTCTCCTCTCCTCTCTTCTTCTCTTCTCTTGACTTGCACGTGGCTATGGAGCATGGAGCTTGAAGATGGAGGATTGAGGTTGCTTGAGCTTGCATCTCAGATTGTGGAGCTACTGGTGTGCTTGAGAGAGAAGGGTACTTGATTGGGCATCGAGGTAAGTTCACTACACTCATAGTCTTGAGAGCATGTACGTTATATGAGAGGTAGCCTTATTGGCATTCAACTTGAAATGATTGAGCAATAAGTGGTCCATGGATTGGTGGTTGAATGAAAGCTCCTACATTTTGGTTCCATTGCTCAGACCAACGGATTTGAGCCTTGAGTGCTTGTGCACTTTGAATCGAGCATTGGTGGGTTTTCTCCAAACCGGTGCTTGAGGTAGATAGGTAGGAAGAAAGGAAGTTTGATCTTCGATGCAAGTAAGTATTTTGGATTTTTGAAGTTTGGATAAGTTGGTTTGAGTAGCATTAATATTTGGTTGTCATTTGTTGATGCTAGGAGGCATATTCTATGGTGGATTCCGTAAAACTATATTTATTTGCCAGGGCTCCTATACAAGGTGGATTCTTTGTGCAAAAAGTTGACGGGAATGCCTGTCCTTTTCGGGCGTCGCGTTAATTTAAAGTGCAAGTGGGTGATTCCATAGAGGGTGATTCCGTAAAATATATATTTAAATTAATGGACATTATGAGTTTAGAGTGCACAATCTTATTAAATTAAGGTTAGGGTAGAGTTCCAACCTATTTATTTATTTTGTAGCTGAAGACTGCTAGGTATTCACTTTTGTCGGTTTAATTTTATTATTTTCTAACAATTGTGAATGCTTTAGTTGATGTGTAGAGCAGGTGG